>NC_143515.1:323812-930478 GCF_031878675.1 Megascapheus bottae
TGATCTTTTGTGCCCTGGGCTGGCTTTGAACCTTGGATCCTCAGATCTCAGCCTCCTACGTAGCTAGGTTTACAAGTGTGAGCCACCACGCCCGAATTTCATTCTCTTTTCTTCTCCAAGTAAACCCATCCTGAATCATGGCTCTAGAGCATTCATTCCCACCCTGTATGACCCTTGCTGAGTCTCACCTGAAGGCTTCTTGCCAGAGGGCCTAGGGAGGCCCACCATGCCTAGAGCTACCTTCCTTCCTGTGGAGATGAGCTTCCATCAGCAAGCTTTGTAAGGACTGGCCCACAGTAGGTAGGAAACAAGATATTTTCCTTATGGGTTCATTTCTTAACAAACCCCCTTTAAAACCACCCAAATGTGTGTGTGTGTGTATGTGTGTGTATGTGTGTGTATGTGTGTGTATGTGTGTGTATGTGTGTGTTTGTGTGTGTCTGTGTGTATGTGTGTGTTTGTGTGTATGTGTGTATGTGTGTGTATGTGTGTGTTTGTGTGTATGTGTGTATGTGTGTATGTGTGTGTATGTGTGTGTTTGTGTGTATGTGTGTATGTGTGTGTATGTATGTGTGTATGTGTGTGTATGTGTGTGTTTGTGTGTATGTGTGTGTATGTGTGTGTGTATGTGTGTGTTTGTGTGTATGTGTGTGTATGTGTGTGTGTATGTATGTGTTTGTGTGTATGTGTGTGTATGTGTGTGTTTGTGTGTATGTGTGTGTTTGTGTGTATGTGTGTGTATGTGTGTGTATGTGTGTGTATGTGTGTGTATGTGTGTCTGTATGTGCGTGTCTGTATGTGTGTGTGTATGTGTGTGTATGTGTGTGTATGTGTGTGTATGTGTGTATGTGTGTGTATGTATGTGTGTATGTATGTGTGTGTATATGTGTGTGTGTATGTGTGTATGTGTGTGTATGTGTGTGTATGTGTGTGTGTGTGTGTGTGTGCCAGTACTACTGCTTGAACTCAGAGCCTGGGCACTGTCCTTTAGGATCCATGATTCTCAGAAGTCTTCTGAGATCTGAGGACTGCAGTTGGAAGCCTGTGAGCCAAAAAGTCTGCGAGACTCTTATCTCCAATTAATCAACAAAAGCCTGGAAGTAGAGCTGTGGCACAGGTGGTAGAACACCAGAAGAAGAGAGAGCACAAATCCTGTGCTCTGTGTTCAAGTCCCAGGACCAAACACAAACAAAAGGAGGAGAAAGAGGAGTAAGAGAACAAAGAGGAGGAGAAAGGGGAAACAGCATTGGCCATTTAAGCTCTGAGTGCAGGTATTCTCAGAAGAGGAGGCAGCAAAGGCAACATCTCTGAGGAAGGACTGCATCTGGCATCCCCAAAGACCATGAGAAGCCAATCTACTAGAGTGACACTGAGGTATGCTAGAAACTAGAGTGAGCCTCCCACCTTATGTGAGCCGGTGTGGCATGGTCTAATGGATATCACATAAGTAACTCCTTGTCTACAGTATAGTGAATATACTGGGAACGAGGGCAAGAGGAGGAACTGGGAGGCCATGGAAAGGCCCAGATGTGGGGTGTCAGTTGTGACAAGGTGCTAGCGTTCTGATTCAATCTGAAGACCATCCTGATCCTGATCAAACTCCCAGAGAGAAGAGCTCACGACAGCACTAACGTTTCTTCTGGTTTGTTTCATGACCGTGAACATCACGAGTTATCTATACTTGACATGGGGCAGGTGCATGCAAAACACCATCACCTTTCTTCAGCAGACTGACATTAAAATTTCCAATTAGAAGTTTGACTTCAAGATATGCATTAGATAAATACACTCTAAGAGTTGGCAGAGCTGCAGAAATGGTGATTTTGTTCATGTAAGAGTCCAGGACACCTCTGGTAACGACTTACCCTAAATTCACATGTGGAGAACCAGGCACAGATGTATTCCACAAAACGGGCCCCGTAGGTATGTGCCACAGCCCAGTTCATGTTCTCGATGGGTGCTAAACACAGATGTGAACTACATACAGTACTTGCAGCTTTGGAATTTGATCTGGTACTATAGGGACTCACACTTTCAAGGGCCTGTACAAATAAGGCTGAACCAGAGCAAGGTTCCATGGCCAGCCTGGGAGACAGCAGAAAAGGCCAGGAAGAGTCAGGCATAGGTGGCTCAAACCTGTAATCCTAGCCACTCAAGATTCTAAGATCTAAGGATCACAGTTCAAAGCCAGCCAGGAAGGAATGACCATGAGACTCTCATCTCCAATTAACCATCAAAAGCCAAAAGTGGAGCTGTGATTCAAGTGGTAGAGCACTAGCCTTGGGCATAAAAGCTCAGGGCCAATACTAGTGCCCTGAGTTCAAGCTCCAGGACCAGCACGACAGAAAGAAAGAAAGAAAGAAAGAAAGAAAGAAAGAAAGAAAGAAAGAAAGAAAGAAAGAAAGAAAGAAAGAAAGAAAGAAAGAAAGAAGGAAGGAAGGAAGGAAGGAAGGAAGGAAGGAAGGAAGGAAGGAAAGAAGGAAGGAAAGAAGGAAGGAAGGAAGGAAGGCAGGCCAGGAAGATTCCTGTACTCTGCTCTAATCACTTATTTTCCTGAGTAATTACTCACCCTCTCTACATGAATGCCATTCTGTTTGAATTTTCCCATCTGATTGGCAAAAGAAGAGAAATGTCTCCTTTCATTTTTGTAATCTACAAGAAGCTGGATCACTGTTTAGCTGGATCACTGTTGCTATTTTTCTTATTAACTTTGTTTCTGTAGAACTTTGTTTTGGGGCGAGAACTCAGTCTTGCTCATGTTGAGTAATCACAGTATGACTGAGGTACATTCTTAGACTACTTACTAATTTTTTTATGCTCTTTATAGTTTATTTTATTCCTTTTTTTCTCCAGAAGACAGTGATCAGTGTTATACAAAGAATGGAGGGCAATCACATCCCTCTCACCACTTAATCCAAGGCATATCTAGTCTACCTGGGGCTTGAAACCAGTTTCAGAAGCAGTGTATGGCTCAAGCTAATGAACTTGATAGATCAAGTTCCTACCTTCCACCTCATAGACAATAAAACACTGGTGAGAGAAGTAGTTAAATTGACTCACCTACCCTCATCCCAAAGTCCCTGA
Source organism: Megascapheus bottae (assembly GCF_031878675.1). Taxonomy (NCBI): domain Eukaryota; kingdom Metazoa; phylum Chordata; class Mammalia; order Rodentia; family Geomyidae; genus Megascapheus; species Megascapheus bottae. Next base: position 326,897 of record NC_143515.1, read on the forward strand.
TCTGACAGATTTGTGTAGTGGTAAATGAATGGTTGAAGAAGTCTTTGGCAGTTCAAGTACAGTTTCTAGCAGGAATATCTCCTTCAAACATTTACATGGAAGTTTTCCTTGCTTTCCTGATGGACATTAGTTGCCATAGTGTGTACTTAGTTAACAGGTAATTAGACACTTTGGTTCCTAAGCATGAGAGGAGTAGGGGAACCCCTGTGAGGTAGAACTGTGTGTGACATGAAGGAAGGGAGGAGAAGTAAATTAGGACGCCTCGCAGAACAAACACTGTAACAATCCTACTGCAGCCTGGGAACCAAGACACTCACAGTCTTGGACCTTTGAGTGACATTTATCCCAACAATAGCACTCTTCTTTTCAGAGAGAACAACAAACTTTCTTGAATATTCCACTCCTAACCCTGCACACAAACATGCTATTTCTGTGACATAATTAGCATGCTATTCTGAGGTTAAAGTTTGGGGTGTGGATGGGAATTCAGTGAGACGTAAGTGTAGAGGAGCAAAGGTCTCCTGGAAGAACAGACCATGTCCGGACTGCATCACCTGTGTTGTCACTCCAACATACCCAGGACATAATTGTACAAAAAAAAAAAAAAACCATGACTCACTGATTGCCCAGAGAATATGTCTGAAAGGAAAGATTTTCAGGAACTGAACTGGCCATAAACCTCCGCCCAGGACTTTCTAAAAACTACTGAGCAATTGAAACCACTCTTCAACCTATGGCTAATATGACTTCTCAAGAGATCACATAAAGTTAACAGATCAAAGAAAGCATCAGGTCAAAGCAAAAGGAAGAATGCTCCCAAATGAATTCCTATACTTCAAGTTAAACGCTCCTCTCAACATATGGTTGGTGATTTGTGACCTTTTTGTGGGGTTGTAGGGCAGTCAAATGTGTTTGGAAAATAAAGTGTCTGGGGAGTCCATTCTCCAGCCTATTACACAATGCCTCTGGCTTTGATACCAGCTGTGTAAGTGCCAGGTCAAGCCATGAAGAGCTAGGACTGTTGGTAGGCATGAAGAGTGGGGAATGCAACCAGTGTCAAAGAATGAGATGATTAACTACCATGTGTGATTTGTTTTTGCTATCTACGTCCTCTTCTTGATCCCCTGGATTTTAATATCTTTCATACCTTACAATCCCATGCGTTTTAATTTTTTATATTTTTATTGTAATTAATAAAAGGGTTACATGATATTTGCCAGATAGAAGGTGCATGAATTCACATACATTGATACCCTTCCACATGTAATCCCATACGTTTTAAACTCAAGTGTGCAAACCCTCAAGAACTTACCACATTCCCAGTGACACCCATTGCTTCACCTTCCATCCCACTGTTATTTTCTCCATAAACTGGTCCCAGTCATCTGTCATGAAGACTGAGAGCCAACACAGCTCATCACTGTGACGTTAAAGCTAGCTTTAATGTCACCCTATTTGGAGATATTTCATGTGAGTTTTGGGCTTTGGGGTACACCATAAGAAGTGGTGTTTGAGTGAAGTTTCAAGTAGGCTTCAGATTCTTCTAGAATCCCTCAGATCAAATTATTTAGATGATTATTTACTCCTAAATAAAACTGCTCAAAATCATGTTATAAAATATCACACAAGTACATTATAGTTCCTAGTTGAGACAAAGGTGTCAGGTAACAGTGGACTGCTAGGCCTTTGGGTATTCCTCAGAAGATAAAAGCTAATCATGTTAGGTTAACTCCACTAAAGGGGTTCAGATTTAAAATGCTTGTTTTGGAAAACAATGGTGAAGTCACTAGGAGAGAAAGTTTTTGATTCATTTTTTTTGTTTTTGCTTTATATTTATTTTATATTTTTAATTTAAATTTTATTGTAAAGGTGACATACAGAGCAGTTACAATTGCATAAGTAAGGTCACAAGTACATTTGTTTTTATGTTACCCTCTCCCTCATTTTATTGTATTTTTTAAAATTTGAGGTGATTCACACCTGTAATCCTAGCTAATCAAGAGGCTGAGATCTGAGGATCAAGGTTCAAAGCCAGCCCTGGCACAAAAGGACCTGATACTCTTATCTCCAGTTAACCTCTAGAAAAGAGGAAGTGTGGTTTGACTCAAGGGTAAGGTGGTAACCTTGAGCTGAAAAGCTCAGGGAGAGAGCCCAGGTTGAGTTCAAGCCCCATGATCCACTAAAAAAAATAAAAATAAAAATAAATTCCCTTGCATAGAAAAACTGTCTCCAACTCCCTGTGGAAATCCTCTTAGGGTACAGGGTATGTGATTGTTTCACTGTGTTCTTTGATTCAGCATCAGAGACCAGCCTTCCGGGCCTTGAGTTCTTTTCCAGTAAGTCCTTGCCTTTGGGTTCCACTCCTTTCCCTCTATTACCAAGTATTAGGAGGTAGAATCCATCTCCTTCAATATTTTTGGAGTTTCTGTTATTTGCGAATTCTCTATTGTCTTTGCCTTTCCCCCAGGACATCACCTTCTGAATTGTTCCTTGGCCAAGTTCTTAAAGAAACAAGTCACCAAGCTCTGACCTCTCATCATGTCCACTTCCTGTTGTGATTTTTCCTCCCCCACTCTACTTACCACATCCGGATCAGGAGCACTGCAGCTCAATATAGAAGTGTTTCAGTTTTACATATTATACAGTAATTAACCTTGCAACATCTCCAATGAATTGCCGGTGGTCATCCCAGTTGCCAGTAAGATAACTAATATATTTTAATTCCTTACAAGATATTCTGAACATGGAATGTTACTCAACTGTAAACATACCTGACATTCTTTTTCAATAACTTCTTAAAAGGAAAAAATAGAGTAAGAGTAAATTATCCAGTACAGGACATAGTAGCATATGCTTGTATTCCTAATGAGTCAGGCAGTAACTACATGCAGGAAAATCTCAAAATTTTCAACATCAGTCTAAGCAAAGTTGGTGAAACCCTATTCTGAAAGCAGAATATACATTTTTTTTAAGACAGAAAGAAAAGAGGGGCCTAGAGTGTGGCCTAGTGGTAGAGTAATTGCCTAACATTCACAAAGCCCTGGGTTCATGCTAAAGGACTGGCAAAATAAGTAAGCAAGTAAATGAATAAATAAACAGAAAAAGATAAAGCAGCAACTGTCTATGTTCAGGACACCAGCCTCTACCTATAAAAAATAAACTACTACAAGAATTATCTTCCTGTTATAAAAACTAAAAACAAACAAAAGGAATGAATGGTTGTTTTCAGAGATTATGCAACAGGCAGTACTGGAAAGCAATCTCTCTGAGAAAGGAAATAAAGAAGATAAAGCCTATAATCACCTCCGAATACTTCCTGGAGGCAATGGCCTAGCTCAGAGGGACAGGGAACCCAAAGACTTCTGGGCTGTCTTACCAGTGGAAAGAAAAACATAGCATTTTGAGGGGGTCCAAGGAGCTAAAATATACAGTACTCAAGGGATAAGGACCCATAAAGAAAGACTGCTTCTGAGATCTTTGAGGAGGCAGGCATGGATTGAGCCTGGAGAACTGGCTTGTGTGTACACAGAATGACATTAAACAAAGAATAAGAAGAATCAGCAGAAGGTAGCAGGCAGAACCTGTTTCGTGATACACAGGATCCTCTGAGGAAAGGGCCCTCAGAAGAGTAATACATCAAAACTGAGATCAAGTAGGCCTTGAGTTAAGACTGCTCTATGTTTACCCAAATAAAACTGCAGTCAACCTTCAAGGAGATCGTCAGGAAAGTTCACTGACTGACAAAGTAAAATCAATGCTTTCTAAAATATTAAAGAAAATAAAACTAAGCCCGGTGGTCCAGCACCAGGTCCAGCCTGTAATCCCAGCACACAGGAGAGGAGGTAGGAGGATCGGGAGTTCAAGGCCAGCCTGGGCTACATAATCAGACCCTGTCTTAATAAAAACAAAGAAAAAGAATACAACTGCAACAAAATCTAGTGGCCAGAAATATAAAATTCACAAATATAGCATCCAAAATTTTTAAATGCATGAGTTAAAATTTATGACCAATAACTATAGGGCAAAATTAACAATAATATACTCAGCATACAAGAGCCTGAAAAGCGTTACTATGTCAAGAGGAAAACACTAAAATAGTAATAACTGATGAATTAAAAAGGCATCAATAGAACATTTAGAGATAAAAATGAAATGTCCATGGGCAGGAGAATGACCTAGTGGTAGCAAGCTTGCCTGGTATCCACCAAGCCCTGAATTCAGTTCCCCAGAACCATATACACAGAAAAAGCTAGAAGTGGTGCTGGGCTCAAGTGGTAGAGTGCTAGCCTTGAGCAGAAAGTGTCCAAGGACAGTGCCCAGGCCCTGAGTTCAAGCCCCAGGACTGGCTAAGGAAGGAAGGAAGGAAGGAAGGAAGGAAGGAAGAAGGAAGGAAGGAAGAAGGAAGGAAAAGGAAAGGGAAGGAAGGGAAGGGAAGGGAAGGGAAGGGAAGGGAAGGGAAGGGAAGGGAAGGGAAGGAAGGGAAGGGAAGGGAGGGGAAGGGAAGGGAAGGAAGGGAAGGGAAGGGAGGGAAGGGTCTAAAATAAGCAAAATGGGATTTTGGTGACTCATGCCTATAATCCTACCTACAAAGGAGGGTGTGATATGACGATCACAGTTTTAAACCAGACCAGCCTCCATCCCCAAAAATAGACATCAAAAAATCGCTAAGACTCTTATCTCCAATTAACCAGAAAACCACCACCAACAAAAACTTGAAGAAGAGGTTTGGCTAAGTTATAACGCCAGCCTTAATTGAGAAAGGCAGGGAGAATGTGAGGCCCTGTGTTCAAGATGTAGTAGTGGCACAATTGGGAGAGAGGGGAGAGAGGAAGAGAGAGAGAGAGAGAGAGAGAGAGAGAGAGTGAGAGAGAGAGGAGAGAGAGAGAGAGAGAGAGAGAGAGAGAGAGGGAGAGGGAGAGGGAGAGGGAGAGGGAGAGGAGAGGGAGAGGGAGAGGGAGGGAGAGGGAGAGGGAGAGGGAGAGGGAGAGGGAGAGGGGAGAGGAGAGGGAGAGGGGAGAGGGAGAGGGAGAGGGGAGAGGGAGAGGGAGAGGGAGAGGGAGAGGGAGGGAGGGAGGGAGGGAGAGAGAGAGAGAGAGGGAGAGAGAGACAGAGACAGAGAGGGAGGGAGGGGAGGGAGGGAGGCAGGGAGGGAGGGAGGGAGGGGAGGGAGAGAATGAACTGAAAACTAATCATAAATCCGTAAGTCCAAGCCAAACAACAGTGGCTTATGCCTGCAATCCTAGCTAGTTGGGAGACTGAGCTGTGAAGGTTATAATCTAATGCCAGGCCAGGCAGATAAATCCAAGTGAATCATTTTTTTTACACACACACACACACACAATACTAATACTCTAAAACACAGAAAAAGCACTAGCCTTATAGCTTCCTCCCCCAAAATATAAATTACAAGAAATAAAAGATGAGGTATTACTACAACTCTGCAGAAACTGAAATAACAAAAAAAGTTAACTTTATGTCAATAAGCTTATGAAAATTCCAGTAGTCACATTTCCTGAAAGACAGAAACTACACCAAAGCTCACTCAAGAAAAGATCAGATAAGCTGAGTAGTTTGATATTTAAAATATTGAATTTGTAGTAAAAGGTATCTAACAATAAAAATGTCAGGCTAAGGGAAGGGAAAATGGGAGAAAAACATGGGAAGAGGTAACAATGTTCAAGAAACAATATACCCACTACCTGATGAATGTAACTACAAGCCCTCTGTTACATCACCCCAACAATAAAAATAAAATTGTTAGGCTAAAATGTCCATAAGAAAATTCTAACAAACAATATAGAAATAAATAATACTATTGCTCTACCAATTTTCCAGAAAATAGAAGAGAATTATTGTTTTAGAATTTATTTTATGAGATCAACATTAATATTAGACTAAGGACTAGGAAAAAAATCTGTAGTTAATAAGGAATCACAAATCTATTAAGATATAACTTCTCCCCTGCATAAGTTCAAGTATGATTTCAAATTTCAATAGTTTTTTAAAATCTAAAAATGGACAGGCCGGACACGGTGGCTCATGCCTGTAATCCTAGCTACTCAGGAGGCTGAGATGTGAGGATCTCAGTTCAAAGCCAACCCGGGCACTAAAGAATGTGAGACTCTTATCCCCAATTAACCTCTAGAAAATGGGAAGTGGGGATGAGGCTCAAGGGTAGGGTGGTAGCCTTGAGCTGAAGAGCTGAGGGACAATGCCCAGGCCCAGAGTTCAAGCCCCAAGACCCCTTCCTCCCCCCCCAAAAAAATTACATGTACACAAAACAAAACTAATACTACAAAAACAAGTTTGAAATACAAAGGTGGAAGCATTATATTTTAAGGCTAGAAAGCTACAATAGCTACATGTCTAGACAGCATAAGAAGACAAAAACATACATACCGATCAATGACACAAAAGAGCCCAAAATAGACTCAACATCTGTTTTATTTTGATTTTTGATTTTGTGACATTACTGGGGCTTGAACACCATACCTGACCTTTTGGGCTCAAAGCTAGTACTCTACCATGAGCCACAGTTCTGCTTCCAGCTTTTTTGGTGCTGCTTGGAGATAAGAATCTCTCAGGCTTTCTCAACAAGCTGGTGTTGACCAACCACAGCCCTCAGATGTCAACCTTCTGAGTAGCTACGATTACAGGCATTAGTTACAGCATCCTGCTTCACTCGTGTTTTCATAGCTGAAAGCTAACATTTGGTAGAGTGGGACATATTTATAATCCCCATATTTGGAAACCCATGGGAGGTTTTGAAGTCAGTCTGGACAACACAGTAAGATCCTATCTAAATATATAGATTCAATACATGATGCTGAAACAGCTGTCCACAGGAAAGAAAATTAGTCTCAACCTTTTCCACACACACACACACACACACACACACACACACACACACACTTAACCTGAAACAGACCATAGACCTAAATAAAAGTGCTTTACTGTATCCTGACTTGCAATCATTTGGAGAGAGGTCCAAGGGTATAGTTCTATGCTTAGTCTTTTGAGAAACCTCTAAACTGCTTTCCACAGTGGATGCACCAGTTTACATTCCCACCAACAGTGTTTAAGTGTTCCTTTACCTCCCATGTCTATGCCAGCATCTGTTGTTTGCATTGTTGATGATAGCAATTGTAACTAGCATGAGATAAAATCTCACTGTTGCTTTGGTTTGCATTTTCTCTATGGCCAGAGATGTTAAGCATTTCTTCATGTGTCTATTGGCCATTTTTACTTCTTCTGAGAAGTCTCTATTTAGCTCATTGGCACATTTATTAATTGGATTGTTGATTCTTTGAGGTTTTAGTTTATTGAGCTCTTTGTATATTCTGGATATATGGGAAAGATATTCCTCCATTCTGTAAGACTTTTTAGCTTAACTATGTCTTTACCATGCAGAAACTTTTTGGTTTGATGTAATCCCATCAGTCAATTCTTTCTCTGATTGGCTGGGCTCCTGGAACTTTATTCAGAAAGCTCCTGCCTATGCTGAGAAGTTCTAATGCTTCTCTGACTCCTTTGAGATTTCAGATCTCTATCTTTAGATTTTAAAAATACATGTATATGTGCAAAAAAAAAGCCTTAAAAGTATATATTTAAATGTGACCAATAGTAACTCTGGGGATTGCCAATAGTTTCTGTCTTTATTTTTGTATTTTCTTAAAGGTTTATAATGAACATTGTTTTTATTAAAGTAAATCCATGAAATAAACAAATACACCAGATATGGTAGCATCTGATTGTGATCCTACCACGGAGAAGAAATTTCTACTTCAAGACCAGCCTGGGCTATACAGAGAGACCCTGTCTCAAAATAAAAATAAAAGTCTGAGTCCTTAACATAACACAGAAAGTCTTCCAGACTCAGCCCTGTCTCCTTTTCTTTTACACAGCACATGTCAACTCATCTGTATTTGTTAAAAGTCTGAATATATACTCATACTACCTCAGCTCTCAGCTCTGCCTGGCGTACTTCTCTCCCCTTTCTTGTTCAGACTTAATTTTTTTTTCTGTCCTTCAGGATCCGTCAAGGCATCATTTTCTCCAAAACTGCTGCCCTGCTCTCCCTGTCAACAAAGGGTACTTCTCTCCTGAGCTTTCATGCCCTTTATCTTGCTCTTTATCTCCATCCTAACCTCTATGCTCAGCAACAGATGCTTCTGGCTTGACATGGGAGTTTTGGCTTGTGAAGCCAACCTCCATCCTCTTCCTCTCATCTTCCATCAACACAGCCATTATAGAGGTCAGAGTGGCTGGAAGTGGAGGTAGCACAGTCTCCGCATGAGACCTGATATTGGGGTATTCCCTTTGTAGATGCTGCAATGGGTCTTTGGTAAGAAGCCACTGGAAATCAGCCTTTTGGCATGCCCAAGCATTACTCAGCAGATACATATGTGGTTCACCTTTCTGGGGAAGTCAGTGAGAGACAGCCTTTGGTCTCCGCTTTCACATAAGGCATTGGTGTTGGGGTGTGTGCATGCGTGTGTGCGTGTGTGTGTGTGTGTGTGTGTGTGTGTGCCAGGGTTTGAACTCAGGGTTTCAAGCTCTTGCCTGGCTTTTTCAGTCATCAGGACTCTACCATTTTAAGCCACATTTCCACTTCCAGGATTTTTCTAGTTAGTTGGAGATTAAAAAAAAGAATCTTATAAACTCTTCTGCCCAGGCTGGCTTTGAACCATGATTTACATATTTCAGTCTCCCTAGGATTACAGCAGGAGCCACCTTTTATACTCACATTTTCCAGGGGAAATGGATCAGATAAAGTGGGATAGAGCAGACATGAACCAAGACTGGAGAGTAGGTGTTCTTCTTGTTTCATTGAGGAAATTCTTCCAGGACTTGAGATTGTTCCAGTTAGGAAATTGAATAATTAGTTGTACTCAGAAAAATCTCAAGAGAGAACACAGTGCCAAGCAAGATTTCAGACACTGAAGCCAAAGTGGTGAGATAGATAAAATAAATAAGACGCTGGAGAATTTAAGGATAGCCTGTATTCTTGGATCCTTGACCAATTGCTGGAGAGAAATGAGGCCAAGAAAAGGTTGGAGGAAATTATTCCTCAATCTGGCTATAGATTGAGTCTCTGAATTGTCCTTGAGCAAGTACAGCCAGTCAACGCTTTCAAACAATTCTCTTAAATTTCATTTTAGGCATCAATGTCAAAAGATACAAAGCACTATAAAAAGAACAGAAAGCACCCAGGCTACAGAGATAAGCCATGGCACAGTGGGTTCTTGTATAGAAGAGTTCAGTTTGGATATGAGTCACACTTTCCCTTTCCCTTAGTTCTGTCTATTCTTTGTTATCTGACTGCATCTCCTCTTCTTTTTTCCCTGTGCTCTTTTCTTTTTCTCCTGTCCTCTCAGCTACTATCTCTGCTCTTCTCTGTAATCTATATTTCTAATACATACCTTGCCGTAAAATATACATTTTCACAGTGAGTATTCTGATCTATATTTCATCTTTTCCCATGCTCTGAATGCAAAACTAAAGCTGGTGCCATGCACCTGTAATCCCAGTACACAAGGGGTTAAAGCAGGAGGATCATGAGTTGGAAGCCAATATGATATAACAGACACCTGCTGGTTTATGCCTATAATCCTAGCTACTCACAAGGCTGAGGACTAAAGATCAGGCCCTGGCAGAAAAGTCTGTGACACTTTTATTTCCAATTAACCAGTAAAAAGCCAGAAGTGGAAATGTAGCTCAAGTTGTAGAACACCAGACTTTAACAGAAAAATCTTAGGGAAAGTATCCAGGCCATGAGTTCAAGGCCCAGAACTAGCAAACACACATATACACAAGCACACATATGCACACATACACATACATACACACACAAATCTAAACTGTGTAAAGGCATGGTTTGGAAAATATTATTTTTATTTTAACATGTTTTAACAATAAAAACAAAGATGGCAGCTGGTACGGTAGTGGTAGATCTTTTGCCTAGCATGTACCAAGGTCCTGGGTTCAATCCCTATCCCCTCAGAAAAAGTAAAAGTAAAAAATAGATAGCAAAGAGCATGTTTTCCAGACACGACACAAACAATACCCAAAGGTAAGATTTAGATGATCTTTTAAACTTTATGATGGTATAAAAGTTACCCAAGTTTAGTAGAAACTCTACGAGTATTTTGTATGTGGATCTCTTCAAAGCTCACAATATAGGGGACAATTTTCTCACAAGGCTGAGCAACAGTACTGGAGCCCCAATTGCCAGCAGCCAATAGTGATTTTTTCAAGGAAAAATATCCCAATATTTCCATACTCCAAGGCTACATAGTTAATGCATTTCTGACATGATAGATTCCATTTACAATGGGTTTACTGGCATATACCTCTTGAGGGTTGAGGAACATCTGTAATAACCTATGTCCAAAAACTTAGACAACTGTGAGGTACCAGGGTAAAATCTAGAACACAAATGCCATTTGTGAGATACCTTTAAGAATTAGGGGATGCAGATCCCTAGATACATTTAAACTGTATTTATCTGATACAGATGTCTGATCATACCACTTTTCTATTCAAAGTACTTTGTTCTTCAGGCTCCCTTGCCCTGGTCCTAAAGACTTGGCCTTTCTTTCCCTCTCTAGTCAGTTTCCTGTATGGATTTACAGCAAGCTAAGCAGCACTGATCTTGGCTAATGTGCCCAGGATCAAGTTTGGAATGCCTTCCTTTATTCTCTTTGTAATTGTTTGTTGAAGCGGATAGTATACTATTTTTGCTTGAGTTCAGTGTCACTAAATTCTTCAGCCTGGTCTCAAACTCCTGGGCTCAAGCAAACCTTCTGCTTCAGACTCCCAAGAAGCTGGGACTTCAGGTATATACCATTGCACCTAGCGTGCACCTCCTTTTTCTATCACCGCTTCTTGAAACAAAAGCACACCTCTTAAGGCCAGTCTGCTCTAAAGTAAAGGACTAAGACATAAAACAGAAACGTCCTTCAGGGGCTGGGAGTTTGGCCTAGTGGTTAAAGTGCTTGCCTAGCATGCATGAAGACCAGGGTTCGATTCCTCGGTACCACATACATAGAAAAAAGCCAGAAGTGGTGCTGAGGCTCAAGTGGTAGAGCTCTAGCCTTGAGAAAGTCCAAGGAAAGTGCTCAGGCCCTGAGCTCAAGCCCAGGACTGGCAAAAAAAAAAAAACAAAAAAAAACATAAAAGTCCTTCAAAATCACATTCTGCATGTATCCTACATTTACTTGGCAAAGAGAGAGAGAAAATAAATTTATGTAAGTAAATATGATCATGTGTCTTGATATTTAACATGAACAATTTACCAAAATCAATTTACCATAGGATACTATGAGTTACTTTGAGTGATTTTCAGTTTATGGTTTTCCCTACTTATAATTGGATAACCTCAGAAATAACTTAAACCTATGCCATTCATACTTTTCTATGTTTATACATTCTGAGTCCACAAATTTTTGTTTGTAACAGTCTTGGGGCTTGAATCCAGGGCCTAGGCACTGTCCCTCCACTTTTTTGCTGGAGGCTAATGCTCGATCAATTGAGCCACAGTTCTGCTTCTGACTTTTTGATAGTTACTTGGATTTATCTGCCAGGGATGGCTTCATTCAAATCATGATCTCTTAAATCGGATCCTCAGATCTCAGTCTCCTGAGTAGCTAGGATTACAGGCTTGAGTCACCCATCTCTGGGATGCCAATGTTTGTGAATAAAATCTCCCATGAATACTTTTCCCAAATTAGACTAGTCCTTTATAAAGCTACCGAGCAGTCCTCCAAATTGCAGGTATCTACTTTCTCTTCACTGCGTCGGCACATCCAGCATCTCCTATGGAATCACTTATGTAAAAAATCCTTCCCTCAGAACATAGGGCTGGCTTCCTACCAGAGCCTACTCTGCCTACATTTTCCCCACTCCGGATCACTCAGGAGTGATCATCCCCTCCTTTCCTTATCTAACCCACTTACTTTAATCTTGTAGCAAGCTTCAGTTATCTCCCAATGGCCCCTTCTCCTAAACACTGTCCAAACCCACATACCATCTCCCATTCTGGTATTCCTCCAGCTCATTTCCCCATTTGTGTTCTTGTCCTCTACGGTCTATTGAAGCATCACAAATGGATGGCAGGTGAGATGGGGCACACCTGTAATCCCAGCTACTCAGAGAAACTGAGAAAAGAGAAGGAAAAATTTGAGGCCTGCTTCAGCAATATCATGAGATGCTGTCTCAAATACACATAGAACAACTGCAGTGAAGTGTGATTCGTGGAATCCATGAACATATTCCAAGTAGATGTTCGTGAAGTGCTGGTCACACTTACCTTGATTCTTTCTGTCCGACAATGATAGATCCAGTCTCGTTTCAGAGCCTTAACAATGACGGTTCCTTTCACCTAGACTGTTGCTCCTTGGTTCCTTCTTATCGCCCAGCCATAGAGTGTTTCTCCTCTCTCCTCATCTAAAGTAACTGCCAGTTCTACCCTGCTACATCACTGTTTCATTCCTGTTCCACTAACTTTTAACATTTCATATCCTCATATCCAATGTTGTTTATCTCTGACTTTTCCCCACTCTACTCCCAATTAGACACAAGCCTCTAGAAAGCAGGGAGCTTATTTGCAGACCTTCCATTCTGTTCCACTCGCTGTGTCAATCACTTGGATCCTCCTTGGCCTTCTGACTTCCATGGAATTGCTGCTAAACTCCCACATTCTGTGCCTGTTGCCCTGTGGCCTCTTTGGAGCAGAGAGGAGTGCAATTTTCTTCCTCTCACTGAGGACTAGAAGATTCTTTTTCCCATACTCCTTACTGTCGGGTGTCCAAGTCATCCCAGTTCACTCTTCTTTTGGCCTGAGCAATCTTCTCTGCCTTAAATATTGAATAGTGCCTGCTCACTGACTGGCCACTCTAAGTCAACTCTAGCTAGCCTGTCTCTCCTCACTTCAAACATTTGTGGTTTGTGTCCCAGCTGCTAAATATATCGCCATGGAAACCTAGCTAAAGCTAAATTCCTTTTTTTTTAATCTGTCGTGGGGCTTGAACTCTGGGCCTGGACACTATTCCTGGGCCCTTCAGCTCAATGCTAGCCACTTGAACCACAGTGCCACTTCTGGTCTCATGGTGATTAACCGGAGATGAGGCTCACGGTGTTTTGTGCCTGGGCTGGCTTTGCACTACAGTCCTCAGATCTTAGCCTCCTGAGTAGGTAGGATGACAGGTTTGAGCCACCGATGGCCATCTCCAAAGCGGAATTCTTAATCGTGCCCTCCCCCAAAGCCTGCTCCTTCCATAGCCTTTTCACCTTACATGATGCCATTTCTTCCTGCTAAAGGAATAACTTGGTGACTTCTTAGACTATATTTTCCCCTCACACTTAACATCTAACTGGTGAAGCTATACTTGCATATCTTGCCACCTCCATAACCAACATTTGGTCCCTGTTTTTCCCCTAAATGAAGTAGCTTTTATCTGCCTGTGGGACAAAAGTCTATCTGTGTGCCCTTAGTTGCTTTTCCATAGCACCAGAGAAGTCCTTCAAAATGTGTTTCAGATCTTGTTGAAATCACCCAGTGGTCTATGTCCCTCTCAGGGGAGAAACCAAAGACCAAACTTACAAGATTTGTTTTAATTAGGCAATAGTAAGAAACACACATGGAAAGAAAGTCACACTTAAAAGATTCCCTAGATAGGCCAGTGCCATCAGGGATATTCAGGGAAGCATCAAGATCCACCCAGAGGAGAAAGCAAGGGAAGGGGTGACCTCATCCTAAAAGAAAGGCACTCTTATAGGAAAGAGAAAGGGGGAAAACAAGATGATTGGGAGGGGGTGGAGGGAGGGGAAAGGAGACAAAAACATGAGAAGGGGTATCAATGTGTGAGAAGGAATGCACCCACTACCTGATGAATGTAACTGTAAGCTCTCTAAACATTATACAACCCCCCCAAAAAAGAAAAAGAAATGTACTCTTTACCTAATATATGTAACTGTAACCCCTCTGTACATCACCTTTATAACAATTAAAAAAGAAATCCACCAAGGATCTTTGGAATGGATTAAGATGGGCAACGGGCCATTTTGTGTCTCTGCATGAAAGAAAGGGAAAGACATCTCAGGCGAGCTCACAATTGGCCAGTTTGCAACATTTCAATAGGTCTGAGATCTAGAGCTGAGCCTTTTTGTCTAGTATCTGACTCTGGGGAGATCTAGAAAGGTAGCTGGCTTCCCAGAGTGTGAGAGCCCAAGAGAGGAAGGGTCTAGGCTACTGACAGTTTGTTGGCTCATTTGCATATTAACCATTTCTAAGTATGAGCAACCCATTAGGACATCTGACCTCCTCTAATCAGCAAGGCCCCCAAGTTGTCCTGCCTCTTCTCTCAACCCTGGGTGTCCTGGTCTGAGGCATGGCAAGGCCTCCAAGGCTCCTCCAGTCCACAGTTAGCTGTATCACTCTGCCCACCCTAAGTGGAACCTGTACCTACCCTGCCCTGCCCTACACCTCGGCCCTTCCTGGGACTATCTTTCCTTTAATCCTTAGGATCTATTACCCTCCCAAATGCCACAGAATTCACTTGTTTTGCTGATTTCTGTGTTTCTGTCTTCTTTTACCAAACTGTGAGCTCCTGGGATGAAGATATGATGTATTCCAGCACATTACTGTATTAAACTGTCTAATACAACATCTAGACCTTGGTTAGCTCTTCATAAATACATGTTGAATAAATGTCAATAGATGAGAGATATTGGTTGAGCAAGATCCTTGGAAACTACAGAATTCCCAAGAGTAGCCATTTAGCTGCTGATTTATAGGAAAGAGGAAGGCCGAGGGCCAATTCAGGGTGAGAGACATTACTCCTTGCATGGTTTAGGTTTTCCTCCATGGTAACAGCCTCGAGCTGAGCTAAAAACAGGCAAAACAAAACAAAACAAACAAGTAAAAACTGACCCAGGAACGTTCCCAATGAGTAGAGAAAAGCATGAGGCCTCCTGGCTCCATATTGTTTCTCTCGGTTCAACCATCATATTTATTTTTTTACTGAAATATAATATGAATGTCATAAACCCCACCCTTAAGACTAAAATTTAGTGGTTTGGAGTTTATTGACTTGCAAATAAAAGGGCCCTCCACCACCACAATTATATATAACGTTCTATTATCCCTAACAAGATACTGCTGGTGGGGGGAGATGGGGAGAATAGGACAATCCCTCCAAGTTCAGCATGGTTCCAAGACCCCTTTGTTGTTTTCTGTGACCCATGCTTCCTTCCCTCCACTGTCCAGTTCTAGGCACCCATCCATCTGCTTTCCATCAGTGTGGACTTGTCCAATCTGGACAATTCATAGAAATAGAACCATAGGACATATGACCTTGTGTAGAACTCTCCTGCCAATTTTTATCCAGATCTGTTTGGGAACACAGATCCATAACACATACACAAAGTGGACTGAAAGTTGAAAAGTGGAAACTGAAAACAGATCCCATACTTTCCAGGATGCATAAAGTTGGAGGTAGATATAGGGCTTTGTATACTAGGACCCTAACGAAGGTTTCTGTTTCAGTGTATGTATTTTCCTTTGCATGGCTTCTCCAATCCCATTTCCACCTTTCTCTCTCAGTGGGAAGGAAGGGAAGGAGAAAGAAAAGAGCCAAAAACCCAAAAGATCACTTGAGGTAGCACTAAGTGCTTTCTGAAAGGTGGGAGAATTTTTAATGCAACTTTTGAAATCCATTCTGGACCCAAACTGGCCACTGAGGATAAACAGTGCCAAATGTGCCTGCTGGGATCCAGCGCAGAGCTGAGTCATGTATACAGCCTGAGCTGAGAGCAGCCCTGCCAGGCCCTTTCCCTGTGGCCAGCACAGCCAAGCAGAGCCTAGCACCCCTGATCCATCACTGAGCTGTGCTTTGGTGGATTTCCACCAGGTCCCTATGTTTGGACTGAAACCAACCATCATTGTTAGGGAATAGCTATTAAAACGTTGCAATTTAAGGGAAATTCCTCTCTCCATAACCTGCAACTTTAAACACATTTGCTAGGCGTCTGGAAGGGTTTTTGTAAACATTTCCCTTCATTCCTGTGTATTTTTAGCTCCATTTCTGCAGAGCTGGGAGAAACCCGGGGTCTTTGCTGTCTTTGCTGCCTGAACGGAGCAGATTGCTTCAGTGTTTATGGTGAGCACTGAAAAACTTGCAGAACTGGATGCAGACTGGCCTGGGAGGTGCCCTGTGGCAAGGATGAAAAAGAGAGACTAAAGCTGGGGCTGGGTTGAGGTGGAATAATCACCAGGTCAAGGTTCAGGACTGCCAACTGCTAAGTGTACAAGAAGGAAGAAGGTGAGATGAGGGGAACAAATGGGATCGGGTAAGGGTGGGTTTCAAAAAGTTCTTCCTTCGCCACTTTCGAGGGCTTTATGCCTACCACACTGCTGTATTGATGGTGATTAGGTTACCTCTCTCATGGAGTGTGACCTTGAGTTTAATTACTTAGTCTCAAGGCCTCTGAAAATTCTGCCTCTGGACACCTCCTTGACTGCACTTGCCAGAATAGTGACGAATTCCCTGGGCTGTAGCTCAGCAGTAGAGTGCTTAGTGAGAACGCGTGAGGCACTGGGTTCAGTCCTATAAGGAATGTGGTATTAGCCTTAGTTCTTTTCTTCTGAAGCATCGGGGGATAGAACCTGGGGAATCACTCAAACCAGGCCATCAGTCTTCCAGCAAGGCTCCCTCCACCCAGTCTCTATCTAGCTCTCTGCTCTCATTAGACTAACTCCTAGGCAACAGGAACCAGTCAGCCATCTACCCTCAATGATCAGATCATAAATGCTGACTAAACTGAATGAACATTTAGGAGAGAGTATGAGTGAGTGTAAATATTACTTTGGGGAATCTTTTATCATTTTTTCTTGGAAAAATATATTTAATTGTTCAGAAATACTTGGCAATGGGATAACTCTTACAAAAGCAGTATTTGGGAGTTGTGTGTAGATAATACAACCCATATGGATGAAATCTGCCTGTAAATGTTTGACTATCCTTTGTAAAATGGGGCAAGATGGGAGGAAGGGAAGAAGACAACACTTGGCAGAAGGAATTTCAGAGTTTATTCAGCCAGAATGTGGCAGGGACAGGGGGAGTGATTTTTAAGAAATCCGAGGCATGGCTGGGTTTTGTTATTGCTAATTAGAAGCAGACACTGCAGATACACTATAGCCAGTTGAAAATCTGTCTAGAACTTGTTTCCTGCAGGAGTTTCTACTCCTCTGTGCCTGCCAACCTGTGATGCTGCAGGATGAAGATGGCTGGTTTAAATTTAAATTCTGTCCTGTTGTTTTGTCCCAAGTGGCTTTGAAAAATAATATTTATGCACATACACACAAAACATACTAACCAAGATATAGCATATATGGGAGAGGATTCTAGTGGTGGAACTCCTTTGAACATGTAACTCACCATTTAACAAAACAAATACCAGGAAGTTGGAAAATGTGCTGGGGAGGGGTAAGATCAAGGGGAGAGGAGCAGGTGTATGGAAAAAGGGAGGGTAAATGCAGCTGTAATACTTGATATATAGTGTGAAAATGGAACTAGGTAAATTGAGGAGTAGATGGAATGGGGAGAGATAGAGGAAAATCAAAAAAGGGGTGACACTGGTCAAGATGCAGTATACCCACAAACTGGCATGTTGAAGTGTAACCCTTTTATACAGCTAATGATAATAAAAATAATAATCATTAAAAGTGTAAAAAGGAAACAGATGAACATTAGAATTTAAGGCTCATCTTAGCAGTTCCTGTCCTGCGTTCCTACTCTGCAAGTTTACATGCCCCTTACATGCCAAAACAATTCTGTTCTGAGTCTTTCTGAAAGTCTGTCTCAAGCTCTCCAGCCTTAGAGAAATATATGTCTCTGATTTTCATGTACAAAATGCTTTTGAGGACCTGGATATTCCCTCCCCCGACCCTTCATAGATTAAGATACATAATGTTTACATTTCTACTTCGAAAAACATTCTGATTTCAACAAAAACATATACCATACGTGTACTCATGTAAGTAAAAAATAATGCTCAGCTTCTAGAAATGCCAACTGACTTCAATGAAATTGGAGAATATTGTTGCAGTTCCACCCTAAAATAGCCTTCTCTCTTCCCCTCCCCTGACTGTTACTGGCTTGGGCTTCTGTGGACTCAGCATGAGCCCGGGAGGCCTCTCCACCTCTTGCCCTGAATCCCCTCTTCATTACTAGTAGTCTCAAGGCTCTTGCCCTGAATCCCCTCTTCATTACTAGTAGTCTCAAGGCTCTTGCCCTGAATCCCCTCTTCATTACTAGTAGTCTCAAGGATCTTGATAGCCAATCTCTATGTGTCTGAAATAAAAATGTGGAAACAATCTAAAAGTAGTCATAAGACGATGTGGGAAGGCTAGAGGCTGGGAGACAATGAAATTTCAAATTTTACTAAATGCTCCACAAATCTGCCTTAAAAATTAATTATCTGTGAAATTCTTCAAGGCATTTTTATTTTATTTTGTGATCTTATTTTATTATTTGATTTTTGAGTGTGTTCTGGCTCTGAACTTGAACTCAGGGCCTCACACTCTCACTTGGCGTTTTCACTCAAGGCTGGTTCTCTGACACATGAGCCACACCTCCATTTCCTCTATGCATTTTCTTTCAGCCCCATATTTGAACTTTCCTACTCAGTTTTCATTTTTGTTCTTCTACCACCTGATTACCAGAGGGTTGCCATCCCCACCCCTCTGTCACCAACCTTGTCCTTTCCCTAACCTTTGAACCATGTCCTCCTCTTCGTGTGACCTTAACAGCACCCATTCCACTAACTATAGGTCATTTAAAACAGGTCAGAACCACAACAACCAGGCACACGTAGGTCAACAAACCTCTGCACACCTCCTAAGCTGTGTATCACTGGTGATTATGTTCGGCTGTTCTGCCCAAATTTGAGTTCCTGGCAGGCCCCATGGGAAGTCAAGCTGCTTCCTGTTTTAACTTCCTACAAATTCCTAGCGCCAAGCAGTGTGCTGTACGTACGCTGAGTGCTTAGTAAATATTTTGTTGTCTCAAGATTTAAAAATGTATATGTTGAAGGTTTCTCATGTAAGAAACTATGACATCTCATACATTGTTGATAGGTGTGTTAATTCTATGTTAATTTGGTAACATTTGCCTAAATTTGAAATATATACCCTTTTAGACCCAGGAATTGTGTTCTTCAGCAATGATCTCAATGAGAGACTGGCATGAGTACAAAAGCATGTAACTATGTAGATGAGCATGCTTCTTGTAATGTTGTTTGACCTATCTGTTCATCAATAATAGCCTGGTTAAATAGATAATATGTACACCTGCACAGTAGAATAGTATGTAGCTATTTAAAAAGAAAGGGGGGAAACCATCTGTTATTCATAAAGTATAAGCTATGTGACAAGCACATACTGAATGTTATGTGTATAATAGGACTATATTATATTACAAAAGCATTATATACTGTATTTTTATGAATACATATTTACAGATACATATTTTCACAGAACATTCCTCATAGAATATCCAAGAAATCTAGGTGTAATTGACTGAGGATAATTAGATGGAATGAAAGGCAGAGGGAAAAACTTACTTCTCCTTTCACATCTTTCGAAGTTTTGTGCATGTAAATGTATACAGTTTTTTCCCTTGGGGGATTTTGGGTTGGTCCTGGGGCTTGAACTCAGAGCATGGCACTCTCCCTAAGCTTTTATGCTCAAGGTTGCTAGTCCTCTATCACTTGAGCCACAGGTTCACTTCTAGCCTTTTGGTGGTTATTCGGAGATAAGGGTCTCCCAGACTTTCCTCCCTGCGCTGGCTTACAACCTCTGTCTTCAGATCTCAGCCTCCTGGGTAGCTAGGATTATAGGTATGAGGTACTGGTGCCTGGCTTTCATTATTTTTTAATAAAATATTTAGTGGATTACCAGTAGTTGATGCCTATAATCTTAGCTACTCAGGAGAATAAAATCTGGGGATTGCAGTTCAAAGCCAGCTGAGCAGACAAATCTCAGACATTCTTATCTCCAATTAACCAGTAAAAAGCTGGAATTAGAGGTATGCCTCAAGTGATAGAGTGCCAGCCTTGAGCAAAAAAAGTCAAGCAAGAATGTTAGGCCCTAAGTTCAAGACCAAGGACTGGCATTTTTAAAAAAATTATAATAAAATAAAAATATGTGAGCTTCTGGGTTTGATCCTGAGCAGGATAAAAAATAGTAAAATAATGATAAAAACACTAAAAACACATCTAGTGTTTTTGTCTCTAATAACATTCAAGGGGAGAAAAAAATGTCAGTAAATCTGGAACCATTTGCAGGCTTAGTCCTTTACTTATTTCCCAAAGAAATATGAAAGAACATGAAATAGTGTCTACTGAGAGGAAAAATATGTAACCACTGCCAAACAATCCCTGGAATAACAATGAAAAGTGTGACCCCCATGTAACAGTCCCTACACATTATTCTTGGGTACTTTGAGGAAATCTTCCAGTAACACCAGGAAGACAGGAATCCTGCTCTTGGGGTACCAAGCATTCATTGCTCAAGAACCAGAACTGTTGCTAATAGGGGATTCCAGGCCACTAGCCTTAACAGAAATATAAAGTAATGTTCTGGAAGCAATATTTATTCTGTGTCCAATCATACTGTGCCAGCTGTTAGCTCATGATTCATAACAGTTGCATAGCTGGGTGGAGAGAGGGTGTTACTGAAGCAGCATCATAAATTCTACCAGTCAGCCACAGCGACACAGATACGTGAGTCAATGTTTGTACAATAGGAGCACCCCTGATTTTCTGGATTGTCAAGCTTTCTACATCCGAGTCACCTTCTTCGGACTACCTTGTCCCATTTGTGGCCCCTCTAAACCATGCCACGGCTGGAGGAGACAGAAGAGGAGGAGGAGGAGCCATTCCTCTCACTTGTATCACTTAGGAAATCCCATAAGTTTTATAAGTTCTGTGTTAGAAATGGGAGAAGAGCAATTCTATATCCTTAGACATCTGGGGTCTTTGTTATCATTGAGTTTAGCTTCTGGAGGCAGGATCTTGCTATGTAGTCCTGCTGGTCTCAAATGCAGAGTAAACACACTTTAGCCTTCTGAGTTCTAGGATTCCAGGCACTCATTAGGAAGTCTTTCTGTATGTTGTTTAGTACAGGGTCAGGTCAGGGGGCAAGGTCACAGGAAACTTCCAGTGCCCACCTCTGGCTCCAGGGATGCAGGCACACCCATAACTTGGGATGTGGAGACTTCACCTTTCAGACCATAAGACAAGATACCAGACCCTGCCATTCACTACGTGGCCAAGATGGTGCAGGTCAGACCCAATCGCCCTGTTTCATATAGTATATATTCACATATGTCTGGATATTTTCTTTTCTTTCTCTTTCTTTTTTCTTTTCCTGTGATGGTCTTGAGGCTTGAACCTAGGGCCTGGGCACTGTCCTTCAGCTTTTGTGATCAAGGCTAGCACTCTATCACCTTGAATGCGAGTGCCATTTCCAGATTTTTGGAGGATAGTTGGAGGTAAGTGTCTCTCACACGTTCCTGACCACTCGTAGGATTTTGTCGGGTAACACCAACCACAATATTTGTAGAAAGATAAAAGTCTACTAGACTGTTACTCATTATCTTAAATCGATTATTTATTATTTAACTGAAACCATGGTGGGAGGTTTTGTTTTTATTTGGGGGGTGTTTTTTTTCTCCCCAGTCCTGAGGCTTGAGCTCTACAGCTCAAGACTAGCACTCTACCACTTGAGCAACAGCACCACTTTCAGCTTTTTCTGTATATGTGGTACCAAACCTGGGTCTTTCGTGCATGCCAGGCAAGCATTCTACCACTAGGCCAAACTCCAGGCCCTGAAATCCTGTGTTTTATCTAGAAAGTTTACTACTAGAATCATTATCAAGTTTCCTTTTTCCCTTTTTTCACTATAAATGATAAGATTTCACAATTCTTTGGATTATTTTCAAAACATTATCTCACTATTTATAGTAATGTGTTTATTTCAAAATAATGTTCCCTTCCACTAGAGCCCTGTTTCCTAAACTTATCTGATAAAAAGAATCTGGAGTCTAGCACCCCCCACCCCAACCCAAACAAACCAGATCAGAATCTCCAGAGAAGGGGTTAAGAGCTCATGTTTTAGGCAAGTGCCGTAGATAATGCCTATAGAAAGGGAGGTCTAGGAAATGCAAAACAACAACAGGTCACCTTATTGCTCCAAATCTGACTGGGCATATCCTATGCTATGGAATAATGTACGGTCAGTTGACCTCCCTAAGCAATTCCCAGATCACGGGGCAGACTTATCACTGTGTCTACCCAGGACTCTGCTTCTCAGTTATATCTCCAACCTCAGCACTCCAGGGATCAGTGCCATCCAAGTAGAAATATACACATTCACATATACTTTCAACTTTCATAGATAAGGTCATATGTATAGTCATAGATTCTGTATTTTCAAAGTCATCTACTCTATAAAACTATTTGTAACCTCAAGATCAATAATACTCAGCACACAATGGTATTTTGTGGTCTTCAACAGACATGGGAAGTATGTCAAAAAATCTGAATTACCTGACCTGCATGTTTATGGCTATTATTATAGTTTGGATTTCAAATGTCTCTAAAGGCTTTATATGGTAATGTCTCAGTCCCTAGTCTGTGGTACTGTTGGGGGAAATGGAACCTTTTAGAAGTGGGGCCCAGTAGAAGAAAGTTAGGTCACAGGGCCGTACTCTTGAAGGAGATTTGGTACTCGGTCTGGCCTGTCTTGTTCTCTCTTGTTTGCCATCTGCTATGAGGTAGGCAGCTTTCTCTTCCATGTAGGTCTAAAGGCAACAGGGTCAAACCACTATGGGCTGAGTTCTCTAAAGCTGTGAGCTAAAATAAACATTTCCTCGTTGTTTATTTTCCCAGGGGTTTTTGTTTCTTTTTAAATATGTTATTATTATTATTGTGCTGCAGAGAGGGTTACCATTTTATAATTCAGGTAATGTACACATTTCTTCTTTGAATAATGTCACCCCTTCTCCTCCAGTTCTTCCTCCTGTCCCTGACCATGTTATTATAATACATAGCTCATTTTTTACATAGTGTAGACTGAATACCATGTTTACCTTTCTTCCCTCCCTTTCTGATCCTTCCTCTGCCTATCCCCCACAGAAAAGTAGAAAAAGAAAAGTATACAAAACAGCAACAATATTAAATAACCCATGTTTCCTTTTCTGAAATTCATTTCAATAAATAGTGTTTTAAATGTTCAGTGGAGATGTATCTTTGGATTCCTCTCCTAGTGCTATCCTCCATTGGTGTGACTGCATATATATGCCTGGAGTTGTGCCTCAGTTATCATGTCCTGTTATATTTAGATCTATCTTCCACATATGAGAGAAAACATGTGCTATTTGTCTCTCTGAGTTTGGCTTACCTCACTTAACATGATTTGTTTTAGGTCCATCTATTTCCCTGACATAATCTTATCCTTTCTCATGGATGAGTAAAATTCGAATGTGTATATACACCGTATTTTTTTTAAAATATTTTTTGTTGGTTGTGGGACTTGAACTGTATACCATATTTTTTGATCCATGCATCCACTCTAGGACATCTAAGCTGTTTCCATAAGTTGGCTGTTGTGAATAATGTAACAACAAACATGGATGTGCAAGTGTATTTTGACTTGTAAAATTATTTTTTTATTTTTATTTTTTTGCTGGTTCTGGGGCTTGAACTCAGAGCCTGAGCACTCTCCTGGGGTTTTCTCAAGGTTAGTACTCTACCACTTGAGCCACAACACCACTTCCGGCTCTTTCTGTGTATGTGGTACCAAGGAATTGAACTCAGGGCTTCATGCCTGCTAGGCAACACTCTACCATTAGGCAAAACTCCCAACCCTTCTGGCCCTTCTGACTTACAACATTCAAGTGTGGTATGGCTGGGTCATCGGGAAGTTCTGTTTTTCAAGAAACCTCCAAACCCTCTATCAGAGTGGTGCTACTAGTTTACTTTACTACCAACGGTCACTAGGGTTCCTTCTCCCTCTCTCCCACCCCATTCCCACTAGCATTGGTTGTTTTTTTAATATTCTCGATGGTGGCCAATCTAACTGGAGTGAGATGAAATCTCAAAATTATTTTGCTTTGTACTTTTTATGTCCAGGACTATTGTGCATTTCCTTGTGTGTTTATTTGGCCTTCTTATTTCTTCTTCTGATAAGTCTCCCTTTGTTCAGGTGCTTTATTACAGTCATAGAAAGCTGACTAACACACATGTTGAGGTCCAGCAAGGCAACCTGCCTTGTACTCCAGCTTGCCTACTATTCCTACAAACAGGGTCTTTCTTGGTCTATGCAGTGCTATGGTTTTACACTTTTGGAGGGGGTTGGTGATGGTTTAATACTGTATGGTGCAGGATCTAGTGTTCCTGAGTTCAAGAAAGCTATGATGTGTCATATGAAGAAAATATCTGTGTAGCTCATGTTATGATGATACAGGCGGAAGTCATTGCATGAAGCCCAGTGTTGATGGCTCACACCTGTAATCCTAGCTACTCAGGAGGTTGAGATCTGAGAATCATGATTTGAACTCAGACCAGGCAGCAGTCTGTGAGACTCTTATCTCAAATTAACTACCAAAACAGCCAGAAGAGAATCTGTGGCTTAATGGTAAAAAGCCAGCCTTTAGTAAAATAAAGTACTTTAGCTACAGAACAGTGCCCAGACCCTAAATTGAAGCCTCAGTACCAAGTACAAAAAAAAGTCAATGAGTTAAATGTTAAAGGATCAATAACAGATATTACACAAAATGTCTCTCACATACACACAAAGATGTATTTATTGACAAAAATACTGTGAACAGGGGCTGGGAGGTTGGTCGAGTGGTAGAGTCCTTGCCTAGCATGCACAAAGACCTGGGTTTGATTCCTCGATACCACATACATGGAAAGGGCCAGAAGTGTTTTCTGTGGCTCAAGTGGTAGAGTGATAGCATTGAGAAAGCCCAAGGTCAGAGCTCAGGCCCTGAGTTCAAGACCTAGGACTGGCAAAAAAAAAGTACTGTGACCATAGTCTTTCCAAATGTAACTCTGTGTTTCACCTAGAAGCAGTGGGTGAGTTCACAGTAACTCAATGGGACCTCATCACATAGCTCTGCAAAAGGCTTCTTAAAGGAAGCTAGCTTGGAGAGAAGGTACCAATGTGTGAGAAGTAATGTATTACTACCTACCTGATGAATGTAACTGTAACCCCTCTATACATTACCCCAACAATTTAAAAAAAAAAAAAATCTAAGTTGAGGCCGAGAGTTTGGCCTAGTGGTAGAATTCTTGCCTAGCATGCACTAAGACCGGGGTTCAATTCCTCTGTACCACATACATAGAAAAAGCCAGAAGTGGTGCTGTGGCTTGAGTGGTAGAATTCTAGCCTTGAGAAAGCCCAAACAGAACTCAGGGCCTGAGCTCAAGCCCAGGACTGGCAAAAACAAAAAATAAAACAAAAAAACCAACTTATGTGGCTGCTGGTCAATCCAACAGCTTAGAATAGTTTTTTCTTTGTGCATTTGCAACCCCACTGTCTACCCTGAACATATGGTAGCATCTCACAAGTTTTTGTGAAATGAGTGAGGGCAGGGCTCTCACTGAGTTTCTCAGAGCTCTGCAGCTACCAGGCTTTCACAGACACTGGCCTACATCCCACTAGAACATTCTTCCCTTTGTGAGAACCAATAGGAAAAGCAAAGGAAGAAAAATCGTCACAGAATGAATATAGTACATTCGCTGGCACAAACTAAGAGAAATCGGGCCCATTCTTTATTATTCTTTAAACTATGCACATCTCTTTTTTCCCTTTTCTTATTTAGTTTTAGTGTTTTGGTGCTGCTACTAGGACTTAACTCAGGGCTTTTCACTTTTGCTTTTTCTCTTACTTCTGGCTAGAGCTTCGGCACCTGAGTCACACCTCCACTTCTAGCTTTTTGCTGGTTAATTGGAAATAGTTTCATGAATATTTTTGCCCAGGCTGGCTTCAAACTGTAATCCTCAAATCTTAGCTTTTTGAGTAGCTAGGATTACACACATGCCAAGCACATGCACGTACATACATACATACACACACACACACACACACGTGCACACACACGCACATTTTTCAGTGCAAACGTTTCAAGAAACTTGTATACATGCAAAGATATTCTAGATGGATCATACATGAATTTTCTTCTTCCCAGGATAAGCTAGAGAAATATCAACCACAACCCACAATCATGTTTAGCCTTGGTGACTTCTTGATCTGTGAAAATGCCAAATAGCTCACTTTTTTGGAGCCCACAAAATAGGCAACACTCCAGGGACAGCACTCCAGGCACAGAAGGATCACAGCCCCCGCCATCTGTACATATTGCCTCAGGAGCTGAAGTCAGGCTGCAGACTCATGAACATTTTAACAGTGTCCCTCTGAGTCACAGTTGACCTCACAAAGTACACTCTTGACTGAATAGTTGAGATCCCCAACATTTTTTTTCCTATGGACCTTTAAAAAATTACATATCCTGAACTATGAGAAAAGGAAAGTTCTTAATTGAAGCAGGTTGAGAGAGATCCTTGTTGTATCGTTTGGTCCTGTCCATTCTGAGCAATAGAACAGTGGAGAGATGTTGCTAAGCAACACTGTACATCTTTCGCCTCTGGAAAGTACATTGTCTCCTAGCACCAGGCTGCCTAGCATGACCTCAATGCAATGTAATAGGACAGCTTCTCTCTCTTCCCCTGAACACAGTCATTTATTTTTTTGCATCTGATGAGTTTATTGAACACATATGAGTCCCCATTCAAAGACAAAGGAAGCCTTGGCTTTCAGTGAGGGTCCATCCCAGTTTAGAATTAAATACAGAAAAAAATCAATCATGTAGTGGTTGAAAATATAAAGAAATGTAAGGAGAAAAAATTGATTCAGTCAGTTTGCATCACAGTTCTACAATAAGAAGGAACTGGCTTTATCTGGCCAAATGAAGATTTGGCCCCCATTGGCAGGGAGTGTGTGAGGGGGGTGCTGAATGTTGTCAGATGAGATAGGGTTGAAAGCTCTTAGAAACGGGAGAGAGAAGATAAGGCCAGTGGTTCAGCTGAGAAAGACTCTACTGGAGAACCTATGTAAAGAATGATGTAGATCTTGAGAGCTCTGCTGAAATCACCCTCAACACTCCAAAAATTCAAGAAAAACTGCAGCTCCCCGCTTTCCTGAACCATGGATAGAGTGGTCTTCTGTGACTCCTGCTGGGCCACTGCCAGACAGAAGTAAAGGAATAACCACAGGCACTAAGAAAAGAGCAACTGGGTCACCACAAAAGTGACCTTGAGAAGACAGAGCCCTGCCTCCACAAGTTAGCGGTGTCTTGAACAGACATCAGTCTGAGAAGCTGGGTGGTAGAGTATGAATGGATCTTTCCCAGATCTGAAGTGTGGCGAGACCCCAGACTGTTCTGTAAGGGAGCTGAGAAGACAGGAAAGGGTCTCCAGAGGTAGCCTACCTCTGGGGAGCGACCCAGAATGCCAAGGACTGTCTGCAGTTGGGTAGACCTCAGAAAATGGAGCATTTGTCTTAACACAAATGAAACTCAGGCAGTAAGGAGTCTAGAAAGATTCATAATTAACCTTCCAGCCCCTGAAAAAACAACAACCATATTTTCTTTCAAATTCAACTTTCATAATGTCCTTGTCTTGTTTCAAAAGTGACCCTGTGTCCAGGTATAGATGATAAGCAGAGTATAAGGTTTCTGAGAGTAAATCGCCACATGGTCCAGGCAGAAGAGAGTTTGTAAGAGAACAAATTGCTTGCCTGACTGCAGTGAGGGTCCATGGCTGGGTCCGAGCTTAAGCAGGGATGGGGGGAGGGCAGGAGATGGTGTGACTTGGGTGGTCCCAGATGTGAATTCAGAAAAGGGAAGGTAGCTGCCTCCGCGTGTGCCACTTGCCTAGGTAACACAGATACTGGGTGGAGGCTTTCACAGGATTAAGCAGGAACCTGAGGTGGGAGCGGGGGCTTCAGAACTGGCTTCTCAGAGCCCACCTTACACAGAGAAGGTAGAGAGATAAAGAGATGCTTGGGATAGATACTTTTAACTGATCAACAAGATGAAAAAAAGATAAATGATATAGATAGTGGAGGGACAGACAGATAAACAGGTATGTGTAAGAAATGAGAGGCGAGCAACCTATAGGGCTCAAGGCTACAGGACTCAAGACCCGCTGGGCTGTTCCAAAGAGGAGGCAGCAGCAATGCACAGATGTGAGTGGGGATCAAAGGATATTTTAGGGGGAAGTCCCATGGGTCACATTACGTACACCACAGGAATTTGGAGGTAGAGTCAGTTCCTAGGAAAGGTATTGCAAAGGTGTTACACTACAGGAATGGAAGGGAGAGTCCCCTTCTGGGAAGCAGTGTAACAAGACTGTTGCAATTGGGGCAGGAATTTGGATGTCTTGCTGGGAAAACACAGCATTGGGGAAATAGAAACATTACGGATTTTTGACACAGGATGGGGACTTAATCAGCAAGCCAACTCCGAAACTACAGACTGTGCACATACATGCATGCATAGATAGGTGCATAGATTCACAGATACACAGGTGGCAGATGGACACCAAGGAAAAAAATCCATGACTCATTCCTAAGAGGAAAGTCAAGAGCATGTTCTAGAAGAAGCCTCTAAATGTGGGCATGCCCAGCACTTGTGCACAGAAGGATTCAACCTTTGAAATTAGCACACTGTGTTCTTGCCTGCCTAAGTAAGAGCTTGAAAAGCCCTTGTGGTACTAATATCTCATTTGCCTCCTTTTTGGTGAGAGAGAGAGAGAAAAAATCTACTTTTCTTCCCATGGGAAGAACATGACTCTCCTTTTCCGGAATCTCCTCGGACTGTGCCTGCCTGTCTTTTCTGCTTCTGTTTGCTCCTCAATACTGACTAGCCCAGCCCTTGCAGGATGGGTGAGTAACTCAATGTGTTTGCATATGTCTATCTGTGGTATTGGTTCCCTGCTACAGCTTTGTGACTATTACTCACAGTCAGGAAAGTTGCTGAGGAAGGACCCATTTTCTCCCAGACCTTCTGGGCTGAGTACATAGAGGTAAGAAGTCATACAGGACCCATTATTAATGGCTCCAGTGAATGGCATCAGAAGGTACCAGGAAGGGTTGTGAGACATAAGCTGTAAAAGACGCCTTCCCTGCCCCCCACCCTGTACTTCACACATAAAGCTATGATCAGTATTATACATAGCGAGCCACCTTGTAAACAGTTTTTCTAAGGAATAAATGCATAGATTCCTTGAATATGAAAATGCAGCCTTCCTCTTGGGTGATAATTAAAAGTTACAGCAGTTAGCCATGAGTGCTGGGAAAAAGCAAAGAAAACCTAAAACAGAGAGCTTCAAAAGATTTCTGAGAGAAAGCATTTTAATTAAGCTTTATAACCAGCCTCTGTGGACATGGAGGTAATAAAATGACGTCGTTTTTACATACTTTACCGACCTAAGGATTAACGATAGACTTCATTCCAGCCTGAAGTTAATAGTTGTAAAACAAAAGATGTTTAATTTAAACAGGCCAGTAAAACCATGACCTAAAGGTCAAATTTAATTTAATAAACTTCCTCCCACCCTTGGACAATGACTCTGCCCTTTGTGCTGCTTCTGGGGAGAGATATCCCCCACCCCACCCCAGGCCGTTTTCTGCCCAGTTAGTTGGCAGCCATCTTGTAATCTAGAGACGCGTGGTTGGCTCACCAAGTCTCACCAACTCCTACCACAGCAAAGCCCCACCTGACAAGTCCTGAGACTGACATTACTTCCCAGCTTGCCTAAGATTTAAGTTTTAAATACGCACACCTTCTCATTCCCTGCCCTCATTTTAATCCTTTTTGTGTTTATTTTGTATTCTTATTTTAATGACAGTCTCAGGGATTAAACTCTCAAAGCTATCCCTGATCATTGTTTTTGCTCAAGGCAAGCACTCTATCTTTGGAGACTTAGCTGTATTTCAAGCTTTATTGGTGGTTCATTGGAAATAAGAGTTTCACAGCCCAAACATTTTATATGTTGACTATGTATGCTAAGTATTTACTGATAAGAAAAAATACCACCTAAGGGCCTTTAAAAATATGATTGAAAATGGAGTCTAGCAAACCAAGAGACAGAAAAAAATGAAAACTGGAAAAAGAAGCTTGGGCAAAGAGGACAGATAAGTTCATGCAAAGAGTTAGCAGCATTTTATGAAAGAAATGCAAGTTTCAAAATCAATACAAATGTTCACAGTAGAAAACTAACAAACTCAGAAGGGGAAATATAAGAAAGCTAATCTCATTCATAAAAAGTAATTACGTACAGAGCTGTTTAAAATTAAAGCATCTTAAAATAGTTGACACTGAATACTTCTCAAACCTTCACACCAACAAATTTGAGAATCCAGAAGAAATGGACGAATTCCTAGCAAATATTAACATACCCACACTGAACCAAGAAGAACTAAGCCAACTCAACAGGCCTAATTCAAGCACTGAAATAGAAATGGCAGTTAGAGAACTTCCACCTAAGAAAAGCCCAGGGTGAACATCGATGCAAAACTTCTCAACAAAATACTGGCCAACCGTCTACAACAACTCATCAAAAAAATTATACACTATGATCAAACTGGATTCATCACAGGGAGGCAAAGCTGGTTCAACATACGCAAATCAATTAATATAATTCAACACATCAACAGGAGCAAGGACAAAAATCACATGATTGTCCCAATAGATGCAGAAAAGGCATTTGACAAGATCCAACACCCCTGTATGTTAAAAGCTCCGGAGAAACTAGGAATCCATGGAACATTCCTCAATGTAATAAAGGCTGTGTATGACAAACACACAGCTAGTATTATATTTAATGGCGAAAAGCTAAAGCCATTCCCTCTAAAATCAGGAACGAGACAAGGATGCCCACTCTCTCCACTCCTCTTTAACATAGTATTAGAATTCCTAGCCAGTACAATAAGGCAAGAAGCAAGCATAAAGGGGATCCAAATAGGGAAAGAGGAAGTAAAACTTTCCCTCTTTGCAGATGACATGATTCTGTATATAAAGAATCCTATAGACTCCACTCTCAAGCTCCTTGAGCTGATTCAAAACTTTGGAAGGGTAGCAGGGTATAAAATTAACCCTCAAAAATCAACTGCCTTCCTTTACGCCAACAGTGAGAGGAACGAGGCAATAATCAGGAAAGCAATTCCTTTTGCAATAGCCTCAAAAAAATAAAGTACTTAGGAATTACCTTAACTAAGAATGCAAAGGACCTTTTTGATGAAAACTTTAAAACCTTGAAAAAGGAAATTAAAGCAGAACTGAGGAGATGGAAAAACCTCCCATGCTCCTAGATCGGGAGAATCAACATCGTGAAAATGACAATCTTGCCAGGAGCTATCTACAAATTCAATGCAATACCCATCAACATTCCAATAGCATTCTTTAAAGAAATAGAAGAGGCAATCCAAAATTTCATATGGAATGATAAAAGACCCCATATAGCAAAAACACTTCTTAGCAAAAAGAACAGCGCTGGAGGAATTTCAATTCCAAACTTTAGACTCTATTACAGAGCTATAATTCTCAAAACAGCTTGGTACTGGCACAAGAACAGGACTGAAGACCAATGAAATAGAACTGAGGACCCAGATATTAAACCACAGACCTATGGCCACCTAATCTTTGACAAGGGAGCCAAAAAAATAGAATGGAAGAAAAACAGCCTCTTCAACAAGTTGTGCTGGCAGAACTGGTTAAGCACCTGCAGAAAACTAAAGCTGGATCCTTCTTTGTCACCTTGCACTAGAATTAACTCCAAATGGATCAAAGACCTGGAGGTAAAAGCTGACACTCTGAAAACATTACAGGAAGGAATAGGAGATACACTAGGCTTCCTTGGCACAGGTCGAAACTTTCTTAATAAGGACCAAGAATCACAACAAATCAGAGAAAGGCTGGATAAGTGGGACCGCATTAAATTGCAGAGCTTTTGTATGGCAAAGGACATAGCTAGTAAACTAATCAGGAAGCCTACAGAGTGGGAGAAGATCTTCAACAACCAAACAACGGACAAAGGCCTCATATCTAAAATATATCAACAACTCAAAAACTTGAATCACTCCAAAACTAATCTCCAAAG
Organism: Megascapheus bottae; assembly: GCF_031878675.1. Lineage (NCBI taxonomy): Eukaryota > Metazoa > Chordata > Mammalia > Rodentia > Geomyidae > Megascapheus > Megascapheus bottae. The sequence continues at coordinate 359,126 of NC_143515.1, forward strand.
TAACAACCATCCCATTAAAAAATGGGCCAAAGACTTAAAGAGAGTCTTCTCTGAAGAAGAAACAAAAATGGCCTATAGACACATGAAGAAATGCTCAACATCTCTGGTCATAAAAGAAATGCAAATCAAAACAACTCTAAGATTCCACCTCACTCCAGCTAGAATGGCCAGGATCAAGAAATCTAATAACAACAGATGCTGGAGGGGATGTGGCCAGGAGGGATCACTACTACACTGTTGGTGGGAGTGCAAACTCGTTCAACCACTATGGAAAGCAGTGTGGCAGTTCCCCAAAAGACTGAACATAGAGCTCCCCTATGACCCAGCAATTCCACTACTTGGCATTTACCCAACCATCCAGAAACAAGGGCATACTAAATCCACTAGCACAACAATGTTCATTGCAGCACTATTCACCATAGCAAAGATATGGAACCAACCTAGATGTCCCTCAGTTGATGAGTGGATCAACAAGTTGTGGTATTTGTACACAATGGAATTCTATGCTGCTGTCAGAAAGAAGGACATCGCCCCATTTGTTAGGAAATGGAAAGACTTAGAAAAAATCATATTAAGTGAAGTAAGCCAGACTCAAAGGAACTTAGGCTCAATGGTGTCCTCTTTGTCATAATCAGTGAACTGTGGGCTCTAGAAGAGATTTGACTAGAGCAAAACTTGATACATAGGCCTATTAGTGGAAGAATGAAGGACCTAGGATAGAACAAAGCTCTGTAGTGTAAAGAGTGTGGGTGTTGGCCTCTTTGTCGATGAGATCCAGTAGAAACCTGGTAGGCTCCTAGCAGAGAGTTCAAGAATTGAGCAAATGTCCTTGATATCATAAGGTCATTATTTAGTTGCTAAATTTAATATTGGTACCTTTTCTATGTATATAGTAACATAATCATATTAATGCTTTTTTTCTTTTTTTCTAATACTGTCTTATCTCTCTTTTTTCATTCTTTCTTATATGTACTATTAACTCTCATCTCTTTTGCTGTCCCTTGGTTATCTCATATTGTTACAGTATCTCACTTTGTTACCTGATATATCGGATATATTTGTATTTAGATATTTGAAATTAGATAGGGAATGGGGGAAAACAAGATGAGGGGTGGGTGTGGGGGGGAAGGAAATGGGGACCAAGACATGAGAAAGGGTATCAATGTATGGGAATTAATGCACCTTCTATCTGGCAAATATAATGTAACCCTTCTATTAATTACAATAAAAATATATGAAAAAAATAATTGACACTTCTTGCTTTCATAAACACTTTAATTTTACAGTTATTTATTAACTAGTATTTTCTTTTATTTTTATTTATGTATTTTTTGTCAGCCATGGGTCTTGGCCTGCGCATTGTTCCTGAGCTCTTTTGCTCAAAACTTGCATTCCACCACTTTGAGCCACAGCTCCACTTCCAGTTTTTGAGTGGTTAATTGTAGATAAGAGTCTCATGAGGGGGCTGGGAGTGTGGCTTAGCGATAGAATGCTTGGCAAGCATGCAAGAAGCCCTGGGTTCCATTCCTCAGTACCACGTATACAGAAAAGGCCAGAAGTAAAAGTCCGTAATTCCTTCTGTTTATCCTCGCCCCCACCTTTTTTTGCTCTGTCCTTCAGTTCTTTCACTCAGGTGTTATGCTCTACCAGTTGAGTCATGCCTCTACCTCCGGCTTTTTGCTGTTTGATTGGAACTAAGAATTTCACACCCTTTCCTTCGTGGGCTGATTTAAACTGATCCTCAGGTATTAGCCTCCTCAGTGGTCGGGATCATAGGCATGAGCCACCAGCACCTGAATTATTTTCCTTTTTATCCTGTTAAGTCAAATTATATTTGAAAATTTATTTAAAATAGGATGTATAAGTGGTGCCCAAAAGCTGATTTTGCCGAAGCCCAGGAATTAACTAAAATCGGGAATAAAGCTTAACATCTGCTCTATTTTGCAAGTGTCTCTGCACTAAACCATGGTCACCTTTCTTTCTTTCTTTCTTTCTTTCTTTCTTTCTTTCTTTATTTCTTTCTTTCTTCCTTTCTTCTCTTTCTTACTCCTTTCTCTTTCTTTCTTTCTCTTGTTCTTAGTTTCTTTCTTTCTTTCCTTTTGGTCAGTCATGAGGCTTGAACTCAAGTCTGGGCAGTATCCCTGAGCTGTTTTCTCTGCCACTTCGAGTCACAACTCCAGTTCTACTTTTCCAGTGGTTCATTGGAGGTAACTGGAGAGTGTCTCACAGACTTTCCTGCCCTGGCTGGCTTTGAACTGTGATCCTCAGACCTCAGCTTCCTGCATAGCTAGGATTACAGACACTGCCCACCAGTGCCTGGCTGAAAGTCACTTTTCAATCACATAAGAATCCTGGAAGGACAGGACTAATAGCTAACATCTTTTTAGAGACAGCAATTACCCTAAAGAACAAAGCAACAACATCCCACAAACCTACCTACCCCACAAGGGTCATTTGTTTATCCAGACCATTGCTGGCAACATAACAATGCCAGAACCTCTCCAGAAACAAAGAGGGAGATAATGATCAAGCAGGGGTTGTGTGCCTAGGTCTCTAACTACTTAACCCTTCACCTCCAGTTCCCTGGGGCATACAACTCATCTGTACCCTGAATAAGGCTGAAGGTGTAAGTACTGCAGTATTGTCTTCCAGTGACTGCCTTGTGATAAATCTGTTCCCCACTTTTGACCTTCTTCCTTCATTTGGCATCTAGGGCCACAGCTGACACACAGAACTCCCAGAATTTGGGATTGGGATCTAAAGGTTCACTTTCTTGGATCACCATCAATCTGAAGCAAAATATCAGATGCATGGCCACAGGAGAAGTGAGTAGAAAGGCAAAGGTACATAGGAGACAATTAGAGACCTTTAGCTCTAGTTAGAGAACTTCAGATTTATAAAAGCAACAACAGACACTAATACAGAGAGCTAAATGAAACCATGATGTAAGGCAAGACTTTCCCCCTTGGCCAAAGTGAGTCTGCAAGCCAAAGAGAAAAGGAAAGCCTTTGGAAGCTCCAAAGACACATAAGCTAGTACTCTGTATCTCCCACTGAAAGCTGTTGTAGGAGAAGGGGCCGCCTGTACTTTCTCCCTGTACTGCGGCCACTAAGGAAATCATCTTTGAAAACATCTCACACTTTCTAGCTGATAATAGCAGAAGATCCTGCGCTTTTATATTTCCAAGCCCTGAAGGCCTCTCCCCTTCTCTACAGGCTGAGTAAGCAATCACCAATAGCTCACTGTGAGCCCAGGAAAACTCAGATGCTGATTTACTTGAGGGTGAAAGCTAGGGCCTACAGACCAAACTTTGATAAGAAGAGAGACCTCAAGTTGTGCACAGTGGTTCACACCTGTAATCCCAGCTGTTAAGGGTTTTTGGAACTTTATCTTGGTAAAATAATTTAGTGAGATAAAAGAGTAAAAATAGTGATGATTTTTTTAGGAACGTCAAAGGTGAGTAGAGAAAGTAGGTTTAATAACAACATCTATTACAAGAAAAGATTGCAGACAAGCCCAAGTAACACGTCGCTCCTGCTGCTGCTGCACTAATTCCAAGTTGGGAACAGGACAGGTTTTTTATGGCATTTACTTGGAATTTTACTGGTTAGCTGTCTCTTTCTTATGGCCTTGATGACTAGGTGTTTCTTCTTTGACTCATTGTTTAAATTTCTAATGCATGCTCACTCGTCTGGCTTTCAGATTTCATCTGGCCCATCTCAAGCACTTGACTCATTTTCAAATTCCTTTTAGCCAGTTGCTCTTGGTTAGGCTCCCCATTCCACCTCAAGTGCTTGCCTGTGTGTGTGTGTGTGTGTGTGCGTGTGTGTGTGTGTGTGTGTGTGTGTGTGTGTGTGTATTTTCCAGTCCTGGGACCTGAACTCAGGGCCTGACCACTGTCCTTGGACTTTCTCAAGGCTACAGCTCTACCAATTGAGCCACAGCACCACTTCCAGCTTTTTCTATGTATGTGGTACCAAGAAATCGAACCTGGGTCTTCATGCGTGCTAGGCAAGCACTCTACCACTGGACCAAACTCCAGACCTAAATACTTGGTTTTCCTTGTTGTTGTGGGTTTTTGTTGTTGTTGTTGTTGTTTTTAATTTTCCTGTTTACTATGTCTCCTAAAGGGGAGCTTCTCCACATCAACTACTTGGAAGTAGAGATTACAGACTAGCCTAAATAAAAAGTTTGTGAATCCTATCTGAAGGAAAAGATCAGACATAGCTTTTGTGCCTGTAATCCCCACTACACAGAAGGCATACTTAGGAGAATCATAGTTCAAGGGCAGGTTAGGCAAAAAAAGTTCCATATGGTATGTGGAAATTAACTAAAGCAATGGGGGAGTGGCTCAAGTAATGCATTTACCTAGAAAGTACAAGACCCTGAGTTCAAATCACAGTACGAGAAAGGCAGAGAGAGAGGGGTAGGGCAGGGAGAGAGAATGCAGGATCAGAGCCTGAGACTGTCCCACCCAGTGCAGACCACTGACCTAACTGCTTCATATCTTTCAGAGGGTTGGAGAGGGGTTGAAAAGCAGCTGGTACTCAGGAGTTTCCCATGTTGAACCCACACAAGCAGGGTTCATGGAGGTATTCAACAGTGGGCAGGAAGGCTCTTGAGCTTAGCTAGAGATCAGTAAGAGGACAGCTTCTATACACCCAGTGTTGACAGGCCTTCCTATGCAAAAACACTAGTAGGAATTCAGCCCAGCAGGGAAGGTAGAATAGGTTCTGCCCTTTCTAGTCTAACTTGTTTGGACTTCCAAAAGGGGGACAAAATTCTGATTGAAGCACAAAGTAAACTACAAAAGATGATGGGGTTGGAAGAGGAGGGGTTTGATGAAGAAACTTTCTTTCCTGGCTGTTTTATCTTTCTCTACACTTGTTTTTTTCATATATTTTTATTGTAATTAATAGAAGGGTTACATTGTATTCACCGGATAGAAGGTGCATTACTTCACATACATTGATGCCCTTCTCGTGTCTTGGTCTCCATTTCCCTCCCCCTATCTCTACACTTGTTTTTATGTGTTCACCCTCACTATTATCTCATATGCCTTCATCTCATATAATTTTCCTCTACCTTACTTCAATTCTTCCTTTTTATTATTCAATTATTAATACATTTAGCTTTAATAAAGTTTAAACTCTTAGTTTATCCAGTAAGTATACTACTTCTTTCTTTCTAAACCTATGAAGGGGAGAGGTGTTATTTTTTATTATTATTTTCAGTTAATTTTACTACATTGAAACTCCAACTTTGTTTTTGTTACTGTTGTCTACTCTCCTTGAGTTAGTAATAGGTATTATAACTCCAAGAAAAGGCTGCCTACTAAAAAGACACCCACAAGAAACCTAAAAAATGATATCTATCCTAACAGATACATAAACCACAGCACAGAAAAAAAAAGCATGAAATTAAAGGTAACACAACTCCTTCAAAAATGCCTGTAGATCCTCAATAACCAAATCCAAAGATACCGGTCACTATACAGTGTAGATACCTGCACAGCCATGTTTATTGTGGCAATATTTAAAGTAGCCAAGCCATGAAATCAGAATAGATGACCATCAACTGAGAAGTGGATAAAAAATTGATATATATATATATATATGTATATATATAATGGGTGCATAACATATGCGTATTATTCAGCAATAAAGAAGAACAAAATTATGTCATTTGTTTGAAACTAGAGATCATCAAGTTAAGTGAAATAAGCCAGAATGAGAAAGACAAATATCCTATTTGATATGTCGATGATATGTGGAGTTGATGATATGTGGAACTTAGGGGTTTTTTGTTTTGTTTTGGTTTGGTTTTTTCTGCCAGTCCTGGGCTTAGGCTCAGGGCTTGAGCACTGTCCTTGGACTTTCTCAAGGCCAGCACTCTACCACTTGAGCCTCAGCACCACTTCCGGCTTTTTGCTATGTATGTGGTACCAAGGAATTGAACCCAGGTCTTCGTGCATGCTAGGCAAGCACTCTACCACTAGGCCAAACTCCCGGCCCCGAACTTAGTTTTTAAACAGAAACAAAACTGAAGAGTTAAAAAAGGAACTGTTTGGGAGGAGTGGAGGCAGAAGAAAGGATAAAGGAGACAAAAATGGTACTGTAATGATACGAACTCAGAAACTGCTTTTGCTGAAAAGTACTGTCTCCTTACTTGGGCCTATCAATTAGCTAAAAACAAGGAAAAAATTGTCATCTCTCTCTCCATTTTGTATTCTATCTTTGCTCTGAGCCATTCACCTTAGGATCTAGGAATGCCAGGACTGATGATAACAACTTTACCTGGAAGGAGGGAGAGAGGAAAGACTATGAAGGAAAGAGGAAGACCACATTGCTCTGAGGGAGGTCCTGGCGCTGTCTCTGAGCTCTTTTACTTGAGGCTAGTGCTCTACCACTTGAGCTACAGCTCCACTTCTGGCTTTTTAGTGGTTAATAGAAAATAAGAGTGTAACAGACTTTCCTGCTTTGAACTACAATCCTGGGTCATGGTCATGAACTAGGCCTGGGCGCTGTCCCTGAGCTCTTCAGCTCAAGGCTACCGCCCTACCCTTGAGCCAAGCCCCACCTCCCATTTTCTAGAGGTTAATTGGAGATAGGATTCTCAGGTCATTTTGTGCCTGGGCTGGCTTTGGACCCTGATCCTCTGATCTCAGCTTCCTGAGTACCTAAGATTACAGCCACCTGGGCCGCTCAAGGTAGCGTTTTTAAAAAAGAAGTCAGGATGGCAGTTCTCTCGGGAAGGAGAGAAGAGTGGGGAGAGGAAAGAGGCAGTATGAAGAGGCTAGCAATGTTCTACTTCTTGAGCCCAGCGGAAGTGTGTTCACTTTGTGATAATTATTACATTTACACTTTTTGTTCTGTTGCATATATTATCATTCTATATAAAGTTTTTAAATGATAAGACTAAGACGAAAAATTAACCAGGCAAAGTGGCTCAGGTCTGTAATCCCAGCTACTTAAGAGGCTGAGCTCTAAGGACTGCAATTCAAAGCCAGCCTGGACAGGAAAGTGAATGTGACTCTTATTTCCAGTGAGCCACCAGAAAACTAGAAGTGGCTCTGTGGTGCAAAATAGTTAGAGAACTAGCCTTGAGCAAAAGAGCTCAGGGATAGTGCCTAGGCCCTGAGTTCTAGCACCATAACCAACATACATACATACATACATACATACATACATACATACATGGAAGAATTGTGAAGTCTTCGTTTTCGTATGGTTTGTTCTATGTGTAGATATACCCTGAGAGATTTCTGTTAGGATATTTACTAAACATTCATGAAGGCTCTTTCTAGGTGGTAGGATTAGGAGTGATTTTCTACTTTCTTTGTACAATTGCTTAAATTTCTAGAATATGAACCTTAGTTCTATAGGAATATGGTACAACTATTGTACCACAAAGCCAAAAGATCTGGATCAATGAGAAAATGAGGCAAAACTCAGCATGGATTGGAAAGGGGTACGTATAGCAAACATCATCCAGTTTCAGAACCAGGCAGTCTACTGAGAAAAGACTGAATGAAGTTGGGAGGTGTCCAAGCTGTAAACGATGTAGGGTTTATCTACTTAGTGCTTTGCAGTTGAGTCCCTGGGTCTGCATCCTGCCTGTACTTGTGTGGCAGCTACTGGGAGGCACTACCACTTCTTAGCCCGTTTCCCCCAACATTACCTGGAGCAGGGATTATTCTTGGAGGTGACGCCTGGGTGTGTCTAATCTCTCAGCTGACATGTAGGTTCTTGCTAACTTCAAACAGGGAGGTTGTACCCTTTAATCTAGGTGTTGTGTCAGCCCTGCTCCTTTTGCCTCAAGTGTTCCTGCCCTGAATTTGGGCTAAATTGACTTAGGTTTATGTAGTTCTCCATTTCTGCAGACATTCTAGCCACAATTTCATTTTATCCTTTTAATATACTTGAGAATTCTAGCATTGCCATTATTTTGTGAGCAGCAAGGAATTTAAAAATGATGAGCTCCTGAAATTGGGTTTTAAATCCCAGGCCCAAAGTCCAGGATTCATATGCCAAATATAAAGACATGGTGAAAGACAAAGATTTATAAAACAGCAGCCATGGAAACACAGCTCTTCAGTACATCTTCAGCCCTCTTCAGATGTACAGACATTGGTCTTAGGTCAAACAGGAACAATTGAAGCCAGGTGCTGGCTGGGGCTTTGAGCCATGACTCAAAGTGGTAGAATGCTGTCCTTGAAAAAAAACAGCATAGAGACAGCCTCCAGATGTGGGATTCAGACTCCAAGATTAACAAAAGAGAAAAGAAGAATTGGAGCAGAGGATAAAAAGGATATGAAGGGTATGCACAGTTGAAACAGTTTCAAGTCACAGGTGAGGCCTGGTTGCCCATGAACACAGTTTTTGTCCCTGAAGAAGTTCTAAAGAACCGTATTCTCTTTATGATTAGTATGGAACAGAAGCAAGGTGATCTCTTGAGCTTTTGCCTGTGCTTTTAAAGATGTTAAGAAAAAAGCTTTAAGCCGGGTAAGGTGGCTCATATCTGTAATCCCAGCTACACAGGAGGCTGAGATCTGGGGATCAAGGTTCAAAGCCAGACCAGGCACAAAAGGACCTGAGACTCTTATCTCCAATCAACCTCTAGAAAATGGGAAGTGGGGTTTGGCTCAAGGGAAGGGTGGTAGCCTTGAGCTGAAGAGCTCAGAGTTCAAGCCCCATGATCCACAAAAAAAAAGAAAAGAAAAGAAAAAGTAAAAGAAAAACGTTTTGCCTGTTAAAAGGGTAGTTTGCCTTCCATACAAGATGTTTATCAGTGAATCTTCTCTTTCCTTCTGGAAGCTAAAGTATTAAATGGATTTCAGAAGAGTATGGCTCAGATCAAAGGCACAGATACACAACTGGAGGACTTTTAGCTAATTTAGAAAAATTAGCAAAAGCATCTTTTAAGGTTGACTCATGCTTCTTTTCAATTTCTTTTTAATTTTTATTATAAAAGTGATGTACACAAGGGTTACAGTTAAATAAGGCACTGAGTACACCTTTCTCTCTCTCTCTCTCTCCCTCTCTCTCTCTCTCCTTCTCTCTCTCTCTCTCTCTCTCTCTCTCTCTCTCTCTCTCCTCTCTCCCTCTCTCCTTCTCTCTCTCTCCTCTCTCTCTCTCCCTCTCTCTCTCTCTCTCTCTCTCTCTCTCTCTCTCTCTCTCTCTCTCTCTCTCTCTCTCTCTCTCTCTCTCTCTCTCTCTCTCCTCTCTCTCATCTCTCTGTGCCAATACTAGGGTTTGAACTCAGGACATAGGCACTCTCCCTGAGCTCTTCAGCTCAAGGCTATCACCATACCCTTGAGCCAAGCCCCACTTCCCTTTTGTGGCTGGTCTGACTTTGAACCTTGATCCTCAGATCTCAGCTTCCTGAGTAGCTAGGATTATAGACGTGAGCCACCATGCCCAGCTCCCTGAGATTCTTTTGCTTATGGCTAGCACTCTACCACTTGAGTCACGACACCACTTCTGGCCTTTTCTGTGTATGTGGTACTGAGGAATGAAACCCAGGGCTTCATGCATGCTAGGCAAGCACTCTTCCACCATGCCACCTTCCCAGCCCATGAGTACAATTTTCTTCCAGATGTTCACTCCCATCCCCACCCACAAATTGTACAGTGTCCAGTCAGCACCACTACTGCATTTGTTCACCCTTTGTCCCCCCATTTCTGTGCCCCCATTACCCTCCCAAATACAGATAAATGAACAAACAGAACAAAAAGAAAAGCAAAACAGCAACAAAGGAAAAACCTCATTTCCACTTTCAATTCATTTCAACAAATAGTCAGATGATACACAGGCATTTTGCCTTTGTGTCCTTTTAATTATTTAATAATACCCACAAAGCAAGAGCCCCATCCAGTCCTGGACAGAGAGCAGAAAGATGCTCTCAATGTGGGAATATTTGTGTGTGGGGTGGCTTGTGTGGGGAATGCAGTGAGTATGGCAGAGCTGGTGGACAGGAATGGGACGCATGGCAGACTGGGGGGAATGGGTCAGAAAGTCCCTGCAGCACATGCAGACAATGAGAGATGGGTATGGCACTGGGAATAAAAATAGGAGACATGCCAGCACAGTGGCCCAAGCCTGTCATTCTAGCTACTTTTAAGGCAATCAGGAGAATCAAGTTCAGCTAAGAAAAAAAGGTAGTAAGTCTCCATCTCAATAACAAACTGGATGTGGTGTTCATACATGTAACCCCAGCTACATGAGAGGTTCATATCCAAGGCCATCCCAGGCAGAATTCAAGAAAAGAACTTAAAGCCAAAGGCCTGGGACTGTGACATAAGCAGCAGAGTATCTGTTAGCAAGCAACTAGGCATGAAACACACACAGTTTCAACTCCAGTACAGGGCGGGGGGGGGGGAGGGGTTTCTCTAAGAAGCAGCTGCCAACATGGAATCACTTTATTTGAAAAAGATTTACTTCTTTGTAGTATTGATTTAAATGGACCCTTCAGCATGTTAAACAAGTGCTGTATTTTTAAATTATATCCTATCCTGGCAACAGATTTAACAAGGTAAAGACCTGTGAAAAGGAGTCTGGGAGTTTGGGCTACTGGTAGAGTGCTTGCCTAGCATGCACAAACACCTGGGTTCAGTTCCTCAGTTCCACGTACATAGAAATGGTGCTGTGGCTCAAGGGGTAGAGATCTAGTTTTGAGAAAGCCCAAGGACAGTGCTCAGGCTCTGAGTTGAAGGCCAGGGACTGTCCAAAAAAAAAGTGTGAAAAATAAAGGTGGAGGAACAAGGGAAGATGCAATGAGCTTCAGGTTTGCATGTAGGCTCCGACCTCAAAGGAGAGAGAAGGAAGGGGCCACAGAGGAAGAGAAATGCAGACAGTACAGACCTGAAAAAGCTCCGCCAAGCTGATTGTGTTTCCAAGGTGTTTTATCTCTCAGGAATGCGTGAACATGTTCAGTCACGGACTGGTTTCCTGTCCTACCACCAATCCTGACCAGTGCAAGCCTATGCATTATGTCAGTTTAGCTACCTGGGCATTTTCTTGTGCCTGAGACTTGCCTCTAAATGATTTTGATTTCCCTTTGACTCTGGGATTTATTTTACTCTGACTGGACTTTTGCAGTTTGCTGGACCAAACCTTCTTTCTCTTCAGCCTTTAGCACATCCGCCAGGGTCTTTCAAAACCACCCCCTTCCTACCCGAGTCTGTCATGTGTCCCATTCATAGCTCCTCTCCCATCAGCTCGCTCCAAGCTTCTGCCATACTCATGCTGTCTCCAGACAAATCTAGCGCTTCCCCGTGAGAGGACAGGGCTCTGGTTGAGATGAAAGAGGGCCAAGACCACTGAGGCGCTGCTATGGGAGCTTATTTGATTTAGTTATCTAATTTCCTCTTGGCCTACTGCTGGATCTTTGAAGAGTTTCATAAGATGCTTTTACTATGACTCAACATCGTTCTAAAAGAATGTTCCCTAGTATCCACTGTGGTCTGTTCAAATAAGAAGAGAAGGTTATGGTTCTGATTTCTACCTGCGAGGAATGAAGTTATGTTGCTGATGAAAAGAAGCAAGAAGAAGCTTACGTGCTGTGAACGCTGTTGTGAGTTTAGCTCAAAGTGAGGAACTTAGGATAAGAGCTCCACATGAAATGCCTGATGACAAATTCAGCTAATTCAAAATGCATTACTTCTTCATTATGAAAATGGTAACACACTAATAGACATGTATAGCCAATTTAAAAGTTTATTTCAAGTTGGACTCTATCTGACACACTTTTACAATTTTCTTTCTCTGGGAATGTAGAAAACATGGTTGAGTGCATCTCCTGCTTTAACAACCTCCTTCAGTTTATTAGAATTCACATGCTAGACTGGGTGCCCCCCAAGCACAAGCATTAACAGTATCACAGCTGGGTGATGCCTAGGTTTTACCCACTAAGAAAAGCAGAGAAACCAGATGTTTCAAATTTCAAACCGTATCACAGATTTTCTCGGAAACAATAAGATGTTGTTAGACTAATAAGTCAAGACATGATTCAAGATGTGGTCTTTTTCTGTTTCTTTTTTCCTTTTTTTTCTCTTCTCTTTCTTTCTTTCTTTCTTTTTTCCTTCCTTCCTTCCTTTTTTTTTTTTTGCCAGTCCCGGGACTTGAGCTCAGGGCCTGAGCACTGTCCTTGGGCTTTCTCAAGGCTAGAGCTCTACCACTTGAGCCACAGCACCACTTCTGGATTTTTCTGTGTAGTGGTATCAAGGAATTGAACCCGGGCCTTCATGAATGCTAGGCATGCACTTTACTACTAGACCCGACTCCCATCCTGGTCTTTTTCCTTTTTAAACAGAATTTTATGGTTAGTATTAAGGTGCCGAACAGAATGGTTACCATTTCTCAATTTCGGCAATGTGCACGCTTCTTCTTTAGACAACACTACCCCTTCCTTCATTTTCATCCAGATTCCACCCCACATCTGTCCCTGCCCACAAATTCCATAGCTTATTTTCCATATAGTGTCTACTAAATGCCATGATTGTATTTGTTCACCCTTCCTCCTGTCCTCCTGCCTCCCCATTTTATAGTTAATTGGCTTGTGTGTATGCAGAGATGCATGCACACCAGATTCAAGGTGGTTGGTCATGAACCGGGAGAGCACATTCGTCATGCTGTATTGGCAGGCATGAGAGGTCAACAGCTAGAATTGTTTGAAGCAGAATAGCATCAGTCTGCTGAGGCAGAGGAAGATGACTCCCCTATTTTTATGGAGATGCTCCTTGAGCTAGACTGTGTAGAATAGCTATCAGTCATAAATCAAAACTGACAGGTCTAGAAGGATATTCCAGATGGAATTCTTTTACTTTATAGTAAAGGAAATGGAGGCACAAAAATTGTTGATGCCATGAGGCTAGTAATAAGTAGCTGAGTTGGAATTTGAACCATAAGCTGACTGTGAAAATAAGTCCCCCTTCCTCCCACACAGATTTGTACAAACAGCTTCATTTACTATTCACAGACATATGTGAAAGCTGTTCTTTTTGTTCTCAGAATTTTTGAGTTTTAAGAAAGAGATTAAGCCAGATGCCATTGATACATGGCTGTAGTCCTAGCTAGCTACTCAGGAGTCTGAGATCTGAGAATCATTGCCTTGAGAATTAAGGCTGCCTTGGCAGGGAAGTCTATGTGACTTTTATCTCCAATTAATGAGCAGAAATCTAAAAGTGGATCTGTGTCTCAAGTGGTAGAGTTCTAGCCTCGAGCAAAAATGCTAAGGGTCATCACTCAGGCCCTAAGTTCAAGCCTCAGAATTGGCACAGAGAGACAATGAGAAAACACACAAAAATGGCTTTGTTTTGTTCTTTTGGTTTTGACTGTTTCTTCTAAATCTCAAAGTCTCAGTTATCTTACTAATACCCTAAACTTAACATAGAGACCAGATAAGCCAAAAGCTTGGATGTCTAATTTAGAAGTCCTTGTAACTAGATTTGAGCCTAGTCCTCTACCAGTTATTCAGAAGTTAAGTGAGATCCACCATGGAAGTTTTCAGACCATGATCTGACTATTTTTTGAATCCATCAGTGATCTAGTACCACTTGAAGAAATGAATCCATTAGTATCATCATCCCATCATGATAGCCATCATTCCCAACATCATCATTATTAGTACCATACCCACCAATTGCTATAGTCATTGCTCCCACACAGCAATATTGCCTGGCTCATCATTACTGCCATCATTATTAGTACCACAACAACTATCTAGTATAGTGACTGGCTTATGTCCCAAAGCTTTGCTTCATTCTGCCCCTTCATCTCAAGCAGGGATGACAAATCAGATCATTGTGATGGCATAGAATGAGAGTTCATGGTCCAATTCAAGATCAAGCAGGTTGATCCCAGAAGCCCAGAATTCCTCCAAGCACTTCAGTGCCTCAGTTATATCAGCCAGGAGCCAATCACGTTAGGGAACACATTTGACACCGAATGGATACATTTCTGCTAAATAATGGTTTGTAGAGTTTTGTACTTGACTGAGTTCTCAACTGCATGATCCTTAGAACGCTGCATGAGTGATCTGGGGATATTCTTTGTAAATGAGAAGTGCTTTTATTTGGCTTATGACATTCTTTCGAGAGACTTTAAATCATGCATGTCTACTTCTAACCACAATTCTTTAGAACTAGGAGGATATCTGACCACTGCTTAATAATGACTAGCAGTTAGCTGGGCCCCACTGGCTCACACAGGTAGTTTCAGATACTCAGAGGTTGAGATATGGAGGATCACAAAGCCACACCAGGCAGAAAAGCTCAAGAAACTCTATCATCAATTAGCAAAATGCTAGACTGGAGGTTTGACTCAATCAGCAGTGAGCAAGGAAGCTGAAACAAGAGCATGACGCTTTGAGTTCAATTTCTGGTAGTTGCACTAGAAAAATCAAAAAGGTAAAACACCCATCAGTGAAGTGCTGTTCCCAGAGAACTGATCCAATCACCTGTCTTATTGGAGGAAGTGAGTATCTGAGGATTGTAAGTTTCTGTTGTACTTGGGAACGACTTGGGAAACAGGAAGGTGTATCACTTGAGTTCAGGAGTTCAAGTCCAGACTGGGCAAAATATTGAGCCCCCCACCCCCCCCCCCGCCGCCAAATGAATAAAATGAAATAGATAAGCTTTTTGAGTTTCAAAGAGTTTGCAGGCTATGGCCGGGCAGGTGAAGAAACAGTGTGATTTGTTCACAGGAAGAATGGAGAAGAGAAAAAAAGAATAGGAGATAATGAGGAGGCAACAACACTTCGGTCTATGGTCAGCATCGCCCCAGTGGGCATTCAGTCTGCACCGAATCCTCGTATGTATCCCTTTAGAGCCTCTCTGTAGTTGAAACATACAAAAACAAAGCACAAATCAGAAACTTTTCTTTCATTTGAACTTCGTGTAATCTCTGTCTTGCTGTCTCCCTCCTCCTCTCTCTTTGTGCCAACATGGGGGCTTGAACTCATGAATAGGCACTTGTCATTTCTTTTGTGAAGGTGTGTGTGTGTGTGTGTGTGTGTGTGTGTGTGTGTGTGTGTGTTTCCTACTAGGCTTTCATAGACATAAAAGGTGTAACCAAGGGATACGAGATCCCATACTGCTGTATACTGGTGCTCTCTCATCCTCCAGGCCACATGGCTGTATATGTGCCTCAGGAATCCCCCAGCCAGTGAGATTCCTCCTTTTGAAGTTTAAGAGTTCCTTGGACAGAGAAAGGTTTTTCAGAATACAAGGATGATAAATAAAACATTTGCTAACTCCATTGAGAATGATGCCAGCAAGGAAAGCCATGCCTCTGCTTTCGAGGAAAAATTGCCTCAAATATTGGTATGCTATGAAAATGGGTTCTGGATAGCAAAGGCGCCACTGCTCTCAGCTACCCCTGCCTCCCCATCCCCATTCTGTTCCATACCCTGGGGCCTCCCAGATCTTCTCTGCCAATATCCAGTTGAGTTTGGCCAATGAGAGGTATTGGTGATAGACTGGTACCACCTTTCTGTGTCTCAAGTGCTCAACTCTAGCCAGGCTGCTCCTCTTCAGTCTTGGCTCCAGCAACCAGGTAGTTCTGGCTTCAGGCACCTAGCTTCACCTCCTTGTTTGTCCATTGTGGTCTCCTGTAGTTACTAATCTTGAGTATGCCTTTCCTTCCACTGTTTACTGTATCAGCTCTTGCCTCTCCCCTAGTTTTCTAGATTAAATTCCTGTCTCTGTTACTGTAGGACCTGACTCATGGCACTTACTCTTCCAGAATACCTGGTAAGGAGACAAGAATTTCCCTCTTCTTCTGATCATATAAAATATTATTTATTAAAATGAACTCCAGGAAATGAAAACCAGAGTTGCTTATTTCTTTTCTTTTTGTCTTGTTCATTTATCTGTCTTTGTGGGAATAAGGAGGGGCACAGAAATGGTGGGACAAAGGGTAAACAAATGCAGCAGTGCTACTCATAAACATGTTGAAAATGAACCATATAACTTGTGAACAAGAACAGGAGGGGAAAAGGAGAGAGCAAAGGAAGGGGTGACATTGTCCAGAAAGAAATGTACTCATCATTTGACTAATGAAATGGTAACCCATTTGTTGTAAAAATAAAAATATTTAATAGAAAAATTCCATCTTGTGAATGACATTTTCCCCTACAAAACCCAGTTGCTCACCCATGTTTGTACCTCAACTAAAACCCAGAGCTAAACTTTGATCATCAAAGTCTCTTGTAAGATAAGGTCATGTTTGTTTCGCAACAAATGGTTACATCCTACAATTATCATTTCATCATGTCTAGTATAATGTGCTGATTCAGGTCTGTGATCTCTGAAGGGCTAAGCTATTATTGTGGCAGTGTTCATCGTTGCCTAAGAAGCCTCCCTTTTCCTTTAAAACCACCAGAGAGGAAAGTTTTTTTTTTCCAAGTTGTATACTAGACATTAGGTTTAAAGAAAATAGAATACAGAAGGAAAAAAAAACCCTAGAGTTTCCAAAATTGAAAAATGAGGAAGTAATGAGCTAAATTAGAAAAGAAATACAATCTGCTTCACTTTATGAGTGTAGTACTCATAATAAGGAAAGGGAGAAAGGAAAGAAGAAAGGGAAAAGAAGGGAAGGGAGAAGGAAGGGAAAAGGCAGGAGTCCCCAGCGCAGTTCATTGTGGTATAGTTATAGTACAGCGCTCCTCCCATAGCTCCTTCCCTTGTCTTTGCACAGATAGCTTGTTGGCTTTACATGCACCTGCCCCAGGTCTTTTCATGTGTTGAGGGAGCACTTAGGGCATTATGGGAAGCAGAAGCATTCGAATAGGCACCCAAGGGCCTGGAGTTTGGCCTAGTGGTAGAGGGCTTGCCTCACATGCATGAGACCTGGGTTCAATTTCTCAGTACCACATTCAGAGAGCCATAAGTGGTCCTATGGTTCAAGTGGGAGAGCTCTAGCTTTGAGAAAGCTCAGGGACCAGCTCAGAGTTCTGAGCCCAGAGCTCTGAGTTCAGGTCAGAGCTGGCAAAAAAAAAAAGGAATAGCATCCAAGACACAATGGGAACTGGAAGTACCTCCCATGCATTATATCTGCCACTTTTTATTTTGCCAGTGCAGGGGCTTGAACTCAGGGCCTGGACACTATGCTCTGCTTTCTCAATGCCAGCGCTCTACCACTTGAGCCATGGCACCCCACTTCTGGCTCTTTATCTTTTCTGTTGAACCCAGGGCTTTGTGTGCATTAAGCAGGCACTCTATCACTACTTGATGCTCTCAGCCCCATATCTGCCACTTTTTAATCCCTATCTACCTGAGAGTTCCTCTTTCTCCCTAAGTACTCACTAAATTGGAGACAATTTAGTCTCTAATCTGCCACTAAACATTACTTCAGTAATCTTCCATTTTTATGGTAATCAAGATTTGGAGACTGTGATCCAGGAAATAAGGAGGGCTGAGCCTTCGATATAAAATGCTATGGAAGAAGTTCGCCAGGGCACTGAAGAGTAACCTGGCCCCCGATTTTCACACTGACATTTAGAATCCCACTGGCTTGTGAATCCTAGTATTGTGCTTCGGAGCCACAAAGTCCAGAAGCAAACAAAAGCTGCTCAGAGTCAGCAACTGCAGTGCTATTTCTGGGGGTGAAAACGCACAGGAACAAGTCTACCAGGGAAAAGTCCCTAAAAGTAGATAGTTTCACCATCTGTTTTTTGTTGACTTCTTCTTTTGGGCCTGGGTTTTAACAACAGATGGGGTCCTGAAACCTAGAAATCAACTATTGACAAGCACCCCAAGGGAGGCGGGGAAACAAAGTCCAGGTTCACCTCACAACGTCACCTTTTAGAACAGCTCAGTGAGGACCTGAAGCTTAAATTCCAGCCAGGTTGCTTTCTGTAAACAGCATTACAGATGGTCTTGGATGATAAAAGACTTTTTTTTTTTTTGGCCACTCCTGGGCTTGAGTTTGGGCATTGTCATTGAGCTTTCTCTAGGCTAGCACTCTACCACTTGAGCCACAGCACCACTTTCGCCTTTTTCTGTGTATGTGGTACCAGGGAATTGAATCCAGGGCTTTGTGTACGCTAGGCAAGCACTCTACTCCAGGCCAAGCTCCTGACACAACCCACACCCCCAATCAAAAAAGAGAAAACTGAAATGGCTTCTTTAAAAAGTATTTTTCGGTGCCTAGATTACATTGCAAAGTTTCTCTCCTTGTCTTCAATTTATTACTTTTATTCTTTCTTATGTTTAAGGAAAAAAAAACATTTGTGCATATGTGCATCCTGGTGCTTGAACCTTGGGCCTAAGCTTCTTTTGCTCAAAGCTAGCACTCTGTTACTTGAGTCATATCTCAACAACTTTTCTATTGTTTATTAGAGGAAAGAGTCTCATAGACTTTCCTGCCTAGGCTGGTTTTGAACTGTAATCCTAAAATTCCAGAATCCTGAAAAGCTCGGATTACAGGTGTCAGCCACCAGCATCTAGCTTGAAAAACTTATTGTGGAACTTTCAAGCATATAAAAGGTAGTAGGCCAGGTACGGTGGCTCACGCCTGTAATCCTAGCTACTCAAAGAGGCTGAGATCTGAGGATGGAGGCTCAAAGCCAGCCCAGGCACTACAGTCAGTGAGACTCTCATCTCTGATCAATCTCAAAAATGGGTGGTGGGGCTGTGGCTCAGGGGTAGGGAGGTGTCCTTGAGCTGAAGAGTTCAGGGACAGTGCCCAGGCCCAGAGTTCAAGCCCCATGACCCAAAAAGAAAAAAAGAAAAAGGTAGTAGAGTATTATAACCTCCCTGTATTTAAAGTCATAGGACTTTAAAATGCATTCTTACCATTGTTCTCTTGGTATCAACATTCAAACAATTCTCCATATTACATGTGGTTAATTTTAGGTTGGCCTTGGAGAACAGCCCCTCCTGCCTTGCTCTTCACCTACCTGGGACCAGTAATCACCTGACCATCCTTTGCTGTGAGTCAGCCAAGGATCCCATGGCTCTAGGTCACGCCCTCATCCACTGAGGTAGTTTCCTGAACCTCCCTGGTCACAGCTCCCTCAGACAGTGAGAGATCCCCTGTGCTCTGAGATCACTTCCAAGTTCACTGTGGTTCCATCTCCTGACTTTCCCTGTGTAATCCAGCTCAACACCAGCTCCCCTCTCTCTTTTCCTTTTTCCCCTTTTCATTCCCTCTGTCTCCACACATTTTGTGTAGGCCTGCAGTTTGCTCACCCCGCAATAAACTCTTTTCTGCCTGAACCCTGTGGTTGGGTCTCCTTTCCTGCTAACCTTTCTTAGGATAATATGTCTCTCAAGCCTCTTTTGTGACCACCTTTCCCTTTGATTTTGATGCAATTGCTTTGGAGGCACCTAGTCACTTGTCCTGTGGCTGAGGAATCTTCATCACCACCTTAACATTATTTTACTGTTCACTGCTATTACCTCTCCCCTGGTTGGTTCTTCAGGCTTAATTAGATTTAGGTTCCATTTGCATGGCTAGAACACTATAGGTGGTGTGTTACATCTTACTAGACTAGGAATTACACATGTCCATAGTCTTAGTCTTATTGAAAGTATGTCTCAACTGTCCTCGGTCTGTGGTCAACAACACAAAACCTTTTCTAGTAAAAATAATAGAATGGTGCTGAAGCTTTAAAGATCCTGTGGAAAGTCTAGCTGGTAATCTAAGCTCAGAATCTGGTTGCTGTTTTGTAGCCCCAAATGAAGTGATTTAAATAAGTGACAGTAATGAGCTAAGTGCTACTAGAAGAGCCTTGAGTTTAAGAGGAAAAGAGATATCAGAAGAAAAATCTGGAAAAAGAAAGCTAGAAAGGAGATAATTTGCTTAGAAGAGAGAACTATAACATAGTGGATGCTAAATATTTTGGGCTTCCCATGGGACGATTTTTGTCTTATGACCTCTTAGAGGATATTGACAGATCATCCCCTGGATCCTAAACGAAGTTCCATTTTCTGTACAGGCAAGAGACTTCTAGTATTTCCTGCTAACAGCATAATAGTACCGCCTGTCCCATGCTCTGCTGCCAAAGCACACCATCTGCTGAGCTACCCTCTGACTGGCCATTACTCATCTCTCTTCATTACTCCGAATTTCTTTTTGGAAGGGTTGAGGATATAGCTTAGAACTCTTGCTAAACTTAGGTTTGGTCTGTTGCACCACAAAAAATTAAATTTATGTCAAACAGACAAAAGGGAATGATTACTTGAGAAACAAGTAATCTCTTATCATTTATACTGCTGTCTAGCACATTACACCTCTGTTCTCACAGATTTGTGTATGTGTAAATTCTCTGTTCTCATTTCCCCAAACTGAGACTACAGTATACTCTCACTAGAGATCACAGCTGGTTCTCTCTTTTCCCATCTGACAACAACTGAGGTTCTGTTGGTAAATCTGATGGTTTTGTGTACAGTGGGATCACAGGATTATTTCATCAGCACAATGTCCTCAAGGTTCATCCCTGAAGTAGCATGTGATACTGACATAAGTAAATAGAAAAGCAGCCAATCAAGGAACGGCAGAACTTAGAGCTTGGAGATGGCAGGATAAGCTGATAACCAAAACCTGCCTGACAAAGAAATAGGGGCAGGGAGCTAAAAAAGAATAAGGAAGTAAGGTAGTGGCACTCTGGCTCAAAGGGTAGGGCGGTAGCCTTGAGCTGAACTCAGACCTCAGCAATAATGCCCAGGCTAAGAGATTCAAGTCCCACAACTGACAATAAATAAATAAATAAATAATCAAAAGAATAAGGAAGGAAAAGAACCAAAGAAAAAGAATGAGCTCAACTATGTAATCCTAGCTACTCAGGAAGCTGAGATATGAGTATCATAGTTAAGCCAGCCAAGGCAGAAAAGTCTGAGTCTTACCTCTAATTAACAAAGAAAAAGCCAAAAATAGAGCTGTGGCTCAAGTGGTAGAGTACCCATCTTGAGAACAAAAACTAAGAGAGAGTGCTCTGACCTTGAGTTCAAGCCTGAAAAAGGACATTAAACAAAAAGTAGAAAACAACAACTACTGGCGGGGTGGGGTGGCTCGTGCCTGCAGGACTGAGGTTTAAAGCTAGCCAGGGTACTGAAGACTCATCTCCAATTAATCACTAGAAAACGGGAAGCAGGGTTGTGCCTCAGTGGGAGGGTTGTAGCCTTGAGCTGAAGAACTCAGAGACAACATCCAGGCCCAGAGTTCAGGCCCCATGACCCACAAACAAACAAACAAACAAACAAAAACTATAATAAAAATAACCCCCCAAATTCCAGAATGACGAAGGACTTAGGCACTAAATATTTGGTGTCATAACCTTTCTGGAAATAGAAAGCCATCCAATTCAATTATTAACTAGAAGCCAAACTCTGTAATAAGGAAGCTAAAGATAGGGAAGATGGGGACATAGGCTAAGCTGCTGTCTTCCTCAGGGCATGTAACGCCACACGCTCATGGCCATGGTTCTTTTCAAATAAACTTTTCTATCATCCTATGTTTAATCTTGTCTGAAGTTGCATCTTTCCAGATGCAAGGATCAAGATTGTTTAGCTACCCTAAACTTCCTGATAATATATTTGGTGCATTAGCCAGAAAGTTAGAGATAAAGTCTGTCATTTTCTGACTTGGATTCACTGGGTGGTTACAACAGGATTTAGTTTCCTTTTAGATGGATTAATAGTCTAATGTATATACAGGCTACATTTTGTTTATTCAGTCATCCATAGTGCCTGTCTTTTGACTACTGTAAAAAATACTACTTATGCACATTAATGTTTGTTTAGGTCCCTAGTTCTGATTTTTGGGGGGAGTATATAAGCAGAATGCTCCATGTTTAGAAACCATTATTTAGTTAAAATTTAAACATCTGAATGCATCACTTATTTCCTCTTATTTTTAAAGTACTTTAAGATGACTTATATTCAATTTCTGTCTTCAGTTACCACCACATAAAATAGCCTTTCAGTGCCAGAAGATATTTGGTTGGATTGAAAGGATGGCCGGAGCTAGCTGGGCACCTGTGGTTCATGCCTGTAATCCTAGCTACTCAGAAGACTAACATCTGAGGAGAGCTATTAAAAGTTAGCTTGGGCAGGAAAGTCTGTGTGACTCTTATCTATATGTATGTATGTCTGTATATATATATATATACATATATATACATATATATATTATTTTTTTTGCCAGTCTTTGGGCCTAAGCACTGTCCCTGGGCTTTCTCAAGGCTAGCACTCTTATCACTTGAGCTACAGCACCACTTTTGGCTTTTTCTGTGTATGAGGTACCAAGGAATGGAACCCAGGGCTTTGTGCATGCTAGGCAAGCACTCTACCACTAGGCCATGCTCCCAGCCCGAGACTCTTATCTACATGTAAGCACCAAAAAGCTGGAAGTGGATTTGTGGCTCAAATGGTAGAATGCTAACCAAAAAGGCTCAGGAACAGTACCTGGGTGCTGAGATCAAGCCTGAGGACTAGTGCACATATACATGCGTATGCGCGCGCGTGCACACACACAAAAGGGCCATGGTAAGTGTGGTCTGAATTCATAGGAGCTAGCAAAAGCTAGCAGCTGAGGGCATCACAGTGTGAACTTGTTGTAAGGTCACATTGATGCTGGCTGAGCCTTTCACCTGTATTTGAAAAGGACTGTTGCAAGCCATGTTTGGTCCAGAGCCATACAATTTGAGCTTTGAAAACAAAAGGAGTCCTGCAATTCCTAAGCATTCATTTGAATTTCCTATCTGCTTAGTGCATTCCTCCAGAAGAAAAAGAAGAGGACAGAAGGGAAGATAAATTCCATCTTTTTGATAACTCAGGCTTTCTTTTGATGTGAATCTAGTATTGATAGAAACATGAATGACATTATAATGATCTTTTATCAAAAGCAGAGAAGGCAAAGCATCACAGTTATAACTGATATTCCCTACAGAAGATTTTAGAATTTTTTTCACTGCCATGTCCAGCTATATGAGGAAATGTTTTATTTTTCCAGTGAAGATTTGACTGATAGCTTAAATATATCAGGTTACTTCTCTAACTAGAAATTAGAAAATGAAAAAAAGGAGGGAATATGAACAAATAGCCACAAATGAAGAGATCACACTATCTCAACATGTGAAAGAATTTCATAGCACAAAGCACTCTAATTATTAGAAAACTAGTCCCTTCTGTCAATGAGTATTAGATAGAAAATCCAGGTTTTGTTTTTTTTCACATTGTTATCATTTCTGCCATGTAGGTAGGAAGCCAGTTGCAACATCTGCTTTGGAGGGTGGCCAGAACTCAACTTCTATTTATTTCAAAATAATTATCTTAGAGGGTTGGCAGAAGAACCAGAGCATCTCATATGCAAACCAATTCTACAATGCAATTTCTTAACACTTAACACCATTTGTTGCACCCCTAACTCTAGTCCTAGTAGCTAAAATTGTCCTTATGAATGAGTCACTGAAGAAATATGTAAAAGAATTGAATAACTGAAGGCCTGTTGTTGAGGTTTCACTATTTTTTTTTCCCCACAGACCAGTGCTTTTTGGTAATGGATCACATAGGCAATCAGGTATTGAGTTTATTAACACAAGTTTGAAAGCAGAAGCCAGATGATATTTAACTTGGTCAACACAAAGAGGTCACATGGAAGGCTAGCAATGAGATCACTGCCATTCTTTTGTAGGTTGCTCATCTGCACTCTGGAACCTACCTTCTGGAAAAACAGGAAGACTCATACCAGGCCAACACGTGTTATATACAACTCTTCAGAATTGGATCCACATAGTATAAAGTTGGGTTAAAAAGAGACTAACAAAACAACTAGTTGATGAAGAACTAGTTAATTTCATTCCATGTCAGACCACCTTTGACTGCAGCTTATGGCATGAACCAGTTCCTTAACAACAAAAAAAATATCTCTATGAAGAGTGCTTTAAAATGACCTACTTAAACTTTTCAGGTGCTCATATAACCTCTGACTCATTGTTTCCAAAGGCTGAGTTCTCTGTCTCTTAAAGTGATTCTTTTTTTTTTTTTTTTTTTTTTTTTGCCAGTCCTGGGCTTGAGCTCAGGGCCTGAGCACTGTCCTTGGACTTTCTCAAGGCTAGAGCTCTACCACTTGAGCCTCAGCACCATTTCTGGCTTTTTTTTCTATGTATGTGGTACCAAGGAATTGAACCCGGGTCTTCATGCATGCTAGGCAAGTATTTTAACCACTAGGCCAAACTCCCGGCCTTAAAGTGATTCTTGCAATATGCAAAGTGATTATTAGAAAGTACTCTATGCTGGACACTAGTGGCTCATGTTTGTAATCCTAGCTACCAAGGAGGCTGAGATATGGGGATTGAGGTTTGAAGCCAGACTAGGAAGGCCATGAGACTATTACCTCCAAATAACTAGCAAAAAAACAAAACTAAAAAAAAAAAATAGAAGAGGAGCTGTTGCTCAAGTGGTATAGTACTGGCTTTGAGCTTTTTCTAAGGGACAGCGCTCAGATTTTTGACTTCAAGGCTCCATATTGGCACCTCCCCTCCCCCTAGGTAGGGTAGGTTCTTCTAGGGGTTATTTACTTGCATCAGCTTGTAAGGCAAAACACTTATAATCAAATTTGATGATAAAAAAAATCTCTTAAATCACAAATAAAATCCAAATAAAGTAGATTTTACTTCCAAGATTGGAATATTACCACTGTTTTATAGATGAGGTGGTTGGCTGGCATTTAAAAGGTGAATTGCATGAACAAGTCTTAATTTTACTCACTTAGCATGGATGCATGTTTTTGAATTATCCGTATTTATGTAATGCTATAAAATACTGAATATTATTATTTAAGGACTCAATGAGATGCCTTGTACATGCCAGACCTGAATAAAAATATAATGTACAATCTCTTTTCTTGCCCTGAAACATGGTACATACACAAGCTCAAGGCTGTGCTAAGTTATTGGCTTTATGAACTTGAGCAAACATCTGCTACTTGGGTCACTGTGCTTCAATTCCCCACCAATAGAACAGATTGTGTGGTATTTGCCAATGTAGAAAAATAGAAACTGTATTCGTACAAGTAGGAAACTATTTTCTGGGATTGAATTCAGGGCCTGAGGTTTGCTAGGCAAGTATTCTACTACCACTTAAGCCATCATTCCTAGCTGAAACAGATATTAGAGAAGACAAAGGCAAAAAGGGCATCGTGAGAGTATTGTTTTTTCAGATTTGAGGGAGGAGGGAAGCAGTTATGTAAAAACTCCTAGTGCTATGTCTTGAGAAACCAGTTCACATGAAATCATCTTCCAGTTCTCTAATACTGAAACAGGAATAAGAATTGATTACACAACCTTAGGAAGGGGGGGAAATCATATAAAAATTGTATTTGAGGAGCCATGTTCAGAGTTTAACAGAGTTCATCCTAAAGGTGGATCACTTATAGATTCATAGCAATTGAGGCCTCTTCCTCTTGGACTTTTCTGTATGCTAAAAGGTTAGTATACAGGATGATGCAAGACTTACAGTATTCATAGGATTCAGGGTATATTAGGCATGTTGGACTTCAAAACATGTAGGAATATTGTGAGAATCAATAAGTTGAAACCTTTATTGATTCTCAGAATCAATAGAAATCTTAAAAGAATGCACAGACCTTAAAAGTGCTGGTTTGGCCCTGAAAACTACTAAAGGAAGAGTAGAAAAGTTGTGCCTAATATATAGAAAGGGCACTAAATTCCAATTTCAAATTGGTCAATTCTGAAAAAAATAGATTCAGAGCTAAAGCAATTACTTTAGAAACTAAGGTGAGGGACAAGTCTAACATATATATATATATATACATACGTATATATGTGTATATCTTGTACCACTATGTAGAAGTAAAAATCTTCATGAAATGCCCAGACAAGTCCCTAGAGCTCAGTCTTTTTGAGCCTCCTTTCCTTTGTAGGCATGTTTGTCTTTTCCTTTCCTACTGAAACTCTGCTTTGATCTGCCAGTAAAATCCAACTCTTTTGGCCCAACCTTTATTGTTTTGCAATTTAAATTGTCAAATTCCAAGAGATCAAGGATCCTAGAGTAGATCTCAAGGATCTGAATTGAACTAAAATCTTAGGATCTTTAAAAAGTGAAGATTTGACTGATTGTCAAAAAACATTGGTTTGCAGGAAATTTCCCAAGTATTGAATTTTGAGATGAGCCATACAAGGAGCTCCAAAGAATGGTACTTTTTTTCACAAGGTATTTTTTAATTAGAAAAAAAAATTCAAACTGCTTTAACTGCTCAATGAATCCTTTTGAGATATTTCTAAGAAAAGATGTCATTCTAGACAAACTACTTACTAGTCCTCCAGCATTTTGTGAGTTGTCAAAAAAAAAAAAATGAAACATCAGGAACAATAGTCAGTTGTAAAGGAGACACATAGTGTCACATAGGCTTCAGTTACAAGAATATTTAAGGCCAGGTAAAGTTTGTTTGACAGATGACTTTTGTAAATTGTAGTTCAAAAGCAGCCTTGATGAGAAAACAAATTCATTAACATCCAATCATGAGGAAATCGGAAAAAGACATTCCCAGTGTCTTGAGACAAAGTCTAGTTAGGGAGAGTATATGGCTAACTGCGTATATTCAACCTATCTCTCTCATCTTCTTTTCCTACACCTCCCTTTTTTTCCTTTTACTTTGCCATGCTCGGGCTAGAAACCAAGGCGCTGGACAGGCTAGGAAAATGCCCTGCCACAGAACTAAATCCCAGCAATTTGTCCTCTTGTATGCGAGTGATGGAAAGGCTACCTCTCTTCAAGTTGATTCCTTCACTATTGCAGCTTTAAACTCCAGTTTCACTAGAATTTGGCAATTTAAATAATAGGAGATAAGCTCTTAAAACCCTATTGACACTTACTATGTGACCTGGAACAGTTATCAATCTTCTGTCCTTTAGGGACATATGGCCAGTAACTTTATAGAGTGAAAGGGTCTGGTAAATTTCATTTTTGTAGCTGGGTACCAGTGGCTCATACTCCTTGGCTACTCAAGAAATATAAGGATATGTTTGAAGCCAGCTGAGCAAGACAAATCCTTTAGACTCATCACCATTTAACCATCAAGAAACCAGAAGTGGAACCATGATTCAAGTGGCAGAATCAACCTTATGTGAAAAAAGGACAGTGTCCAGGACCTGAATTTAAGCCCCAGGACTCACACTGTCTAAAATACAGCATTTTGTGAACCATAAAGCACTGTACATGCAAAAAGGCTAAAGGACTAGAGTCCTTTCTGACATTTAGACAATTTGGAGGCAAGGTATAGTGTGAACCTTTTTATTTTGACAAAAAAAGAACTTTACAATCAGATTCTACATTCTTAAACTTTGAAACTCTCACTTACAAAAGTGAAGGAAAAGACTCTAGTATTTCAGACATAAACTGGTATCACATCAGGCTCATTGCATTTGACAAACCATAAAAACAGTGACATTCATCAGTTCCCACTGGACTTATGTGAAGCACATAGAAATATTTGTTTCAATTAGTCTCATGCCCATTAACATCTAAGTATTTGACACATGTATTTTCATTACTGGTAGGCACAACTTTATGAATATCAAGTTACTCACATCACTTTATTTTATATATATATATATATATATAATCTTGATTCGATAAGTAAAAAACAAGAGAAATTTATGGTTACACGGTTGAAAATGTGACACTTTCTGCAAATAGCAAGTTATGACTAGGAATGAATGCTATGAGTTATCCCTAGGAATGACTTGAATATTTAACATTTTATTGGAAAAGAGGGAGCCTAGTGCCAGGCATGGTGATGCACAGCTGAAATCTCAGCTACTGGAGGCAGGAGGCTTTCAAGTTTGAGGCCAGCACAAACAAAGGTAGTAGTTCAAGAAGAAAACAACAAAAAAGGGCAAGGTGTGGCTAGAGTGGTAGAGAGCTTGCCAGGCATACTTAAGGCAAATGGTTCAATAACCAGCACCACAAAAAAAAAAAAAAAAAAAAGAAAAGAAAAAGTCAACCTGTTACAAAATTGGCACCTCTAGTGTGAATGCAAGTTAAATGATATACTTGTATGTAAAGATCTAACAAATTATAGATTTTATGCAACTGGTTATAAAGGCTTAATATTTATTGTTCAACAGAATCTTTAGATGGTTCTGAAACACACAAATCCTAAAGTAAAAGTCACAT
This sequence comes from Megascapheus bottae, assembly GCF_031878675.1. Taxonomy (NCBI): domain Eukaryota; kingdom Metazoa; phylum Chordata; class Mammalia; order Rodentia; family Geomyidae; genus Megascapheus; species Megascapheus bottae. Next base: position 387,267 of record NC_143515.1, read on the forward strand.
AATGAATAATAGCTTATATACTTTTGTCCATGTTTAAACAAATTTAACTGTCATCTAGAGATATGACAAACTTGTTACAAGTTTTTGTGAGCTGGAAAATTAAAGATCTATGAATCAAAAGCTTTGGCTCTGTAAAAGCTACCCTATACACTGTAGCAACTTAAGACCTCAGCAATTAGACCAAAAAGATAAGGCAGGACTCAGTCAAATTATTCTCCTACAAGTTTCTCATCTTGTCACAGAAGACCTAATATGGTTGTGAGTTACATTTTAAAATAATTATGAAGTCATTTACTCTAACACAAATGAATGAAATGTAAGAATCACACCATACAAGTTTCTAATCAATGATGTTTTTCATTTATATATAACGCAATTCAATAGCTAGCAGCATTTAAATATAGACATAATTCCATCTACTCTTCCTCTCATAAAGTGCTAGTTTTAACCGGGCAGACTTACTACCCAGCTTTTCAGTAACTACATCTTAGCTCTTTGAGTGAATTCAAAGAAATACGGGAAAATTAAAAGGTTTGGAATTAAAACACTTGCTAAATGTTGTTACAAAATGTAAGACTGAATGTATTCATAATATTTTTTAAAAAAGTCTCTTACATGAGAATCATTAAGTTGATTTAATAATTACTTCACAGAAGCATGGGCTTACTAATGTTTGTGTCAATTTTCACTAATTGTCTAAACCAGCAAAGGTTTCTATTAAATAGCTCTAAGCACCTAAGAAATAGAGCCAAGGTTTGTATGATCCTCACAATAAAAACCTTAGCAAAACGAGTTAGTGACAATCAAGAGAGGCAATATTTTATGCAAAAGTACCACAGGCCGCTGTGTTCTTTGTGCCATTATTTGCAATGTACCATAAGATAACATAACTTTAAAAAAAGGCAACTGAACTACTTACAATGCAAACAGGATTCCAATATTATTCACATTATTACTATCTGCTCTCATTAGTACTTTCAATGGATGATCTTCAGTAGTACCTTAAAAAGCAAATGCAACTAGTGTGGGTAAACACAGGGTAGCACATAGTTTTGTTCACACTTAAAATCTGCGGGCTTCATCACAATTTACATTCACTCACTCTCCCACTCTCCTCCTTGCTCTAGGAAAAGTAACTACTTAGAAAAACAGCTATGTAAAAGCACTATTTCCGTTACTTTGTTTATACTAAGTGTATCGGTAATGGTTAAGCAAAGGAACTCTGGGTCATCAATTCTCGATTTAGATTTGTAGTGTCTAAACAGATACACCCTCGGGACAATGACTTCAGGTCTCCAGGGAGGACTGAGGAAGAGGCAAGGGTCAATGCACTTCCCAGTAAAAAACAAATCCACTTTCCGGGAAGAAAGCTAGTCCTAAGGGAATTCCAAACATTTCAACGTGGAAGGCCTAGTCTGACCTAGGACTTCTGGTCCCACTACCTGTCTGTACCTACACCCACACCCAATATCTACAGTGAAGAAAAACCTTAGCATTAAATTACCAGCATTATTTTTACCCAAATACATTGGATTTCGGTCTCAATTTGAAGGAGGATGAGTGGCCTTTAAGAGACCTTTCCTCCTCCTCCTCCTCGTCCCCTTCCTCCAAGGGCTGCTCCGAGTCCCTGAAAGAGGGCGTGGTGTGGATGATTTGGGTTCTGAAGCGGATTTTGTTGAGTCGGGGTTTTATCCTTCCACTAGAACTGCCTGAGGATTTGCGACCTGGATCTTTTGTTTTTCCTCCAGGCCAGCCTTCGGCCTGGTGGTGGTGGTGGTGGTGGTGGTGGTCCACCCCATCCTCCAGGACGTGAGAAAGTTTGTAGGTGATAAGGTGAGCCGGGAGTACCTTCGAAAGCCTCCAGCGTCCACCTCCGCTGCCCGCGGAGCTCTCGCTGTCCTCCTCATCCAGTGCCCCCACCAAGTGTTTCATCTCCTCCGTGATGCTCTGGCTCAGGTACTGAGCGGCCTTCTTCCCACTGTAATCCCTGATGTCCACGTCCGCGTCGTAGGCCCCCACGAGCAACTTCACCACCTCCACGTGCCCGTGCATGGCTGCCAGGTGGAGGGCGGTGTAACCCCCGCTCGTTCTGGCGTTGATGTTCACCGGCAGCTGGTGCTTGTTGGCGAAGTTGACCAGCATGGCCAGGAGCTCCTGCTTGCCGTGCTTGGCGGCCCAGTGCAGGCAGGTGAAGCCGGTGATGAAGTCCCGCTTGGCCAGCAGGCCGGGCTCACAGGTGAGCAGGCCCTCCAGGCCGTCCCACTTGCCGTCGGAGGCCGAGAGCATCCAGGCGTGCTCCAGGGGATCCAGCGTCACCGAGCCTCCGCCGCTGCTCTCCTCCTCGGCGGACGAGGAAGCCAGCGAGGCGCTGTCCGAGTCTCCCCCGCCTCGGCCGCGTCCCCCCCCGGGGCCGCCGCCCTGGCCGGCGCCCGCCGCACAGCCGCTCCGCTTCAGCTGCGGGGACTGCCCCGTCGCCACGTCCCGGAGGCTCTGGCGAGCCGGCCTCGGCGCGGCCAGCCCGGCGGGACAGTGCGCAGCGTCCGCGTCCGGGAAGCCGTGGGGCGGGGGCTCCCGGTCCTCGACAGGCCCGGGGGCCGGGGCCGGGGCCTGGACCGGGGCACGCGAGTCCGCGCCTTCAGCGGCAGCCGGGGATGCCCCGTCCCCGGGCTCCCCGCCGGGGGCGCGGGCGCTCGGCTCGGCGCGGGGGTCCGGGGCCTCGGGGTCGGCCGTCCCCTCGATCCGGGGCGGGTCCCCGAAACCCGCGTCCGCGGGCCGCGGCGCCGCCGGGCAGAACCTTCTCTTGAGGTACACGTACTTGGCGCCATCCGAGGGGTCGGTGCGCACGGCGGCCACGGCGTTCACCAGCTCCTTGAAGCGCGCGCGGGCGCGGGCGCGCTGCTCGGGCTGGCCGCCCCAGTGGCCCTGGAAGTGCTGCACCAGCTCGGCGTGCCGGGCCCGGCCCCCGCGCTCCGCCAGGAAGCGCAGCACCGCCTCGGGGCCCAGCTCCGCCGCGGGGCCCGGCTCCGCCGCGGGGCCCTCCATCGGCCGCGGCGGCACCTTCTCCGCCCGCCAGGAAGCTCAGCCCGGCCCCATGGCGGCGGGCCTGGAGGTGGCGAGGACCCGCACGACCGGCTCGGAGCCAGCGGGGCCGAGCGCGGCTGTCACTACCTCACAGAGGCCGCGCCCGCGAGGACACGCCCCCGGCCCGCCCCCGCCGCCGGCCCCGCCCCCCCGCCGGCCCGCCCCCGCCGCCGGCCCCGCCCACTTCCGGTCTCCTCCGCGGGCCCAGTCAATCAGTGCTCCGGCCGGCGGCGGCCCCGCCCGCTTCCGGTCTTGGCGGGGGCTCGCCTTCTCTGCTGCAGCCTGCGCGGGCGGGCCGGGCCGGCTCGGGGTCCTCGCCTCTCCGTCCTCGTGCCACGTCTCTCCGCCCACCGCCCTCCGCGTCGTCTTTCCTCCACCCCCCCTTCCGAACGTCTTGGGCCCCAGGCGACGGGGGCGGCGGGGGGCGGAGGGAGGGCGTGGCCGGGCTCGACGCGCGGGAACCCCCGGCGCCGTCCCTGGCGGGTCGCGGTGGCCGCCCCGCCCCGCCCCGCCCCGGAGGCCGCGCCGCCCCGTAACGGCCGCGCCCGCGCCCGCGCCCCGCTCCTCCCCGCGCTCCTCCCGTTACCTCCCGCCTTCGCTCCGCCGCGGCCGGCCGGCGCGCTCGAGGCCCGGGGGGACGCGGCCGCGCTCCGCTCCGCTCCGCGGGGCCATGGCCGCCCCGGACGAGGCGCGGCACTTGGCGGGCCCGCCGCACGGCTGCTCCTACGCCGGGACCGCGCTCGGGGACCCGCGACCCTCCTGCTCGCCGGGAGCGCCTCTCCACTGTCCGCGCTCGGTGCGTCGGCCCGGGGTGGTGACCGGCGGGCCGCGCCGGGGCGCGCGGGGCCGGGGGGCGGCGGGGAGGCTCTGGGTGTGGGTGCTGTGGGTGCTGTTGTGGGTGTTTGTTGTGGTTGTTGTGTGGTTGTTTGTTGTTCTGGTCGGCCTCCCCACCCGGGGACGTTCACCAGGACGGGAGGTGGTGGTGGTGCTGGGACCTCGCTTCTCCTAACGGTCCTTTGGACACGCGATGTGGCTTCCAGTACCGCCGCGGCGGGGCCGGGGCACCCCACAACGGGGACCCCGCTCCGGGTCCCGCTCCGGGTCCCCGCGGGCACTGCCCGGCCGGGAGGACCTCCCCTCGGCGGCCCGCGGGACCAGCCCCTGCCAGGCCAGGCCGCTGTGAGAGACAGACAGACAGACAGACAGACAGACAGACAGACAGACACAGACAGACAGACAGACAGAGACAGACAGACAGAGACAGAGAGAGACAGCGAGACAGAGAGAGACAGAGACACAGACACAGAGACAGAGAGACAGCGAGGTCCAAAGCGCGTCTGGGCGGCGCTCACGGATCCAGTCCTGCTCCTCTTCGTGATTTTAGATGTTTAGAGAAGGCTCAGTGTTTCCGCCCGCTCTGGATGTGTGTGCGTGTGTGTGCGCGTGTGTGTGTGCGCTCGTGTGTGTGTGTGCGTGTTCGTGTGTGCGCGCGCGTGTGTGTGCGTGTGTGTGTGCGTGTGTGTGCGTGCGTGCGTGTGTTGTATACAGTGGACTTTTGTTTTTGCGTGTGTGCGCGTGTGTTGTATACAGTGGACTTTTGTTTTTGCGTGTGTGCGTGTGTGTTGTATACAGTGGACTTTTGTTTTTGTGTTGTATACAGTGGAGTTTTGTTTTTGCGTGTGTGCGTGTGTGTTGTATACAGTGGAGTTTTGTTTTTGCGTGTGTGCGTGTGTGTTGTATACAGTGGACTTTTGTTTTTGTGTTGTATACAGTGGACTTTTGTTTTTGCGTGTGTGCGTGTGTGTTGTATACAGTGGACTTTTGTTTTTGCGTGTGTGCGTGCGTGTGTTGTATACAGTGGACTTTTGTTTTTGCGTGTGTGTTGTATACAGTGGACTTTTGTTTTTGCGTGTGTGCGTGTGTTGTATACAGTGGACTTTTGTTTTTGTGTGCGTGCGTGTGTTGTATACAGTGGACTTTTGTTTTTGCGTGTGTGCGTGTGTGTTGTATACAGTGGACTTTTGTTTTTGCGTGTGTGCGTGCGTGTGTTGTATACAGTGGACTTTTGTTTTTGCGTGTTTGCGTGTGTGTTGTATACAGTGGACTTTTGTTTTTGCGTGTGTGCGTGTGTTGTATACAGTGGACTTTTGTTTTTGTGTGCGTGCGTGTGTTGTATACAGTGGACTTTTGTTTTTGCGTGTGTGCGTGTGTGTTGTATACAGTGGACTTTTGTTTTTGCGTGTGTGCGTACGTGTGTTGTATACAGTGGACTTTTGTTTTTGCGTGTTTGCGTGTGTGTTGTATACAGTGGACTTTTGTTTTTGCGTGTGTGCGTGTGTGTTGTATACACTGGACTTTTGTTTTTGTGTGCGTGCGTGTGTTGTATACAGTGGACTTTTGTCTTTGCGCGTGCGTGTGTGTTGTATACAGTGGACTTTTGTTTTTGCGTGTGTGCGTGTGTGTTGTATACAGTGGACTTTTGTTTTTGTGTCCGTGTGTTGTATACAGTGGACTTTTGTTTTTGTGTCCGTGTGTTGTATACAGTGGACTTTTGTTTTTGCGTGTGTGCGTGTGTGTTGTATACAGTGGACTTTTGTTTTTGCGTGTGTGCGTGTGTGTTGTATACAGTGGACTTTTGTTTTTGCGTGTGTGCGTGTGTTGTATACGGTGGACTTTTGTTTTTGTGTTGTATACAGTGGACTTTTGTTTTTGTGTTGTATACAGTGGACTTTTGTTTTTGCGTGTGTGCGTGTGTGTTGTATACAGTGGACTTTTGTTTTTGTGTTGTATACAGTGGAGTTTTGTTTTTGTGTTGTATACAGTGGACTTTTGTTTTTGTGTTGTATACAGTGGACTTTTGTTTTTGCGTGTGTGCGTGTGTGTTGTATACAGTGGACTTTTGTTTTTGCGTGTGTGCGTGCGTGTGTTGTATACAGTGGACTTTTGTTTTTGCGTGTGTGTTGTATACAGTGGACTTTTGTTTTTGTGTTGTATGCGGTGGACTTTTGTTTTTGTGTTGTATGCGGTGGACTTTTGTTTTTGTGTTGTATACAGTGGACTTTTGTTTTTGCGTGTGTGCGTGTGTGTTGTATACAGTGGACTTTTGTTTTTGTGTTGTATACAGTGGACTTTTGTTTTTGTGTGCGTGTGTTGTATACAGTGGACTTTTGTTTTTGTGTTGTATACAGTGGACTTTTGTTTTTGTGTTGTATACAGTGGACTTTTGTTTTTGTGTTGTATACGGTGGACTTTTGTTTTTGTGTTGTATGCGGTGGACTTTTGTTTTTGTGTTGTATGCGGTGGACTTTTGTTTTTGTGTTGTATGCGGTGGACTTTTGTTTTTGTGTTGTATACGGTGGACTTTGGTTTTTGTGTTGTATACGGTGGACTTTTGTTTTTGTGTTGTATACAGTGGACTTTTGTTTTTGCGTGTGTGCGTGTGTGTTGTATACAGTGGACTTTTGTTTTTGTGTTGTATACAGTGGACTTTTGTTTTTGTGTGCGTGCGTGTGTGTTGTATACAGTGGAGTTTTGTTTTTGCGTGTGTGCGTGTGTGTTGTATACAGTGGAGTTTTGTTTTTGCGTGTGTGCGTGTGTGTTGTATACAGTGGAGTTTTGTTTTTGCGTGTGTGCGTGTGTGTTGTATACAGTGGACTTTTGTTTTTGTGTTGTATACAGTGGAGTTTTGTTTTTGTGTTGTATACAGTGGACTTTTGTTTTTGCGTGTGTGCGTGTGTGTTGTATACAGTGGACTTTTGTTTTTGCGTGTGTGCGTGCGTGTGTTGTATACAGTGGACTTTTGTTTTTGCGTGTGTGTTGTATACAGTGGACTTTTGTTTTTGCGTGTGTGCGTGTGTGTTGTATACAGTGGACTTTTGTTTTTGCGTGTGTGCGTGCGTGTGTTGTATACAGTGGACTTTTGTTTTTGCGTGTGTGTTGTATACAGTGGACTTTTGTTTTTGCGTGTGTGCGTGTGTTGTATACAGTGGACTTTTGTTTTTGTGTGCGTGCGTGTGTTGTATACAGTGGACTTTTGTTTTTGCGTGTGTGCGTGTGTGTTGTATACAGTGGACTTTTGTTTTTGCGTGTGTGCGTACGTGTGTTGTATACAGTGGACTTTTGTTTTTGCGCTTGTGCGTGTGTGTTGTATACAGTGGACTTTTGTTTTTGCGTGTGTGCGTGTGTGTTGTATACACTGGACTTTTGTTTTTGTGTGCGTGCGTGTGTTGTATACAGTGGACTTTTGTCTTTGCGCGTGCGTGTGTGTTGTATACAGTGGACTTTTGTTTTTGCGTGTGTGCGTGTGTGTTGTATACAGTGGACTTTTGTTTTTGCGTGTGTGCGTGTGTGTTGTATACAGTGGACTTTTGTTTTTGTGTCCGTGTGTTGTATACAGTGGACTTTTGTTTTTGTGTCCGTGTGTTGTATACAGTGGACTTTTGTTTTTGCGTGTGTGCGTGTGTGTTGTATACAGTGGACTTTTGTTTTTGCGTGTGTGCGTGTGTGTTGTATACAGTGGACTTTTGTTTTTGTGTGCGTGTGTTGTATACAGTGGACTTTTGTTTTTGTGTTGTATACAGTGGACTTTTGTTTTTGTGTTGTATACGGTGGACTTTTGTTTTTGTGTTGTATACGGTGGACTTTTGTTTTTGTGTTGTATACAGTGGACTTTTGTTTTTGTGTTGTATACAGTGGACTTTTGTTTTTGTGTTGTATACAGTGGACTTTTGTTTTTGTGTTGTATACAGTGGACTTTTGTTTTTGTGTTGTATACGGTGGACTTTTGTTTTTGTGTGCGTGTGTTGTATACAGTGGACTTTTGTTTTTGTGTTGTATACAGTGGACTTTTGTTTTTGTGTTGTATACGGTGGACTTTTGTTTTTGTGTTGTATGCGGTGGACTTTTGTTTTTGTGTTGTATGCGGTGGACTTTTGTTTTTGTGTTGTATGCGGTGGACTTTTGTTTTTGTGTTGTATGCGGTGGACTTTTGTTTTTGTGTTGTATACAGTGGACTTTTGTTTTTGTGTTGTATACAGTGGACTTTTGTTTTTGTGTTGTATACAGTGGACTTTTGTTTTTGTGTTGTATACAGTGGACTTTTGTTTTTGTGTTGTATACAGTGGACTTTTGTTTTTGTGTTGTATACAGTGGACTTTTGTTTTTGTGTTGTATACAGTGGACTTTTGTTTTTGTGTTGTATACGGTGGACTTTTGTTTTTGTGTGCGTGTGTTGTATACAGTGGACTTTTGTTTTTGTGTTGTATACAGTGGACTTTTGTTTTTGTGTTGTATACAGTGGACTTTTGTTTTTGCGTGTGTGTTGTATACAGTGGACTTTTGTTTTTGTGTTGTATACGGTGGACTTTTGTTTTTGTGTTGTATGCGGTGGACTTTTGTTTTTGTGTTGTATGCGGTGGACTTTGGTTTTTGTGTTGTATACGGTGGACTTTTGTTTTTGTGTTGTATACGGTGGACTTTTGTTTTTGTGTTGTATGCGGTGGACTTTTGTTTTTGTGTTGTATGCGGTGGACTTTTGTTTTTGTGTTGTATGCGGTGGACTTTTGTTTTTGTGTTGTATGCGGTGGACTTTTGTTTTTGTGTTGTATACGGTGGACTTTTGTTTTTGTGTTGTATACGGTGGACTTTTGTTTTTGTGTTGTATGCGGTGGACTTTTGTTTTTGTGTTGTATACGGTGGACTTTTGTTTTTGTGTTGTATACAGTGGACTTTTGTTTTTGTGTTGTATACAGTGGACTTTTGTTTTTGTGTTGTATACAGTGGACTTTTGTTTTTGTGTTGTATACAGTGGACTTTTGTTTTTGTGTTGTATACAGTGGACTTTTGTTTTTGTGTTGTATACAGTGGACTTTTGTTTTTGTGTTGTATACGGTGGACTTTTGTTTTTGTGTGCGTGTGTTGTATACAGTGGACTTTTGTTTTTGTGTTGTATACAGTGGACTTTTGTTTTTGTGTTGTATACAGTGGACTTTTGTTTTTGTGTTGTATACAGTGGACTTTTGTTTTTGTGTTGTATACAGTGGACTTTTGTTTTTGTGTTGTATACAGTGGACTTTTGTTTTTGTGTTGTATACAGTGGACTTTTGTTTTTGTGTTGTATACAGTGGACTTTTGTTTTTGTGTTGTATACAGTGGACTTTTGTTTTTGTGTTGTATACAGTGGACTTTTGTTTTTGTGTTGTATACGGTGGACTTTTGTTTTTGTGTGCGTGTGTTGTATACAGTGGACTTTTGTTTTTGTGTTGTATACAGTGGACTTTTGTTTTTGTGTTGTATACAGTGGACTTTTGTTTTTGTGTTGTATACGGTGGACTTTTGTTTTTGTGTTGTATACGGTGGACTTTTGTTTTTGTGTTGTATGCGGTGGACTTTTGTTTTTGTGTTGTATACGGTGGACTTTTGTTTTTGTGTGCGTGTGTTGTATACAGTGGACTTTTGTTTTTGTGTTGTATACAGTGGACTTTTGTTTTTGTGTTGTATACGGTGGACTTTTGTTTTTGTGTTGTATACGGTGGACTTTTGTTTTTGTGTTGTATGCGGTGGACTTTGGTTTTTGTGTTGTATACGGTGGACTTTTGTTTTTGTGTTGTATACGGTGGACTTTTGTTTTTGTGTTGTATACGGTGGACTTTTGTTTTTGTGTTGTATGCGGTGGACTTTGGTTTTTGTGTTGTATACGGTGGACTTTTGTTTTTGTGTTGTATACGGTGGACTTTTGTTTTTGTGTTGTATACGGTGGACTTTTGTTTTTGTGTTGTATACAGTGGACTTTTGTTTTTGTGTTGTATACAGTGGACTTTTGTTTTTGTGTTGTATACAGTGGACTTTTGTTTTTGTGTTGTATACGGTGGACTTTTGTTTTTGTGTGCGTGTGTTGTATACAGTGGACTTTTGTTTTTGTGTTGTATACAGTGGACTTTTGTTTTTGTGTTGTATACGGTGGACTTTTGTTTTTGTGTTGTATACAGTGGACTTTTGTTTTTGTGTTGTATACAGTGGACTTTTGTTTTTGTGTTGTATGCGGTGGACTTTTGTTTTTGTGTTGTATACGGTGGACTTTTGTTTTTGTGTTGTATACGGTGGACTTTTGTTTTTGTGTTGTATACAGTGGACTTTTGTTTTTGTGTGCGTGTGTTGTATACAGTGGACTTTTGTTTTTGTGTTGTATACAGTGGACTTTTGTTTTTGTGTTGTATACAGTGGACTTTTGTTTTTGTGTTGTATACAGTGGACTTTTGTTTTTGTGTTGTATACAGTGGACTTTTGTTTTTGCGCGTGCGTGTGTGTCGTGTGCAGTTCCGGCGTTGTGTGAGGAACGTCTGGTTTTCGACTAATTCAGAGTGATGTTCAGAGTTGAAAGCTGTGGCACGCTTCCGATCTTCAGGTGGCTGTCGGTCCCCACGCAGTTGTAAGAAATCATGTACTGCGGTTCCCACCGCTCTCCGGTGTTCCTCCGCCTGTGGCGGTATCCCGTCCATGGGGATGTCGACTGTGGCACAAGGAAGACGGAGGATCTCTCCGTCCTGTTTTCCCCTCTAGTACTAGGAGGGCACACCGGTGCCCTGCGCATGTAAGACTGGTGCTGTGTCTGATGAGCCGCACCGGCAGCTTTATGCAGGATCTTTCTGTCTCCACAACACTGTCTTGTCTTGCCTCCTTATAAATACACACACATTCTGCTTCTACCTCTTCACAACCCTGACAGTAATTTATCATTTCTGTGGCTTTATCATCTCTAGATTTATATAAATTACCCAGTAGTTAGGATTGGATTTTTTTTCACTCACAAATACCTTAACAGATTAATCCAAGTCGTTGCAAGTATTGGTAGTTTCCTAAGCAGAAGGACATTTGAGGCTAATATGAATAAAATGACTACCATTATTAGTGCAGCATCATGGTATGTATTCTCTGGAATAAAGTTTTAGGAATATTGCTGGGTTCTGTGGCAGTTGCATATTTAGCTTTATAGGAAACTGCTGAATGTTCCTCCAGGAATATATAAGAGCTCCAATTTCTCCATATTTTTGTCCGTATTTAGTGCTGTTACTATTTTTAGCCATTCTAATACATGATAGCTCACTGTGATTTTAAATTATATGTTCCTCTTGCTAGTGATGCTACACATCTATCCATCTATCTGCAATATCTTTGGTTTGATGTCTTAATTTTTTTTCCTCCATAAGATTGACTTTTGTTATTGGTATAGAGGGATTGTACTTTTTTTTTTTAATGAGTTCTATACTAGCCCTTTCTCAAGTAAGTGGTTTGGAAAATTTCTTATTTTTCTTTCCATCATCTTGTCGAAAGGACTGACATTGGTCGAGATGCATTGTATTTATAAACTGCTTTGTTAAATGATAACTCCTTTGTAAAACTGCTTAAAGTCATTAAGTCTGACAGGTTTTTATGTTTTCATTTCATAGATGTGTGCTTTTTTTAAATCAAGTTTTAAGAGCTTTGTCTAACTTCAGATCCTCAATCTTTTTTCTTTATCTTCTTGAAAGTTTTATGGTTTACACTTAAGTTCACAATCCATTTTTAGTTAATTTTTCTGTGAGATAACAGATTTCACTTGGGGAATTGTTTGTGATGTATGGGTTTTTAATTCCTCTTGCACTATTTATTGAAAACAGCTCTCACTATATGTGTTTTGTCTGGATTGTGCACACACACACACACACACACACGTGCTGTACTGGGGCTTGAAAGCTTGAAGTTAGGGTCTGGGTACTGTCTGTTAGTTTTTGTGCTGAAGGCTGTCACTCCACCACTTGAGTCACATCACCCTTCCTGCTTTTTGATGGTTAATTGCAGATAAGAGTCTTATGGACTCTCCTGCCCAATCTGGCTTTTAACTGTGATCCTTAGGTCTCAGCTTCCTGAGTATCCAGTATTACAGGCGTGTGCCACTGGTGTCCAGCAACTGGGTATTAGTTCTGAGCTGTAAGGCCAGGATGACTTGATTTATTTTGGGAAATTTGAATAGAAAGCCATCTTTGTTATAGAGAGGATTGTTGGCTAAGGTCATCTTATTTGGCACTGAGAAGAAATCCTCCCTCCTCACCCAATAGGAGAAAGTTTATTTGGAAATGGAACTCTCCATTTGGAGATGGGCCTAAACAGTAGTCCCAAGAAATCCTCATCAGTAATTACTGTTTCAGGGCAGTATTTTAGGGCTGAAGCACACATGGAATTATCAACCCCTCCATAGAATTGGGAACTGGACTCAGGGCATTTTCAAGCACAGCTGATGCCCTCTGTCATATGAATGACAGTTCAGACATTTTAGCTGGTTAGAGGTAGAATCTTGAGGACTTTTCTGCCTAGGCTGGCTTTGAACGATTATCACACTGCCTGGCAGTGTTGATTTTTACTTATGGATTGATTTCTGGAGATTAAATAGGGCTAGGTAAGCTCTCTTGACACTGGGCTACATCCCATCCACCTTGCATGACTTCATAGAAGATCTTTTGGGGAAGGAAAAGTGGGAGAAAAACATGGGAAAAGGGTATCAATGTTCAAGAAGTAATGTACCCACTACCTGATGAATATACCTGTAACTCCTTTATACATCACCCCAACAATAAAATACAATGCAAATCTTTTCTCAAAAAAATGCAGGCATCTTAACAGATACCAGGTAAAGTCCTGGGAAACAAAACTAGAGGATTATTAGGGGTCAATACAGTCATTTTGATTAAGACATGAAGATGGGGAGAGCTAAAGAAAAAGAAATACAGAAAGACTAAGTGCAAACTTTGCCTGTTTTAAGGTTTACCTTCCAGTAGTACTTTTTGGGTAGGTGGGAGGGTGGGTCGGTCATGGGGCTTGATCTCAGGGCCTGGCACTGCCCCTGAGTGTTTTTTTCTCAAGTCTAGTGCTCTATCACTTTGAGCTACAGCACCACTTCCAGTGTTCTGGTGGTTAATTGGAGATGGGATGGCTTCGAACCCAGTCCTCAGATCTCAGCCTCCTAAGTAGCTAGGAATATAGGCATGAGCCACCAGTACCTGCTTGTAGTACTTCTCCAACCTTTTCCTTTCTTATTTCCTCAGAAGAAGCATTGAACCAAATTCAATTAAAACAATTCAATTAATCTTAAATTTACTGGGCCAAATTATTTTAACTTTTTTTCCCCCCAGTCCTGGGCCTTGTACTCAGGGCCTGGGCACAGGCTTTCTCAAGGCTAGAGCTCTACCACTTGAGCTACAGCACCATTTCTGGCTTTTTTTCTAGGTATGTGGTACCAAGGAATTGAACCCAGGTCTTCGTGCATGCTAGGCAAGCACTCCACCACTAGGCTAAACTTGCAGCCCCTCTTTTAACTTTTGGGTTCTCCTTAATGGGAGAAATTCAGTTCTAAAGAATAAAATAGGATGGTTCAAGAAGCAATGCACCTACTACCTGATGAATGTAACTCCAACTCCTCTGTGCATTACCCTGAAACTTAAAAAAAATAAATAAATTAGGATGAATTGAACAGTTTGTCTCTGAAATATATCCAGTTGAGGAATTAAGCTGGAAGTTCAAGGATTCATGCCTGTAATCCTAGCTATACAGCATGCCAAGATCTCAGATCCTAGTTTGAAGCTTGCCCAGCGAGGAAAATCTGTGAGACTTTTATCTCTCATTAACCAACAAAATTGGGAAGTGAAGCTGTGGCTCAAATGATAGAGCCTCAGCCTTATGTGAAAAAATTAAGAGAGTGCCTCCACTGAGTTCAAGCCCCAGTACTGCAGAAAAATAAATACATGAAATTGTGATATATGAAGTAAAATGAAAATATTTCCAGATCCATGTGCCATATAAAATCCGAACTATCAGCATAGTGAGCCCTTCCCATTATCGTTCACTTTACATTTGTTTAAGTATGACTTGATGAATTCGGTGTACCACAGATGCAACAAAACATATTGGGTTAATTATTGCTAATTTAAACTTCTTAGAAACAAAGAAATGGCTGACTGTGTTACATGCATCCTATGAATTCGAGTGTGTGGTAGAACCAGAATGAACTGTGCCTTGTAAAACAGGCAGGAAGATTTGAAATATGATATAGGCTGTATAGTAGGTCTTTAAATATCTGTCCTCTGGGAAAGGTATAATATATTTTTTCCTCAATTACTAAAATAAAATTTTCTGTATGCTGGTGGCTCACATCTGTAATCTTATTTACTTGGGAGGCAGTGATCAGGAGGATCAGGATTATTCAAGTTCTGTCAAGTCATAAACAATACCATCTAAGTGGATAGTTGGACACAAAAGCACATCTGTCATGCTAGCAGTATGAGAAGTGTAACTAAGCAGATAGCAGTCCATGCGGTCCTGGGCATAAGCATGAGACTCTATTTTTAAAAAATGGCAGGGAGCATGGCTCAAGTAATAGAGTATCTGTCTATCAAGCTAGTTAGTGGTCCCAACTTCATTCCCCCAGTTCTACTTTAAAAAAGGCTGGGGGGCCGGGAGTTTGGCCTAGTGGTAGAGTGCTTGCCTAGCATGCACGAAGACCTGGGTTCGATTCCTCGGTACCATATACATAGCAAAAAGCCGGAAGTGGTGCCGAGGCTCAAGTGGTAGAATGCTAGCCTTGAGAAAGTTCAAGGACAGTGCTTAAAACCAGGACTGGCAAAAAAAAAAAAAAAAAAAAAGGCTGGGAACCGGGTGCAGTGGCTCACGCCTGTAATACCAGATACTCAGAAAGCTGAGATCTGAGGATGAAGGTTCAAAGCCAGACCAGGCACAAAAGGACCTGCCACTCTTATCTCCAGTTAACCTCTAGAAAACGGGAAGTGGGGCTTGGCTCAAGGGTAGGGTGGTAGGTAACCTTGAGCTAGAGAGCTCAGGGACAGTGCCCCAGACCCAGGGATAGGGGGGTAGCCTTGAGCTGAAAAGCTCAGGGACAGTGCTCAGGCCAAATTCAAGACCCATGACCCACAGGAACAACAAAAAAAAGGCTGGGGTGGGGTGTATATCTTTATCTTGGTTATAGTTGTGTAATTTGACCTGCAGGAAAAAGTCAAAAGTTTTTTTTCAGCTATAATTTAGAGCCTTGAAAAGCTACAGAGCATTGATTGTATTTTTTTTCTTCCATTTCCCAGTAATCAAATTTTGAATCCTCCAGGAGTGGGAATACTTTTCTTTTTACTAAGAATTCATAATCTACAATTCCTAACTTTTCTAGAAATAGGGAAAACACATTTCTTTTTTTCTTTTTTTTTTTTTTGCCAATCCTGGGCTTGGGCTTAGGGCTTGAGCACTGTCCTTGGACTTGCTCAAGGCTAGAGCTCTACCACTTGAGCCTCAGCACCACTTTCGGTTTTTTGCTATGTATGTGGCACCAAGGAATCGAACCCGGGTCTGCGTGCATGCTAGGCAAGCACTCTACCACTAGGCCGAACTCCTGGTCCAAACACATTTCTTTTTATAGTATGCTACTGCCTTTGAAAACAGTATTAAGACTAAGTTCTCTTTACCTCACACCTAAGGCATTTGTGAATCTACTCAGAACCTTAAGTGTTTATGATACAGTTCTTAAGGAGTCTGTATTCAAACTGTAAGAAGCTTGCTGCAATAAACTTTTGGAAAATGCATTTTTTGAAAAAAGTTAATTTTAAGTCGGGCGCAGTGGCTCATGCCTATAATCCTAGCTACTCAGGTGACTGAGATCTAAAGAATTGTGGTTCAAAGCCAGCCCAGGCAATAAAGTTCTTGAGACTCTTATCTCCTATTAACCACTAGAAAATAAAAAGTGCTGTGGCTCAAGGAGTAGGGCGGTAGCCTTGAGCTGAAGAGCTCAGGGACAGCTCCCAAGCCCCACAACCAACAAAAAAATTTATAAAGTTATTGTCAGAATGATATACAAAGGTTACAGTTACATATGTAAGTTGTTATCCCCTCCACATTTTTTTTTGTACAGTTTCATACTAGCTTTAAATGAGGGGCTTTTTACAACAATTCCATATGGAGGTAAAGGTGGCTATAGATGAGTACAGAGGAGCTGGTTACATATTTTAGATTGGAAGATTCATTGTCTCAGACTGACCGTACATACACTCAGCTTTATAATAATTTAAGTCTTTCAGTTATATAAAGCTGTATATATATAAAAGCAGCTTTAAAAAGTTAATAACAGTTTTTACAAAATAAAAGGAAACATTTTTCAGCTTTGGGTATAATTTCATCTTTTTAGTAGTTATTTCTAAGAATCTTTGTTCATGTTAAAGGAATATGTATTGGGGCTTGAACTTGGGGACTTATAATCTTTCTTCCATATTCTGTTTATAACTGACACTCTGCAATTTGATTTGAGCCATGCCTCCACTTTCTGCTTTTTATCAGATGGGCTTTGAATTGGGATTTTTTTTTTGGCCAGTCCTGGGGCTTGAACTCAGGGCCTGGGCACTGTCCGAGGACACTTATATTTTGCTCAAGGCTAGCGCTCTGCCACTTGAGCCACACCACCACTTTTGCTTTTTCTGTGTATGTGGTATCAAGGAATCGAACCTAAGGCTTCATGCATGTGAAGCAAGCACTCTACCAAGGCTATATGCTCTTGGCCCTGGGATGCTCAGAGCTTAGCATCCTAAGTAGTTAGGATTATAGACATGAACACTGGTGCTGGCTTCAAGATGTATTTTTCTCTGAATTTGTCAATGTGGTTGTTAGTTGTGATTAGATTCTAGAGTACATTGAGAGTGGCAAATACTTGTATTTTTATGTTCTGTTGTCCAACCCCCAATGAGAGTACTGCTAACAGCATTTATTTCAGATAAGAATTATGTCAAATCTAGTTTTTTGGTTCTTGAACCTCCTTGCCCTAGGTCTTCTCAAATGGATTTTTTTTTGTCTTGTAGTATTCCAGTATTTGTATCTGTTATTATTCTAACCGTTTCAGAGGCATACATTTATACTGATGTCATGTTACATTTCTCCATTGTGTGAGTCATTGAGATCTTTCTAGAGACTCTTTGTTCAGTAGAAGATGAGATACTTCTGATAGTATTATTCTGTTGTACACAAAAGAATTGTAATTTGGGGCTAGGAGTTTGGCTTCATGTTAGAGTGCTTGCACGAAGACCTGGGTTTGATTCCTCAGTATCACATACGTAGAAAAAGCTGCAAGTGGTGCGGTGGCTCAAGTGGTAGAGTGCAAGCCTTCAGAAAGTTCAAGGGTAATGCTTAGACCCTGAGTTGAAGCTCCAGGACTGGCAAAAAAAAAAAAAAAGAATTATAATTTAACGCTACCACATCACCTAGAAAATCAGAAGAATGTAATCCACTCTATTTAAATTTGAGCAGTTGTAGAAAATGCTTTAATTTTGTTTTGTATTTAGATATTTTTTGTTGCTTACAATATGTAACATGCTATGTTAAATCATTTCATTTATTCTCACATGCACTCATTACTCTGTTAGCCACTGCTTTCCAATGTATTACTTAACATTTTAGTGAGAATGTTTTGTTGTATTTTAATGATACTTTGTATTTTAATGTAATTTGTGTATAGTAAAGTGTATGTGTTTGAGTTAAGGCCTTATCCAATAGGTAAGCACTTTACCATCTTCAATTCAGGGTTGTGTGAATTTCGATGAATACCTACACAAGCCAGCTGGAGATAGTTGAAACTGAATTGTGCCCTCTTCCTGCCTGAGTAGCTACTGATTAGTTTTTTGTACCTGTTGTTTTGCCTCTTTTAGTGTCATTTGTGAGACTTGGAGCCTTTGAGATGGTTTCTTTGGGAAGTGTTAAACTTTTTGAGGTTTGTGGATGCTGTACACTCTCTATTGTTGAATAGTAATCTGTATGAATGTTTAACAATGCAGTTTGCTCATTCCTGTGCCATTTAGTGTTTGGGCAGTTTCTAGTTTTTGACAGTGGTGGAATAAAAAACATTATACTCCCAGGCTCTTATTATTATTATTTTAGAGCCGAGGACTGAGCTGAGGGCCTTGCACTTGCTAGGCGAGTGCTCTTCCACTGGGTTAAATTCCCAATCCTAGTATACTTACAGGCTTTTATGTGAAAATATTTTAATTTCTCTTTTGTCAATAGGAATAGAATCTCTGAGTGGTGTGCTAAATGTACTTAATAACAAACTGCTAAACTATTTCCCAAAAAGTTTGTATTGTTTTGCATTCTGAATGAGAGTTCAGATTGTTCTGCAACCTTGCCTGTAATGGATACTGTCAGCTTACTTTTTAAGCCACTGTCATAGATGTGTAGTGCTATCTCATTATGTTCTTAGTTTGTATTTGCTAGTGATTTCACATTCAGTATCTTGAATGTTTTGATTTTTCATCCTTGGAAAAGCGTCTATTCAAGTTTCTAACCCATTTTAAATTGGGTTATTGTTTTTATTATTTAGTTATGCATTTTATGTTATAAAGTATATAATGTATGTTATGTAATTATATATGGTGTGTGTTTCATGTATCTTGAGGACCTACCCCAATGACATAAGCAGTGAGCACCATGGCTAAGGTTCTTTTACTTCCCAGTAGAACCAAACTGCAGAGGACATTATAGATCCACATTCTAGCAACTCTTAAACACAGTGAATAGTGAAATTACATTTTCATTAACCCTATAGTTCTGCTATATTTCTGCTATATAAAGATGGACATTTTCCTTAAAATTCTATACAACTAAATATAGCTCTTTTTTTTTTCTTCCAGACTTGGGGTTTTAACACAGCCCCTAAGCATTATCCTTGAGCTTTCTCAAGCCTAGAGTTCTACCATTTGAGACACAACACCACTTCTGTCTTTGTCTGTGTATCTGGTACCAAGGAATTGAATTCGGGTCTTCATGCATGCTAGGCAAGCACTCTACCACTTGGCCAAACACCCAGCCCTAAATATAGTTTTTTAGTAGCCAAAGTTTAATGTTGAATGAGTACAAAAACCTCTTATTTATTGAAGTAAATTTTACTTTCCAACCCAACAGTCTAATAAACCACACTGTCTACAATCTAGTTACATGCTATGATTATATTAGCTATAAACAGAAAGCCTGCCAGAAATTTTGCATATATCGTCATGAAAGCTCTTTAGTTGGTTGACAAGTGAACATATACAACCTCAGAGAATCAGGTGTGTGTGGCATGTCAATTGCAGGAAGCATACCTGTTCAAGTGTGAGCAGACTATAAGTTATGTCAGGAAGTGATGCTGAGCATGGAATGTTCTATCTAACAGAAGTGGAGAAAAAGGAAGGCAGATGAAACAGTTTCTCAATGAAACTACTTTTAAAGGACAATACTTGTGGTGAAAATAATGGCAAGTATGTCAATACCCCATTTTATTTATTCCCCAAATGAATACAATATTTTCCAAAAGGCTTTCTATTTCAGGATCAGAGAAACAGACTCCATGTGAGAGGGGTCAAAGCTAAATAAATCTTGCAATTAGAAGTTTAGCACAGATAGGAAACATAGGACATGTGCATGTAACTAAGAATATGGACAAGACACATAGGATACAATGACCTCTGTCCAGTCAGAAAGAAAAAAAGGCTTAATAGAGCTTTGCAGAAGTAGGAATTTTCCTACAAACAAAGGAGGATAAACAGCATGTACAAATGATGCAAACATACCTGGCATGGTTGGAAAGCAGCAATAATAAAGAACCTCCTTATTGCAAGAACAGCATACACACAACCAATAAAAGCATCAACAACAACAGAACCCCACAAGAACCGCAGAACTACAAAAAATACAGAAGGCTCTGGTTACCATCTGTCTTAGTTGCATACAAGCCCACCCACGTGTCTTAAACTAATGTCACTAGATAAA
The DNA here is from genome assembly GCF_031878675.1 of Megascapheus bottae. Classification (NCBI taxonomy): domain Eukaryota; kingdom Metazoa; phylum Chordata; class Mammalia; order Rodentia; family Geomyidae; genus Megascapheus; species Megascapheus bottae. The sequence goes on from NC_143515.1 coordinate 407,160, forward strand.
TGTTACTATAAACAGGAAAGAAACTAGAGGGCAAATTAGCAGGCTCTCCTGCTACCTATGGGTGGTAAAGGAGGAACATCCCCAAACTACAGTGGGTGAAACTGATTATAATCACAGTGTACTACTGATATCATGCTGACAATGTATAAAGTATTATCCTGCCATCATAAGTCAGGAAAACATAGGAAAAAGGTAATATACATGAAATCCATACTGAAATAGTGATAATGGTCTATATTGTTAGAAAGATTGGAATAAGATTATTGAAGGAAAAGTTAAGCCTGATCCTAGGTGCTGGTGGCTCACACCTGTAATCTTAGCTGCTCAGGAGACTAAGATCTGAAGATTTCAGCCTAGGGCAGAAAGTCTATGAGAGTATTAGGGCCAATTAACTATCAAAAAATTGGAAGTAGAGGACTAGCTCAAGTGGAAAATTACCAGCCTTCATTGAAAATGCCAAGCAAGAATGTAAGGTACTGAATTAATGTCCTGCTACTGGCATAAAAGGGGAAAAAAGGTTAAGTTTATGTTTAAGATCATACTAAGTGTCTGTGTTTATTCATATTCTGTGATTTTAAATATCTGCCTAAAACCCAGTTAAAATCCCAATGCATAAATTGGGAAAAGTGAATGAATTGTATTAGAAGAAATGCAAATAATTACTTTTAATATTTTCCACTGATACTACTTAGCTAGTCAAATTTCTTTTTCTTTTTCTTTTTAATTGTCAGGATGATATATAGAGGGGTTACAGTTACATTCACTAGATAGTAGGTGCATTACTTCTCACACATTGATACCCCCTCTCATGTTTTTGTCCCCAATTCCCTTCCTCCACCCATTCCAATCTAGTTTTTCCCCCTTCCCTTTCCTATTTCAAATAAATTAATGTATATACAATATACGAGGTTACAAAGTCAAATACACTAACAATATGAGGTTAACTATGAAGGCAAAAACAGAGAAGATAAATAACTACATTAAAAACAACAGTGGCAGTATAAAGCTTTGGTTTCCGTATCCTAGAGTTCCTTTCATTTAGTCTCATCCTATATGACCTTATGTACCTAGGTTTTAAGCTATTGTAATCCTCTGCTAGCAGAGTCCTAGATGTGTATGCCTATGTTCCTTTGAGTCTGGCTTACTTCACTTAATATGATTTTTTCTAAGTCTTTCCATTTCCTTACAAATGGGGCAATGTCATTCTTTCTGGCAGCTGCATAGAATTCCATTGTGTATAAATACCACATCTTGTTGATCCACTCATCAACTGAGGGGCATCTGGGTTGGTTCCATATCTTTGCTATGGTAAATAGTGCTGCAATGAACATCATTGTGCTAGTTGCTTTAGTATGTCCTTGCTTCTGGACATTTGGGTAAATGCCAAGTAGTGGAATTGCTGGGTCATAGGGGAGTTCTATGTTTAGCCTTTTGAGGCACTGCTACACTGCTTTCCATAGTGGTTGAACGAGTTTGCACTCCCACCAACAGTGCAGTAGAGATCCCTCCTGGCCACATCCCCTCTAGCATATGTTGTTATTAGATTTCTTGATCCTAGACATTCTTATTGGGGTGAGGTGGAATCTTAGAGTTGTTTTGATTTACATTTCTTTTATGACCAGAGATGTTGAGCATTTCTTCATGTGTCTATAGGCCATTCTTACTTCTTCAGAGAAGACTCTCTTTGAGTCTTTGGCCCATCTTTTAATGGGATGGTTGTTTCTTTGAAGATTTGTTTTGGAGAGATTCAGTGTTTTTAGCTATAGATGTAATTGATTGATTGATTGATTGATTTTTTTGGGAGTCATGGGGCTTGAATTCAGCCTGAGCACTGTCCCTAAGTTCTTCAGCTCAAGGCTACCACCCTACCTTTGAGCCAAGTCTCACTTCCCATTTTCTAGAGGTTAATTGGAGATAAGTCTCAGGTCCTTTTGTGACTGGGCTGGCTTTGAACCTTGATCCTCAGATTTCAACCTCCTGAGTATCTAGGATTACTGGAATGAGCCACCTTGCCTCGCTTGTAGATATATTTTAGATATGAGGCCTGTTGTTTGTGGTATGGCTAGTGAGGATATCCTGCTCTCTTGGCTTTCTATTTAACTTGCTAGCTATGTCCTTTGTCATACAGAAGCTATGCAGTTTAATGAAGTCCCATTTGTCCAAACTTTCTTTAATTTGTTGTGTTTCTGGGTCTTTATTAAGAAAATTTTCACCCATGCAAAGGAGACTTCTTGTTCCTTCTTCTAGTTTTCAGGATATCTGTTTTTACCACAAGGTCTTTGATCCATTTGGAATTAATCCTGGTGCAGGGTGACATAGAAGGATCTAACTTTAGTTTTCGGCAGGTGCTTAACCAATTCTGCCAGCACCACTTGTTGAAGAAAGAGGCTGTCATTCTTCCATTCTATTTTTTTGACTCCCTTATCAAAGATTAGGTGGCCATAGGTCTGTGGGTTGATTTCTGGGTCATCAGTTCTATTCCATTGGTCCTCAGGCCTATTCTTGTGCCAGTACCATTTGTTTTAGTTACTATAGCTCTGTAATAGAGGCTAATGTTTAATATTGACATTCCTCCTGTGCTGTTCTTTTTGCTAAGGATTGTTTTTGCTATGAATTTTTTGATTGCTTCCTCTATTTCCTTAAAGAATGACATTTTGATATTGATGAGTATTGTAGATAGTCCTTGGCAAAACTGCCATTTTCACTGTGTCAATTCTTCTAATCCAGGAGCATGGGAGGTTTTTTTTTTTTTCATTTTCTCAGTTCTGCTTTAATTTCCTTTTTCAGGGTTTTAAAGTTTTCATCATAAAGGTCCTTTACATTCTTAGTTAATTTCTAAGTATTTTATTTTCTTTGAGGCTGATGCACAAGGAGTTGCTTTCCTGATTTCTGCCTCGCTCTTCCCTTTGTTGGTATACAGGAAAACCATTGACTTTTGAGGGTTAATTTTATACCCTGCTACTTTGCCAAAGTTTTGAATCAGCTCAAGCAATTTGAGAGTGGAATCTATAGGGTTCTTTAAATACAGAATTATGTCATCTGCAAAGAGGGAGCGTTTCACTTTCTGTTTCCCTATTTGGATCCCCTTTATACTTGCTTCTTGCCTTATTGCTCTGGCTAGGAATTGGAATACTATATTGAAGAGGAGCAGAGAGAGTGGCCATCCTTGTCTCTTTCATGATTTTAGGGGAAATGGCTTTAGATTTTTGCCATTAAGAATAATGCTAGCTAGGTTTGTCCTACACAGCTTTTATTATGCGGAGGAATGTTCCATGGATTCCTAGTTTCTCCAGAGCTTTTAGCATAAAAGGTTGTTTATTCTTGTCAAATGCCTTTTCTGCATCTATTGAGGTAATCAGGTGGTTCTTGTCCTTGGTCTTGTTGATGTGATAAATTATGTTAATTGACTTGTGTATATTGAAACAGCTTTGCATCTGTATGATGAATCCTGTTTGATCATAGTGTATAATTTTTTGATGAGTTGTTGAAGACGACTGGCCAGTATTTTGTTGAGAAGTTTTGCATCAATGTTCATTAAAGAAACTGGTCTATAGTTCTGTTTCTTTGATGAGTACCTGTCTGGTTTTGGGATGAGAGTTATGCCAGCTTCATAAAATGAGCTTGGGAGGGAGGGAAATGGGTACCAAGACATGTGAAAGGGTATCAATGTATGTGAATTAATGCACCTTCTATCTGGCAAATATCATATGTAACCCTTTTACTAATTACAATAAAAAAATAAAAAATAAATAAAAAAATGAGCTTGGGAAATAGCCTTTGCTTTCAGTTTCATTGAAGAGTTTGAGGAGTATTGGTGTGAGCTCTGCTTTGAAAGCCTTAGAGAATTCAGCTATGAATCCGTTAGGCCCTGGCCTTTTCTTGGATGGGAGATCTCTTATTGCCATTTCTTTTTCAATATTTGAAATAGGTCTATTTGTTTGGGTCTTCTTGGTTCAATTTGGGTATGTTAATATTGGGTAGAAATTCATCCATCTGTTCAGGATTCTCAAATTTGTTGGCATTAAAGATTTGAAAAGTATTCCCTTATGATGCTTTGGATCTTGGTAATTTCTGTCATGATATTTCCATTCTCATCCATGATTTTGTTTATTTGAGTGTGCTTCCTACTTTTTTTGGTAAGATTTGCTAAGGGTCTGTCAATTTTGTTATTTTTTTTTCAAAGAACCAATTCCTTGTTTTGTTGATTCTATGGTTTTGGGTTTTTTTTTATTCTAATTCATTTAATTCTGCTCTAATTTTAATAATTTGTTTCCTTCTTCTAGAATTGGGATTGGTTTGTTGCTCTTTTTCCAAGAGCTTGAGATGTACCATTAAATTATTGGTTTGAGATTTTTCCAATTTGTTAATGTAGGAATTCAGAGCTATAAATTTTTCTCTGAGTACTGCCTTTGCTGTGTCCCATAGGAGTTGGTTTTTTTGTGTTCTTCTTTTTGTTAAATATCATAAACTGTTGAATTTCTGTTCTGATCTTTTCAATGACCCACTGATGATTCAACAATGTGTTGTTCAGTCTTCATGAGTTACAGTTTTTTTTTCCTTGGTGGAGATTGGTGTTCAGTTTCAATTTTATGCTGTCATGGTCTGCTATAATGCAGGGAATAATTTCAGAGTTTCTGAATTGGGCAGTCAAATTTCTAAGACAAGTTTTATTTTAGAAGTAAGAAGATATTTAATGGTAAAATAACAAGTGTTAAATGAATTCCTCAAACAACTTAGAGACCTTAGCATAGAATTAAACACTATATTAAAAGAAATACTGAGCTGAGTGCTGGTAGCTCTTGACTCTGATCCTTGATACTCAGAGGCTGAGATGTGAGGATTGTGGTTCAAAGCCAGCTGGGACAGGAAAGTCTGTGAGATTCTTATCTCCAATCAAACACAAGAATACTGGAAATAGAGCTGTGCTTCATAGTGATAAAATGCTAGCCTTGAGTAAAAGAGCTCAGGAACATTGCCCAGGCACTAAATTCAAACCCCATGAGCAAAAAAAAAAAAAAAAAGAAAGAAAAGAGAAATATTGCAAGTAGAATTCCATCTGCTTTACCACTTACATCATAAGGAGATGATAATACTGGACCTTGGAGGCTCTGAAGCAGTTAAAACATGACCCTTAACATTACAAATGTGTCTCAGAGCAACAGTAACTTCTAACAAGTTGTTCTAAAGCACAAAGGTAAGACTTCACAATCTGAACTTGATTATATAATCAATTTGTTATTTATAGACAGGGTTTATATATATGCATATATATATAATATGCATAAGCATCTCTATTAAAATGGATACATTATTAACTATTAGCAAAATTAGACACATTTTTGTAAAAGTGTATTTATAAATTACAGAAAGAAATGCTAGAATATTTGATATCATTTGAGATAGTTGGAGAAAGATCATCTTTATAATCTTAGTTTACAGAGAGATGGGCAATGCACATGCTTTGTCCTGAAGCCCTCAGAAGAAATGGCTTATTCCTTAGCAAACTATGAGTAAATATTTGATTCTTTCTTAGCAGGACTCTGGATTAACAATTTTCCTACTGAGAAATATTCCTGAAAACTGCTTATAGGCTGTCCTTGGATAGAAGAGTAAACCTCCAGAGACAGAATCCTCAGCTGTATAAATAACAAACTTTACCTACATTTTGTTGAGTTTAATGATTAATGAATATAAAAATCCATCTTATTATTTCTGAAAGTTTACTTTCCAACCTGTCTACTAAACCACACTAATCTAATCTCATGCTATGGTTGCATTAAGTACAAACAGAAAGCTACTTTTCTGCCAATATCTTTGCATTGTTTGTCATGAAAGCTCTGTAGTTGACATGTGAACATGTACAGCCTCGTAGAATCAGATGTGGGCATGTCAGGCACAGGCAGTCACATGCTCAGTGTGAGCAGGTAGTGTATTATGTCAGGAAGTGACACTGAGCATGAAATGTTCTCCTATCTCATCCATGTCATCTCGTGCAGGTTTCTGACCAAGGTTTTTAACCACATACAGCATCTTCTATGGCACTGAATGGGCTCTAAGTGGCCACTGATTTGTTTAATCTATTGCTTGTATGTTACCTGTGGTTCCTCCTAACTTCTTTAATATCTGAGACCAATCAACTCCTCTCTTGTAGTTTCCACAAGAAATTCTCTCTTCTTCTTTTTAATATTCAGAGATGTTCTTTTCTTCTGCTCAAGGAGACCACCTACCTCTGGCCTGGATGTTGTCCTTGAACTCTTCAGCTCAAGGCTATCACCCTACCCTTGGGCCAAGCCCCACTTCCTGTTTTCTAGGGTTAATTGAAGACAAGAGTGTCAGGTCCTTTTGTGCTCCAGCTGGCTTTGAACCGTGATCCTCAGATCTCAGCCTCCTGAGTAGGTAGGATTACAGGTGTGAACCACAGTGCCTGATGTGTTTTTCTTTTTCTTTTCTTTTCTTTTTTTTTTTTACATTTTAATTGATCATTTGGTCCCCTACTACTTTCTTAACTAAGTTCACTAGCACTGTCTGCTTGGAAAACTACCCTGGTCTTCTGTGATCTTCTCTGTCTCCCCAAATGTCCATGACACCACCAGTGTTTGTTTCTAGCAGCTTTCACTTCTTTTCTTTCCTACATAGTAGGATTAGTTCCATGACCTACTACTTGAGTACTGCACAGAGACTTTAGTGTAAGTTGAAAAGTATATGCATATAGTTAAAAAAACAACAACAAACCTTAGATAAATTAGTGTGTGCTTTATACCAGTACATAATTTTCAGATTATGAAAGCATAGCTAGTACTTTGTGTTCATCACAAGCTTGTGTTGTATTCTTTTATACAGGGACAGTTTCCAACTGACAAGTGCTATTTCATGTTGAAAGAATGTATTCAGTTAGCCACTAAGGGTTTGAGAAAACTTGTTTGTGTAGTGTTTAGTTACCAGGTTGGCCCTGAAAAGTTTGTTTTATCAGAATGTAGGAGAAGATTGTTATAGTATCTATAAACTTCGGTGTGAAGTTGTGATGTGTACTTGTGTACTTGTATGAGGATAGAGGGATGATGTAACAGAACATAGCAGTATGGTCTTCCCTTAGTCTCGCATGGGGGCAGTGTTTTATTGCAGTTCTTTGTAATTACAGGTGAAAGGACTGCCTCTGTATAGTACACAGAATTGAACATTATGCTCTAGAAAAAATGGTACAAATGTATAGTTAGGAAGTCTCCTCTGGAAAATACACTGCAGAAAATCTGGCCATTGCTATTATATGTGTGGAAGGAACGTGTACTTGCATTTATACAGACTCTATGTATGGAGGGATGCATAAGAGGCTGATGGTCTCAGGAAGAGACTGATAGGATAGATAATCAAGGGTGCAAGGGAACTGACTTTGTCCTGTGTTGACACTGCATCAGCGTTAATATCTTTTTTTTTTTTGCAATGGTGGGGATTGAACCCAGGGCCTTGTTTATGGAGGGAAATGTTACACAACTAAGCTATGCCTCCTAGTCCTTTAATATTACTTTTTAGGCCAGGCCTGTGGCTCACATGTGTGATTTCAGGAAGCTAAAATCTGACCGTTGTGGTTCAAAGCCAGCCCAGGCATGAAAGTCCATTAGACTGTGATCTCTAATTACCAAAAAGCTGGAAGTGGAGCTGTGGCTTAAGTGGTAGAGTGCTGGTATTGAGCAAAAGCGCTCAGGGACAGTGCCTAGGTTCTTTCATTCTGTAATGAAAATATGAAAATATTTCATTTCCTTAGTTTCTACTGCTGGGATCAAAAGTTGGACAACAGTGTTTTGATATTAGGTTCATGTATGCCTTACTTTGTTCCTCTCCTGCAGTTACTATGGATTTGGTTTACAAGTTCAGACAGTGGGAAGAACTCTGCAGTCAGATCAGATCCCTGTCTATGGCCTACAGATTTGTGAGATTAATTGGCTTTTCTGATACATATTCTGCTGTAGATCATGGAAATGAAAATATGCAGAACTCAGATGTGTTGTAAGGACTAAATAGGAAAACGTACCTAAATGAGTTAGCACAGTGGTAGACAAATTAAATTTTTATTTTAATTGGGTAGCTAAGGAACTTGACTTACCAAATGTTAAAATCCCTATTTAACTAGCTATATCTCAGTTGGAACAGTCATAAAATTTTTTCCATATATTTTTATTGTAATTAATAGTAGGGTTACATTATATTTGCCAGATAGAAGGTGCATTACTTCACATACATTGATGCCCTTTCTCATGTCTTGGTCCCTGTTTCCCTTCCCCCCACCCCTACCCCTCATCAATCATAACATTTCTTTTTCCTCTGGCATACTACAGGGGAACAGATGTTTATTTGTTTTTTTTTCTAGTCCTGGGACTGAACTCAGGGCCTGAGCACTGCCTTTGGGCTTTCCTCAAGGTTAGAGCTCTACCACTTGAGCCACGGCATCTCTTCTACTTTTTCTATGTATGTGGTACTGAAGAATCTAACCCAGGTCTTCATGCATACTAGACAAGCACTCTATACCACTAGGCCAAACTCCCCGCCCAGGGGAACAGATTTTTGAGTGCTACTTTGACTCTTAGACTTTATTTTAAAGTGAAATAGCTTATTTTTTTTCTTTTAGTCCTATAAAGTCTTTCCTATAAAGTTTTTTTCTGATAAATTCTTTTGATTTATTCAATGTAACAATGATCAATGATATAATTCCTTTCATCTCAACAATTATCACAGATAATCATAGAAATAAGTAACGATTTTCCAATGACTTTTAACAATTATCGTTAGGTAGTGCAAAGGAGTTGCCATTCAACAAAGAAGTTTATACGTGTAATGTATCTTGATTATTGTCACCCTTTTCATCATTACCACTCATTGCTCACAACCTTACAGCCTTACAACTTTACCTCTTTCCCTCCTAAAAAGTCTGTTTTGCTTCGTTTTGTTTTGCTGGTCCTGGGGCTTGAACTCAGGTCAAGACCTAGCTACTGTTCCTGAGCTTCTTTTGCTCAAAACTAGCAGTCTACCCCTTGGGCACAATACAACTTCCAGTTTTTTTTCTGAGTTGTTATTAGAGAAAAAGGCTCATAGGCTTTCTTGCCTGGACTGGCTTTGAACCATAATTCTCAGATCTCAGCCTACTGAGTAGTTTGGATTACAGGAGTGAGCCACCAGAGCCTGGCTTCTATGGTCTTTTAAATATAAATATTATGTGTCTTCTTGCTTTTACATGGGAGTTCCTGGTTTCTTAATTTGTGTATTTGTATGTGAAATATTAATATATTAACCATTATAATACAGTAAGAAAGTCACAATTTTCTGTGAGTATAGTATTAACTGCAAGTCAAAGTTAGTGATAGGGCTGGGAGTTTGTCGTATTAGCATGCACAAAGACCCAGATTCAATTCCTTGGCACCACATATGTAGAGAAAGCTAGAAGTGGTGCTGTGCTCAAGTAGTAAAGCTCTAGCCTTGAGAAACCAAAGGACAGTGCTCAGGCCCTGAGCTCAAGCCCTGGGACTGGCAAAAAAAGAAAAAAAAGTTAATGAGAATATTAGAACCTATGCTTAATATTATTATATTAATAATATTAATATAATTAATTATAAATTATAATTTAATTATAATTAAAACAGGACTTAATGAGGTAGCATATCGGTTTTTAATGCTTTTTTTCTCTTCCTAATCTTTCAGTTTCATATGGTGCAAAAATCAGCTTGCATATCCCCACAAGTGTCCGACTGTGATACACAAACAGTGAGTTTGCTTCTTTAATTTACATAATTTTTGTTTTCTTTAAGTAATTGTACAAAGGGGATGTGAGTTTGCTTTTGGAAAGCTGGCATATTATCCTCTAAGTGCTTCTATGATTTCAAAATCTTTGGAGAACCTACAGACTTCTGTGGCAGAGACTTGAATATGAATTAACTTTATTGTTGATTCAGATATGAAATGTTCATAATGTACTTGTATGGTGTTGAGTAATTTTTTTTGTTACTTATTTTTTGGTTCTTTATGTTTGTTATAAAGCAGATTAAAACTCTGAAGAGTGCTTCAACAGCATTCCTAGAAAGAATGGGTGCAGTTTTTTTATTGTTTATTTTCTTTCTCTCTCTCTCTCTCTCTTTCTTTCTTTCTTTCTTTCTTTCTTTCTTTTTTCTTCCTTTCTCTCTCTTTCTTTTTTTCTTTCTTTCTTTCCTTCCTTCCTTATTTATTTATTACAGTTGTGGGGCTTGAGATCTGGGCCTGGGCACTGTTCCTGAGCTCTTCAGCTCAAGGCTATCCCTCCACCACTTGAGCCACAGCACCACTTCTGGTTTTCAGACTTTTCTGCCCAGGCTGGCTTTGTACCATGATCCTCACATCTCAGCCTCCTGAGTAGCTAGGATTATAGGTGTGAGCCACCAGCACCCAGCATTTTTTAAAATTTGTATTTATTTATTTATTTTGAGACATCATGTTGGTTTGTAACCCAGGTTGACCTTGAACTTCAATCTCCTCCTGCCTCAGCTTTCACAGGTATAGAATTTTATTTCTGTGCTCTTTCATCTGGCACTAGTGTTGCATTTTCTTGGTACATTGCAGAGTGATAGAGGTGGAACTCCTGGGAATGACAGAGTGCTTGTAGCCATTAGGGGTCTTGCCAGATTCCTTTCTGCCAGGAGATTAGAACCCAGGCTTTCAGGGTGCTTCTCAGTGTGTCTGGGCAGCAGGGATCATAACTTTTATTAAAAGTTATATTTTAAAAGGATATTTTTAATCATATTAAGTGAAGCAAGTCAGACCCAAAGGAATATAGACCCCATGGTTTACATTTAGAATTTTTCTAGCAGAGGCGTGCAATGGCTCAAAAACTTAAGTGTATATGGCCATGTAGATTGAGCCTAAGCGAAATGAGCTCCAAGATTGGGAAACAAAAGATTTATCCTGGTCAGTGGTGTACTATGTGAAGTCAGGTCCCCTGTTGTTGTTGTATCTAACTTTGGTACCTGATGTTCTATATATACATCTATTTTCTTATATGAATCAAGGAAGGGAAAGGGAAAAACAAGATGATGTGACAAAGGGTGAACCAATGTAACTGATGTTCACAGAACAATTTGTTGGAAATGAACTTCACAAACTCGGGAGGAGCGGGGGAAGGAAAGTGGGAGAAAATCATGGAAGGGGAAACAAGGTGCAAGAAGTAATGTACTCACTTCCTCATGAATGTAACTGTAACCCCATTTTAAAAAAACAGAATAATTTTTATTATTTTTTTTTGGTTAGTCTTGGCACTTGAACGCTGAGCCTGGGCACTCTCCCTGAGCTCTTCAGCTCAAGGCTACTGCCCTACCCCTTGAGCCACAGTGCCACTTCTGGTTTTCTGGTGGTTAATTGGAGATAAGAATCTCACAGATTTTCATGTCCAGGCTGGCTTTGAACTGTTATCCTCAGATCTCAGCCTCCTGAGTAGCTAGGATTACAGGTGTGAGCCACCACTACCTGGCTTATTTTAATTTTTATTTATTTTTAATTTGTGCCTATGTTGGGGCTTGATTCAGGGCTTGGGTGACATCTCTTAGCTTTTTTTGCTCAAGGCTAGTGATCTTATTACTTGGAGCACAGCTCTAGTTATAGCTTTTTGCTGCTTAATTGGACTTACACAGGCTGGTTTTGAATTCTGATTTTCAGATCTCAGCCTCTTAAGTAGCTGGGATTACAGATGAGAGCCACAAGCACCTGGCCAAAAGGGGAGAGGAAATTTTTATTTGATAAATTTATGTTATTAATTTTAATTAAAACAAAATTATAGTGCAAACATAATTCAGTTACTCTTAACAAATTTTGGTGAAATCATGCTCCAATAAGTCTCTCTTATTTTCTCTTTTCTACAAACAAAGGTCTCACTGTTTTGATAATCCTTGATAAATGTTCACTCCATCTTTATTATCTTCTATACTTTTTGAATTACTTTTTTTCTGCTTTCTAATCTATTGCTTTGCCTAGATGACTTGTCAGTTCTTTGTTGTCTTCAGTGACTTCTCCATGGAGTGACTGCTATTTAGTCTCATTTCTTCCAAACTTTGAAGTAAATCATTTTTGAAATGCTTCTTTTCTTCCTGTGACATTGAAATCATGTAGTTTTAGATCACAAGGGATTCTAGAGGCCATTTATTTGTTCATTCCATTTATTTATTTTATTATCTGTAATCTTAGAGGCCATTTAGTTAAGAAACACTAGTTTCTGAAATAAAAATTGTAGCAAATATTCTAATCTTAAACATTGCTAATGGTAAGCCTAGAGCATTTTCATTCTCTTTAATTTTTTTTTTCTGTGTTGTTTCGGAAATCAACCCAAGTACCTTGTACCTTTGGTAAGTATGTACTCTACCTTGAATTGTATGCCCAGCCCTTCCTTGTCAAAAACTTATGACAGTAGCATGTTTATCCGAGACACTACAGAGAATATAATGTATGGCACATTTTTGTGCATTTAATTGTTTAAAATAGAGGCTCACTCTTTAGGTGTCAGCTGAGTGGTCTCTGGGGCAGATACTCTACTTCCATATTAAAGTTTCATCTCACTAGGTCAGGCCTACCAGAATGATCTAAGTTGCCCCTGGAGTTTTGCATTAAATAAGTGAAAGAATATATATGTGCACGTGCATTATATCAGTTTGGGGGGCTGTTTCATAATTTTGCCCATTGTATACAGTAAAAAGCCATTATTTCTCATATATTCTCCAAGTCCACTCCACTGTGTTGACTCTGAGACATGTTCCCTCGTATTTGAGTACATAGAAGAACATGTGCAAATTTTTAAATATATATATATACACATATATATATGTGTATATATATATTTAACTGTCTGGGCACTAGTGGCTTATGCCTGTAATTTTAGCTAGTCATGAAGCTAAGATCTAAGGATCATGGGTCGAAGTCAGGCTTGGCTCGAAAGTCCTTGAGACTCTTATTGCCAATTAACCACCAGAAAACCAGAAGTGGCGCTGTGTCTCAAGAGATAGAGCACTAGCCTTGAGCTGAAGAGCTTAAGGACAGGTACTAGGCCCAGAGTTCAAGTGCCACGACTGACCAAAAACAAAACAAAGAAAACATATAACTGGAGCATGGGTCAAGTGGTAGAATGCCAGCTGCATGCCTGTGGCTTAAGCCTTTCATCCCAGCTACTCTGAAGTTGGAAGTCAGAGGACTGTGGCTTAAGATCAACCTGGGGAAAAAGTTTGTGAGAACCCCCACCTTAAGAAAAAAAGCTGAGCATGGTGGTTAAGTCTCAACCCAGCTACAGTTGGAAGATCATGATCTGGGCCAGCCCAGGCAAAAGGCAAGGCCTTATTTGAAAACAAAACAGAAACAAAAGAGGACTGGGGCATAGCTAGGGTGGTAGAATTCAGCAGGTGTGAAGGAAGCCCTGTGTTCGCACCCCAGTAAAGATAAAAATCACCGTAAATAGTAAGAATGGATACTTATTCTTGAAATTAATCTATGTCATGGTAAATATCACTAGGTTAGTGCCCCATTGTACAAATATATGGCAAGTTACTTATTCATTGCAATTTATATTATTTTCTTTTTCAAACTGGAATTGTATTATATTGCGTTGTGTTTTATCACTATCACTGTCTTTGTTTAGGCAGGCGTATTTCAGTTCCTTCAGTACTAGGGTGCTAGTTCCTGGGGATTTGGTCCTTACTCTAAAAATGTGAGCCATGGAGGATTCAATAGTGATCCTGAGCATTTCCCAAGCCCTTTTAATTGAAAGACTTAAAACTCAAATTCTGCCCAAGTCTCAGGAAGATGCTCTGAAAAAGTGCTCAGCTCTTCTCTTGCTGGGATCTTTGTACTCTTTCTATAGCTAGGTAGTTTCACTGGGTTGGAGCAGAGTTTGTTTATAGAATTTGGATTCCTTCCATTCTAAAATTCTTCTACTCACTTTCCTGGCCCAAATCCCCAAATGATTTATTAGCCCAGTCAGATGGCTAGTTCCTTCCTGATCCCCATCTTGTCTGTGTCATAGGGACTGGAGTCCCCTCAGGGGACTCTCAACTCAGGAAATAAGTTACCTTCTCTTGAGGTATTTTTGTTTTGCCTTGTTTTTTCCTCTTCAATGTCTACATATCTTTTCCTGCACTCCAGTGACTTGAAACTTGAAGTCATTGATTATAATTGTCATACCAGGGCTGTAGGACTGATATGTTTCTCTACCATGACTATACATTTAAATGTACGGTTTTCCTTGTTATTAAAAACTGGTCTAGGGGCTGGTAGTGTGGCCTAGTGGCAGAGTGCTTGCCTACCATGCACGAGACCTGGGTTCAATTCCTCAGTACCACATATGTAGAAAAAAGCCAGAAGTAGTGCTGTGGCTCAAGTGGTAGAGCCCTAGCCTTGAGAAAAAATCCAGGGACAAGCCCAGGACTGGCAAAAAAAAAAAAAACTGGTCTAAAACATATTTAATAACTTTAAAAAATTCTTGGTGTTGTGAGTGAATATGACATGGTTTACATGGATATCTTATTAAGATATCCTGGTTTTAGTGTTACAAGTCATAATTTTATAAGTTGTACTATAATTTTGCTGTATGAAAGAATAATTAATGTATAGTTTGAAGGTCTGCACCTATTGAAGGTCTGAACACCTTTTTTTTTTTTACAAATTAATATAATTACTTGTATCTTAGGTGAGATATAAAGATCTTGAGATTATTTTTGTCCTTTCGATAAGTTGTATTTATCATTCAAGTATTCTCATATATTATTTCAGCCACAGTTGTTTTTTTAATTCTTACTATTGTCTTTGTTTTCTTCAGAGAAAAGAAAATATCCGTGCCTTGAATATGTGTGGACATGTCGGTTTTGAGAGTTTGCCCGACCAGCTAGTTGATAGATCCATTCAGCAAGGCTTCTGTTTTAATATCCTCTGTGTGGGTAAGTAGCACTAACTCTCCTGAGTTCTTCATTCATATTCTTTGTGCTCACTTCAGGTAGCAGTTTGAAGTCATGATCATTTGCTTAAATACTGTTAATTTTGTTTTTCAGTCTTGTTTAACATTTCAGTGCTCTCTTGAAAGTTCTGGGTAGATTAGTATATACCCATTTCTCTACTCTGATAATGATGTAGGACCCTTGAAACAACTCTAGGAGTTCATAGGTATATTTTTCTCAGCCATCGTTTATCTCTTTCAGGAGAGACTGGAATTGGAAAATCGACACTGATAAACACATTGTTTAATACCAGTTTCGAAGAACACGAATCCTCACATTTTTGCCCAAATGTCAGACTGAAAGCCCAAACATATGAACTTCAGGAAAGTAATGTTCGGTTGAAATTGACTGTTGTGAATACAGTAGGCTTTGGTGACCAAATTAATAAAGAAGAGAGGTATGTGTTTTCTTCTTGTAGTAAAACAGATTTTCTTATTTCAAAATCAAAACATTTCCCTTCTTGCCCTTCGAGCCTGATTTGATTTTCCTCTCTGGTAATTCTTACCTTTCCTCCTCCCAAGCATATTACGGCTCACAGTCAGTAAATGGTTGGCTCATTCTATTACTTTGAGTCTGAATGAAGGTAGAACATCGTGATAGAGAGAATGTGATAAGACAGGACTGCTCACCTTCTGGTAGTGGAGAGGGAGAGAGATGGGAAAGGCAAGTAGTATTTTTTTTTATTAACAAATTGATGGTTTTCTTTTTCTATTCAATTGTCTTATTTCTTTAGAATAATTTAAATTTTTAGACTTTTCTTATTGAAGAAAACAAATTACAACCTGTATAAGGAAATTATATATAATGGCCAAGTATTTGGGGCATTTTAAAAATTATTATCTTTAGTTGTACAAAGGAGTTGTCGTTTAACAAGCAGTTTATAAATACAATATATCTTGATCATACCACTCCCTTCCACATTCTCACTCATCACTCCCCTACCCACCCCATTCCCTTATTCTTCTTAATTTTGTAGGATATATTTTGGATTCTTGTCTGCATTTTCCCCTCTTCTTCATTTATCTACTGCTTTCCTTTTGAACCTACCCCACCTCTTTCTTCTGAGTAACTGTTTCCTAATGTTTTACTTTGCTGAACTTTGATTTTGGCTTTCTAAGGAATTATACCATTTGAGATGTCTCTTGAATCTATTGTATTTCAATTAATACATTTGAATACCACCCAACAATATTTACTTATGAGTTTCTAAGCTAAATCTTGTTTCCACATGTAAGGGAACACATGAATCCTTTGTTTCTCTAGGCCTTACTTCCCTTGACATAATTTTTCCAAGTCTTTCCATTTCTTTACAGATTCTTTCTAGTGGATGAGTGAAATTCCGTTGAACATATAGACCACATTTTCTTGGTCCACCCATCCATTGAGGGGCTTCTGGGCTGATCCCATACCTTGGTTATGGTGAATAGTGCTGCAATGAATGTGGTTATGTTGGTGGTTTTACTGTATTCTGATTTGTAATCTTTTGGGTAAATTTCTAGGAGTGGAATAGCTGGATCATCTTGTGGGTTTATGTTCACCAGCAGCCAAAAAGATAGGCTGGAAAGATAAAGCCTTTTCAGCAAAAGCTGCTGACAAAACTTGATATCTATATGCAGAAAACTGAAACCAGGTCCTAATATATCACCTTGCACTAGCATCAATTCTAAATGGATTAAAGACACTGTAAGATTGGAAACCATGAAACTATTACAGGAAAAAGTAGAGGAAACATTAGGGCTTCTGAGCACTGGTATAAGCTTTCTAAGAAAAGATCCAGAAACACAGCAAGTTTCTGCATGACAAAGGACATAGCCAAGAAGCTAAAATGATAACTTACAGAATGGGAGATTTTTTTTCCAGCTAGACATTGGGCAATGGTCCAATATCTAGAAATTACAGAGAACTTAAAATATTAGATCCTCAAAACCAACAAATCAATTAATAAATGGGCTAATGAGCTAAAGATAGTCTTCTCAGTAGAAGTAAAAATGGCCAATAGACACTTGAAGGAATGCTCAACATCGCTGGCTATAAAGAAAATGCAAATCAAAGCAACATTGAGATTTTACTTTACTCTAGTAGGAATGGCCGTTATCAAGTAAACAGATGCTGGTAAAGATATGGCCAAAGGGAATCCTAATGCATTTTTGTGCATGTTGTATTTGTTTGCAAAATTCTAAAATAGATAGTTACATTATCAAGCAGTATAGGAAAGGTTTGTTTTGTTTTGTTTTGTTTTTTGTTTTGTTGTTGTTTGTTTCTTTTGTCAGTTGTGGGGCTTGAACTCTGGGCCGGGCACTATCCCTGAACTCTTGAGCTCAAGACCACTGTTACTGCTCGAGCCACAGCACCACTTCCAGTTTCCTGGTGGTTAGTTGGAGATAAGAGTCTCACATTCTTTAGTGCCCAGACTGACTTGGAACCACAATCCTCAGATCTCAGCTTCTTGAGTAGCTAGGATTGCAGGCTGAGGCCTTGCACCTGGCTAGGAATGTTTTTGATAATGAAATTTTAGTTTACATTTTATGACATTATTTCTTTTCTCATATATTTTTATTGTAATTGATAGAAGGGTTACAGTTATATTTGCCAAATAGAAGGTGCCATGACATTATTTCTTATCCATATTTTTCCTATCATATAAAGATTATCAATTTAAATAAGCAGAAACAATAAATTTTAATAATGCCCTTTTGAAATGTTTGTACTTTTGTTATCATAAGTAATTTCCCAGAAAGAAACATTCTGTATATATTGAACACTCTGTGATACAAGTTAGAGTACGACCTTCAAGTATAATCCTTAATATAAAGACATGAATCATGGCTACCTTTTTGACCACTCCTTTTTGAGTTCTCTTTTTTCTTCCCTCCCTACATTTCTCCTTCCCCCTCTCCTTCTTGTCTTGTTTCCTAAGCTTTATTGATGGAGACAATTTATGTACAATGCATTTGACTAATGTTAAAAACAAAGACCGAAATACACCTTGCTTTAAATGTTATTCATAATTATAAGAAGACTGCCATCTTAGAGAAAAATATTTACATGAATGTTTTATTGCTTTGTTTTGTTGTTTTTTTTTTTGCCAGTCCTAGCCTTGGGCTCAGGGTCTGAGCACCATCCTTGGGCTTTCTCAAGGCTAGAGCTCTACCACTTGAGACACAGCACCACTTCTGGCTTTTTTCCTATATATGTGGTAACCAAAACGTGAACTCAGGTCTTTGTATATACTAGGCAAGCACTCTACCACTAGGCCAAACTCCCAGCAAATGAAAGTATTTTTTGTTTGTTTGTTTGTTGTTTATTTTGTGTGCCATGAGGCTTGAACGCAGCCTGGTCACTGTCCCTGAGCTCTTCAGCTCAAGGCTACCACCCTACTCCTGTGCCTGGGTGCTGTCCTTGGGATCTTCAGCTCAAGGCTTCCATCCTATCTTTGAGCTAAGCCTCACTTCCCATTTTCTAGAGGTTAATTGGAGATAAGAGTGTCAGGTCCTTTTGTTCCCGGGCTAACTTTGAACCTTGAACCTCAGATTTCAGCCTCCTGAGTAGCTAAGATTATAGGCGTGAGCCACCGCGCCCAGCAGATGAAAGTATTTTTATGTGAACTTGAATATAGGTCCAATATTCTTAATCTGCCAAGTAAATTTTGTTGTATTATGAACTAAGACCCACAATAGATATAATTTTCCATGTTATGATACATTAAATCAGAGCGGTCATGTTAAATACTTACATAGTTGTATTTTTCAGCTACCAACCAATAGTTGACTACATAGATGCTCAGTTTGAGGCCTATCTCCAAGAAGAACTGAAGATCAAGCGTTCTCTCTTCAGCTACCATGATTCCCGCATCCATGTGTGTCTCTACTTCATTGCTCCCACAGGCCACTCCCTGAGGACACTGGATCTCTTGACCATGAAAAGCCTCGATAGCAAGGTGGGTTTGGAAAGGAGCCAACTTAATTAGCTTTACTATGATTTTGAACTATTAAACTGTCACTGTGTTAGCTATGTGTATAATAGATTTTATTCCCTCCATCTTTAAAACATTTGATAAGTTTATCTTATTTTCTAGGTAAACTGGAAGACAAGATACAGAGACAGACATTATAGTTTAAGTTCCTTTTTAAGTGATTCAGTTGCATGTCTCTTTAATATGGAATTCACACCGATTTTACATTCTGGTACTTCATTCATAAAGATGAAAGTGTTAATGCTTTCTCACAGATTACAGTAATCGACAACATAAAAACCATTTGTTTATTTGTTTTATCTTATTTTTATAGAGCTAAGGATCGAACTCAGAGCCTTGCAGTTGCTAGGCAAGAACACCTCGACTGAGCTAAATCCCTAACCCCTGTTTTTAATTTTTGAAGCTAAAAGAAATGTGTACATTTAGGGACTTACAAAGCCAGTCGTTTTCATAGCTTAGTCTGTTTATATAAAGTTTCATATGTTAAAGGAACATAGAACTTTTTGTTAGCTGGAAGGAAGGAAGAGTGAAATGTGTAGAAAGATTATAGAATTTGCTTTCAGTGTATCTAGTTTCAATACTGGCTTTGTTACTTGTTAGCTATTTAATCTTAAACATGTACCTTTAGCCCTCTGAGCCTCAGTTTCTTTTCCTCAGTATACAAAATAGGTACAAAGGTGAAAATGAATTACATTAATCCATTTAAATAGAGGATTGAATGAATAGATAGTAATAAATAGATAGTAAGAATTAGCTGCTACAGTACTTTGAAAGATTGAGTGAGACGATGGTGTACAAATCTTTTGTTATATTATGCATGTGGTATGCAGAATTTATAGATTTGCATTCATTTTTCCCTCAACATCTTGAGTATAACTGTATGTCATAGAACTGATGTTTGTTTTAACCATATATAACTATGTACTATGTGATTTTTTCCCCCAGCGTTGAAAGTTTAAAGATATTTGTGTGTGTGTGTGTGTGTGTGTGTGTGTGTGTGTGTGTGTGATAAAGTGTACATTGCTTTGTGTTATTGTCTGTAAAAGATTGTGTCAGAGTTAGTAGGGGGTCTACCGGGCTCAATATTTTGTCATATTATAAAATAGATAGTAGAAGTCTGGATGCAGTGACCAGTGCCTGTAATTCCAGATACATGGGAGGCTGATATAGGAGGACAACTAGGTAACTAAACAGGTCCTGTCTTAAGAAAGTCCTGAGAATACTAATAGTTCACTTGAAAAAAGTAAAAAAGATGACAGTGTTGGTACCAGATATTTAGTTTGTAAGTAGTAGAACACAAGTCTAGCTTGCCCAAGTTCTTGGGTTTGATACCTAGTGCAGAAAAAACTGAAATAAGACAATGCCAGACAGGAAGTATGGCTTAAGTGGTAGAACAGGAGTTATGAGCAAACAAGCTAATGGAGGGTTCCTGGGCCTGAGTTCAAGCCATCATATCAGCATAAAATAAAATAAAGCGGAACATTTGATAACTACCTTATTCAACTTCAACCCTACCTAGGTTCCAGTGTTGTGTTTTATAAAATGGAGCTAGTGAGATCACTCTTTAAGACTGGGTCTTCTATGAAGACCACCTGTGACAAATTTAAAAACGTTCATCTCAATGCATGTGCATAGAAACATGTTTACTTGTAATACTGTTAGCTTAAATTTTTTTTGTTGTGGCTGCTTGTTTATTTTGCCAGTCCTGAGTCTTCTGCTCTGGGCCTGAGCATTGCCCTTGGGCCACAGGACCACTTCCGGGTTTTATTTTTTTCTATGTATGTGGTACCAAGGAATTGAACCCAGGTCTTTCACACATGCTAGGCAAGCACTCTACCACTAGACCAAACCTCTGGCACAAAATTTATTGTTTTTTAATCAATAAATATAATCTTATAATATTCACAGTGGGTATTAGAGTTACTGGCTAACCCAGCCACTGGTAGCCTTCAAAAGTGTTTGAATGTGGGGCCAGGAGTTTGGCCTAGTGGTAGCGTGCTTGCTTAGCATGCATGAAGACTTGAGTTTGATTCCTTGGTACCACATACATAGAAAAAAGCCAGAAATACTGCTGAGGCTCAAGTGGTAGAGCTCTAGCCTTGAGAAAGTCCAAGGGCAGTGCTCAGGCCCTGAGCTTAAGCCCAGGACTGGCAAAACAACAACAACAAAATGTTTGAGTGTTAGTCAAAAACATTTCATGTTTATGTTTCCTTAGTGGTTTTTTAGGATTAAACAGAGGAAATAATGAGTATTTATTGCACAATCCAACTTGCTAACCCTTGCAAGAACTAGCCCAAGATGAATGTTACACTCAGACATTCAATATTATCTTTTGAACAGCATCATTTCCTTCAAACTAAATTGAAATTTTTCTTCTTACAGTTTTAGTCAAAGTTATTGGCATTATATACTAATTTAAAGATGTAGCTACTCTCTTCCGTCTTACACATTGACAAATTTAAATTTTGGATAAATTTTAATAAAATATTCTGCCTTTAGTTATTTATACAAACTAGTCAAAGAATGCTGTAACAGCTTTCTTAGAAGTTTATAAAGATAACTGAGATTTGCTTCATTTACTTGATTTAGCATTTAATATAAATAACACAGTAATTTTGTAGAAATAGCTATTTACCACAAGCCACCTGGCAGTCCTAGGGATATCCTAGTTTATGTAAGAATACTACATAAAAATCAGAGGTGGCAAGGCTGCTTCTCTTGGGTCCCATAAAACTCCTCTCGGAGTTTTCTTTTGCTCCTAAAAGCTGAAGACTTGACAGGGAAAGATATTTGGCCTTTTTTTTTTAAAAACCAATCCTGGGGCTTGAACTCAGGGCCTGAGCATTGTCCTTGGGCATTCTCAACGCTAAAGTCCTACCACTTGAGCCATAGCACCACTTCTGGCTTTTTCAATGTATGTGGTACCAAGAATGGAACCTGGGTTTTGGTGCATTCTGGTCAAGCACTCTACCACTAGGCCACACTCCAGGCCCTTGGCCTTATTTAAGTGGTAACAAGTGGCCATCCTTGACAATATTTCACCCTTTTGAAAAACATGTAAGCATTGATATTTGACATTTAATCTATGTTTGCAATTTATTGTGGATACAATTGTAGGTTATTTTGGTATAATTTATTGAATGCATATAGAATATTGAAATCAAAGGACTTAGCATCAGAATTTTTAACTTTTTTATTTTTTTATTAAAGAATTCATTAACATTGATTTTTACATCATATTTTAAATGACAAGTTTAACAAACAAGTGTTCAAGGAGGGAATCTCTACAATCACTGGGACTTAGTATTTAGAACTTAATCAAAATTAGGCTAAGGGTTTGTATGTCATAGAAACATATTAATTTATAAAATAAAACGTTATGTCTATAGAGTCATAGGTTTTTATGTCTATATAGTTATGTTTATATTTCCATTACCATGTCCATAGATTTGGGTATGCAGTTATTGACTCCTCGCTCTGTACTCTTTGGATTTAATAGCCACATATTAAGGATACCATGCGCCTTTTGTTCCTTAGGTCTTGACTTGTCTCACTCAACATGATTCACTCTAGATTCATCCATCTCCCTGCAAATGCCATTATTTTATCTTGTCTGTTGGCTATGAAGAATTCCATTGTGTATATATACCACATTTTCTGTATCCATTCATCTGCAGTAGGGCATCTGGATTGTTTCCATCGCCTGGCTATTGTGAATAGTGCAGAGATGAGCATAGCTGAGCAGGTGTCTTTATAATATCCTGGGTCATGCTGTTCAGGATAGATGCCCAGAAGTGGTATGCCAGGATCATAGGGAAGGTCTATTTTCAGTTCTTTAAGGAACCTCCACACTGCTTTCCAGAGTGGCTGAACTAGTCTGCATTCCCACCAGCAGTGTAGTAGGGTTCCTTTTTTCTCCACAACCCCGCCAGCAACTGTCATTGTCTGAGTTCAAAATCTTGGCCATTCTTGTTGGGGTAAGGTGGTATCTTAGGGTTGTTTTTATTTGCATTTCCTTTATGACCACGGATGTTGAACATTTTCTCATATGCTTTTCTGCCATTTTAATCTCTTCTTCTGATAAGTCTCTTTTTAGTTCCTTTGCCCATTTAGTGATTGGTTTATTGGGTTTGGTGGGGGATTAGTTTCTTGAGTTCCCTGTAGATACTGGATATTAAGCATTTGTCAGATGTATTGTTGGTGAATATCTTTTCCCAGTTGGTTGGCTGTCTCTCTACTTTGCGATTATGTTTTTATCTGTACAGAAACTTTTTATTTTTAGATAGTCCCATTTATCAAGTCTCTTTCCAGTCTGTTGTGACCCTGGGATTCTGTTCAGGAATCTGTTGCCTGTGCCTATGAGTTCCAGTGTCTCTCCTACTTTATCATGTAGCAGTTTCACGGTTTCCGGTCTGACGTTGAGGTCTTTGATCCACTTTGAGTTAATGCTTGTGCATGGCGAAAGGCTAGGGTCAATTTTTAGTTTTCTGCCTGTGGCTGCCCAGTTTTGCCAGCACCAATGATTGAATAGGCTGTGTTTGTTCCACTGTATATCTTTGGCTCCTTTGTCAAATACAAGTTGACCATAGGTATGTGGTTCTATTTCTGGGTCTTCTGTTCTGTTCCATTGATCTTCTGGTCTGTTTTTGTGCTAATACCAAGCAGTTTTTGTTATTATGGCTCTATAGTAGAGTTTGAAGTCTGGTATTGTAATACCACCAGCATTGCTCTTTTTGCCTAGAATTGTTTTGGCTATTCTAGGTCTTTTCTTGTTCCATATGAATCGTTGGATTATATCTTCTATTTCCTTAAAGAATGTCTTTGGGATTTTGATGGGGATTGCATTGAATTTGTATATCAATTTTGGCAGTATAGCCATTTTCACTATGTTGGTTCTCCCTAGCCATGAGCATGGGATGTCTTTCCATTTCCTAGTGTCCTCTTTAATTTCTTTCGTTAGGCTTTTATAGTTTTCATTGAATAATTCCTTTACATCTTTGGTTAAATATATTCCTAAGTATTTTATTCTTTGGGGGGCTATTGCGAATGGGATCATTTTCTTGGTTTGGCCTTCTGTTTGTGTATGTTGGTGTACAAGAAGGCTACTGACTTCTGAAGGTTAATTTTGTAACCTGCCACTTTGCTAAAATAGTTTATTAATTCTAGGAGTTTGGGAGTGGAGTTTGTTGGGTCACTCAAGTAGAGGATCATGTCATCTGCGAATAGGGATAGTTTAATTTCTTCTTTCCCTATGTGGATCCCTTTGATGTCCTTTTCTTGCCTTATTGCTCTGGCTAAGGGTTCCAGCACTATATTGAAGAGAAGTGGAGAGAGTGGGCATCCCTGTCTAGTTCCTGATTTTAAGGTGAATGGTTCCATTCTTTAACCATTTAGTATAATACTGGCTGTAGGTTTTTCATGTATGGCTTTCACTATTTTGAGGAATGTACCTCTTATTCTTATTTTTTCTAGTGCTTTCATCATGAATGGATGTTGTATTTTGTCAAATGCCTTCTCCGCATCCAGAGAAATTATCATATGATTCTTATCCTTAGCTCTATTGATGTGATGTATTATATTGATTGTTTGCGAATGTTAAACCAGCGTTGCATCTGTGGGATGAAGCCTACTTGATCATAGTGTATGATTCTTTAAAATTTGTTTCTGGATTCTGTTGGCTATTATTTTATTGAGGAGTTTTACATCTGTGTTCATTAGAGAGATAGGTCTGTACTTTTCTTTTTTTGTTGGGTCTTTTCCTGGTTTGGGGATGAGAGTTATATTAGCTTCATAAAATGAGTTTGGTATTGCTCCTTCTGTTTCTATTTCTCGAAGAGTCATTTGCTTGAAGTGTGGACACCAAGCTGATTATGTCTGCTGAGAGGGCCTTGAACTTTTCTTCCACTTCTGTTTTGAATTCGGAGAGTTCCTTGGAAATTTCTTACTTTTGTTTTTGGAATTCAGCCTTCATTTCCAAAATCATCTCCTTGATTTGAGTCATATTTCTTGTCTCTTCAGGTGTCATTTCTTGGGATGGTGACATCTCTCTCGTCCCTTTGCTCTTGTTTCCCTTTGGACTTTGTGTGGGACTTTGATTATTTATGTATGTCGTAATTCGTCTCTGTACTCTTTAGGCATCAAGAACTGTTGTTGTAGTTCGCTCTGTCCTCGGTAGGTGTCAGTCTTTACTTGGATTAGGACTGGTAGTTCTGGGAATCTGCGTATACCTGTGGTTCTCAGCCAGATTGATTCCGCTGCTGGCTAGGTCAGAGTTTGCATTTTTTGCAGGTGTTCTGGCCTGTTCCCGGAGGCTGTGTGCCGTTGCACTACTAGCTCTCAGCCCAACCAGTGGCTTCACAGTGGGCCATGGGATGGGTCTGCATGCTTCAGTCTCAGCGCGCTGGGTGGATGGTTGGTTTTCCTGAGCTGTTTCCAAGGTCAGGCCCCCGGCCAAAGGTCTGGGGTTTTGGAGTTTCCAGGGGCTCTCAGCTGGACCAGCTGGTGTCTGCTCTGTTCCCAGGGGTGGGGCCCAGCAGAGGATGTGAGCTCCAAGGGTGGAGCCGCGCCTTTCTGATTCTCAGAAGGCGAGCTAGGCTACTGGTCTGCCCTTTAGTTCCCTGCTGTGTTTCCGCCCCTTTGGCCAAGTCTGTGACTGTGGGGGGTCCCTTGGTGCTGTGTTGCTTGGGATTCCCAGCTGGACAGTGCCCAGCTCAAGATTTGAGTGGGTCAGATGCTGGTTCCCAGACTACCGCGCACCCCACCTGCTGTTGGAAAGCAGGGTCTCAGCGCCCCCCCACTCTCCAGATCCAGTGGCCTGGGAGAGGAACCTGTTGGGTGGGTGAGCTGGGACACCTCTGCCCCCTTTGGTGGGGTGCTGGGTCTTAGCGCCTGCCCGCCTGTCAGTCTTAAGTCAAAGGCCTGGGAGAGGAACCTGTTGGGCAGGTGGTAGCAGGGACACCTCCACCCCCTTTGGTGGGGTGCTGGGTTTTAGCGCCCGCTTGCCTGTCAGTCTCCAGTCAGAGGCCTGGGGGAGGAGGCTGTTGGGAGAGTGGGGGCTGGGACACCTCTGCCTCCCTTGGTGGGGTGCTGGGTCTTAGCGCCCGGCTGCCTGTCAGTCTCCAGTCAATGGCCTGGGGGTGGGGGATGTTGGGGGAAGGGACAGGATTCTAAATTCCTTGCTCCCGTCCTTGCCAGTCTTTCTTGGGCGGGATGGAGGGGTCTGAGTTAAGTTCTATAGCTTGGCACCAGCTCTGCTTTCCCGATGGGTTTGGGGACCCGTTGGGCTACCCGCTGGGCTACTCACTTCTCTGTGTTTGGCTGTGGGCTGCTCCATGGTGTTGGGGAGTCATTCACTCCCCTCGGATCTCAGTCGCCTCCTGTGGTCTGCGTCTGGCTTCTGTTGCTTGCTGGTCTGGTCTGTGCTGGTTCCTGCATCTGGCTTCTGCCGCTTGATGGCCCGGTCTATACTGTTTTCTGTGGCGGTCAGGGCTGCCTGGCCCGACGCCCTCTGCCGTGGCTTTCCTGGCTTGGAGCTGGCAGTGAGGGGTGGGGAGGGGTCCTCGCGTTTCGATTTCTTTGAGAAAGAAATTGAGAGAGCTAGGCAGTGTTCCTATTGTTTCGGTGCCATCTTCCGCCCTAGCATCAGAATTTTTATGTACCTTTATAATTCTTTGAAAGTTTTCTCTCAATTAACTTCACAGATAGTTGGAGAAACATTAATCTCCTTTGAGTCCTATGGAAGACTGTTCAATCCAAATATACACACTGAATTAATATGAAATTAAGGAAGACAGAATTAATGGCTAGGAATTGTAACTTAAGTTTTAACTTTTATTCTGAAAACTCCATTGTGGTCTCATTCTTCTTGGCATATATATTTGGTTAACCTTTGGTTTTTGATTAAAGGCAAACAAACCAAAACAATAAAATAAAATCCAGGTTTGTGGAAATGTCAATCTTGTGTGGGTATATTAATTTCTTACAGGACCAGAGTTACAAGTAGTGCACATGACCCCACATCTCTTTTTCTCTAGCAGTGATTGGACTCGAATAATGCTAAGGAATTGTTCCTTTGCATCATAAAGACTTTCTACTGGTATTGGCAGTTTTCTTCCTGGGCCATCTAATGATAAACATACTGCTGAGATAGAGGCAGGGCTTAAATGAGAACCAGAAAAAGAGATGTCACCTGTTTATCTTCCTGAGGGATCAATCACTTCATTATTTGGTACTTAGATTATTAAGAAATAAATTTAAGCAGGTGATTTTGGCTTATTGTTTATGACATTTTACTAATTTTGTATGCAGTGAAATTAATTAGATAGAGAAAATGTGAGATTTCCAAGCCTAAATCCAAATGGATATTAGTTTTACATGTTCTCTACTTTTTAGATATAATGATTATAAAGCCAGCATCTATGGAATGATTGTGCAAAGTGTGTGTGTTTATCTTGATCAGAAATCTGCACACTTTTTCTGTAAAGGGCCAGGTTGAAGTTTTAGTTTTAAGCCCTATGGTTTCTTTTTTTTTTTTTTTTGTGAGTCCTGGGCTTGGGCTCAGGGCTTGAGCACTGTCCTCGGACTTTCTTAAGGCTAGCACTCTACCACTTGAGCCTCAGCACCACTTCTGGCCTTTTGCTATGTATGTGGGGTACCGAGGAATTGAACCCGGGTCTTTGTGCATGCTAGGCAAGCACTCTACCACTAAGCCAACTCCTGGCCCCCAGCCCTATGGTTTCTTATGACGAGTTACTTACCTTATATGTTTAAATGAGAAAGCAATCTCAATGAATTGATGTATTTTTTTCAGCAAATACTTATTTATAAAAGAGGGCAGCAAGCTGCATCACAGTTTCCCAGTCTTTGATATAGGATAAGGAAATTTATTATTGGAGATTGACTATAGTTTTAGGGTAAAAATCAATTAACCTATGATAAGATAGTGATTTCCTTTTTTTTCTTAATAGGTGAACATTATTCCACTGATTGCCAAAGCAGATACAATTTCTAAAACTGAATTACAGAAGTTTAAGGTCAAGCTCATGAGTGAATTGGTGTGCAATGGTGTCCAAATATACCAGTTCCCAACAGATGACGACACTACTGCTAAGATCAATGCTTCAATGAATGTGAGCTCCCCATTGAGCATAAGTCTACTCTGCTGGTAAAATTAACCTAAAATCTGATTAGTGTTGGTGCTGCAATACGCTTTTTTGTCTGAGATTCTGCTTCCTGAGGTTTGAGTTACCAGTAGCCAACTGTAGACTGAAAATGAAAAATACAGAGATAATAATTACTAACTTTAAAATTATATGTCATTTCTGAAAAGCATGACAGTCTTTCATCACGTAGGTATTGCGTCAGCTAACATCATCACAAGAAAGGTGAGTATAGTACACTAAGACTATACAGCCTCTGCAAATGCTTTAAAATCTTTAAGGAGGTCCATCCAAGCTAATATCGATACTTCAAATGTACTTTGAATTTATTGGAACTAAGTTATTTCCTCAAATGACCACATTTCTTAAATGTCTGATTGTGTTTTGAAAAGAGATCATATTCATATACTGTTAAAATAGTCATAGTCCTATTTTAATGTTGTTATTCATTTCTTCTTATGCCTCCTTTCTAACTCAAACTCACAGGCATGCATGAATAGAAAAATGCGTAATATATAAAAGGTATATAATATATACACACCTTTACAGGCATCCAGTGGGAATGTTGGCATGTAACCTGCCTCACCTTGTAAATATTAGGGACTGTTGTGATGTAGTTACACTTGCATTTCCCAAAAAGACTTAAAATAAGGTTAAACATCAAAAATTCCAATAGGAAAATGAAGCACTTTTTAGTTGGACAAAGGATAAGATGAAAAGTTTTCATGTTAGTTTTCTATCCTTTTTGCTTTTACCTAAGTATGATGATACATTTGTGATACTGGAATAGACCCTTTGTGTAAGCATATTTAATAGCCATGGAAAGATGCCTTTCTGTCCTATTTTAAACACGTGTGAAGACTAAACAGCCTCTGAGAATGCTATAAAATCTTTAAGGAGGTCCCTCCAAGCTAGTGTTGACACCTCAAATGTACTTTTAGTTTACTGTATCTAAGTTCTTTCTTCAAACTACCACATTTTTAAATGTCTGATTGTATTTTGAAAATCCACAGACTTAACCACATGTAGGTATTATTAATATCCCTGGTACTTAAATTAGACTAGTACTTAGCTTATGGCTTGTTGTTAGGCTTAATGATATATCCATGATTAAGTGTTTAGCAGTGCATTCAATAACTGGATATTTCGTATCCTAGTTATATTCAAAAACCTAAATTAAATGTTTAAAAATAATATGATATAAACCAAGTGATCTTGATTCCAAAGTATTGAATTTTTTTCTTTTATTTTTTGTAGGTCATGGGGCTTGAACTATGGGCCTGGGCACTGTCCCTGAGCTGTTCTGCTCGAGGCTACTGCCCTATCTATTCCTTGAACCACAGCCCCACTTCCTGTTTTCTAGTGATTAATTGGAGATGAGAGCCTCACATTCTTTAGTGCTTGGGGTTGGCTTTGAACTGCGATCCTCAGATCTCAGCCTCCTGAGTAGCTAGGATTATAGGCCACTGTGCCCCGCTGTCTTTATCTTTATTTCTTGTGTTCTCTAGGAAAAATTTTCCAGAAAGATATAACTAAGAAACCATGTTAATTACTAAATATTTATACTTTTACATTAGACATTTCCCCAATGTCAACAAACTTGAGATAATCTATAGTGAATTATTTTAAATGAGTACTATGCATACCTTAAATGCAGATATGTATTACTTAGGTAATTTCTTCAGTTTTATCTTTGTCTTTCATGATAGAGATAATATTGATGAAAATGACCTCTACCCTAAAATACTTACTTTTGTATTCAACAATATAACATCTTGCAGTAGGAGATGCTCAATAGATACAATTTTCATTGTAGGACCCCAAAAATGACTCTTGTAGATTAGCTAGTAGTTATGTAAAGCCAAGCTTTAAACTTTGAGGCATGGAAGTCCATTTGATTGATCTATTGATTAGCTGATTGACTTTTATTTTTACTAGTCCTGGAGCTTTTAACTCAGACTCTAGGCACTGTCCATGAACTTTCTCAAAGTCGAGCCACTGCACGACTTACAGCTTTTACTGTGAATGTGGTATCAAGGAATTGAACCTAGAGCTTTGTGCATGCTAGGCAAGCACTCTACCCCTAGGCCACATTCCCATCCCCTCCCCCCATTTGATTTTAGTATTAGTTATTTAATGAATTCCTATTATAATTTTTGAGCTAATTATTATACTTATGTGAGAGAATGAAATATATATGTTGGTTCTTTTTCCAGGGATATCTGCCATTTGCGGTTGTAGGAAGTATGGATGAGGTAAAAGTTGGAAATAAGATGGTCAAAGCTCGTCAGTACCCTTGGGGGATTGTCCAAGGTAAGTGAGATATATGATGGCTTTCTTGTTTTGTTGTGTTGTGACTTTTTTTTTGAGGGGGTCTTACTGTGTACTGACATAGAACCTATAGTACTCCTACCTTATTCTCCTGTGTGCTAGGATTGCAAGTGTGTGCTGCCATGGCCAGCTGGTGTGTGTGTGTGTGTGTGTGTGTGTGCGCGCGCGTGCATGCATGAGTGCACATGCACACATGCACATATGCATATCACCCTTGGGGATTGAACTCAGGTCCTGGACGCTGCCTCTGAGCTTTTTACTCAAGGATAGCACTCTACCACTTGAGCCACAGCACCACTTCTTTTTTTTTTTAATTTTAGTTTATTAGAGGTAAGAGTCTCATAGACTTTTTTGCCCAGGCTGGCTTTGAAGCACAATCCTCAGATCTCGGCCTTCTGAGTAGCTAGAATTATACTTGTGAACTACCTGCACCTAGCTTAACTTGTTTAATTTTTAAAAAGGCAAAATATTGAGCTAAAAGCTCTGGAGAAACTAGGAATCCATGGAACATTCCTCAGCATAATAAAAGCTGTGTAGGACAAACCTAGCTAGCATTATACTTAATGGCGAAAAGCTAAAGCCATTTCCCCTAAGTCATGAAAGAGACAAGAATGCCCACTCTCTCTGCTCCTCTTCAATATAGTATTCAAATTCCTAGCCAGAGCAATAAGGCAAGAAGCAAGTATAAAGGGGATCCAAATAGGGAAAGAGGAAGTGAAATTCTCCCTCTTTGCAGATGACATGATTCTGTATTTAAAGAATCCTATAGATTCCACTCCCCAGCTCTTTCAGCTGATTCAAAACTTTAGAAAGGCAGCAGGCTATAAAATTAACCCTCAAAAATCAGCTGCCTTCCTCTATGCCAACAGTGAGAGAAACGAGACAACATCAAGAAAGTAACTCCTTTTGCAATAGCCTCAAAGAAAATAAAGTACCTAGAAATTAACTTAACTAAGAATGTAAAGGACCTTTTTGATGAAAACTTGAAAACCCTGAAAAAGGAAATTAAAACAGAACTGAGGAAATGGAAAAACCTCCCATGCTCCTGGATTGGAAGAATCAACATCATGAAAATGACAATCTTGCCAAGGGCTATCTACAAATTGAACACAATACCCATCAATATCCCAATGTCATTCTTTAAAGAAATAGAAGAGGCAATCCAAAATTTCATATGGAATAATAAGAGCAGAAAAAACAGCGCAGGAGGAATTTCAATACCAAACTTATACTCTATTACAGAGCTACAGTAACCAAAACAGCTTGGTACTAGCACAAGAACAGGCCTGAAAACCAATGGAATAGAACTGAGAACCCAGATATTAAACCACAGACCTATGGCCACCTAATCTTTGATAAGTGAGCAAAAAAAAAAATAGAATGGAAGAAAGACAGCTTCTTCAACAAGTGGTGCTGGCAGAACTGGTTAAGCACCTGCAGAAAACTAAAGTTAGATCCTTCTTTGTCACCCTGCACTAGAATTAACTCCAAATGGATCAAAGACCTGGAGGTAAAAGCTGACACACTGAAAACTTTACAAGAAGGAATAGGAGATACACTTGGTCTCCTTGGCACAGGTTGAAACTTTCTTAATAAGGAATAAGAAACACAACAAATCAGAGAAAGTCTGGTAAGTGGGACTGCATTAAACTGCAGAGCTTTTGTATGGCAAAGGACATAGCTAGCAAATTAACTAGAAAGCCTACAGAGTGGAAGATTTTCACTAACCATACAATGGACAAAGGCCTCATATCTAAAATATATCAACAGCTCAAAAAATTGAATCAACCCAAAACTAATCTCTAAAGTAACAACCATCCCATTAAAAGATGGGCCAAAGACTTAAAGAGAGTCTTCTCTGAAGAAGAAACAAAAATGGCCTATAGACACATGAAAAAATGCTCAACTTCTCTGGTCATAAAAAAAAAATGCAAATCAAAGCAACTCTAAGATTCCACCTCACTCCAGTTAGAATGGCCAGGATAAGGAAAACGAATGATAACAGATGCTGGAGGGGATGTGGCCAGGAGGGATCCCTACTACACTGTTGGTGGGAGTGCAAACTCGTTCAGCCACTATGGAAAGCAGTATGGCAGTTCCTCAAAAGACTAAACATAGAACTCCCCTATGACCCAGCAATTCCACTACTTGGCATTTACCCAACCATCCAGAAACAAGGACATACTAAATCCACTAGCACAACAATGTTCATTGCAGCATTATTCACCATAGCAAAGATATGGAACCAACCCAGATGTCCCTCAGTTGATGAGTGGATCAACAAGATATGGTATTTTTTTTATACACAATGGAATTCTATGCTGCTGTCAGAAAGAACAATATTGCCCCATTTGTTAGGAAATGTCAAGACTTAGAAAAAATCATATTAAGTGAAGTAAGCCAGACTCAAAGGAACATAGGCTCAGTGGTTTCCCTCATTTGTCAGAATCAGTAGAAACCTTGGGCTCTCCTAGCAGAGATTCACAATAGGACAAAATCTAGATAAGTAAGTCTATATAGAATGATGCTAAATGTAAGGACCTCCAGGATATAGAAACAAAAGCCATATAATGAGTGATTGTTGTCCTTAATGTACTATGTGATTTCTCATTTCTTTAGCTGTCCCTTGGTTATCTCATAATATTTCACCTTGTTAGCTGATATATTTTATATATGCTTAATTGGTTATTTGAAATAGGAGAGTGAAGCGGGGAAATCAAGATGAGCGGGGGTAGGAGCGGATGGAAATGGGGACCATGACATGAGAATGGGTATCAATATCTGGTGAATATAATGTAACCCTTCTATTAATTACAATAAAAACATGAAAAAAAGCCAAAACATTGAGGAAACCTAAACTTTTTAAATGCATTTATAGAATAAGAGCTAAGCATGGTGTCCCTTCCAGCTATTTTGGAAATTGAGGCAGCCTTGGTAACAGAATGAATTTGTCTCATATAAGCAAACAAGTAAATGAATGAGTAAATAGATAGGTAAATACATTAAAGACGATTGGTCACCATAGCATTTATTTATTTGTAGTCTTCTGATTACCATAAGGATGATGTAAGTGTCATCAATAATTTTTAGTATTTAATACAGGTTCAAAAATGCTATATTACAGAAAATGGATGTGATTATTGTAGCCTACACAGATAGTCTTCTTAAATATGACTTCATTACTTTGAAAGGAATTAATGTTATATGCTTTTTATAAAGTACTATGTGAAATATCCTCAGTATGATTTTGTAAACTAGTAACAAAATATTAATGAAGTAATGCAAACATGTGGGAACATTATAACAGTTACTTCTTTGCTACTTCTCATTATCCTCTAGCTACTAAATTTAAAGTAAACCCACCACTCTTAATTAACAGTGCCTATAACACATTGTAGAATGTAAGAGTTTCATCCAAGGTTACTTGTATAATATATAGTATCTGTTAGCTGATTAAACATTTTGCTGTCTCTTAATATCTTTTATCTACTTGACTAATGTGTGCCAGAAGTTAAAAGCTAGCATTGGTCTTTTCCGATGTTTTTCTGGCTAGTGGAAAATGAAAACCACTGTGACTTTGTCAAGCTCCGGGAAATGCTCATATGCACAAACATGGAAGATCTGCGGGAGCAAACTCACGCTAGACACTACGAGCTGTATAGGCGTTGCAAACTAGAGGAGATGGGCTTTAATGATTTTGGCCCAGAGAACAAGATCCTCAGGTAAGAAGAAAGAGGAAGTTAGGATTCCTCTTCTTCCGCCTCCTCCTCCTCCTTCCTCTTCCTCTTCCCCTGTCCTCCTCTCCCTGTCTCCCTGGCTCCCCCTCTCCCTCTCCCCCTCTTTCCTTCCCTCCTCCCCCCACCTCCATGTATGCTGGTACTGGAGCTTGAACTTAAGGACTATGTACTATCCTTTAGCTTTTTTGCTCAAAGCTAGCACTTTACCACTTGAGCTCTACTTCCAGATTTTTGGTGTTAATTAGTGGATAATCTCCCCTGGACAGCTTCTAATCATGAATCACCAGCTCCTAGCTAAGTTTTTTTTTTTTGGTTTGGTTTGGTTTGGTTTGTCATAGGACTTGAACTCTGAATCTGAGGGCTGTCCCTGAGCTCTTCAGCTCAAGTCTACCTCCCTACCCCTTGAGCCACAGCACCACTTCCAGTTTTCTGGTGGTTAATTGGAGATAAGAGTCTCATGGACTTTAGTACCAGGGCTGGCTTTGAACCACCATCCTTAGATCTCAGCTTCCTGAGTCACTAGGATTATAGGCATGAGCCATTGGTGCCCAGCTGGATTTTTTTTTTGGGGGGGGACATGGGGTTTGAACTCAGCCTGGACGCTGTCCCTGAGCCCTTCAGCTCAAGCTGCCACCCTACCCTTGAGCCAAGCCCCACTTCCCCTTTTCTAGAGATTAATTGGAGATAAGAGTCTCAGGTCCTTTTGTGCCCGGCTGGCTTTGAACCTTGATCCTCAGATCTCAGCCTCCTGAGTAGCTAGGTTTACAGGCGTGAGCCACTGGGCTCAGCTTGGCTAAGTTTTTAATGATTATAAATTTATGTAATTCTGCATCTTTAGAGGTTAGTGAGGCTGTTTGTTTGTTTTTAGTGCCCAAACTGTAGCTTGAACTCAGGGCCAGAATCCTCACCATTAGCTTTTGTTCTCAAGGTTGGCACTCTTCCCCTTGAGCCACATCTTTACTTCTGGCTTTTTGGTGGGCTAATTAGAGATAAAAGACTTGGGGCCAGGAGTTTGGCCTAATGGTAGAGTGCTTGCCTAGCATGCATGAAGACCCAGTTTCGATTCCTTGGTACCACATACATAGAAAAAAAGCCACAAGTGGTGTTGAGGCTCAAGTGGTAGAGCTCTAGCCTTGAGAAAGTCCAGTGACAGTGCTCAGGCCCTGATCTCAAACCCAGGACTGGCAAAAAAAAAAAAAAAGTCTTAGAGACTTTTCTGTGTAGACTGGCTTCTCGGCCTCCTTACTAGCTAGGATTACAGATGTGAGCCACAGCTTATTTTGAAGATTATAACTCTTTTATGTATCCAGAGTAACATGAATGTGATTTTGGAAATCTCCATCGATGAGGTAGACATCTGACAAAAAAATAATGTACTTCTCCAATCCCTTTATATCTGTTGCTTCTGACTCAAAAGCAGTTGAGTAGAGAGAGAAAGAAGCCATCATTTCAATATATGCTGTCATCAGTAACTGAAGCAAAACCCTCATTATTTGATTTTATCTTTATTTTTATGTAAAACAAATGAAAGTACATGTAACTTTAACCACCCACCAATCATTTCTCATGAGTGATATTAATGAGCTAAAACATTATCAGTAGGAATTTAGCCCTGAAACAAGTTTTAGAGGAGTAAAACTTAACCAAGCATTTTGTTGGGAAGAATGAACGCACTTGTAGGGAGTCTGAGATCAGATTATTATTATAATCTGATTATTTATTATATTACAACATAGTCTTGAGAATTTTAGAATTCACAAAGCAAAGCATCTTGCTTTGTGAGTCATTAGAGCATTCAGTGTTTCTTCTGTAAATTTTTACATGGTGCTATATTATTGACATTTTTTAAAGACCTGTTCACATGAAATCTTAATCCTTTGTGTACTAAAGCAAATTTGATTTAATGTAGCATTCTAGAACATTCAGTGTTACTGTAAATTTCTTTGGTAGTTTTATATAGGGATATATCACTGATTTTTTTTTTTTTGCCAGTCTTGGGCTTGGGCTCAGGGCATGAGTACTCTCCTTGGGCTTTCTCAAGGCTAGAGCTCTACCACTTGAGCCATAGCACCACTTCTGGCTTTTTTCTATGTATGTGGTACTAAGGAATCAAACCCAAGTCTTTGTGCATGCTAGGCAAGCACTCTACCACTAGGCCAAATTCCTACCCATATCACTGATTTTTTAAAGACATGTTTATAGAAAATCTGAATCTATTCATGTAATCAGTTTGACCATATTTTATGTAGCATTCTGAAGCATTTTTTGCTAGGTGGAAAGCATGGCATACTTAGGATAAGCAGCCTTTTGAGTCCGGAGAGTAAAACTTCCGTTTACATTTTACTTTTGCACTTCAGTCATTTTCTTGGCTATTAGCACATACCCAGAGTATGCACACCAGGAATGAGCAAGAGAATGTCCCATCAGTGCTTCAATCACAGGTGACTCTCACAGAATTTACAGGCTGATACAAGGGACTGAAATGGAACTGGAGATTACATGGTAAATTACACTGGACCAAATGGGAGTGACAAAAAGCCCAAGGTAGAGAGAGGGATCAAAATTTAAGAAGGAAAGTTAGTAGACTTTCTTCCAGCAGTGCATGTGTTGAGCTATAATAATTGGGAAGAACAGAACAAAGCCTATGGAAAAGCCTGAAGGCAGAGAAGGAATGGCATGTTTAAGATTCTGGAAGAGCAGGGTTGGGGCAGTATAAGCTTGATTGAGCAGGTAGGTGTGAGTCACAGCCCAGAAGCCTTAGTGAGGACTAAAGACTGTCCTAAAGGAAGGCAGTCTTAGGAGAGATACCATATTTATGTTTTTTAATCACTATATTATGAAGAAGGCATTGAAATAGTGTGCAGAGATGCTTAGGTGAGAGTATGTAGAATATTTCTTGGACCAAAGTCACAAAATTAAAAATAAAGAGAAGTGGACATACTCGAGACATAACTAAAATGTTCAGTTGAAATTTAGTGATTTCTTAGATATAAGAAGGAAAAAAGCAGGAGAATTTAGAAGGTGCTATAAGACAGTTTTTCTCCCAGATTTATGGTTGCTTTGGTAGGTAGATGATTATTCCCTTCAAGACCTATATCTGATTAAAGCTCTAGCTGTTTGGTTCAGAGGCACAATGGAGCTTGTGTGCTCCGTTTGGGACCTCTTGACTTTTCCTGGCCTTTACAACATCCAAGTGACAGTGTCAGATAAATATCTTTGATGCATCTTCAAGTGCTTATCTAGTGCTCAGTGGTGAAAGTCTGGATCAAAGAATACACTTAAGAGTCATAAGTATTTTGATCATTAATTGAAAATACAAACCAGAACAAGAGTGCTTAAAGGGAGAAGCCCATCTGCAAAGAAAGGTGCCTCAGCAACAGCGTTATTTATCAATTAAATTTTTCAGCCAAATGAGCAGGTAAGAGATGGAGATGTGGATGGAAGAAGAAGAAAACCAGTATGTGTTAGAAACCAAATGAAGACTATGTCAAGAAAGCAGTTGAGGGTCAGCTTTATGTTATACATATGCAGAAATTATGATTTATAACTTATTAAATGAAATGAGCCATTGTTAGAAGGACAGAAGTTAAAGAGTCAAAAGGAAAGATGAACAGAGTAGACATTAGTTTGAATCTACCTCTGGAGTAGAGTGAATGAACTGTGAAATCCTTGCTAGCCCATGTCATTAATAATTCATAAACCCAGAAGTGTCCAATAGGCTGAACCTAGGTCATGTTTTCATTTCTTATTTAGAACTGGACCTGAACTTGAGTGATTGTCTTGTCAGACTATATCTCAGTTGTTCGAGGTAATCAAGAACATAGTTCCTATGAGGAGATAGATGGGTCGTAGTGGGTCTGTTTCAGGTTGATGTTTGTTAGAAGATAATGGGATGTGGTTCTGTTTATCTGAGGCTAAAAAAAGATGGATAAGATTTTACGGATTTGTTGCATCATCTTGTTTTACATTAAACTAACACAAATAATTTTTTAGTCTTCAGGAGACATATGAAGCTAAAAGACACGAATTCAGTGGTGAACGCCAGAGGAAGGAAGAAGAGATGAAGCAGACATTTGTACAACGAGTAAAGGAGAAGGAGGCTATATTGAAAGAAGCAGAGAGAGAGGCAAGTATGGTGGTTTGATGTGACTTGCATTTCTTAGATGCCCTATCTAATGTATTTGAATATAGTTGAGACATGAAGTGTCATTTTAAAAACAGCTATTTTCAAATCATTTAAATATAATTAAAGTCTTGCAATAGAAGTTCTTCCAATAGAAATGATTTACAATAGACTTTTAGGAAAGAAGTTACTAAAAAGTAACATTACAGATATATACATTTAGTATGGTGGCTCATGCCCGTAATCCTAACTACTCAGGAGGCTGAGATCTCAGGATTGTGGTTCAAAGTCAGCTTGGGCACTAAAGTCCGTGAGTTTATTTATTATCTCCAGTTAACAACTAGAAAAACTAGAAGTGGCACTGTGGCTCCAGGGGTAGGCTGGTAGCCTTGAGCCAGATCAGGGACAATGTCCAGGCCCAGAGTTCAAGCCCCACAAAAGGAAAAAAAGGAAAAAAAGAAAAAGATATACATTTAGATGTGCCCTAATAAAAGTTTGTTTTTAATAAAAGTTAGTTTTAGAATTGTTGAGATAGTTGTTTGCATTAAATAGGCAAATAGGCAACTGTAAAGGCTGTGAAATAGCTTTCTTCTTTTTTTTGCCAGTCCTGGGCTTGAGCTCAGGGCCTGAGCACTGTCCTTGGACTTTCTCAAGGCTAGAACTATACCACTTGAGCCTCAGCACCACTTCCGGCTTTTTGCTATGCATGTGGTACTGAGGAATCAAACCCTGGTTTTCATGCATGTTAGGCAAGCACTCTACCACTAGGCCAAACTCCCGGCCCCCAAATAGCTTTGTT
Source organism: Megascapheus bottae (assembly GCF_031878675.1). Lineage (NCBI taxonomy): Eukaryota > Metazoa > Chordata > Mammalia > Rodentia > Geomyidae > Megascapheus > Megascapheus bottae. The sequence continues at coordinate 446,262 of NC_143515.1, forward strand.
CTGGATACAGCTAGTCTGGATGACTTTGAGAATAGGCCTGAAACACGAAAACAATATTAGTGAACTTTCTATTTCTTTTGCTCCTCATTCTTCAAGTACTGATTTTGTTTTTATTCCACTTAAGTTTTCCTAATGGCCTGTAAATCTAACCCAAAAGTGACAGTTAAGGAAATGGCTATATTCAGGTTGAGAGTTAGACTACTTATAGTACTTACAGTACATATTAAATGAACATTATAGGAAGTGGTTTTGCAAAAGTAGTAATAGTAGTCATTTGTATGATTTAAATACAATTTGAGTTATGATATTTTATTTTGAAAAGTTTAGACAACAAAAAATACAGTAAATCTTACTACACCTAAGGAAATTAATATGGATGCCATTTTCTCAACAATATTTAAAAATATTTTCCACAAAAGCTTTCTTGTTTTTGAAATTTTAGTTATCCTCATTAATGATATATGAAATTCTCTTACTATACTCTTTCAGCATATTTTACTGTGCATACCAATATGTAACTTCAATATAAATAATTAAAGAAACTGTCTCTGTTTACATCAGTCTTTTCCTAGAGGCTCCTTTCCAGAGTTTGAGTCGTGAGTTCTCTTCTCCCATATTATAGAAGTGCACATATGCTCAGAGACCTGGGACTCCTTATGTCACTAACTTGATTTTGTTCTTTGTTCTCCCAACCTCCAAGCTAAAGCTTAAATCTATAGCTTCTTCTATAGCCATCTACCATTGAGCTATATAAACCAAACCCTGTCTACAGATCTGAATCACCATGAGGGCAGCCTTACTCTAAGCAAACATACTTGTCATTAACTTTTTTTTTTTTAGAAAATGGGAACCACTTAAATAAACAAATACTAAGGAGCTAATGCTTCTCTGAAAACAACCTTTCTTATCATCTTTTTCAACCTTATAATCCTCATAATCTCCCACTTCCACAGAATGATCTACTTTATGTTTAGAACCTGTTTCATCTGGTGAATATAATGTAACCCCCTTCTATTAATTACAATAAAAATATATGGAAAAAAAGAACCTATTTCATCATTTGTAGTGGATTATACGTATCTTTGATTTCTATCTTCATTCTCTGCTTTTAAATGAAATCTTAATTATTATGTAACATTCTTTTTAGAACTCAGATCTTAAATGAATGCAAATATTTTCTTATATTTTGTAGGCTTTCTTTTTAGCTTAGTGACTAAATCCTTTGCAGTACACAAGCTAGAAAGCTTGATCCAATCTCAATGGTCAGTACTCTGTAATCTGTTTAATTGAGCAACTAGAGTTCTATTTGGAATTTTTCTGGCTATGTCAATAAGTTCCAGTATTTCTCCTACTCTTTCCTGTAGTAGTTCCAATGTTTCAGTTTTTACATTAACATCTTCCATACACTTTTTAGTCTTTTTCCTATAGAGATCCATTTTTTCTCAGCACTATTTGTTGAAGACACTACTTTAAAAAAAAAAAAAAACTCTCTCTCTCTCTCGATGTGTGTGTGTGTGTATGTATGTGTGTGATGTCTAATAAGTGCTCCTTAAACAAAGTTGGGTGTCCTGATATTTTGTGCATAGATGTTAAGAATTGTTAATTACATCTTGATAGAGAGTTTCCTTGTTTATATAAAGTGACATTCTTCGTCTCTTCTAATTTCAATTTGAAATGCACTTTATTGGATAGAATATAACTACTCCTGCCAGCTTTTGGATCTGTTTGCTTAGAAGACTTTTTAACCAATCTTTTACCCTAAACCTCTGGTGGGTTTTTTTTTCTGCTATTTTTTTTGTAGTTTGTTTGCTTTTTGTTCTGCTACTTAGATTTGAACCCAGGGCCTGGGCATTGTCCTGTAGCTTTTTTGCACACGGCTAGTGCTTTACCACTTGAACCACAGTTCCACTTCTAGCTTTTTTGGCAGTTAATTGGAGGTAGGAGTCTTACAGACTTTTCTGCTTGGGCTGGCTTCAAACCTCAGTCCTCAGATTTCAGTTCCTGAGTAGCTAGGATTATAGGCATGAGCCACCAGTGCCTGAGTTACTACTATTGTTTTTGTCAAATACAGGTATTGTGTCTTTTGATGTAATTTAGCATTCTGTCTTTTGATTAGAGAATTGAGTCCGTTGGTATTAAATGTTAAAATTGTGTTGTGAGGGTAGTTCTCAGGTGACTGAACTTCAGCTTCTATAGTAGATCATATATATATATAATATATATATGTATACTATATATATATATCAGCATATTGTGGTCTCCCACATCTTTTTTTTCTTACTTTATCTCAATTAGATTCTTGGGCTTCTTTAACCCATTATTAGTTTTACCACAGGGAATATTTCATAAATAATACTTTATCCAAACTTACAATTTAGTTTAAATTTCACAAAGTTGTTGACTGACTATACAAAAAATCAACTATGGTTTTAGTTTTTTAACATAAATACTGATGTTTTCTGGTAGAGTTTATATTATTATTTTTCTTTCCTCAGGCTTGAGCCTGTTTTTGTTTTTTTTTGCTCAAGTCTAACACTCTACTACTTGAGCCAACTTCTGGCTTTTTCTGTGTATGTGGTAATAAGGAATTGAACCCAGGGCTTTATGCATGCCAGGCAAGCACTCTATCACTAGGCCAGACTCCTCACCCATGTAATCTTTATTTGAAAAAGAAAGTTTTTTTTTCCCCTCTTGTTAATAATTTTCTTCTATACTTCTGTGTCCCTTATTTTTATTGAGCACGAACTTGGGAAACTAGTAAAGAGGTTTTGTAGATAAAATATAAACAAGAAAATAAAAAATCCTATAAGAATTATGCCAGTGTCTCACGCCTATAATCCTAGCTACTCAGGAGGTTGAGATCTAAGGATCAAGGTTCAGAGCCAGCCTGGGCACAAAAGGACCTGAGACTTCTATCTCCAATTCACCTTTAGAAAATGGGAAGTTGGACTTCCCACTCAAGGGTAGGGCGGTAGCCTTGAGCTGAAGAGCTCATGGACAGCACCCCAGGCTGAGTTCAAGCCCCATGACCCACCAAAAAAAAAACAAAAGAATTTGTTTTGTTCATGAGGCTGTGGTTTTGTGTGAGAACTCATTTATAATGAAATCCATCCATCATGGTAATTCCATATTACTTGCTTTTACTTGAGCATAAAAGATAAAGTCTGGTGGGAGTGTGTTGCCAAAGCCAGAGCTCGTTTCTGTGTCTATACTGCCACCCTGTGTCAGTCATGGGGAACTGCACTTGTTTCACAGCTGCAGGCAAAATTCGAGCACCTTAAGAGATCACACCAAGAAGAAAGAATGAGACTGGAAGAAAAAAGAAGAATTTTGGAAGAAGAAACAATTGCTTTCTCTAAAAAGAAAGCTACCTCTGAGATATTCCAAAACCAGTCCTTTATGACATCAGCTACCTCAATGAGAAAAGAGAAGGATCGCAAGAAGTAAGAGTCACAGCAACCATTTTATTTATTTATTTTTTTTTGGCTGTCACCTAACTTCCTGTGTCCTTGCCCTGTTTGACCTTCCTCATTCTGTTTCCTTGCTTCCTTACTCCTGAGACTAACATGGCAGCTCCTTGGGAGAACAGCCTTATCCCACTCTGTCACTGCAGTCTTCTCAGCAGATAAACAACATCTGGCACATGCTAAGTGCTTAGTATTTACCAACCTGAGTGAATGAGTACTATGAAAATAAATCACAGTGTTAAAAAGTCAGTTGACTGTTCCTGCTACATAGCCCAGCATGGCTCAAGTTCACAGCTAATGACTAATGACCTACCTGAGTTATTCTCTATTGTGGCGGTAGGAGATAAGCACTTTGTTGGTTAATCTTGGACATAATATACGATAAACAAACCCCTAATTCTTAGGCTCATTTCTAAAAAAACAATTCTACTGATCATTGATTTGTGAGAATTTTTATTTTAATAAGGGAACCAGGCTATCGATTGGAACTCCTGTGCTTTGATGTCAGAGCTTGTGAAACCAATGATGGACGTTATGATGCAGATGAAAGTAGAGAGGGCTACAGTACAAGGGGGCAGCATGAGTAGCAATTGGATGATAATCTCAAGCTTGTAGGTTTTGGTATGTGTTAAAAATCAAAGGTATCAAAGTTCTAGAAAATACGTTTCTTTCTTTTTTATATTTTCTGTCTGTATTCTATGCTCCTCATTTTCTTTCACTTCAAATGCCCTTTATCTGTTTACCTATTTGACTGGAGCAAAACTCACCACAACTTGTTCTACATTTGGGGTCCTTTCCTACTTTCCTGTTTCATGTACCTGCCTCTGCCTTAATTATTATATCCTCCTGTATTCTACACAGAAAAAGCCTTCTACTTTAGTTTTCTCAGGGCCCATATTCTATGTAATTATTCGTTGAAAGAATGAATGTTAGTATATAACAGTAATATTCTATGTAAACATTGGATTTCAAAAAACAATCTATAAATATCATTTAGTACTGCTTTCCAACATGCTTAGAATTGTGCTTGCTAAAGGATCTTTTAACCTTCTCACCCCTTTATCTTAACCCAGTGTTATTAAAATTACACTTCCCAGGTTTTCCCATATATTGAAGAAAATCTACCTTGTAAAAATTGTCTTCATACTCTCTTGAGGGCTATGCTTTCCTTACAAATTAAAAGCCAAGTGTAAGCTCACAGTTCATCCTCAGTCCTAGGGGTAGAAGGGCCTGTGTCAAAAGCTTAAATGTCATAATAAATGGGAGCTGGTTCACACACACACACACACACACACACACACACACACACACACACAAGATAATTATTTGGTAGGTCCTTTTGTGTTTCCTTTCCTTTCTCAAAGCTCATAACTATTATATAGTAGAAGTATATTTGCTTTTTAATACAAATGTGTAACTAATCAAGAGGTCTTTCTGTGTTTTTCCAGCTCCAATTACATGTAACATAGGAGTTCCAGAGCGAAGAAGTCATCACAAGCGAAAGTTATTAAAAAGTTATAAGTATGTGTTGATTTTCTTGCTGTTTTTATTTGCTTTATAACAAACCTCTGTTTGGCAACTCGGCACAGTTATTACTTTTATGGAAAAGTATTTTAGAAGTATAAGGTCAATACATAAGCCAGAGTACATTTTCTTACATATTCACTGTTGTTTGAAATCTCTTGAGTTGTTGTATATGTAACTTGTGCTGCTGCCAAGTTCTTGTCCCTTTGCCATTCTTTATATCAAAAGGGCAAAGGCCCTGTGCCATTGAAAATGCACATCTCCTTCATACTGTGGGTATATGATTGTATTTCTATTCCAGGCTCATCCTCTCTTTTGTGTATATCCCAAACAAAAAAATTGAGGAAAAGTTTTGGAACATATTATAGAGCTAAAACTTCTAACCTCTCAAGTATTATAGAACTTTTAAATTTGTGATGCAGTTACTGAGTTGGATATCTTGAGCTTTTCTGACAAATGATATAACGTGATGGCTTTTTAGGCCTTCTTGTGTTTGATATAGTGCTATGATGAAACACGACATGCTTAGGAGTTAAAACATACAGGTATTTAAACCCTCTTATCTACTGTTAAAGTATCTTCAAATCTGGTTTTATTCCATTATTTTTATTATTATATCTTATATACTTGTTCTCTTTCTGAGGGAAAATAGTAAAGTTGAAGCATCTTTATTAAAATATTTTTAAAGAATATAACTGAATACCTGAATATTAAATATATAAAAATGTGATGTCATATTTCAAGGGATATTTGCGTTCAGTGCCTTAATCACCTGAGAATGTTTTAATGGTTCCTAACTCTTTTCAATGTCAGAAGTATATAGATTTTCATTTTTGTACTTAAATGTTCTAAATAAAACTGACACATTTGACAAAATTTATTTATTTATTTATTTATTTATTAAGTCATGTTTAAATTACTTTAACTTTTCTTTTTTCTCCTCTTCTTTTCCTCCTCTTCTTTCTCTTTATCTTTTTTTCTTTTTCTTTACAGTACGGGGATTTAAATTCAAGGTTTACTGCTTGCTAAACAGATGCTCTACCAATTGAACACCTCAGCCTTTGGGCCTGTCTATTCTGTAGTCCTCCTATTTGTACTTTCCTTGTTCCTAGGCTGACAAATATGCATAAGTGTACCCAGCCGTTCATTAAGAAGGAGTCTTGCAAATTTTTATGCCCTTAGCTTCCTTGATCCAAGATTCCCTGATCTCCACCTCTTTTTTTTTTTAATTCCTTTTTTTTTTAATTGTTGGGGAAATGTATAGAGGGGTTACAGTTACATTCATCAGGTAGTAGGTATGTTACTTCTCATACATTGATACCCCTTCTCATGTTTTTGTCCCCATTTTCCTCTCTCCATCCCCTCCCAATCATTTTGTTTCCCCCCTTCCCTTCCCTATTTCAAATAAACAAATAGATCTATATGCCACCTCTTAAATAGCTAGGATTGCAGGCTTGAGCCACTCCACATGGTTACCTTTTATGTTTTGACACATTACTTAAACATTTTTATGGAGCACAATGAAATATTTCAGTACTTGTTTACAGAATGAGAAGATCTCATCAGAGTGATGGCGTTTATTGTTTTCATGTTGTAATTTTTCTGTCATCTCTGATATTTAAAAAGATGTACGTAAGTATTGTCAACCACAATTGTCCTACCGTGCTATAAATACTAGAAATTATTTTTCCTATTCAGCTGCGTACTGGTATCCTTTCCTCTCTACTGAACCTTCTGTTCTTCACTTTGAGTCTCCACAGATGTGTAAGAACATGTTGTATTTGTCTTTCTGTGCCCAGCTTTGTTCAGCATAATGTCCTCCAGTGCCACTCCTATTAATGCAAATTCAACATTCCAGTGTGTATTTCATTTATGGTAGTTCTGTTTCTAGTATTTTTTTTGAGAAAATTGTTTTCATAATGACTATCTTAATTTACATTTCCACAAATAGTAGTGTGAGTTCCTTTGTTCCTACATTCTCACCAGCATTTATTATTTTATTTTGATAATCACCTTTCTAACTAGAACAAGGTACAATATTATACTGTGCTTCTAAATTATATTTCTTCATTGATTAGGAATTTTGATAATTTTACATGGGCTTATTAATGATTTATATTCCTTCTTTGGACAGCAATAATTTATATTCCTAGTTTTCAAGGTCCTAGGCCTTGAACTCTGGGTTTGGATGCTTCCTTTGAGAAATGTTTATTCAGATTCTTTGCTCATTTTTATTTTATTTATTTGTTTTTTGTTTGCCAGTCCTGGGCTTAAGCTCAGGGCCTGAGCACTGTCCTTGGACTTTCTCAAGGTTAGAGCTCTACCACTTGAACCTCAGCACCACTTCCAGCTTTTTTCTATGTATGTGGTACTGAGGAGTCTTCATACACGCCAGGCAAACACTCTACCAGTAGGCCAAACTCCAGCCCCTCCTTGCTCATTTTTAAACTGTATTGTTTTGCTTGCATTGCTTCTGGTTGTACTTTGGTTATCTCACATGTGCTTTTGGAGTCATAGTCATGAAAATGTTTGCTAAGACACTACACTGAAGTGATTCTATTTTTTTCTCCTAGTGTTTTTATAACTTCAAGTTCAGTATTTTTCTTAGGTTGACTTTTATGTAGATGGTGAATCATAGGGAAATAGATTCTTTCTTCTTCATGTGGATATTCAGTTTTTCCTGACTAAAAAGGAGACTTCACTAATGGATATTGTTGCTGGTTTTACTTTTTAAAGAAATCATTTGGCTCTGAATTATTTGTATATGAGTTCGTTCTGATTAATCTGTTTCAGTGGTCTGTACTGTGCTGTTTTTGGTTTCTATATCTTTTTAGTATGTTTTGTAATATGTGGTCTTGTGCTGAGATATAGTCCTAGATTTGTTGTAAAACTTCATGAAGTAACAGTGGATTTTATTAAGTGCTTTTTCTCCATCTGTTGGAGTGATCATTTGATTTTTGTTCTTCATTTTGTGGATGAGATATATCACATTTATTCATTTTTTGTTGAACTAGTCTTGCCTCTGGGGCATAAATCCTACTTGATCATGATGTATAATCTTTATGATATACTATTGGCTTCAATTTGCTAAATTTTGTTGAGAATTTTTTTTTGCCACTCCTGGGGGCTTAAACTCAGGGCCTGGGGACTGTCCGTGAGCTTTCACTCTATCACCTGAGCCACCACCAATTCTGGATTTTTTTGTGTATGTAGTACCAAAGACTCGAATCCAGGGCTTCATGCATGCTAAGGCAAGCACTCTACCACTAGGCCACACTCCCAGCCCCTTTGTTGAGAATTTTTATATCAGGATGTTGGTCTATACTTTTCTTTGTTGGTTAACATCTGATATAAGGCTAATGCCAGTTTGATAGAATGACTTTGGGAAAATGTCTTGCCTTTCATTTCTTTCAGAATTATTTGAGAATTGGCTTTAGTTATTTAAAGATTGGGTAGAAGCTGGACGCTGGTGGCTCATCTATAATCCTAGTTTCTTACGATTCTCATATTCTTAGTTTCTCATATCTGCAATCCTAGCTTCTGAGAATCAAGGTTCAAAGCCAGCTTGGGCAGAAAAATCTGTGAGACTCTTATCTCCCATTAATCATCAAAAGGCCAGAAGTAGAGCTGAAAATCAAATGGTAGACTGCCAGCCCTGAGCAAAAAGCTGAGAGGCAACATCTAGGGCACAGGCAAACAAAACAAAACAAAACATTTGTATAGAATTCAGTGGTACTGCTGCCTGGCTAGCTGTCAGATTTAGCATGTGCACATGTAGGCACTGTGATCTGGTCACCTGTATAGCAGGATCTCAGTCAGGGCCATACTTCTACCTAGTTGTAGATGGATGTATGTTCTAGCATGTCTGGCCACAGCTGTGTTCTCTGCATGTCTTCCTGCTTCCTAGGGGATGGGGCTCCATTGGGTTTGAAAGCTGGGGATTCCATCCTTTCTCATAGGCCTACACTGAAACCTCTGGGGACATTTTGGGCTGTGTCCCCTGTGTGAACATGATGGAATAACAGTGGAATCTCAAGAATGGAGCTACTTTGTTGGCTATTAGCCCCCCAGACAGAACACACTTGAGCAGTGGATCCAATTCTAAATGACATTGAGCTGAAACTATCAATCTGGAATGTCACTGTACTTTTCCCCACTCTGGAGCCACACAGCTACACGAACTAGCAATTTTCCAGACTTAGCCTGTGAGTCCATAAGATTCCATTGTTTGCAGCAGCTCTGAAGGCCTTTAGAAAGCTAAGGAGATGTCTATCTTGGCTCTAACCTAATCCTGGAAAAGGGTATGGTGTGGAGGAAGCAGACTCCTCCTTTTTCTCTGGGACTGTCTTAGTCTTCCACATTCTCGATGTTGTCCAATGTTCTTCATCAGTCTCCCCTGCCCTTGCTCTTTTCCTTCTTTGCAAGCTTTGTTGGTTGTATTATTTTTTTTTTTGAGGTACCAGGGTTTGAACTCAGGGCCTCACACTTGCTCTGCTGGTACTCTATCACTTGAGCCACACCTCTAATTCTGCCTCTTGCTGGTTATTTTGTATAGGGGATCTTGTATAATTTTCTGCCCAGACTGACTTTCAGTCAGGATCTTCCAGATCTGTCTCCTGAATAGTTTAGCTTATAAGCATAAGAACCTGTACTTGGCACAGGCTATTACCTTATGAAACATTTAATAAAAATTAGTTCATTTAATTATGTTTGAGCTTCACTAAGAGTTCCTTAGTATAGCTGCCAGCCCTGAGCTGAATTGGTAAAGATTGCTTCACCAATTCAGATAACCAGACAAACTGTACTTCGATTATTTAAGCCATGAGGTACTTTACTAGTGTTTTCAGACATCAAAATGTTTTACTTAATCTATGTTAGCAGTGCATTTTTACATAAAGTTGTATATGTTGTAAGTAACCTTTTTATTTCATAGTACAGTTTATTTGAACAAACATTTAAATGTCTTTGTTATAGTTGAAATCCATAGATATATTTCAACCTTTTCTAATAAATTAAATAGCAAGCATCACAAGTTTCTCCCCAGGCTCACTGACATCCAGTTTTTTGATGGATTGGGATTCCCTGAAGGCAAGTGGTAAGTGATATGGAGCCAGACAAATGCATAGTGCTTGGTGCACAGTAGCTAAGCAGAAAGCTCCTTGGAAGAACTCAGAGATGTTATATAACTCTGTTAGTTCCAGCTGAATGTTCAGCAGCTCTCCTTAATCATATTACGTTTACCTTTAGATGCCAGATGGCATATTGGCATGGTAACCAATTAGTTCAAGTTTCTAGTTGAAAAAAATGATAGAGACCTGTCCAAGCCCAACAGTGAGACAATGGTTTTGTACCACTGATGACTCTGGTATACAGAAGCCTCACTCCTTCAGCCACAGTGGGAATTTCTAATATACTTTCAATACCTGAAGTTCCACATAAGGTTTTAAGAGTTATCATACAGAGAAAACCATTTCAAACTATTACCCTATAAAGTTCAAGATCTTCTTAACATTATAAAGCTAGTTTATTCTCAACTATTTAAGTACAAGGTTTAAAAAAATGGGTTCTGTTACCCACTGATGCTTAAATTAATAAACCTGAACAAAATAAATCTAGTCTTTTTTTTCTCCCATTAAGCATACAAAAGAGGATTGACTGTGGCCAACAGCTGTTAATCTTCATATATACTCCACTGGGTTTCAAGTTCTCATACATAGACTGTGAAATAAATTTAAAAAAGTAGAGAGCTTAGTATTAGAGATCTTTGTAGATGAATGCATTTAGACCCTGTTTTTCTCCTGTTGGCCTAGGAAATGGGGTGGGGGGGGCGGGGGACAAACACAATCCAACTTACCCATGCCATCACTGAACAAACAGACCATATGGCCAAGTGAGCAGATATTTGTGTAAGATTTTCTCAAAAACATTCCTGCCTGTTCACAGCTCCCCAGGGAATCATCCACGGACTTGACTAGGTCTTAAAGGGGTATGGGCAGATTATCCAATAAATGAAAGGAAGAAAGCAGACCTGGTACAAAAAGCAGCATGTTTTTGTTGTTGTATGTTTTAGTCAAATGGGGGTTTGAACTCAGGGCTTTTTGCTTGCTGAACTGGCTAGTGCTCTGTCACCTGAGTCACACTGCAAGCCTAGCTTTTGGCCAGTTATTTTTGGAGAGGGTATCAAACTTTTCTGTCAGGACTGGTCTCCAGCTGCTGTCCTCCAAATCTTCTTCATGAATGCCTAGAATTAGAGCATAACAATACCTTGAGAATATTGCTAGGAAAACCTTGTGCACTCTAGAAAAGCAAGTGTGGGAGAGCAAGGGTTAGTTTTGATAGGTACATAAGGACTGTATCCAAGAAGGGTTTATAGCTGGACATGGCTCTGTGGCTCAAGTGATAGAGCACTAGCCTTGAGCACACAAAGGCTCAGGGATAACTCCCAGGTCCTAAGTTCACACCCCTGCACTGGCCAAAAAAGCAAAAAAAAAAAATGTTTATGAAGAGCCTTTGGAGATTTGACCCCACAAGGCAGATTATCCCTCCGTTGTTTGTGATAAAGCAGGTGGAATCTAATCTGGGGCAGTGTCTGACTCACTGGAGGACAGCAGACTAGTCTAGTCCCGATGTTAATACTGAACACACAGCATGCTCACCTAAGGACTATTAAAAAATAGTGAGACGGAAGTAATGAAATCGTAACTGTGAAGTAAATTCAAATAAATGACTGAAAAATTACAATATCTTTTAGAGCTGAAGTTACAGAAAATTAGAAGTAGAGTGGGTAGGGAAAACCCAACGTTCCAGGGTTCCTAAAGGTCGCCAAGGAACCAAGGCAGGAAATCATCTCTAACATGGTGAACTGCTGACCTACCAACAACAAAATAACAATCCAAAAGAAAACAGGAAACGGAGCAGGTGCAACAAGCAGAAAGTATAGAATGTCATGGTAGATTTAGATCCACTGCCATGTAAATATAGATGTTTGTAGTATACATAGGTTTTTAAAGAAGATAAGAAAGGATACATCCTACAAACTAACCAGAAGCTAATGGGAAGTCTAATATTCTAAAAGCAAAGACTGATGCTTCCAGTGAGGGATGAACAATTCTACATTCCTTTGTGCGAAATAATAGCCTCAGTGTATGACCCTGTTGCCTTTGCTAATGCCCTGGCAGCATCCCCTAAGTCCCAGCCTTGAGTCCCTGCCTCTGGAGGTCTAATCACTCCCTGTGGAGTCAGCACAGGCAGGTATTACCCAACAGGTGAAGGCAGCATGGACCCCAAATCATCATCTACCCCAGGTTAAGAAGTGGGAAGCCTACTGCACAACTCAGAAACAACCTACATGGCCTCAATGTCCATGGGACACCAAGCTACAGGTCTCTAAGCAATGAGCAGGACAGGAAGGCAGTTGGAGATACTGGTACAGGGACATGTCCAAATCCTGATGTTTAAAACTCATTAAACTGTCCACTCAGATATACAGTGTTTCCTATGTCCCAGTACATGGGTGGCTAAGGCAGGAAGGTAGCAAGTTCAAGAACAGTTTAGGCTACGTAGTGAGACGCTGTCTTTTAAAAAATAGGAATGAAGAAGAAATAAAGATGAGAAGATTGTCCAGATGCTGAGTCCATGCCCTCCGGCTGTCACAAAGTTGTTTTTTGCAGGTCTCCTAGTGTGTATCCTCCATTTCCTTGGTCGCCCCTCACTTCCTAACTCGTCCCTAAGGGTTACAACTGTTCATAGCACCCATCTTTCTCATCTTGGTTCTGAAAGAAACAAGAGTAGCAACTGGAGGCCAGAAACATCATCCTAACAGACTTGATGTGGAATGTGTATATGGTGAGAAGCCCAGAGCCGGGCTGGTTTACCCTTTTACTCACAAGCCAAGCCGAAGGCCCACCACCCTTCCCAACCTACCTGTACTTCTTCCCACATGGTGAGAAAAGGCAGCCCAAGCCAATAAGTGGGAAGGTAACTGCAGTTCAGCCAACGCATGGGACACCTGCCTGCACCAAATTCATGGAGCCAGAAGTCCAAGTAATGGTTATTCAGGGGAGGTGAAGAACCAAATACTTGGACAGTAACACTGACTTAAATGTGGTTTTTTATTCTAGTGTGGCTGTGGCATTTAGTTACCATGGGCACGGATGAATTGGATGCAGTGGCATGAACTTAATTAGAATCACCCTCCCCAGTCACCCTTCCAGGCTAAGCAAACCAGACATACGTTTCCCAACAGAGCAAAGTAGTCCACAGTCCACGGACTGTGGCTGTGTGAGTCTTCCATAGTTACATAGGCCTTATACAGGCGGGCCCCTTCAGGCTGAGCTGAGGGAAGACATGTAGGAGCAGGGCTTCTCTGTCCTTCAGAGTGGACAAGGGAAGCAGAGCACAAAGGCTGCGTGCAATATTTACCAGATCAGTCCTTGACTGGTGTATTCCACCCCATCCAAGTTCTCAGGAGTTAATTCCTCGTTTCAGTGTTAGCTGTTGCTCTACATGGAGCTCTGAGTAGTTTTTAAGACCAATGTATTTGAATGATGGGATTTTTCAGGAAACCAGGAAGCGGGGGAATTTTGAGAAAAATCTCCCAGGACCTTCCAGATTATCAAATTCAATAATAAAAAAGGCTGTTTTCCTATAGTGTTGGGGGCTTACCTGCAGGCCTACTGCATGGGTTTGTAGTTAGCACAATATGAGGCTGTTACAGGCCAGAAAGCTGGTCTGGACTTGAAGGTGGCCAGCACAGCCTCCACCCTAGCTGGATTCTAGAGAAAGTCTGCAGTCATCTGACCACACGTGTGATTACTATAATCGTGGGGACTACAAACATGGGTAGATGTTTGGGTAATGTTCCAGGATTCCCTAAGAACCCCTCTGCCTCTCACATGAATTCCGTGAACTTGGTTTCCTAATGCTGTACCCCTAATTCTTTTTCTTTTATTGTCAGTGTAATGTATAGAGGGGTTACAGTTACATTTGCCAGGTAGTAGGTGTATTACTTCTCACACATTCTCAGAGTTTTGTCCCCATGTCTCTCTCCCACCCCCTCCCAATCATCTTGTTTTTCCCCTTCTGTTTCCTATTTCAAATAAACTTATATGCAATACACCAGTAAGTCAGATATAGTAACAATATGAGATTAACCAAAGGTCAAAAAAGAGAAGAGAAATAACATAGTACATTAAGAACAACACGCACACTAATTCTTTTTTTTCCAAGCACACTAATTCTTTTATTTTTATCTGTAAGTAGTTGTACCCAAGAGTTGCCATTCAATGAAGTTGTATATGAACATAATGAATCTTAATGTCTATCCTTTGATTGCCCCTTGCTGACAGCTTATTTTCCTTTATAAAAATCCTTTAGGAAAGCTTATTCTGTTAAAATATTGACCTATAAATGTGACAAAATATTGTTGGAATATTACTGTAATGCATCCATGTGACTTAAGTTTTCCCCTCTAGACACTTTGGGGCCTATGGGTCTTTCAGTATTTTTCATGGAATTCTACTTGAGAAATGCCCATGGAATTGTACTCCAAAATTCTGCTTCTTAGAAGACAGATGTTTCTCAGGACACTGGAGCCTCAGGAGGCTCGATCCAAGGATCATAGTTTGAAGTCAGCCGGGGAAGACAAATCCAGGACTTATCTCCAATTAACCAGCAAACAGTTGGAAGTGAAGATGTGTCTCAAGTGACAGAATGCCTGCCTTGTTGAAAAAGCTAAACCAGAGTATAAGGCCCTGAGTTCAAGCCCCACAAGATAGATGTTTTCCGGTGCACAGAAAAATACAGTACCAACGAGCTGAATCGATGTCTTGTTACTGCCCTGTTGGTACACCGTTCAGGGCCCAGTAACGGGAATCCCTCCTTTGCCCACTGCTGTGTGGATATCCGCCCAGGTACGGGTAAGATGAATTGGTATGTTACATTTCTTTGTGTGTTGGTCTAGGGCTGGAATGTAGGGCCTTGGGCTTCTTTGCTCAAGGTTAGTGCTCTACCACTTGAGTCAGGCCTCCACTTCAGCTTTCTGCTGTTTATTTGGAGATAACAGTCTCAGTCTTTTCTGCCCAAGTTGGTTTCAAACTTCAGCCTCAACTCTTAGCCTCCTGAGTAGCTAGGATTATAGCCTGAGTCACCAGTTGATATAGTAGATTTTAATATTTGCTTAAGAATTAAGTGAAGGGTGAAGCTTCCTTGTTATCTTTCTTCCCAACAATAAGCAGTAAAGTAAGATCTATGTTTGTGGAATTTTTCTAGTGAAAATGCCTACAATTTGCTATCACCAAAATAATTCCCTCTTCAAACTGAGGTTTTTCCCACTCCCACCAGCAGATGTTGCTAAGAGATCGCATTGAGTCACAGGTGGGCCTGTAAACTCAGGCCATCAAGGCAGTTGTCTACGAGAAGCAAGGATTTCTGAAAATGTCTGGACAGATGTCGGGTTTTCTAGGGTTGGAGAGAATAATGACAATTTAAGATAGGTGAGGTTTTAGTAAATCACCTGAAAATTGTCCAGATAATACCAGAGAGATTTTTGAAATGTTACAGATCATAATAGAATATTCTCAGAGATCGCGGACTGTTGGAGAAATATGCCATTTAGATAGGAATCAGATGCATGATTTCTTTATACCTAAGTGTCACACATGAACTGAAATAGTACCTGACATGCATAATTAATATGAATCTTGACTTGGAGATAAGTGATTCACTCTGAAGATTCTCTCTGATGTATCAAGATTGATTAATAATTGTCCAGCCATCCGTTTGCTCAATGACTAACTTCCCACTTCATGTACTCATGGAGTGTATTTCCTACTTGGGTTTACAGGAATAGGAATGAATGAAGTGAAAAATCCATTGTTTCCCAACTTTGCTATGTTACAGTGCTGGTTAACACAATATGTGTGAGATATTATCTGTGTTATAGGACGATTTCAGTAATTCTCAAGATACTCCAAAAAGCAATTCCTTTTTTCTCCCTTTAAATGATGAACAGACAAGTTCAGGAAAATCAAGACCTATTCTCAATCACCCCTCAATTACCCTTTCTCCACCTGCTGGGCTGGACCAGCTTGTCAGGGGAGCTACGGCACTCCTGGGCTTTCCATCTCAGCCCCATGCCAACAGCTACTCTGTGCCTCAGGCTTTCCCCCTCCTTCAAGATCCAAGATCTGCTGGCCCACAGATGTTCTTCACGGAGAAATTCAGTGGTCCCAACTCGGCATTCAATACATTCCGTCCCTCTTCCTGTGTCCCTCATCTAGCGGATGAGGGTTGTCTCCCTCACATCCACCTGGTTCCCCCATTCTCTAGAGTTCTTCTTCCTCTCAGCGTTTTGTTAAAGGGGTTGTAGGCTCTCTTACCCCTGTCCATCTGCCTCTGCTAGTACCTTGACTGGAAGCCGCCAGAACTTCAACCTAGGGTCAGCTAGGGTGAGGTGTGAGCTCTTAGTCAGGCGCAATCTCCCTCAAAGTGTTGGGATGTGTGAGAGTGGCTACAGTGAGGCTGTGAGCACTCAGGACACACCGAGTCCTCTCCCCATCCATTCCTGTCTTCACGGGCTCCCACCCAAGAGAACATCAAAGAGAAAAGTGACAGCCCCCTGCTCCTGCAAAATAGCAAAGGGAAAGAAATCCATTCTCCCTTTCGGCTCCAGATGACTGATGCCTTCCTACCCCCTGTGACTTAGACTCAAGAGGTAGTGCTCCTTGTCTACCCGGACAGGCCCAGCATACAGACCCTCCAAAGCCAAACTCTTTGTTTCATACATGACTACCTGAGTGGCTGGGATCGTGACCTAGTGGTCAAGTGCTTGTCTAGCATTCACGAAGCCCTGGGTTCAATTCCTTGGTACCACAAACAAATACAGAAGTGGTGCTGTGGCTCACGTGAGAAAGCCCAAGGACAGTGTCCAGGCCATGACTGGCAGAAAAAAAAATAGATACCTGAAATGCACCTCCACAGATCCAGTGGAATTCAAGGCTAACTTACGAAACTTGTCTGAAAAAGATCATAAAGGATGAGGCTAAATGAAAGGATCTCTAGGATATGGAAACAAGAGCTTTATCTTCTGCGATTGTTTTCTTAATGTACTGTTATTTCTCTCCTCTTGTTGCCCTTTGGTTAATCTCTTACTGTTACTCTATCTGACTTTGTTACCTGGCATATTACATATATATATATATATATATATGTTTATTTGAAATAGCAAAGGGAAGGGAGGGGAAACAAGATGATTGGGAGGGGGTGGGGGAAGGAAAATGGGGACAAAAACCTAAGAAGGGATATCAGTGGGTGAGAAGTAATGCACCTGTCTGGCAAATATCACTGTAACCCCTCTGTACATTACAACAACAACAAAAAACGTATCTAAAAATCCCTTTCCCTCCCTAGGGCACCATCACAGATACCTCAGTCTGAGTAGTATACAGCCCTCCTCCTGAGAATGGGCTTCCATGGGGGGAAACCATCTCTTCCTGCTGCTCTTTGCCTTGCTTCCCTGCAGCCACTCTGTCAGCCTTCCTTGCTCACGCTGCAGCGGAAAGCCCTTGAGGTACCAGCAGGCCTGTGGTCAGCTCATCCTCCCCAGGGCAAGAGCCCTGCCCTTTCACAGAAATCTTTTATTTCCTCGTCTTTCCTAAGTCCAGATTTGTTTCAGCCTTCCCCCAGGCTAGGCGGCGTCAGGGTAAGAATTACAGCTAGGGGGAGGAGGCGGAATGACTGAGGAGGGGAAGGGGGACCCCGCTGTGATCTAGGTGCCAAGGGGAAGTGTGAGAGGACCGAGCGGCAGCTTTACTTCTGGCGTTATGAACTTGGGCAGGAGGACAAATAGGAGTCAACAGCCTGCAGCCTTCATTGTTCACCTGAAGGGGGCTTGTCCCCACAGGCCCAAGGCTGCGCCCAGTCCCTCTGCCCAGCCACCACCCCTCCCCTCTGGATGCATGCATGTCAGCTGGTCCTTTGTCTTCTGCTGGTCAGCTCCTCATCACCAGGACAAAGGCTGAAGAGGTCCTGGCAGGAACCTGAAAGAAGCCTCAGGGATTCTATTCTGCAGGGAGAAAAGAACTCACCGCTGGGATAGCAGTGCCCAGCTAGGGGTCTAGGTGGGTTCTTGGGCTTCTGCCAGACTGAGGCTTGTTCCAGGGTCCAACTCACAGCCCACTCACAACAGCTATGCCAATGGCAACCAAGCTGCCGCTGTTTAAAATGACAGAAATGTTTTTTGTTTTTTTTCCCCACAAATGGCCAGAGGGGGAAAAAGTGTTCCTAACAGATATTATAGGACTAGTTAGAAGACAGAAACAAGTGCAGTAATTTCTCTGCTAGAGAAAAGAGGAGTTGGCTAGTACAACAGAACACACAAGTGTGTAGAAAGAGCTCTGCTGGCAGCAGCCATTATTCCTGCCCTGAGGTAAGAGTTCAACAAGTGCCTGGCCCTTCCCACCATGAGGACCTGAGGGCATCTGGCACAGATCTTGCACCAGAAAGCTCTCTAAAACTACCTGGGGTTAGCCTGCAGTCGAAACCCAGTGAATGACAGGAGTGGAAAGCAGGTCCTGTCTCGGGGTGTGACCTAGCGAGAAGGAAGAGGGTGACGAGCAGGTGGAGAGTGAACACAGTCAGAAGACACGTATGCGTGGACCTGGGGCAGTGAAGCTTGTTGAGACTGGCTCGTGAAGGGAGGACGAAGGTGCCATGTATGCATTTACAGATGTGTTCTTAGGAAACACTCTTGAACAACTGATGAATGCTAATAAAAAATGTGAAGGGAAAATGAAATACCCAGGCAGGCGCCGATGCCTCATGGCTGTAATCCCAGCTACTCAGAAAGCTGAGACCTGAGAATGCCAATTCCAACTCCAGCTCAGCTGGAAAAGAAAAAAGTCCATGAGACTCTTACCCTAATGAACCAGCAAAGAGCTGAGAGTGGAGCTGTGTGTGGTTCGAGTGGTATTGGGTCAGTCTAGGGTAGAAAAAAGCCAAGTGAGAGTGCAGCACATGGACTTCAAGCCCTGGTACTTGCACACAAAAAGATCAAGCCTGCTCGTGCACCTCGTGAAGTGTTGTCACAGGGGCAGGTGATGAAGGGGGATTTGGAGGCTGAAAGGCAGTATCAGGATGGCTGGCCCAGCACGTCCACAGTATGGGAGCGATGAGCACACGTATCAGGCAAGAGCAGTGTATTTTTTCATCGGCTTGCTTATTTACTTGTTCAGCTTCTGACAAATTAAAACAGAGCCTGCATCTGACCTGGTCCTCTAGAGGACAGGGCACTCTTCCAGGAACTGGGCCCTCAGCGTACATTTATTTATTTAATTTATTTCTTCCTCTGCCTTTGGCTTCCTGAGGTCCTGGGCTACCTCCCCTGCTGAGACTGGGCGAGTACATTCCTGGAATACATGTCATTATTCTCCACGGACTGTTCTTTTTGTAGATGGCTGATTTTCTTTTGCTGTTTTTTTTAATTAAAGAATTGATTAACCTTAATTTTTACATCATATTTCAAATGACATGTTTAACAAACAAAGTGTTCAAGAACAGAATCTCTGTACACAATCACTGGCACTTAGTTTTTAGAACATAATCAAAATTAGGCTAAGGGTTTGTATATCATAGATACATATTAATTTATGAAATAAAACATCATGTCTATAGAGTCATAGGTTTTTATGTCTATGTAGTTGTGTTTTTATTTCCAATACCATGTCCATAACATTGGGTATGCAAGTATTGAGTCCTCGCTTTTGTACTGTTTGGATCTAATTTTTGCTAAGTTTTAAAAAAGAATTCTTGCATCTGTGTTTATTAGCACTATCAGACTGAAATGTTCATGTCTCCAAATGACTTTGATTTTGGTATCAGTGTTTTTCTAGCTTTGCAAAATTAGTTGGGAACTATCACATCCTTTTCAACTTTCTGAGAGTCTGTTTAGAATTAATATTGTTTTGTCTTAGATGGTTGTGGTTTCCTTTTTCATTTCAGATGGGTTTCATTATCTCTGTATGATCCATGTGTGTATTTAAAAGAAACCTTCCATTTCTTTTTCTACTGTGTTTGTACTTATCTTTATTATTTTAAATGTGTAGGATATTTTTTCTCACAATAATTTAAGTATTTTTATTTATTACATCTATAAATTGTCTCTCTTGGGCTGTTACTACTGATTGATTTTTTTAATAATTTAAAAGTTAATTTCAGTTTATTGCAAAGGTGTTGTACAGGGGGGTTACAGTTACATAAGTAAGGCAATGATACATTTCATGTCAAACATTGTTACTCCCTCTCTCCTTTTTCTACCATTTCTCTCCCCCAGGCCCTTCTCCTACTGATTGATTCTTTTGTTAATATTATGTGTGTCATGTTTTAATATTTCCTTTGATAAGTATTTCTTTATTGGATTTCAGACCAAGTCAAATTGACACTATTGCAATGGCACACTGGAGTTTGTTCTATTCTTTATGTAGACATTGCTAAATTGTTTGAAACCAGTTTAATAATTTTGAAATTGGTATTTATGCCAGATCCAAGCAGCTTTGCTCGGGTCAGGCTATGGTAGCTATCCCTTCTGAGGGTATAATAGCTTCTTGTTGGTTTCTGAGAGCCCAGTGAATACTACATCTCTTGTCATTTCCAGGAGAGTTCCACCTGACCCAACATCATGCTGGTGAACCTAGCCATGAGTAGTTTTCTCACATACTCGGTCAGACCCTTGTCAGCTATTGCAGTACAAGCTCTGCAGAGCTTGCTTCCTTTCTGAAACATTCCCTCCATTCTGGTACTCTGTTCTATAAGACTATGTTCTTTACACTGTCTGGTACTCTGTCTACAAGACTGTGTCCTGTGCTCACTCTGTCAGCTTGGAGGCAGCAATCTAGACATTCGCTGGGCTCATCTTGTTTTACAGACTCAAATTCAGATGCTGGAATCCTAACCCTTACAATCTCAGAGTGTAGCAGTACTTAAAGAAAAGCATTCACAAGATGGTTCAGTTTACACCTAGGTGTTTTTATAATATCTTTAGCCATCAAGGAAGAATCAAAACTACATTGCATTGGGTACTCATAGCTTGCACCTACAATCCTAGCTACTAAAGTAGGCTAAGATTTGAGGATCACAATTCAAAGCCAGCCTGGGTAGGAAAGTTTGTGAGACTCTTATTTCCAGTTAACCACCGGAGAGCTAGAAATGGTGTTGTGGCTCAAGTGGTAGAACACCAGCCTTGAGCAATAAAAGCTAAGTGAGAGCACCCAGACCCCGAGTTCAAGCTCTAGTACTGGCATGTACACGAGTCAAGTGCACACGCAGGCATGCACACACATGCACACAACCCACAACTCGATGTCATGATTCCATTTTACTCAAGTCAAAATGCCTGCCACTAAAGAATAAACAATAAAAAAAACACCCACAAACATTGGCCAGGTTGCAGGGAAAAGGAATTCTGATTTATTGCAGGAAGAAATAAAAAATCAGTCAAGCTACCATAGAAATTAATATGTTGGTTCCTCAGAAAGATTAAAAATGAAACACCCATATGATTCAGTCATATAACTTCTGAGTATCTACCTAAAAGAACCAAACTCTGATTACTATAAGACATATTTTTTTGCCAGTCTTAGGGCCTGAACTCAGGGCCTGGGCACTATCCTTGACGAAAGCTAGCATCCTACCACTTAGATCACAGCACTACTGTGGTCTTTTTCTTTGTGCGTGGTATGAAAGAATCAAACCCAGGCTTTGTGCATGCTAGACAAGCACTCTACCACTAGGTCATGTTCTGGGACCCTATAAGATACTCCTTCACCCACATTTTTACAATAAAATTGTGCAATCGGCCTAGGTCCCTGACAACAGATGGATGGATAAGAAATGTAATATACACAATAGAGGTTTACTCAGCCATTAAAAATGAACGTATGTTGTTTGCTGGAAAAATGGGTAGAATCAGAGCTCATCAGGTTAAGTGAAATAAGATACTCGCCCCATGTCATGAGAAAGGGTATCAATGTTTGTGAAGTAATGCACCTTCTTTCTGGTGAATATAATGTAACCCTTCTATTAATCACAATAAAAATAAATTAAAAAAGATACTCTCCCCAAAACAAATATCACATGTCTACTCTCATTCGTGGAAGTTAGGATCAGAGAATAAAAACGAGGTTCAGGAAAATTAAAGGAGATCTCCTGGAGCAATGAAGGGAAAGAAGAAGGGGAGGGGATTCGTGAGAGCCGTGGAGAGCATTTGCACGTACAGAAACACCTGATGACGTAAACGAACAGACACCAGTGTTTCTAAAAGGTGGTTGAGGTAAACTGATCCAGTGGTGACTGGAATTATTATAAAAGAGAATACCTGGAAATGAAGACACACATAGGGTCATGCAGGAAGAAGACCTCCATGAGAACACACTGCAAGGTGCTGTCTGAGAGCCAAGGACAGAAGCCTCAGCAGAAGGAACCCAAGGCAACTTGACATGTCTCCAAACTCCAGGAGTGAGAGGGAATAGAGCTTCTGCCATTTCAGTGATCCAATCTGCGTGAACAGGTTCTGAAAGCCTGAGCTGCATCCTACCCTCATTTCCTTCCCTTTTCTAGATGCCTGGATTCTAAATTCTCCTTTCCTAATTATGTAGAGACGAGGATAAACTCAGTTTCTTTTCTTCTGTCATGTCCAGAAGCAAAAGCTGGAACTGGCTTTGATATCTCAGTTCTATCCCCCTCTACCCATGTTCCAGAAAGAGATGGCTCCTTGCTGAACGTCAGATTAGGATATCTGGGGGAGATTGTAAAAACAGAGACATAAGAGGAAATAGACTAGGAAGCTATAATGAGAACCCTGAAATAAAGATGACTTAGAATCCTTTTTCCCTGTCATGTGACAGTCTGGGCTAGCTGTCCACACGCGTGAAATTCCCTAAGCCTTCCTACTCACTTTCCTGCGGGCTGTGGAGTTTGAAGATGGCCTTCTACAACCATGAACCAGCCTGGGGGATAAGAGGAAGAAGTGGCAGAGGACCATTTCTCTTCCAGAACAATGAACCATAGCCTGGAGAGTCACTGTCATTCATGTTCCTTGTGCCACCCTACACCTTTTTGCAGCCAGACTAGGAAATGTATCTGTACAGCCAAGGTGCACTAAGATTTCCGTTTTTATTTATTTATTCATTGCCATCCCCAGGGCTCACAGCCTGAGCACTGTCCTTGGACTTTTTCAAGGCTAGCACTTGAGCCACAGCACCATTTCCAGCTTTTTCTGTATATGTGGTACAGAGGAATCAAACCCAGGTCTTTGTGCATGCTAGGCGAGCACTCTCTCACTAGGCTAAACTCCCAGCTCCAAAGATTTCCTTTTTATGGGATAAGGAGAGAACAGTAGTGGTAGAAGTCACACAGATGGAACTTTTTCTGAGTAAGGCTAGCACTCTACTGGATTCACCCTTCCAGCTTTTTGATAGTTAACTGGAGACAAGAGTTTCACAGACTTTCCAGCCTGCGCTGGCTTCTAATTGCAATCTATTTATTTCAGCCTCCTGAGTAGCTCGGACTATGGGCTGGGCCATTAGCACCTGTCTGGTTAAAGCCTTTTAAATGGAGGACAGGAAGGGAATTTGTCCTCACCAATCCTAACTCACTGGATGATCAGTGACAGCAGAGCACCACAGTGAGGGTGGGTGTCCGATGTGGCCTTATTTGCTAGTCGTGTGTTCAAATGGAAATAAGAGACCCTGCTGTAACAGGAATGGCTTGCAATGGTAAGACTGTTAGTGAGTGCGAGAATGAGCAGGCAAACCTGAGGGCATGGCTCCAAATCACATTCCAAGGCTGGCTGAGAGTGCAGGCCAGGTGGATAGGAGGAAGGACTGAGGGTATCCACCGAATAGCTACACTTCACTTTGACATGTGAGTGTAAGCATAAACATCTGTCTCAGGCCCTCCAGGAGTTCATTAGAACACCAAACCCCAACCTAAGTAACAAGGGACACAAACGTACCAACTGCTGCAGAAACATTTAATTACAGAGGTGTTGCATTGCCCTGGAGAAACAGCGTCCAATACACACAAGCTGTGCTTCCTTTGGGATGTTTAGGGATGCTCCCATTTCATCACAGATAGAAAGCACCCTTATAAATGGAGGAAGTGGCACAGTGGCTCAAGTGGTAGAGCTGAAGAGCTCGGGGGCAGTGCCCAGGCCCAGAGTTCAAGCCCCATGACCTACCAAAAAAAAATTCTAGGCTCATACCTTTGTTTCAAGAAGCATCACTCTAGTCTTTTGGGGGCTTGAAAATGTTATCTGGCTTCCAGATGATAACAGTTGAGGGAAGCCTTGCTGGCTCCTTTCTGTAATCCTAGCTACTCAGGGAGCTCAGATCTGAGGATATCCGTTCAAAGCCAGCCTAGGTACAAAACAAATCCAGGAGACGCTTATCTCCAATTAACCAGAAAGTGATACTGTGGCTCAGGTGGTAGAGTACCAGCCTTGACATTTACCCAAATGTCCATAAACAAGGACATACTATAAAGCCACTAGACAACGATGTTCATTGCAGCACTATTTACATAGCAAAGATATGGAACCAACCCAGATACCCCTCAGTAGATGATTGGATCAAGAAGATGTGGTGCTTATACACAATGGAATTCTATGCTGCCATCAAAGAGAATGACATCGCCCCATTTTAAGAAAATGGAAAGATTTGGAAAAAATCATATTAAGTGAAGTAAGCCAGAGCCAAAGGAACATAGGCTCAATGGTTTCCCTCATTTGTAATAATTAGTACACATCTAGGACTCTCCTGGGAGAGGATTACAATAGCTCAAAACCTAGATACATAAGGCCATATAGGATGAGACTAAATGAAGGATCTCTAGGATATGGAAACAAGAGATTTATCTTGTGTGATTGTTGTTCTTAATGTACTATGTTATCTCTTTTCTCTTTTTTATCCTTTGGTTATTCTCATATTGGTACTGTATCTGACTTTGTTATCTGGTATATTGTATATAGATTTATTTATTTATTTGAAATAGAAAAGGGAAGGGGGAAAAGCAAGATGATTGGGAGGGAGTAGGGGATAGAAATGAGAACAAAAACATAAGAAGGGGTATCAATGTGTGAGAAGTAATGCACCTACTACTGTAACCCCTCTATACATTACCCCGACAATTAAAAAGAAATGCCAGCCTTGAGCAGAAAAAGCTAAGGGATGGTACCCAGACCTTAAATGCAAACCCTAATAATAGCACAGAAAAAATTGAATAATAAATCTAGACACTGGAAATACAATTGGAAAAGTAACGAGTATTTCTATAAATAGTTAATTCTGGAGTCTGGAGCTTTTTGATCTAGCCTGTAAATGAGAAGAAACCTTCCATGTCTGAAAAGAATGTTCAGCTTAGCCAGGCATGGTGGCTCACACCTGTAATTCTAGCTACTCAGGAGGCTGAGATCTGAGGATCTTGGTTCAAAGCCAGCCCGGGCACATAAGGACCTGAGACTCTGATCGCCAGAGTGGGGCTTGGCTCAAGGGTAGGGTGGTAGCCTTGAGCTGGAGAGCTCAGGGACAGTGCCCAGGCCAAGTTCAAGCCCCATGACCCACAATTTAAAAAAAAAAAACCAACAACAAAAGAAACCACTCGGCTCCGTCGCCCTGCTTGTGTCTCTCTGAGTGTCAGAAGCAGTTTGTAACCCCTGAGTCCCAAGGACTGCGCTGGGTCACTCCTGACACAGGAAGCCCTTCCAACAATCCCCACGTCCCCTCATCTGGACTTCCTCTGGGGCTCTTGGCCAAGTGACAGGCGCCGTGGGATGCTCTGTGTTCACCCATATTAACAATTTTGTCCTTACCCTTGTCACGATCATGTCATCATTCTGGAGGAACCCTGGACACTCTTCAAATAATCTTTCGTTCAGATACAATAACTTCACTGGTTCCCACATTCAGAATAAGGTTCTATAATTATGCAGGTGGAGCCTGATATGTGTCCACTAAGCCCTTTCCTTGAGGTGACTGATACCTGTCATTGTTACATCTACCTGTGTTTGCTGTGTATTGCTGTTTTTAACTAAATCATTATAAATATTTCATAGCATAGAGCCCTATGACACTGAAGACTTCCTTTCAGACTGACAGTAGTTTGACTTGGCTCCATAGAAGTTTTAGAAGCCTTCTGTAAGAATCTTGTTGCTTTGATGAGTTAATTAAAAAGATTCAAAGCAGCCATGCTCTCATGAGCAGCAGAAAGAGTCATGCCTGGATTGATTGGCACTGATTGGAGCCACAACACTTCCATGGAAGGCACGTTAAAGAGCTGAGTTCACAGTAAAGTATTGCGTTTGCCACGCTTTTAGTAACTCAAAGTGCTGCCGAGCCCGTCTTGCCCTTCCCTTCGTAAGTACTTCGTATCAAGCACTGTGATCAGAATGTGAGGCTGGCTTCGGTGCTCTCCAGTCCACAGAGCATCCACAGTGCTAGCGCTGACATCAAACACGCTTGGCCAGCAATGTGAGGGGTTTCCACATCAGAACGTAGATTTTGCCTTTGAACAGAGCGAGACAGAGAGGAGGGTGGGGAGTGTTCCACAGGGACACATCACTGCAGAAAAAGTGCAGATATTCAACATGGATGTTTCCTGTGCTGACTCAGGGAGCATAGTCCCTCCTCTGCTGGCCCCTGCTCTGAGGTTGGGGTACAGAGGTAGGCAGGGAGTCCCAACAGAGCCAGAGACATGGAGAAAGTACAGGACACATGTTCTGCATACAATTTAAATAATTTGTAATTGGTGATGTGATGCTGAAAAATCTGTCCTTGCAGAAGAAGTTCTGTGGAGTAAGAGGAGCTTTTGTCCCACCACAGATCCTCTGCTCCAACCTGGACCTCCCAGGAGTCCCTGCTCAGAGACTGTGGAGCCTGCGAGGCCAGCCCTCTAGTAGAGTCCCCAGATGGCTTCTGTCGAGGCGGGGGGAGCTGTGGTATAGTGGGTCTGCTCACTGGGCCTCAGCATTCTCTGCCTTCTGTTCCTAGACCTGGGTGACCTGGATTTTTGCTGCTATTGTTGCTATTGTTTTATTTTTTAGCAGTACTAGGGCTTTAATTCATACTTGCTAGACAGGAAATCTTACTATTGAGTCAAACTTCCAACCTTGATTTTTTTTTGCCAGTTCTGGGCCTTGAAATTAGGTCCTGAGCACTGTCCTTAGGCTTTCTCAAGGCTCGAGCTCTACCACTTGAGCCACAATACCACTTCCAGCTTTTTTCCATGTATATGGTACGAGGAATCGATCGCAGGTCTTCGTGCATGCTAGGCAAGCACTCTAGCCCTAGGCCAAACTCCCGGCCCCAACCTTGATTTTTACTCATTTATTTATTTATTTTTTAACAGTTACTTTATTAAGCATCTTATAAAAGCAGTTACAATGCCTCCATTTTAATAACTTTATTTGAATGTTATAAAAATTAAACATATTTGCACATTAAAGAGAATGTATAAAGAGATCAAGTCATGGTCAGCTCATGTTAGTTTTTCCTTCAGGGTTTGCTTTTTTTATTGTGATTAATAGAAGGGTTACATTATATTCACCAGATAGAAGGTGCATTACTTCACAGACATGGATACCCTTTCTCATGTCTTGGTCCCCATTTCCCTCCCACCCTCCCCCCGCTTATTTGATTTCCCCCTTCCCTATCCAATTTCAAATAAATAATTAAGCACATATAAAATATATCAGATAACAAGGTGAAATATTGTAACAATATGAGATAACCAAGGGATGGCAAAAGAGATGAGCGATAACATAGTACATTAAGAACAACAGTCATTTATTATATGGCTTTTGTTTCCTCATCGTGGAGGTCCTTACATTTAGTGTCTTACTATTTGGCTTAATGTCTCTAGATTTTGGTCTATTGTAAATCTCTGCTAGGAGAGCCCAAGGTTTCTACTGATTATGACAAATGAGGGAAACCATTGAGCCTAAGTTCCTTTGAGTCTGGCTTACTTCACTTAATATGATTTTTTCTAAGTCTTTCCATTTCTTAACAAATGGGGCGATGTCATTCTTTCTGACAGCAGCATAGAATTCCATTGTGTACAGATACCACATCTTGTTGATCCATTCATCAACTGAGGGACATCTAGGTTGGTTCCATATCTTTGCCATGGTAAATAGTGCTGCAATGAACATCATTGTGCTAGTGGATTTAGTATGCCCTTGTTTCTGGACAATTGGGAAAATACCAAGTAGTGGAATTGCTGGGTCATAGGGGAGCTCTATGTTTAGCCTTTTGAGGCACTGCCACACTGCTTTCCATAGTGGTTGAACGAGTTTGCACTCCCACCAACAGTGTAGTAGTGATCCCTCCTGGCCACATCCCCTCCAGTATCTGCTGTTATTAGTTTTCTTGATCCTGGCCATTCTAACTGGAGTGAGGTGGAATCTTAGAGTTGTTTTGATTTACATTTCTTTTATGACCAGAGATATCCTTACTCATTTATTTTTATTATTTATTTTTGTCAATTGTGGGGCTTGAACTCTGTGCCTGGGTGCTGTCCCTGAGCTCTTCAGCTCAAGTCTAGCTCTCTCCCGTGTTGAGCCACAGTGCTGCTTCCAGTTTTCTGGTGATTAATTGGAGATAAAAGTCTCACAAATTTGCATGCCCTGGCTGGTTTTGAACCCCAATCCTCAGATCTCAGCCTTCTGATTGGCTAGGATTGCAGGTGTGAGCCACTAATGCTCACCTTGTTATTTATTTATTTATTTATTTTGTTTGTTTGTTTGTTTGTTTCAGGTCCTGTGATTTAAACTCAGGGTCTAGGTGCTATCCTTATGCTTTCTTGCTCAAGACCTCTACTACTTGAGCCACAGCTCACTTCTGTATTTGGAAATAAGAATCTAATAGACTTTCCCGTCAGGGCTGGCTTCAAATCATGGTCTGTAGCATCAGCCTCCCTGCACGGCTGGAATTGTGGGGGTGAGTCATCAGCCTCTCATCATCTCACTTTTTGTCTGGATAAGCATGTGACTCACTGTTAGGCTTTCTGTGTAGCCAGGCCAAAGGTGTATACCACCCCATGCAGCTCTTCACTGAGACGGGGTCTCATGACCTGCCTCAGCTAGCCTCAGATCCCTATCCCCTCTGATTACAGATCTGAGTTACTGGCATGTTTCAGCGGCTGGGGTATGAGATCCCATAGCCCTTATATGCCTGAAGTCCCAGAAGAGCCATGTCAGGTCCCTGGGATTCTGCCCCCAACCTTAGCTGAAGGACTGCTTACTGGACCTCCTGATCAGGTTGCAGGGCCTCCGGCTCAGTCCTCAGCCCTCTCCATTAACTGCCTTCCCTATCTGTCAATCAGTTACTGCCACTTGGTTCTCTTCTAACAGAGCTGCAAGGTAGATTCTGTCTGGTTTGTTCTGATGAGGGCTTGGGATCTTCCAAGGGAATCAGTCGCAAAGCAAATTGGCCACCTGTCAGCCACATCTAATATGTGTCAAAACCTTTCATTTTTAGATAAATGTAGACTTACTTGAAGGTACAAAAAATACTAAAGAATTCTATATGCCTTTCTGCCTGCTCACTCCAAGGCCACAACCTGTGTATAGGTTCATAGTTTAATTACTTGTGCCATAAAATTAGCATTGATGTGATACCAGGACCCCAGCTCCAGAACTTACTCCAGTTCTGCCACTGATGTCGCTGACATTCCACTCACTGGTGGCAGTGCCACCACCAGGCTGCTTTAGTCTCCTCCTATCTGGGATAGACTCCCATTTCCTCTAGCTTTGGGTCTTACTGATATGTTTTGGATATAGGGAAGACCTTACATCTGTTGCTTTGCCATACAAACCTTCCTGCTGTGGAGGAAAGAAAGGTGGCAAGCAAATGCCAACCTTCCTCAGACACGCCATGTCTATGCTTGCTAACTGGGGCAGATCCGATTGGCTCTGGGAGCCTTTGGGTATCCAGGAAAGGAGAAACAGAAGAGGTGACTAGGAAGAGACTAACCAAAGCTGACTATCCCATGAGAGCAAAGAGAGTGAACTGGACTTCACCCTCAGCAAACATGGTGCATTTTGGGGTACGACAGCCAGAAGGAATAGTTATTACAGCTGTATCTGTGAAGCCCCTCCACACAGGCTCTCATGAAAGACACAGCCTGTGCCTTCTCTCAGCCCTCACAACTCCAGCCAGTTGACATGATGCTGTTCACTAAAGAGGAGGTAAAGTGGCCAGGGAGCACAGACTTGGCCCAAGGCCACCGGCCAGCAGGGGGTGGGCCTGCGGGTGTGGAGCTCAGGGTATGTCAATGGTGATCCACCCGTGGAAAGATCACAATAACAAACGTCTTGTGTCCATTTCCTGGAGTTCATTTTCATAAGCATCATTTTATAAAGTCATATTCGCACAGCTATTGTAGTTCTTTCTCTCCATCCCTCTTCAGTTTACTCCCTTTTGTCACTGTTTTTATCTCTATACCCTTTGTCTTGTATATGTGTTTAGTTGGTTTGGGGAGAGGAAGCAGAGTCACAAAAACTCTGAAACAAAGAGTAAGTCAAACCTTACGTATGTAACGGTAACCCCTCTATACATCACCCGGACAAACCCTCAGCTTGATTTTAATTATGTTCTGAAATCTATGTGCCAGTGATTCTTTACAGATTTCCTTCTTGAATACTTGTTTTTTAAACATGACATTTGAAATATGATGTAAAAATCAATGTTCATAAATTCTTTAATAAAAAATTAAATTAAATTAAAAAGAGAGAGTGAACCAGTTTAGCAGTGACACACTAGACACTATGTTGTAAATGAACTTTACAACATGGAGGGGAGGAGGGTCGTGAGGAGGAAAACGGGAGAAGATGAGGGAGGGGTGACACTGTTCAAAAAAATGTACTTATTGGGCCGGGAGTTTGGCCTAGTGGTTAAAGTGTTTGCCTAGCATGCATGAAGACCCGGGTTCGATTCCTTGGTACCACATACATAGAAAAAAGCCGGAAGTGGTGCTGAGGCTCAAGTGGTAGAGCTCTAGCCTTGAGAAAGTCCAAGGACAGTGCTCAGGCCCTGAGCTCAAGCCCAGGACTGGAAAAAAAAATGTACTTATTGCCTGACTTATTCAACTGTAAGCCCTTTACAATAAAATTTAAATAAATAAAAAAGAAAGACATCATAAAGCTTAATTTGGTAGCTCCTTCCCAATGCCCAGCTTACCAGCTGGCCAACAACACATCAGATTCTCAAATGGTGACTGGCTGTGGTGTCCCTACATCTGGGTATCTTTTCTAAAAAATGTAATTGTTGAGTGTGTTCTAGTGGTAGAATGCTTGCCTAGCATGCACAAGGCCCTGGGTTTGATTCCTCAGTACCACATACACAGAAAAAGCCGAAAGTGGCATTGTGGCACAAGTGGTAGGGCTTGAGGAAGCCAAAGGGCAGTTCCCAGGCCTGAGTTCAAACTCCGGGACTGGCAAAATAATAATTATATATCATATGTATAATATAGTATAGTATATAATATATTATATACTACATTATATTTGTGTAAGTATATATATATACTTGTATATATAGTATATGTACCCAATATATATTGTATATATACATATACTTATATATATCCAATATATACTTATATAATATATTGGATATAATTATATATGATAATTATATACTTGTTATTATTAAGGTGATGTACAGATAGGTTCCCATTTCATAAGTCAGATAATGTGCATTCCTTTTGGGGGGAACGATGTCACCCTTTCCTTCACTTCCACCCAATTTCCCTGCCCTATCCCTCCAAATTACAATTACATAGTTCATTTTTTTTCTTTTCTTTCTTTTTTTTTTTTTTGTCGGTCATGGAGCTTGAACTCTGGACTCTGGGCCTGGGCGTATCTCTGAGCTCTTCAGCTCAAGGCTAGTGCTCTATCACTGAGCCTCAGTGCCACTTCAGGTTTTCTGGTCGTTAATTGGAGATAAGAGCCTTTAGTCTTAGTCTTTAGTGCCTGGCTTTGAGCCGCGATCTTCAGATCTCAGCCTCCTGAGTAGCTAGGATTATAAGCCTGAGCCACTGGTGTCCGGAGCATAGCCATTTTTCATGTAGCCTATACAGAATAGCAAGATCGCATATGTTCAACCTTCCTATCTCCTTCAGTATTTCTCCTCTGTCCCTCCCCCCCAAAAAAAACCCAAGACAAAAATCAAATTCTAGATTCCACCACCACCACCACACTACAACCTTCAAGAACAACAAAAACATATTTCCATTTCCCAGAATTTGTTTAGATAAGTAGGATTTAAAAGTTCAGAGATTTTACTCCTTTGTGTTCCTCCCTTAAGGGTATCCTCCTTCAGTGTGTGTGTGTGTGTGTGTGTGTGTGTGTGTGTGTGTATGTGTGTGTGTGTGTGAATGCCTATAATCCTATATAGGTTATCATGTCTGGTTATATTTTAGACCTAGCTTCCACATAGAAGACACATGTGCCATATGTGTCTCTGAGCTTGGCTTATCTCACTTAGCAGGATTTGTTCTAAGTCCTGGATCTGGCTATGTTATACAGAAACTTTGCCAGTCATGGAGCTTCACACACGCCCACAGTGCTAATGAGACAATCCACATTCTGTAAGAAATCTCATCACTCAGCCCCAAAGTAATGAGTAATTATTTAAGTCTTCCCATACTCAACCCTCATAACAGCACAGTTTTTTAATATATAATTGAAAGGTTTTATTAACACTGATTTTTACATCATATTTCAAATGTCGTGTTTAATAAACAAGTATTCAAGAGGGGAATCTCTATATGCAATCACCTAGCACAGTTATTTTTTTTTAATAGAAGGATCCAGGATAAGAACATAAAACTGAAAAGAGATAGCCCCTTTATGTCCTTGAGGGATTGAATAAGTTTACCAGACACACCCAGGGCTTCTGCCCTCTAGTGTAGATATTGCCGGAAGGGGCTGCAGAGGACTGCTGGAAGCTTGCCACATTTGACCAACAGTTGTTTAGAGTTGAGAAAATCCGATTTCCTGTGTTGTTTGTTTATTTATTTGTTTATTGCTCACATTTGGGACCGCCTGCCTGTGGAGGCGTCCTCTAAAGCATTCCTCTCTAGAACCCCCAGACAGCAACCAAACAAAGCCCTGACTTGAAGTCCCTGTAGGATTCTTCCCCAGTGATTTGAAAGCAACATGACTCCAAGGAGGGCAGCCAGAAATTCAGCTTGCTTTTTATTCAGCTTCTCGCCTCATTTCTCACCTCATGCCCTGCATCTTTCCTCTTCTGATCTCTGTTGTTAAAGATTGGGAAGGCTGCTTTTAGGAACAGAATCTAAAAAGGTAGGAAGTCCAGTGGAAATGTCTGGAGCTTTCCCCTACTGTTTAGGCCTCACCTTCTACTAAAATGTGTCATCCGAGGGTGAGAAGCCTTTCTGCAGAAGCACGGTCAGCATTAACATAGTTTCTAGTGGTTGCTAAGACCACTGCTTGGAGCTGGCATATGAGCAAGATGAGAATTAAATGGGTGAGGCTAGATTGGGCATGGAGGGAGTCTGGGAAGGAGCCACTTTAGGTGACTGGGCATGAGGTGGCCCTGTACCCATGGTGGGAGGGTTTGATGCCAGGAGTTAATGAGGCAAGAAAGATAAACTGCATCTTCTTTGACAGCATTGATGGCATAAGGCCGATTTGTCTCTCAAAGTCCTATAGATCTATGTAGACAGCACCTCAAACCATCTGCCCTGCCTTTACAGAGGAGATTAAGTTGCAGAGGAGCGCTGTAACATAAACTCATTTTCAGGCCAGATTTCTCCATCCTGCTGTTTGTATTCAGATAAGCTAAATAAGAGAAATGTATTAGAGCTCCCCCACCCCCAAGGGAATCTGTGGGCAGTTGTTTCCAGTGTTAGAGAGTGCATCCCAGAGGGGAGTGTACATGGCTTGCAAGAGACAAAGGAGAAGGAACATGCCTACCTTAAGGGGATTCATTCTTCCTAGAGCCACCTAGGAGACAAAGAATGAGCATCTTGAAGCTTTAGTCTGATCTCCCTTGTCAAAGAGGAAAGCAAACAGTCTATCTCAGCATTCCTCGGTATTTCTTGCTTCATGCTGGCCTCAGCCTTGCTGGGGGACTCCCAACCTTCTTGGTTTTCTCCAAGGCTTGTAACCAGTGACAACCTTGAAGGAACAGGATGATGTCCCTTCGTTTGTAAATCCTGTCTCGTGGACGACCCAAATTCTCCGCCTTGAAGGCTCACGTTTCATCAATTGAATCATGCACGTGTTACCAGAGAAGGAACTTGGCCCTGGAGATTTCTCCATAGACCCAAATCTCCCAAAGCTTTAGCTTATTGAGCCGGTGCCACATTTCCATATGAGACTTGGGCGAATGGTCTGTGAATAGAAATTATCGCTTCTTGCATTCACAAACAGTACATGTAGGGATTGCAACAAAAACATTTCAATGTCCAGTACAAATTTAGCATTTCCCTACAGGAAAATGCCTAACTACTGCACAGCAAACATAATCACAGCACCTCCTCCCTCAACTCCATGGAAACAGCGGAGCAGAGTAGGTGTGAGATGGACTAGCTGATTCAAATCAGGAAGATTGAAACCTCTAAGAGAGAATTTTAAAAGCTAGGAAAAAGACAAAAATCAGAGCTGGAAAAAACCTCAGGCAGGCAGACCACTGGGACTGGATGTGGCAGTTGATTTTCGCAATATCCTTCCATCTTTAGAGAGGTTGACTTGTTAAGGGCACGGAAGGCCATTGTCTTACTCATACTGTCATGGGCCTCTTCAATCAGCAAGCCTCTTAATGACATTTAACTGTCCACAGCAGGTAGCAGTTTTATTTTTATCTCAGGAAAAAAATAAGCCAGTAACAGGCAGAATTGAAGTATGGCTTACAGGAAACAAAGAAGGATGAAGTCTCCTGTTCCTGTACAGGGACCCCCTTGACCCTACCAGCTAGGCTGTGACTTAGCTCAGGACCGGAAGGTTCTTGGTTCTTGGTAGAGGAAAGAATTCAAGACTAGGCACAGAGGAGACTTAAGCAGGAGGAGGGAACGGGATGCGGGCAGACGTGGGCAGACTCAAGCAGCGGCTACTTCAAGAGTCCCAAGACCTCCAACATTGACTGGGTTATTTGAGCACGGAGTACTTATTCCTGGAAACTGAGTTCATCTGTTATTAACTCTTTCCACATGTTGGGTGGGGAGACTTTGCCTTTGATGGGTCAGAATACGATCGTGATTTTTCCATGCACTTTGGGCCAGGATAGGATTTTTTTTTCATCAGCGTTCTGGCCATCATTCTTATCCATCAGATTTTCTAGCCCTCTGCCCAACACAGCAGACTTTCCATTTAGTCATGGGAAGGCCTTAAGGAGAACGGTCCAGATTGGAAAGGGCAAATGTCATTTAATAACTTTCTTACTTTGTGATGATGCTTAAGGTCAGCACGGGAAGGCCAGGTGGTACAACACTCACTGTCCCCTCAAACACAGACTGGGTCATGTACAGTAGTCTCTTTGCGGCTGATGCTAGAAAAATACTCACTATTGAGTTAATTTGTCTTGCTCTGTGGTTATGCATCTTCCTCTTCCTCTGATCTTTCAGCTATGATTCCTTAACTCCCATCCACCTGTCCTAGCCCCTGCCTTCTACAAGGATGAGAAAACATCTATGTCACTCCTTTGTGGCCACAACCTCAGGGCTGGGGACATAAGCCACCTGCAGGCCGAGACTTCCTCATACCAGACTTTTCTATTTGCGGCTCTGAGCATGCTTCTCTATTCTAATTGCATCCCACTGGGCGACATCCACAAATAGCTGCGGAGTATAACCCGGCCCCTGTCACTGCTGGCAGTGCACCTGTTACCAACAAGGGTGGCACGAGCACAGACCTGGCACCCCAACGTCCTCAGATGCCTTCCACACACACCTGCCCACTTTCACCTGCCTGGCCAATTTGGCACTGTGTATACACACCGTTTGTGAACTCCAGATGCTGTGATTTTTGGAAATTGATCAGAATTTCTCTAAGTGAAAGGACAGATTCAAATAAAGCAACACAGTACAAATATTTTGCAGCCCATGGTTCAAAACTTGCTGGGGACTTTTCTAGTCCTTGCTTCTCTCCTTTCTTCCTTTGGAATCTAGGGCCTTACACATCATTAGCGATGGCCCCAGTCCACTTGATTTTAGTCTGTTTTCCAGATGAGCTGATTCGCTTTGCCTGAGATAGCCTTAAACTCACCGTCCCCCTGCCTCTTCCTCCCGAGTAGCTGGGAAGACAGTAGGTGCCACGACGCCAAGCACGCCTGGGACTTTCTCAGGGAATTTGCAAAGTGAAGAATACACACAGGCTCGTCACTTAGTATTTCTGTCCTGGTTTTGAACAATTTTATTCAGATCCCTGGATTAACTTCTGCTGAGTTTGGTCATTTCTGAAAATAAACACAACCTTGAACAACAAGAAAACATTGAGAATATTTCCCAAAAGGAGCCTGGAGGCCAGACAGAAAGCTAGAGAATTCTAGTTCAAGGTGTCTAGCCGTGTCCCTGAAGGTCCCCGAGAGACATTGCCACAGGCCCACCCTGTCGTGCAGCAGATGCTCCGGACTCTCACCAGTGAGGCGGAGCCTTGGACCCAGGCTGACTTAAGGCAAAGCTAAAGTCTCCGACTTGATCGCTTAATCTTCACTTACGAATCCCTGCAGACTCCAGATCTTAAAACATCCACCCTTGGTCTGCTCCGAGCTCACAGTCTGAGTGTGGTTTCCCCGACTCCCACTTGTGGGGCTTCGAGTGTGGGCTGCCTCAGGAACCTCGGTGGGTGCTGGTTGTCGGCTGCACTTTCTTGTCTCCCAGCAAGCAATAGCATGGGAAAGCCATCCTGGAAGGGCACAAGTGCCTTCCAGTCCCGGCCAGTGTGACGTTTGTGGAGTCCTCCCAGGCAAGCCTGGAGCTTGGGGGCCTACTGAGTAGGGAACCAGAGGTGAACAGCTATTTCTGGAAAGGGGCCATGTTCCCTCTACACTATCTGTAGCAGCAAGTGAGCAGCGCTAATCAATGCTTATGATCGCGAATGGCTTTCCCAGGTGGAGTTTCTGGGCAGGCAGGCAGGTTTGCCACACTTACTATCATCCCTTGACTCACTCAGGAGCTTCTGTTTTTATTAAAGAATTTATTAACATTGACTTTTACATCATATTTCAAATGTCATGTTTAACACACAAGTATTTAATAAGGGAACCTCTCTATATAATCACTGGCACATAGACTTTAGAACATAATTAAAATTAAGCTGAGGGTTTATATGTCATAGGTACATATTAATCTATGTAATAAAATATTATGTGTATACAGTATAAAGCCCATCATAGATTTTTATGTCTATGTAGTTATGTTTATATCTCCAAGACCATGTCCATAACATTGGGTACCCAAATATTGAGTAATCACCATTGGACTGTTTGGATCTAATAACCACATATTAAGGATACCACGTGCCTTTTGTTCCTTTGGTCTTGACTTATCTCACTCAACATGAGTCATTCTAATTTCATCCACTTCCTAGCAAATGCCATTATTTTATCTTGTCTGGTGGCTATGTAGAATTCCATTTTTGTATCCATTCATCTGCAGTAGGGCATCTGGGGGGTTTCCATCACTTGGCTATTGTGAACAGTGCAGAGATGAACATGGCTGAGCAGGTGTCCTTATCATATCCTGGGTTATGATGCTCAGGATAGATGTCCAAGAGTGGTATGGTGGGATTGTAGGGAAGGTCTATTTTCAGTTCTTTGCTAAACTTCCTAGCCTTTCGCCATGCACACGCATTAACTCAAAATGGATCAAAGACCTCAATATCAGACCTGAAACCTTGAAACTCTTACATGATAGAGTAGGAGAGACACTGGAACTCATAGGCACAGGCAAAACCTTCATGAACAGAGTCCCAGGGTCACAACAAATTGGAGAGAGACTCAACAAATGGGACTACCTAAAAATAAAAGGTTTCTGCACGGACAGAAGCATAGCTACTAACGTAGAAAGACAGCCAATCAAATGGGAAAAGACATTTACCAATAATTCATCAGACAAATGCTTAATATCCAGTATTTATAGGGAACTCAAGAAACTAATCCCCCCTCAAACCCAACAAACCAATCACTAAATGGGCAAAGGAACTAAAGAGAGACTTAACAAAAGAAGAGGATAAAATGGCAGAAAAACATATGAGAAAATGCTCATCATCCATGGTCATAAAGGAAATGCAAATAAAACAACGCTAAGATACCACTTTACCCCAT
Organism: Megascapheus bottae; assembly: GCF_031878675.1. Classification (NCBI taxonomy): domain Eukaryota; kingdom Metazoa; phylum Chordata; class Mammalia; order Rodentia; family Geomyidae; genus Megascapheus; species Megascapheus bottae. The sequence goes on from NC_143515.1 coordinate 484,588, forward strand.
TAAGAATGACCAATATTCTGAACTCAGACAATGACAAATGCTGGCGGGGTTGTGGAGAGAGGAACCCTACTGCACTGCTGGTGGGAATGCAGACTAGTTCCGCCACTCTGGAAGGCAGTTAGGAGCTTCATTTTTTTCAAAAAGTAAACTTTGAAGAACATACCCATCCATACTTTCACACAGTAAACTGCTGTCACTGAGGAGCGAGGTCTGTCTCATCTAAGCAGTCAACAGATTGACAGCTATCACCAGAAATGTAGGTCAGTCTAGGGTCTGGAGGACCAAAGGTAGAATGGTAGGTGTGAATGCTTTCTTCCCTTGTCCCTGCAGAGAAGTAAACTCTAGAGACACTGCTTCAATTAACACCTGCCATAACAGGCAAATTACACAGGAGATACTTACATAATAACTCGATTATAAATCGAATAATTAACATGTCAAAAGTAGGGGCCCTAAAGACCTAGCTGCTGACTGGGTCTATTCAAGGAACCCCTTCTGCTTCCTTTCTGTTGGGAAGGATGCCTCCAGCCAGCGCTGCCTGTGTTTGGATTACATAAGACCTTGAGTTTCAAATAAAAGATCAGCATTAACAGAGTTCACCCAAGCTGGTTATTTCACAGGCATCAGACACTGGCTCCATGGTGCCCTCTTGCATTATGAGGCAGCCCTGGCTCTCCTTGGCCTACAAGCTACCCAGGACCTGTGTCCTATAAGGCAGCCATACCCTGCGGGACCATGCTGCTGAAGGGGATCGGGGAAAATCTGGATTTTCAGAGCAGGTTCCCAACCTTCCAGAGAGAATAATCTCACAGAATGTGACACTGCAGCTGCACAGTCCTGGACATGCCGCCAGCCCTCTTGGAGAGCATCGGCCTTGCTCATCTGGCTCTGTCTTTGAAGAAAGTTCTCTGCCTTGGAGAACTCCTTGGATACCTCCCCTCAGAGGCATCTCTAACACGATTCTTTTTTTTAATTAAAGAATTTATCAACATTGATTTTTATAACCTATTCTAGCATGATTCTTAATCAGAGTTCTTGTCAGCAATTTTTTTTTTGTCAGTCATGGAGTTTGAACTCTGTGCCTGGGCATTGTCCCCGAGTTCTTCAGCTCAGGGCTAGCGCTTAACCACTTGAGCCATAGCACTACTTCCATTTTTCTGGTGGTTAATTGGAGATAAGAATCCCATGGACCTTTGTGCCTGGGGTTGGCTTTGAATTACAATCTTCAGATCTCAGCCTCTTGAGAAGTTAGGATTACAGGCGTGAGCCACTGGTGCCTGGCTAAAGCTCATCTTCCAGTCACCTTTCCTATGTTTTGCACCATCAGTTTCAACTCCTTCCAAGAACTTGTCATGTTGAGATAATTATGAATTCATATGCATTGGAAGAAAATGCAGAGAGACCCCTTGCACTTTTAACCAAATTTCCCCCACTGGTAACAATATACACACTGTATGGGCTTCCGGGAACAACTCATTGGCCTATCTGGATGTCATGGTTTACATGTACACATGCATATATGGGCATATATGAGTGGAGCTGTGTGATCTATCTTGGTATATCCATAGATCTCCGTGGTCATCCCCACAGTTAGGACACAAAACAGATGCCAGCACAGGGTCTTGTTGGCCATTCCTTTGTTGCCACAGCCACCTCTATCTCCATCTTTCTCTAGCCTTCTGTTCTCCCTCTCTATAAAACTGTAATTTCCAAATGCTTTGTAAATGAAACAGCAAGAAGAACAAGGGTAGTGTCTCTTGCTTGTGGCTCAGGATGCTAAGATCTGAGGATCATGGTTCAAAACTATCTGAGGAGAACAGTCCATGAGATTCTTATCTCCAATTAACCACCAAAAAGCTGGAAGTAAAGGCATTGCTCAAGTGGTATAGCCAGCCTCCAGTGAAACATTCGAGAGAGCTGGAGGTCCTGAGTTCAAGCCCTAGTACCAACACATACACACACACACCCCACATACAAAGAGTGGAAAATAACTAGATAAACAACTCAGTTCTTTCTGCCTACCTGGAGTCTGGGCATCTGGTAATGAACCAGATAATACTTACACATTTTGGTTGAACTCACTTGAATGTCTTCTCCTTTTAAAAGGGTACAATGCAGCACTTTCCTTTTCCAAGTGATGCTGGAACCAGGGCAAATTCTTGAACAATATGGGATCCGCTGGTGATAAGCCAGGGCCAATCTCAAGGCAGTATGTGCGCACAGCTGTTCTCTATGCCCAGGCAGCTCTTTCCCAATAGGAGACACTAACACGAGTCAATCATCCTAGAAGTACAAGTTGGGGTGAAGAGTGTAGTAATACCTATGCATGAAAACCCCACTTGGTGGGCAAATGCAATTTTGAAAATTCACCTGGAAATTTTGACTCAGCACCTGCATATTTACAATACAATTCTGCTGACGAATATAATTCATGGGATGGCCACCAAAAACAAGAAAGCAATGGTTCGTGACCCTCGTCCCTGGCTGGAGTCACCAGACTACTAACGCCATGTGTCTTTTTGGAGCTGGCTGGAGAGGCTGGGCCTGAGTGGAGTTGATGGTCGCCATGAGACCTGGAAGAAGTTACCTTACTTCCTTGAACCTCTGTTCTCCCATCTGCAAAATGACCACGACAAGGCTTTGTGCTGAAAGTTGATGAACTGAAAAGATAATCATTTAAAGGTGCCTAGCTCAGTGCTCAATCAACAACAGCGAAAGGCCACATGCAAAGCTGACAAAGACAGGGGTCACTTCTCACTCCACTGCTATGTAGCAGCAAAACTACAATGCATATAGTCTTTCCCTATGGCTTAAACACAGATTTGCACTAAATAGCTCGAAGCTTATAACCCAGAAAACTTATCTACAGGAGCCACAAAAGCTGACCAGATATAGCCTAGCCGGATATCGCCTGTGCAGGAGAGTAATGAGAGGCATGTAGGATTGGCAGCTCCGCTCTGGAGTTTCTGGGGTTCCAAGACATAGACTAATGCTTCCACATCCTTTAACCTGGGGAAGATTTCCTAATTCCTAACTCTTCCATTCAGCCAGATATTTTGGCGTAAGCATTCATCATTAGGACAAAACACTGATCAGGGCAACGTATCTGGAATCCGAGTAGGAGCATCTTTGTAGCTATGGCCAGTTTGGGATGCTAAAGTTCACCTGAGGAGATCAATGGCTTTTTCTAAGTTTTGTGGTGGGAAAGCAGCCTCCCTTCAGGATAGCTGAATGTGTGTGCTGTTTACCAGGACAGTGAACAGGATCTGACAACATGGACGTGCTTCCCCCATCCCTGCTTTGGTGCTGAGCTAGCCTTTCAGGGAGCACATGTTAATGGTGCCCCTTGCCGCACACCGTATCCCTCACTGAATGCTCTGTTGGCTCCTTTCTTTCCGTCACAGCCTTTAGTCTCTTTCCAGATTACGTAACGATCAACAGAAGTAGGCTGCATGGGGCAGCACATGCCTCTATCCCAGTACTGAGGAAGTATTTGTCTCTTATCCAAGGATGTTTAAGATGTCTTCAAGTTGCCATCCACCAGAATTTGGGATAGTGGCAAGATAAGAATAGCAGTGGTGAGGACTTACACACCTCAAGATTCCCTTCTAGAAGCTCTGGTCTGTGTTATTTTGTTTATAATATGGTTTTCTGAATCCAAAGTAGAAATTCCATATTCACCAGCTCTGAGTTGTAACCAAGTTATGAATCATAATGATTCTAGGAATAGCCAGCTCAACACATGGGAATTCCCAGAGAATTACATAAGCTCAGAATCTGGCTGGGGTTTAAGGTTCAAAGAAATCTCAGAGCTGTGAGAACATTCAATGGGGGAGACAAACTGGGCTTGCTGCCTCCCCGAGGGACATGGGGATATGGCTCTCTGACCTCCTAGCTCCAGGTGAAGAGAACAATGACACAGGCCCAGGAGGACGCGTCCCTTGTTCTCCTAGGATTTGCCTGCCGGTGCCAATAAATCCTCTGAGTCTCAAGAGTGACCATGGTTTCTGTGGGGCCTCAGTATGCTACAGATATTGAAGGCACTGAGCTAAGGGGCGGGTGAGCGCAGGATATGTCCGTGGTAAGGCCTTGGTCATATAGTAATGGCAAGTCCCTTGGGTCCTGGGCTACTACGGCAGGCTGGCTCTGGGGTGAGGAGGGACACAGCCTCTGGTTTCCAGGACGCCCAACCTTTTCTCCTTTTCTCCTTCCTTTATGACCTCTTTCTGTTATCCATTCAGGAGTACTAGAGGGAAGAAAGGGGTGTGTGTGTGTGTGTGTGTGTGTGAATATATGCAGTTGTGTGTCTTCTGTGCATTGTGTGTGTGCTGCACAGCTATGGCGGGATCTGGGTGTTGAGACTTTGTATCTTGCTTTACAGGGGGATTTCTAGGAGGGTCACTAACCGGTCCCAGAGTGGAAGTCTAGAAGCCAAGCCACAGGAGAGGGGTGAGGGTGATGTAGCAATGGAAGGATGTCCCAGAATTCAGGGAAAGGCAGGCTCCGTCCACTGGCTCTATCAAGGCCTCACATGTTCAGCACTAGGCAGACAAAGACGCTGTGCGGACTCCTGTGGGCAACCAAGCAACTTTAGGTCATGAGAGTATTGCTGTGAGCCCAGCAGGGGCCTCCAAGTCGACTCAAGGTGGGCTTGAAAGACGCCAGCTCAGAACGAGGCCCAGGCAGGAGCAGAGCTGTGGGGAGGCCGTACAGCACCTAGGACAGAAGTTCTCTGAAGAACCGGGAGAATGAGTGAAGAGACCCAAGGCGTCTGAGGGGTGCCTTCTTTTCCCTCTTCCACTTTTGCTCACTTTTCTCCTGGGGCTGGCCTGTTTCATATGGGCTGCTGTGTCAACTCTTACCAAGGAGATTCAAGATGGACTTAGCATGGATGGAAAACAAGGGCCTGGCTTTAAGAAGAGAATGAAGGACGCACTGGAGATGACCCATGCACTTCTAGCCACTCTCAGAGAAATGGAGGCATGGTGGGACATGGAAGGCTGGGTATTGAAACATGTGGTTCAACCCAGACAATTGCTAGGCATTATGATAGGATGGTAGCCAATAAACCCACTGTAAGCTGAGAAGGTCCTGCACTGAAGATGCCATTAATGCATCCACACTAGAGCACTGTAGAGCATCAGTCCCTTTCTTCTGTGATCATGGGACTGGCAGCTATTGCCCAGAACAAGAACAAGAACAGAGGCCAGGTGCCAGTGCTTATGCCTATAATCCTAGCTATTCAGGAGACAGAGACTGAGGATCGGTTAGGTCTTGGCTGAAGGAAGACATAGAGATGGAAGGGGCATGCAAGTCCTTTAATTCGATGAGCACATTCCTGCAGCACAGCTTTGAGGCCCATTCTCTGCTCTTCCAGCTGGCCCCAGGCACAACATGGTCAATGGTATGCACAGGAAGAAGGGCAGTAAAACAAGGCTGGGGTTGGGTATATCTCATTGGAGAAAGAGGGTCAAGGTGGTCACAGGCCAGAGTCAGGTGATGTTTTCTAGAAGGGCAGGTGCCTCATGAAACCAGCCTGAGCTGAAAAGTCAGTGTGATTCCTTTCTTCAATTAATCAATGAAATCCCAGACTGGAGGCATGTCTCAAATGGTAAAGTGCTTGCTGAAAACAAAAAAGGTTAGAGCTCAAGCCCTGCAAACCAGATTTAAAAGTTTCTATTGGATGTATTTTGTTTTGACATTATCACAAAGCTGGAAAAACATCAGATCAAACCATTTTCTTTTAGTTGAGGACCAAAGCCTTTCTTCCCTGTGTGTGAAAAGTTCCCAGGACCATAGCCTACCCACAATCCTCTGGAGGCACGTGGTGGAGGTCTCAGGGGAACCCTCACAAAACTCTTCAGGGATCTCTGAGATTAACCACTTTATACCATGGCCAATTACGCATGGTGTTTGCAGCTCTACTTGGGATTGGTGTGTCTTATTGCTCACATGTGGCACCGCACCAAGTATGGTTCTTCCTGATGACCTGCAAAGAGAGGTCTTGGCTGTGGAGTCTCCCTGGGAAAGACCCAGCGCCCTCTCCCCTCCTCCCCCCTGCCCGAGTTCAGGCACTGCAGGTCCCAGCACTCAGAGGCAGGATGTTGGTCCCGTTCACAAAATCTGCAGAGAATAAGCCAGGACTGGACGCCCTATTCACTAATACGAGAAATGTCTCTAGCACAGACTGGCTGAGCTGCCCTAACACATGATTTGAATAAAGGGACACCATGGCCTGACTAGTTAACCCTATTGTCTCTGTCATGGGTCACTTAATGCTGGCATATATTCTAAGATGCTGGGATAGTTTGTTGGTCTGTTTTGTCATTTTGTGAACCTTGTAGTGAACACTTGCACTGACTCTGAGTTTACATCTCAGCCACTTGACATAGACTCTTGGTTGCAATAGGACACATGACAAAATCTGGCACCAATTGCTCATGCTGTGATCCTAGCTACGTGGAAGCTGAGGTCTGAGAATCAAGATCTCAGATCATGGGCAGAAAAATCCTCGAGACGCTTATCTTCAATTAACTAGCAAAAAGCCAGAAATGGAGTTGTGGCTCAAGTGGTAGAGCACTAGTTTGAGCAAAAAAGCTAAGTGAGCTGTGCTCTGGTGGCTCAGACCTATAATACTAGCTACTTAGGAAGCTGAGATCTGAGGATCACCTTTCAAAACCACCAGAAAACTGTAAGTGGAGCTGTGGCTAAAAGTGGTAGAGCACTTGCCTTGAACACACACAAAAAATCTCAGTGTCCAGGCCCTGAGTTCAAGTCCCACGAGTAGAAATAAAAAAACGAAAAAAGAAAAAGGCTATGTGCGAATGCAATGCACTGAGTTCAAATCCCAGAACTACCACACATGCACCCTCACACAAAGGAGACAGGATAAATATACATGTGAGTCACAGTCAGCATAACACTGCTGCCACTGAGTATGCTTTACAGTCAACTTTTCCCGTAAGTAGGAGTACACTGTAAATAACAGTAAAAAGTATAGGTCAGTTACATAACCTAGTCACGCATGTATTACCCGATAACACTATATTAGACTGCACTCATTGAATTTGTCCTGGACAGATTGGCATGACTATCCTGTGACTGGCACTGTAGTTGCTATGTTTATATATATATATATATATATATATATATATCCTCTCCCTTCTCTCTCTCTCTCTCTCTCTCTCTCTCTCTCTCTCTCTCTCTCTCTCTCTCTCTCTCTCTCCACACACACACACACACACACACACACACACACACACACATAACCTACAGGATTGTTGTCATCTATGCATTCTGCTCTTGACTGACACACATGTACAATGTACCTTCCTACAGAGGGGCACGTATAGCAGCCAGTGTTTGGGGGTGGCGATTCACCTGGGGTTGTGTGAGGTGTGAGTGGGCTATGTGACCTGGGTCAGTTCCCGCACTTTCTTCTCTCATTTGCACATCTAGTGAGTTGGGATGAAGGCATCTTCTGTGTAGACATAGCGTGCTTCCTCCCTGTACATCTTTCCTGCCGCAGTCTAAGCTGTACAAGTTCACTTCATTTACACAGAAAGGTAAATGGCTCTTTGCTAAGCAAAGAGCATGTACATGGGTGTGATGTCTCAGCCAAGAGGGAACAGAAGCATCCAGGAAGGTTCAGATTCAACATGCCTTAGTCTGGTGGTCCAGTCTTCTGCCAGCTCCTGGTCTGGCTGCCTGATATGGGACAGCGACCTTTCTGGAGGCATCTTTTATACCCTCATCCTGTGCTCTAGAGGACACTTCCCTATTGCTGAAGGTCAAAAGACAAGACCCAGGATCTATACCAGGCACTTTCTGTTGACAAGGACTTCAGTAAGAAAGGATGATGGGCTCTCTGTGACCCATTTCCAGGCAAATGGTCCAGTGGAGGGGTACTAGAGATCCTCTAGCCTGCCGGAAGAGCTTATCTTGTTGCTTCTTACTATGGAGCAGGCAGATAGCCAGGGTGTGCTAGGTGTAGTTCAGTTTCCACTGGTCACAACTTACTGGTCTTCTTGCTGGCCCAGCCCCATGCAAGGGCATGAGGTAGTGGGTGCAAGCCTTGTGGGAACCCAGGCACTGCCCTCCCACATCTGTCCCCGGCCAGTCGGCCAGGGCTGTTTTCAGTCAGGCTCGCAGCCTCTGTCAAACTCCACTGTCCCCACCACCCAGACACACTGCCTCTCCACGTTCATTTTTATTGAAAGACTTGGAAACACAGGCATCATAATTTGTCACCACAGTCAATTCTTCCAAAATCACACACTGACATCAGTGTATAACAGAAACATTGCGTGTATATGTGTGTGTACTGTGCAAAGTACAAAGGATTCCCAGTGAGTTGGCTGGACTGGTTTTGGGTGTCCAGTATGGCATTTATACCCTGCCACCTGTCATCCCATGTGCTTCCCTGGGGCCCAGTGTCCTTGGTGTCTGTTAACCTCACTCAGTCACGGATGAGGATTCCGTGGTGCTCTTCAAACAAAAAAACAAAACAAGAAGGTAACACCTTAGCTATCCAATGCCTCTGACATCTGAGAAGAGCCCATCATGGGCCAGGATGAGGTATGGGCTTCATCTCGGTAACCACATCACGCGTGTACTTGGAGGCAGGATGTCCCAAAGCACAAGGCTTTCTGTTGTTGCTCTTTCTTGGGGACTATGAGGTCAGGAAGGGAGAAGGGCCTGGCTATATGGAAAGCACTCCAGCACTCCGATGATTCCTGGGGATGGGTTAGGTAGTTATTTCGCCTGCCTGGTCTCCAATCCTGGAGCACCACCCAGCCTGAGAGCAGACCCTAGTGCCAGGTGGGCCTGTAACAATTATTCTTCTCAAGATGATTCCACCTCTGATTCTGCCAGGGGAGGGACCAGCTAATGACTTCTAAAGACACCTTGCCATGTGGCCCCACCCTCTGCTGTGAATGAGTGGTTCTTCCGGGCTGGCCGTCCATGCTTAGCCTGCATTCCCATTATGAGCATCACGTGGGGAAGTGGCTGGACAGGGGAAGTAGGCCCGAGACAGTCTGTGTTGTTGCTTTTGAGTTAGTGCTGGTTCTGCTGGAAAAGAAGTAAGTCTCACCTTCGGTGTTAATCTGTGCACCTGTTGAGTGACAGCATGAATTTAAACATGCACAGGATTTTTGTGCACGGCTGGTCAAGTAATTTGGCAATGATAGTGAATAAATCTGTTCTGGTTGTCACTAACTCAGCACACAGGATTCCCTGTGTTTACACCAGAATTTCTCTTTGATTCAGGGCTAATTCCTGATGTCTGTTAAGTTTATCATCTGATGGGAGGAGGAGAAAAACCTAACACATACTGTATGTGTTTGCAACTGCCTCATGCGGCAGTTACATCCCCAAATAGGAACTCTGAAAATTAGTGCTCCCCATTTCAAAGGCCTTGTGCCAGGCAAGAGATTGCATTTCTAAAATGTGTGGCATCTCTGAAAACCAGTGATAGCCCCTGCTTCGGGAAGCTAATTACTTAGTGTAACTTAAGAAGTTGGAGTAGTTTTTGTAAAAAAAAAAAAACTTTTGAGATGATAAAATTGTGTCCCCCAGTGTACACTTCAAGAACAAAATTGTCTCCTCACAGGCTTCTCTGGGCCATTTGCTTGGGAAGAGAGCCGCTGTACTAATGAACATAAGTCTATCAACCCCACTGAGGGGATCACCCAGGACTGAGGTCCCCCTCTCTGCCTGTCTCCCTCTTCAGTATCCCCAGATCCTTCAAGCTGACTCTGGAAAAGTCTTCAGCTCCTGTTCTCACTGTGCTCCAGCTAGCTGGCACATGAAGCTTAGCACAGGCCAGATCATGGGAACAGTTATTATTTTTTAAAAAGGAGGAAAAAATTTGCAATGATAGGGATCAGAGTTGTCGTAAAACAAAACAAAACAACAACAACAAAAATCTTGTTCATTTTGACTGTAAGAAAATCAGACTTTGAGACTACTAGCGGCAGTGATTTTTTTTTTTCTGAAACAATGTATGGAAGCTTCTGCCTTCCCGGGCTGGGATTGGCCTGTGCATTCTCGGTACTGCCACACAAAAGGACACTGGAGTAGCACCTCCTCCAGTTCTTGGATAATAATTATCCCTGTCTAGACAGAGCCTGGGGTTTGGGTAAGGGTTTAAAGAAACTGGCTCCTTCCAATTCCCTCCGGTCGCCTCCGCAGAGCACACATGCACAGTTCACAGACTGCACTGGCCAGGGCCGAGGCTGAAGACCGGCTTCTCAGTGGGCTTCAAAATCTGAATAGTAAATATAAAAACCCTTCCCTCTGATGTTGCCTCAGACTTGTTGTTTTTTTTTTCCCTTTCAAGCTCACCCAAGTCATTACTAGTTTTACAAAAAGGCAGCACCAGATGTATGAAAAATAGGCAATGTCTGACCTATTAGAAATATATAAAGTCTGACAGCTGTACATTAAAAAGATGTTGGTAAGAAGGAAGCGATGTAGAAGGACAGCAGTAAACACCAAGTGTGTTGAGTATCATCCCGGTAGGAGACAAAGACACAAGGATTCGGCTTGGCTACCCAACGGGAGCCACGTGGCTGGCCTTTGGGGGGACTGGTGAATGCCCTAGAAGGGGAGAGGCAGCAGGTGGCTGAGGTATAGAGAGAGCTGACGCCCAGGGCAGCCAGGAAAGATGCCTCCAGGTGCTCTTGGCCCCAGCCCACGGCCCAGGCCTGCAGCCTCTGCAGCCCCTTTTCTTGTGTAGGATGGCAAGTACTGCTTGGGTGCCAGAGGCCACAGCAGCACATGTGCCCCTATGGGTATCTTCCTACTAGGGCTTGGCCTTAAAGTACACCCCTGTGTGCTCCTAGATGGGATTTCTGATGAAGGTGTCCCTGCTCGGTACCCCTGAAATGGCCTGGGGCCTAGGGCATGATGGGTAGAGCAAGTCCCAGAGAGCTCCAGGCAGCTCTGTGCACTTCCACTTTAGTGTTTTTGTGGTCCACAAGAGGGAGTGATGGGTAAGTCTGACAGCCGGAACAAGCGGAGGCAGCTTCCTGGATGCCCTCCACGAGGCCAGCAGTTCAGGGCAAGAGCACAGGCTTTCAAAAGCTCTCCACAAAGCTGCCGGGAAAGAGGCCTGTGCGGCCGTTCCGCTGGAGAGTCCCTTTGTACCAACCATCCTCTCGCTTCTTGTGCACGAAGACGATGTCACCTTCTTTCAGCTCGATCTCCGCTTCACTTTGGGGTGGGTAGGAGACTACCACACGATACCTGTGGGAGACAAATGTCACAGTGGTGCACAATTCAAGCCCCAAATGCCCTAGCTTTGCCATCTGTGACTTCTCTTGTCCTACCCACCAGGCTGAGCTCTGGGTTCTCCAAAAATTTTCTCTTTCTCACCTTCCTCCATTAAGGTTTTGAAATTTGGGGCTATTCCCTCACTTTATACAAGTTTTTATGTATCTGTACTTTGCCCAAACACTTTTTCATTTGTTCATTTTTTTTGGTCATGGGACTTGCACTCTGGCCTGGGCACTATCTCTGAGCTCTTCAGCTTAAGGCTACTGCCCTACCCCTGGGCCTGGTGCTGTCCCCAAGCTCTTCAGCTCAAGGGTAACACCCTACCCTTGAGCCATAGTCCCACTTATCATTTTCTAGTGATTAATTGGAGATAAGAGTCTCTCAGCTTTGTATTGCCCGGGCTGGCTTTGAACCTTGATCCTCAAATCTCAGCCTCCTGAGTAGCTAGGATTACAGGTGTGAGCCACCACGCCTGGCTTCATTTGTTCTTTTAATTAAGAAAAAAATGGCCACTCATGCTCCTGTATCTAAAATATAGCTGGAAAGTTTCTTATGTAGCCTCTAGGGCTACGCAAGCTTCTCCACGTCACCTCCTCCTTCCCACACGTGCTAAGATACTGATTCAGAGCTGGCTTTGGGACGTTCATGTATTTGCTTGACAGTCAGTCTCTGCAACTGAAAAAATCAGGCCCCTCACTGCATTACTACCTCTCAGGTGCTTAGGGGCTTTTGCAGTCTGGGAAAGATGCTTTGAAGATTGTTTTGGTCAAAGGGTTATCCTTTCAAAATGGGCTCCAAAAATCCAAAGACGAGCAGAGACTCAGCACCTGAACTTTCTGAGATCTCACCAAAAGTGTTAACAAGGTTCAGGGTTTCCCACATGTCATTTCTCTAAGATTTGGGCAGTAGATGTACTTCATGCCTTAGTTTTCAAACCAGCATGATAGAACATGGAACCCGAGCCTCCTTGTGTGGCCTGTGCTCGCTGGGCACCTGGGGAGACTGCTATGGGCTAGATTATCTAGGTGCAGTGCTAAGGAGCCTGTGGACAGGGGCAGGTGCTACTGGCATCTAAGACCAGGGTGTAGCTCTCTCTGTCTGGCACCTTACCAAGGATCCAGAGCCTCAGGTGCTGTGCAAGACAGGCCTTAAAAGCACTTAACTTCACAGTAGTAGTTCTGATCCGACACCCTCTTCTCTATTAGGCTTCACTTTGGTCCATGCAGTCTTGAACAAATATCCTCATAGCTTGGGATAGCCCAAGGTTGCATTCCCCATAACAGTCCTAGCTCCCCTCTGGGTTCCCACTGGTGAAAAGTTGCCAGGAGAATGTATAGTTTGCTGTATCTACACCTGAGGGCAGGGCCCAAATTCACTCCAATTACCAACCTCGTCCCACTTCCTGAGAATTTCCATGTCTTACTGTCCTGAACTCCGCTTGCTTCCCCCAACTCTTTCCGGTTCTTCTGAAAATGCTCCAACACTCATGGATGAAGAGTTCCATTCTCATTGGATACTACCTCTCTGAATACCCTGCTCCTTCTCATGCTTCCTCAGGGAAAGCAAGGCAGAGTGAGATGATACCAGGCTCTGAACTCTAGTTTGGGCTTTTGCCTCAACTGCCAGATGTGAAACAAACAAGCATCTTTTGTAAAAAAAAAAAGTTGGAAAGAAATAATTTGGTGCTTCTGAGCAATTCAGTGATCTAATGAGCTTATATGGATGTGAGCTGAATTTATAGGAGACAAGTGTTTAATGTTTCTGTCCAGATCACTCCTAGCTTCTGCACTATCCATCTCAGTTTTATGAACATAAATGATTCTCCCTGTTACAAAGGTGCCAACGGGCAGCTGAGGACCACAGCAACTCCCATGTCATGATCACGGCTTCATAAATGTGTGAGATAATCTACCTTACCAGGCATAAATAGGGCTGCCCTCCACGGCTAATATTATCTGCTCCCCTCTGTGACAAGAGGGCCATCTATCTACCCAGTAGGCTTTACAGAACATTTGCCTCCTATGTAGTTTAGGAGAAGTAAGCCCCTGAGTGGTGTGCGGTGAATCTGATAGAGCATCAGCATGCTGTTCAGAACACACTGAACTATACTATCAGCATGCACACAGGTGCCCCTCAGCTTACAATAGGATTACTCCTGATAATTCCATTGTAAAATGAAAACACGGGAAACTGAAGCTTGGCACTGTGGATCATGCCTGAAATCCTAGCTACTCAGGAGACTGCGATCTGAGGATTGCAGTTCGAAGCCAACCCAGGTAGAAAAGTCTGTGTGATTCTTATCTCCACTAACCTACCAAAATAAGCCAGAGATGTAGCTCGACTGGTAGAGCACTAGCCTTGAGTAAAAGAGGCTCAGGAACAGCACCTAGACTCTAAGTTCAAGCCCCAAGACAAGGACAAAAAACATGGCAAGCTGAAAATATTTTTAATACATCTAACCTAGAGAATGTAATACTTCCATCAACTTACAATGGGGTCAAAACTCATCTAACAATAGATGCAGGCTATCATTACAGTACTTGAACTGTCAAGGAATCTACAAAGCAACTGCACAGAAGTGAAAACCAGGATCATCATGAAGTAACAATATCGTTAAGTTGAGCAGGTAAGTCAGCAACTGTATTAACTGATAAATTAATGACCAGCAAATGGCTTAGAGAGTCCATTCTGGAAGACAGACCTACTGGTGGCCAGCTGAAGGAAGAGGACTACTGAGACTGCAGGGCTGGCCAGACAGGTCTGGGGAGTTGTCCAGGTATGCCCTCCGCAGTGGCTTCCACTGAGGCTCCCCTGCAGTACTTACAACTGCAACTTCCTTTCTCTGAGAGCACGGAGGAGAGCACCGTGCCTACTGGAGAGAAGAAGCTGAGCCCTTGGGAATCTGCCCACAGGAGCAGGCAGGACACTGTACTCGGTCCCTTCTCCTCAACTCTGCATGTGGACACCTGTGCGCTGACTGTCCTGTGCTCATATTCACACCTTTGTATCCCTACTGCTGTAAAATAAATGTTCCTCACACGCTGGAGGCTCAGAGCCCAAGCATCTTCTGGACAGGCATGGTCCTGGTCCAGGAAGCCAATGTTTCCATAGCCACATCCTTACCATCAGCCTGCTGGGCTTCCAAGTTACCGAAAGGCCCGTAGCTGCGGAGGCTGAGGGAAGGCAGCTTCTGGGAATGATCAGTAGTTGGGTCTCGGGCTGTGTTTCACAAGTGCTTTTCTTTAATGAGCTCGTGAGGACAAAGAAGGAAACTGCAGCCTCTGGATACAATCACCTCCTGATTAGAATGACGATTCTGAGAATGGCAGTGATCTCTCAGTTCACCACAGAAATTTCACAATCTCTTAGTGAGGAAATTAGACATCATGTTCTTAAAGCTAGGGTTCTGGGAAGGCAAAAATCCCAGAGGACAAGTCTGTCCACTCTCAGGAGTAAGAAGATCAACTCTGTGATTTCAAGGGACCCGGACCTATGTTCAGAAATCATAAGCAGCTGGTTACTGGTCCCAGCTAGAGGAAGAAAAGCAGAGGGACAGGAAGAAAACAAGGAATGTGTGGACAATATGTGAATATGTGTAGTATATGTGAGCCCTCACAACTCTTAACTATAGCTATGATCACAGACCTGAACTTAGCTGTTCATCGGAAGTCAGTATCTGCTCTTCCTCTAGAGTCCTGAAGAAGACTGGTTCTTGTGTCACCACATCCTAACATTGCCCCAGGTGACATGTCTATATTGTGGGTGGTGTGGTCTGAGAGCTAGTTACATGGTTATACTTTGATACTGTTGAAAAAGAAATCCAAAGATTTCACAACATATTGAAGTTATAGGAAACTTACGTTTCAGGGTTTCTACATAGGACTTTCTGGAATACCACATCATTTGTGTACATTTGGTCCCCGGTAGCTTTCCCTCTACACAGACAGAGCTCATGAGGTCCCACAACATAGCAATATTTACTATTGTGCCTTTGACAGAAAACATGTGTTGCTGTCTCAGCCTCCCATACAGACATCTAGATGGAAACGTGAAGTCTTCTGCCCCCCTTCCCCACAGGGCCCTGGGAGCCTCAGAGGTTAGCAGGTACTCAGCTGCAAGTCCCAGCATGGCTGAATGGTAGAGTGAACTCTAGTAGACATTCCATTAATGCTTTCCTAGGAGACTGTTCATGATTATTATTATCATTATTATCATTATTTTAAACGTATTGTGCCAGTATTGGGGCTTGATTTCAGGGCTTGGGCTCTGTCCTTGAGCTTTTTTGCTCCAGGCTAGTACTCTACCCCTGTACCACAGCTCCACTTCCAGCTTTTTGGTGGTTAAGTGGAGACAAGAGCCTCACAGACTTTCCTTTCTGGATTAGCTCTGGACCACAATCCTCAGATCTCAACCTCCTGAGTAGCTAGAATTACAGGCAAAAGCCATTTGTACTCAACTCATACTTAGTTAAAAATGGTTGAATACTGAAAATTTTATATAGTTCAACCTCATAAATTGCATATTTTTGAAGCCATTTTTGGGGAACCATTTTATAATTATTTTGCAAAACCATTTTTGTATTAAAGTTAATTACACAGCAAATTAGTTTGTAAGCCTAATGCATCTTGATCATTATCACCCCTTTTTATCATTCTCCTCCATCCCTCTCAAGCCAACATTTTATAATTTGAAGACATCACTGTGGACTGAGGCTTAAGAAGCGCTGCTCTTTGGGTGATGCACGAAAGCCTTCAGGGGGCTCCGGGGTCCTATGCAGGCTCCCAGAGTTAAGGGGCAGTGTGTTCACTGTGACTTCTTGGTGTGTGTGCCCAGAGCCACGCTGGTTCTGACAAATTTCTGGGTGAATTCCTTACAATCCCTAATTCAGGACACTATGATATATGCTCCAGGTCCCAAATGCACTGTGCCTGATATGTACCAGCCACCCTCAGGAACCACGTGTTTCTGGGTGAGGGAGGTTTGTTAACGACCTCAGGAAAACCTTGCTATCCCTGTGTTCCCAATGGGGCTAGAGCCTTGGCTGCCATAGGACTATGATACCACACACACACACACACACACACACACACACTCCCTCTTACCTCTCTCTGGGTAATGGCTTGGGCTCAGGGCGAATGGCAGCCATGCAAAGAGGTGGTTGTCGGGAAGGAGATGAGGAGAAGTTTAGATCCAAGGAGCCTGCTTTTCTGTGAAGAGGCTCCAGCCCCATCGCCCCCTGCATCTCGCTCTCTATAGGACAGGAGCCAGCTCTGCTGTGGATGGACAGCGGAGACACTTCAGGGCCCATGGCACCCTGGAGTGAAGAATCCATGACGGCCTGGGGGTCATGGGTTGGAGAGATGGATGGTGGAGAGCGTGACTTCTTCTTGGTAGATGCCCCGGCTAGAAGTTTTAGCAGCCCGCTCTTCTTCTCTTTCTGAAGAGACACAAAAGTTGAAAGAGTGGGTTAATAATTCTAAGAGATGTATGGTCTTACTCAGAACTTTTAAATAGAATTGTGTAAAGCTGATCAGAGAAAGAAAGCAAATCTAAAATGGAAGACCTGGAAGTTATGTCTCAAACAGACCATGCGTGCACAAGACAACCAGCACTCCCCGTCATGCGGCCTGATCTACTGGGAAACTTTACCAGCTGAACAGAGGAGCACACAGCTCTTGTAGATAATGACACTATATCTGATGTGGCTTCAAGTAAACCTAGGACCATGGCTGGGCCTGCGTATTAACAGGAGAGTTTTGGAGCATGTCTGTGTCTTGTCCTGCATGAGAACACTCTAAGGCAGGGTTTACCACATTCCTACAGTTTGTTGTTCTGCCTTGAGTATCTTGACATAGCTCCTGATCCTGAGCTATGAGCCTTTGGGATACAGTTTGGAAACCCCAGAAACATTTTATTTAACTGTTCCTCTAGTTAAAATGACATAGGGGAAATAAGGGTGTGTATGGTAAAAAAAAATCTCCTATATCTGCCAGCCAGGCAGAAGTGCCTATGCCCAGGGCATCGGGCACAGGGCAGAACCTTGGTGAGAGTTGCTTCTCTTCCTAGTAGCAGCTGAGGGAGGGCTGGGATCTTGTATGCTAGTGTCTTTTGCTCTGAATTCTTTACTGGAAAATTTCCTGTTGAACCTCTCCCCTGGGTGGTGGCTTCCCTCCCCTAAGAGAAAGCACTGCTAGAGTATCAGATTCAGAAACTATCAGACCACAGCTCCTCGCATAAGAACCTGGGCAGAAGCTAACAGACATGTGCCTGGCATGGCAAACAATGCCTGAGATTTTAAGAAGATGTGAGATGTTCAAAAGAAAGAAATAAGGACCAGAGGAAACATGATGTTCTTATCTTTGTTGAGTCTAGCTCCAAGGCAGCAAGTTAAACTGGAAGCTTTTTTTATTATTATTTTATGTTTGGAAACCTTCCTGTCAGGGATGGGGAAAGGGTAATTAAAAGCTATGCTCCACTTAAATTTTCATGGAGAAAGGGCAGAACTCTGATCTGCTTGAAAATTCAGTTACAGAAAAAGCAGAGAAGAGTTTATGACAATATAAATATGCAGCAGATTTTCAGAGAGGGCAGGATAGAAGATCTACAGTGACTAGAGAAAGAAGTTAACAAGCCAATTAAAAGAGAAAAAAATTGCGTGCTAAGCTACTGGGTATTTTCAACATTAAAGCATATTTTCAAAAATACTGACAAAAGAAAAAAAGATTGAAAGGATGAGTTCACAAAATAGCAGGGAACAGGAGGCAGCAGGCAGCAGGCACCAATCAGACTGCGTTTTCTCTGGCCTCTGGTTTAGATAGAAAAGATGCCCCTTAATCTTTTATTTTTTTTTCTTTTATGAGGGGTAAAGCCTTTTGCTCTGTGAACTCAGAGCCTGTGGCTCTGCATGGAACACTTTGAACAAGGAACCCAAAGGGACATAACAACAAGCAGGCATTGGTTCTTCAGGGCAAAGCCACATGCATCATCATCATCATCTGAACAGTTTGCTGGGCTCAGAACCAAAGCTAAGAGCAAGTGAACACTATTCTTCACTTTGGTAAAAAAAAAACCACCTGGGAGCTGGGCCTGGCAGTGTGTCTGGATGATCAATCATGTGTAGCATGGTGTGAAAAAGCCCCTCAAGCCCAGAGACATCTTCCTGAGGAATCCAGGACCATAAGCAGCTGTGTGGTTTGATCTATGAGAAGCACAGGCTATGGCAACAGCTTTGGATCCAGATGGAGCTGGGTGCCCGTGTCATTTAGGAGGTGGCAGATTTTGAACAACACTTTACTAATCTAACCTTAGCCTTGATGCCACAATATGTAAAATAAGCTACATGATTATTGAAATACAGTAATTATACTGGTATCTCTTTTTTTGGGAACACTCTGTCAGCCAGGTGCTGACAGAGTCTCACCAACACATTTTCCCATTTCATTCCTAAAGGAACTCTACAAGACAAATGGAGGCTCTGAGATGGTAAACAGTAGACACAGGGTAATTGACTAGAAAGTTGAAGAGCATGGATTTGAATTCAAATTTTAACTATGAATCTGAGGCCATGTCCTGGGATATAAATAAGGCAATGCATATAATCCTCGGGGACACTATGTTAGTCCATTTTTTTTTGTTGCTATGAAAAAGTACCCAGGAGATATATTAGAAAAAGATATTTATTTAGCTCAGTTTTGGAGGTCAAAAGAGAAGGTGGCCCTATCAGTTGTCAGAGGCACAAATGATGAAGGCCTTATGGACACTGTGGGCAGTGGAGAGATCATATGCCAAGACAGGAAACCAGAAAGAGCCAGGCACCAGGCTTGGTTTTGTAAAATTCACTTTTGTGGGAACCAGCCGGGGTCTTTGGGAAGCCATACTAATTCATTCTGGAGGTGCAGCCCCAATGGCCCAATTAACTTCCACTAAGCCCAAAGTTTTCAAGGTCACACCATCTAAGCATAGCCACACTGGGTCAAACTTCAGTATCTGAGCCTGTGGGAGATGCTGCACTTAAGGCACAGCCAGCAATAAGTAGAAACAGGAAATGAATCCTGCTTGTTCAAATTTTCATCCGAGTCATTTATGGATGAACATGAGGTGTTTACACAGAATGCTGATTCTGTGCCAATGACACAGCAGGTTAGCCCGCTACTCACTAACTTTGTGGCACAGGCGAGCATGTCATTCCCCTGGGTTTGTTTAAGGGGATTTGAAAGCAGCTTTCTTAGTGTGGCTGGGATGCTACTGAGTGACAGCCATGGCAATTCCCAGGATTTCCCCATAGAGATTTTCCACCAGAGGCAAATGATGCATGCCAGTACCCTCTGCCCACACATCTGGAACCTGGCCTAGCCTTCACTTCCCATTAATACAAGCCTGAGCAGAATAACTACAGCATATCTATTCATTTTATTAATTTATTTGACCTCTCTCTGTTGCTGAGGATGGAACCCAGAGCCTTTCCCATGCTAGGCAAACGTTCTAGCAGTAAGCTACCATCCCGCCAGCCCCAGCCACAGCATATCGAGTCTAGTTACAAATACAATGTAGACAGGACTAAAGGGTCAACTACTGTCTACAATCTTCTAGAACCCTCTAGTGTTGAGAATATTCATGAATCCCAAAAGCAGGCTAATCTGGATCAGTTACAGAGACTATCTCAGAAGCTCTAAACTAGAAAATAAAATAACACCGTTCTATGAATGAGGGCAGGAATGCTATCATGGTGCTGGGGAAAGGCACAGGGTATCTTCCAGCTGTCAGCAGGCACAGTGAATATGGTGCCATGGGGGGCCTGGAGCCACAGTCCTAGAGAGATAAATGGGATATGCCCATAGGCTGAGCTCTTGTTTTCAAGATAGGGGCATTCCTGTCATCTCTATTTCTCTGGTTTCCTCACTGTCAGGGCTGCTTTCAGACTTTGTGATCAGCTATGTCCTTTGCTGGCACTGGGGTGAACATGCTTCTCAGACCACCTGGCTTCCACCTGGCTTTTTGCTCATCTGCTAGTGTTTCCTTACCTGAAGCCACAACCCAGATGTGTCTCTTCAGTCCCTCTTCTATGATAAGACCAACCCTTAGCCTCTCAGGTAAGCTTTAGGTCTTTTATTTGCAACATCATCTGGATAAGTCTTTAAAGATGAAAACCACACAAACAAAACCACCAGAAATATGTCCTAAAGAGTCTTGGTCTTAGCTAGAAAAATATAAGACTGTCTTTCATCCCTGTCCCATGTGAGTGTTTAGCACTCAGAATCAAAGGCAGAAAGAGGAAGGAGGCCAGGCTAGGAGCCAGAAGCTCATGTTCTACATGACCTTCATGTCCTCGCGCTGCACAGAGGACAGCAATCTGTCCTCTCTCACCGTACTTCCACCTCCAGTGGCACTGCTGAGGGACAGTTGTCGGGTGCCCCACTAGGATCTGCTCTAAGTGGGGCAAATGTGATTCTAACGCCAACTCTCCTATGACCTTGGATCTCTGACCTCATGAAATGGGTTACAGTACACAGAACATTTAGAACTTAAACAGGGTTTAGAGCAAAGTCTAAGAGATCTATTCTTTCTAACAAATAGCACAGGGCATCTAGGTTCTTGTGAACCTCCCACAGGAGATCATGAAGAGATGGTGCCCAGGGATCATGAGCCTTAGGAAAACATGGAGGCAGCCTTTACATCAGGACTCCTAAAGATCCAGGAGGGAAGTTCTGTTCCCAGTCCTCCAACCTCCAACCAGACCATGTCACTTTTTGTCTAACAGGAACCCATAGAAGCCAGTGGAACCTCACTGGGGTCTCTGGTTCTTCTTCTTTGTTCTCTTTCCCCTAAGCTCCTTATACTATATCTTAGCTGGTTTCTACTTCTGAGAAGTTATGTGCGTTTGAACAAGTGATCTAGATTTCTGTGTTGCAATTCCCCTAACTGTACCAGTGAGACCTGACCTAGGGGACTTGTTATAAGATCAAATGAACGCATGCATATAAAGTACTGGACACCTGAGAGAGGCTCCAAGTTGTCTCTCTTTACCATGGTGATCAATGATGGTCCCCTCACACAGGTTTCTAGCATGGAGATTCAGATACACGGCTTCCTTCCCAGCAAAGTCTATGAGTGAGACGCACATGGCCACAACTCCATCTTTGCTTTTGACTCTATTGGAAAACAGCCTGACTCTGGTGGTTCCCTCAGCCCATAGGTGAAGTTACAAGCTGTCACGGGCTGTGATGGAAAATGTCCTCAGGGGGCATGGTATTTGTACACAGCTAGACACATAAGGACTGTCAGTGAACTCGGAGCAGGAGTGGGCACTCTAGGTGGCCTATTCCATGAGAAGTCTGCCAGGTGATTCAATGTCAAGAAACTCAGCAGCCTTCAGTCTAAGGGCTCATCAGTGCCTAAGGTGGGGTCAGGACCCTGGGAGGCCTCAAGGATAACAAAGTTGAGAGTGGAGTCAACATATGGGGGACAGTGGGTTCTCAGGGCAGTTCATACCATAGTTCTAACATTAATAAACAAAACTGTTGATTCGTTTAAAAAGTGAGAGGTTCTGCTGGGGGTGGGAAGCAGTGACTGGGTGGGGGGTTCTTGCTTCGAGGCCCTGGCTACAGCTCTACTTGTCGGTGTGCTGGCACTGCCAAGCCTCTGAGGTCAGTGGGAGGTCAGTGGGAGTGGAAAGCAAAGACTCCTCAAGGGGAGCAGATGCAGTCAGATTGGTACCTGAACATTAGTAAGAGGTATTGAACCAGAGGAACTGTTTGACTAAATAGAAAACAAAACAGTCAAGGAAACAGAGGCATCATAAGGCAAAGAGAAGACTAAAAAAAGAAAAAAGCCCCAATGCTTCCTTCCCACCCATTCTCCACCATTGAAAGAGAGAGAGAGAGGGGGGGGAGAGAGAGAGAAAGAGAGAAAGAGAGAGAGAGAGAGAGGGAGAGAGAGAGAGAGAAGAGAGAGAGAGAGAGAGAAAGAGAGAGAGAAGAGAGAGGAGAGAGAGAGAGAGAGAGAGAGAGAGAGAGAGAGAGAGAGAGAGAGAGAGAGAGAGAGATTTAGTTAAGTGTGGTGGCTCACCCCTGTAACCCTAGCTACTCAGGAGGCTGAGATCTGAGAATTTTGGTTCAAAGCCAGCTCAGTCACTGCAAAGCCATGAGACTCTTATCTCCAATTAATCACTAGAAAATGGGAAGCAGGGCTGTGGCCCAAGGGTAGCTGAAGAGCTCAAGAACAGCACCCAGGCCCAGAGTTCAAGCCCCATGACCTCCTCCAACAAGAAAAAGAGAGAGAGATTGATTCAGGGCTCCCCTATTCCCCCAACAGGCATGCCAGGCCTCTGCTACAGATTTGAAGGATATAACATAGCAGGAAGTCAGCCATGTGAGAGGCCAGGGTTGGCACCACACACTCCCTCAGGAACCCAGGTGCTGTGTCATGAGGAAGCCCAAACTTCTCCACAGGGAGGCCACAGGCTCTGGCACATAGCACAGTGAGGGTTTAGCCAAAAGCCAGAATCAGCTGCCAAAAGCATGAGAATGTGCCTCCAGCCCAGACACAAACCATCCTCATCCATCCAATCCTCCCAGCTGAGTCCCAGAAAGATAAGGGGAATATAGGCTCCAGCCAGCTCTGCCCAAATGCTGAACTCACAGAAGCCAGAAGTACAGCACAGCAACCTAGCTTTTAAACCATTGGGTAAGGAGTAATTTCTTACACAGCAAGGGTCATTGAAGCTGATTTCTCTTCCACATTTTTTTTGCCAGTCCTGGGGCTTGTACTCAGGGCCCTTGTGCTTTCTCAAAGTTAGAGCTCTACCTCTTGAGCCACAGCATCACTTCCAGGTTTTTGTATGTATGTGATATCAAGGAATTAAACGCAGGTCTTTGAGCACTCTAGGCGAGCACTCTATCACTAGGCCGAACTCCCTTTCTTTGACTTCTTATGAGCTATCACAGCAAACCTGTATGGTGAGATTATTGATCCCTCCCACCTTGTAGATAAAGATTTTACAAATGAGCTTCTCCTCTCCCACAGCCCTAGCTACCTCACGGCACTGTTAATAAACAGGTAGGACATGGCAACACGAAAACCTATGTTTCCAGAATACTGAAACATGTATAACTGAAGGCAAACAGACATCAAAAAAGATGAGCATTATGTAAGCAAAGGTACCAAGAATGAAACTGAGTGAAGACATCTAGATAATCCGATAAATCAAATCGAATAGTGGGGTTGTAAAAGTCCATACAACATTTCACCCTGATGGGACAGTCAGAAATTAGAAGACTTTGGCTTGATGGTAAGACATAACTGGGGGTTGGGTACAAGAATTTTACTAAAGCGTACATATTTCATACAGCCTAGGGATTCCAGGCCATATAATTCTGAATGTATCATGGAGACAGTAAGATGGTTTTATGGGAAATGAGAAAGAATGAAAAATACAGCAGTAGAAGAATGTAATTTAACTATAAAAGGCACTTAAAGAATTTGTCTGGAAAGCTGCCTCCAGCGAGGCAGCTCAGTTTATCCTCTGGTGCAGCGCTAGGTGGCCTTTTCTTCACTGTAGTTAATAGCACATCTTTCCCAGGGCTCTCAGGTTTGTGACCTTTCTAGAATATTTCATCACCAGGGGGCAGGTAACAAGGCAGATGTGAAAGAGTCAGACAACAGGGGAAGTTTCCTCTGTCTCTGTCCACACAAGGGCATGAACAACAGCCATGGTTTGTTGTCTCCTTGCAATTCATGGGCTTAAACCACTACTCAGGGTGCTGGTGCTGGGAAGTGGGTGATCACATAAAGCTGCAGGAGTCCACATGAACAGAATTCACGCCATTTACATACACAGAAACCTGGCCATATTGCGAGGGCTCAGCCAGAAGGCCACATGAGTATATCACTTCAATTGGGGGAGCTCCTCTCTCCTTTCAGGGGCTTCAGGATTGGGTGGGGAGATTAGAAAAGGAATCCTTCAAGATTCAGGGCTGCCAGAAATGGGTGAGTTTCCACTGGCCTAGGTGGCCTGCTGTTTATTTCCTGTAGGCTAGACCGTGACAGGCCATTAGGTGAGAAGGCTGTGCCTTGGTGGAAGAGTGGGGAGCAACTACTTCTCTGGATCAGATCTTAACAATGCCGATGTGCTGGTTATATAACTGGGGGAAAAGGGGGAACTCCAAAGGTTTCCAGGTTTTCCCGGGGTCGTGAACAGCTGCTCTCTTCACATTCTCTGCTGAGGATCTTGGGAAGTCAAGAGCACATCAAGTGTATTAGGCTGACTCTTTGATACAGCAGCCGGCCTAAAAGTCCCAATGGTCTGCTACACATTTGTGGAAAGTCTGGTGGCATTGACCAATACCTCATCTTGGCTATGCAGCACTTCATCTTGGGGTTGTCCAGGACCTCACTCTGGGGTTACCAGTGCCTTTGCTTGGAGTTACACAGTACCTCACCTTAGAGTTACCTAATGCTTCTGTTTGGGATTATCCAGTATCTCACCATAACTTCACCTTGCTTTGGGGTAATCCACTACATCACTTGGGGGTTAGATAGTACTTCACCTTGGTCTACCCAGTACCTGACCTTAGGGTTCCTTAGTACCTTACCCTAGGTTTATTCAGTACTCCAATTTGGGTTATTTAGTACCTCATCTAGGTACTAAGCCTAATCCAAGTTGGGTTACCTAGTACCTTACCTTGGGGTTATCCACTAACTCCTCTTAGGTTACCCAGTACCTCACTGTTCAGTTCTGCACAGCGTCAAAGATGTACATACATGTTGTTTCATTAGGTCTTCACCTGCGTCCATGAGGCCCTTATGCGTCCTGATAACCTCTTCATACAAGATGTTAATAATCTGGGGTGGGTTAGCCTCAATGGAACAACTCAGGAGAAATGATGTAGAAGGCAGGGAACACTTCTCTTCTTCAGGGCCTTCTATAGCGTTACCACGCGGATGAGCTGAGGTTTTCTTTATTTAGGAAACAACACTTATCCTGAGATCTGCTCTCCTGACAATTTTTTTATTGTAAAGATGATGTACAGAGGGGTTAGTATTAGATAAGTCAGGTATTGAGTACATCTTTTCTCGAGCCATTTTTTTAATGTGTATGTATGTGTGTTTGTTGTTGGAGATGGAATCCAGGGCTTCATGAGTTTTAAGAAATTTGTACCACCACTGAGCTGTACCCCAGGTCCTCCTAATCAATTTTATGTGCTAAATGAAGTGTTCCTGACTCTCTGTACAATGTAGTGTAACAGATCTTTAGAAAGTTTTTATTAATCGTTGGAGAGTCCAGTTAAGCAAGATATGTAAGTACTAATAAGCTAAATATTTTTTCCAGAACATTTTTTCCTCATAGGCCTTGGACTCTTCTGAAAATGACAGCAGGATTCTGAAGTCTGGAATGGATAACGAGTTGCCCAAGATAATCACTACCAGACATGTGTAGAGCAGAATCTGGCACCAGACTCCTGGGTCTTGACCCTCAGGCATGGCTTTAGAGACACATACAGCTCCAATTCACTGTGACTTTTTGCTTCCTTGGGACATCCGGCACTGTTTGGAGATACTCTGATACTGGGGTCCAGTAATGTATAGTTGGCATCTAGTGGATAGAAATTCAGGTCACTGTGTAGTATCCTACAGGGGACAGGAATATCCCCCCCCCCAATAAGAATGACAAGTATTGGCTATGTAATAGGTGCTAGGCTCTATTCTGTCACTCCTCCTCCAGCATTTTGTGGCATAAATTACAAAAACAGAAATTGGCTGGTGGGTCAGCCCTACCCCAGCTGCATGCCAGCCTCCAATTTCTCCTAATTCTGAAGGATCAGAGATATTGTGGGTGCTAAGTTCTGAAGAGCTCTTGGAGAAAGCAGAAGGTTGGCTGCCACTTGATGCAGCTGCGTGGAGGAGAGTTTGCTTAGCAGGCAGGATGCTCTAGGGCTCTTTGACATGAATGAGTTGAATGGAAAAAGCACACTGGGGTGGTTTTGGAAGATGGCTGGGTGACCCTCGCAGCGCCTGTGGTTCATGCATTCCATTGCTATTATTCCCAACCCAATCTTAGGCCACTCTTCGGCCTTGCATGTCATTACCATATCCCCTTAGGGGGCTCCATTTTACTCATGATTCCCATGTCATGTTTTCTGTCAGCAGCATGCTCCAATTCCCAGCTAGCGGGACTAGCTTGCTCTCACAGCCCAGACAGCTCACAGAAAATGGTTTTCATACAACCCAACTATCAACCCCCAGACTCAGAACCCGTGACTTCCCTTTGACCCTAAGAATAACTGAATCTACTTCCTCAGAGAGCACAGATGGCTGCGTCTGATTATGCACTTGTGTGTGTCTTTCTGTAGGCCTGGCTGAGTTCCCCTGGCACCTGTGTCTTCCGGGAGCCTGCCTTCTGCTCCAGTCCCACTCCAGAAGCTACAGAAGTCGATGAGGCCAATCAGAGGCAAAGCCCATGCCTGATTACACTGGACTCCAACACTGTAGAGACCAGCATGATGTCTACTTGAACTTTCTGCCCCCTTAGGACAGATGACTAGCGGTGTAAAGGCATGATAGAATGAATAACAGACAGACAATCAGATTGTCTGAGTGGAGCAGCTAACCTTGGGGCAGTTTAGCCCTCAGGCTACTACATGATATAGTGTATCCTCTACTTTCTCTACCTAGGGGCAGGTCTTCCTTAGTCCATCTCCTCAGCCCTGTTTTTAGGCCTCTTTGGAAACCATCTCCCTTGATTCCTTGAATAGCATTTAGGAAAAATTTCTTTCTCTACTGCTCTTGGTCACATGGCTCAGGTCCTGTTTACAGTCGTTATCCTTTCTCCATAGTTTCCCTTACCACGGTTTCAGTTACCAAGAACTGTGGTCTGGAAATATGAGATGGAAACTCTAGCAGCAGACATTTTTTGTTTTGTCCTTGGTCATGGGGCTTGAACTCAGGGCCTGGGAACTGTCCCTGAGCTTTTTTGCTCAAGGCTTATGCTCTACCACTTGAGTCACAGCTCCACTTCTGGATTTTTTGTGTGTGATTAATTAGAGATAAGAGTTGCATGGGGAGCCGGGAGTTTGGCCTAGTGGTAGCGTGCTTGCCTAGCATGCACGAAGACCTGGTTTCGATTCCTCGGTACCACATACATAGAAAAAAGCTGGAAGTGGTGCTGAGGCTCAAGTGGTAGAGCTCTAGCCTTGAGAAAGTCCAAGGACAGTGCTCAGGCCCTGATCTCAAACCCAGGACTGGCAAAAAAAAAAAAAAAGAGTTGCATGGATATTTCTTCCTGGTCTGTCTCTGAACCATGATCCTTACATTACAGCTTCCTGAGTAGCTAAGATTACAGGTGTGAGCCACCCGTGCTCCACTTCATATTTTATTGCTAGAGTTTTTTTCCTTTTTGTTATTCTTAATGACCTACTATATCTAATATATAAACTTTAGCAGAGATCTGAATGAGCAGAAAGATGGTTCAGTACTCTGTGTAGCTTTGAGCACTACAAAATGTCTTGGAACTTAGCTGTGGTTGGAAAGATTGTTCTGTCATTTGTATTTGCTACTTTTCCTAATGCCCAGTGAACCATGAGGAGCTCACAGCTCATACCCAGGGCCAGGAGCTGATGGGACCTTAGTGAGGTCCATATTCTGATGTCAACTGCATTTCATCATTTGTTCAGCTGCTCACAGTGCTGATTGGGCTCTTGCTTAGGCAAAGCCCCAAGTCAGCTTCAAGTTCTGAGATTTCCCAGATGATACAGAGACCCGTCTAGACCTGACAGTGCTTATCTGCCCAGGCAAAGAAGAAGGGAAGACATTTCCTTCTTTCCCTTTCACTTCTCCTTCCTGTGGAAAAAACTCTCCCACAGAGCTCTGTGTTCACTAGGTTCAATACTGTTAAAAGATTGAAACTGGGGCTTCAGTTCTCTACAAATTATTCTGATCTCAGCATCTGAGTAGAAACAACTCCTGACCTTGTACTTTCCTCCCCCATCCAATGTCATCATCTTGTCGTTAAGGTAGGAAGGGTCCCGCTAGCCGATGAGAACTTATAGCATAACAGTTTCTGCACAGATGTTTAGTAGGCCAACAGACAGGATGAATAGAGATACAAAGATTGAACAGTCTGCCGGCTCCCTGATGCGTGTGTAGTACTAGGACCACTTTGCTTTGTGTTTGCCTTTCCAGTCAGCCTGATTTGCTCTCTATAGCACAAACACAACACTTCCATAGCTTATTAGCATAAATGAGATGCATTCAATAAAATCTCTGTAATGTGGATCCTCGTGAAGGATTTATGGAATGAAATAAGAAAGACAGGGTTCTGTGTATCCAGGTGCCAATCCTGTGTATTTACTGGTCTTAAAAAAAAATAACTAAGGGGCCGGGAGTTTGGCCTAGTGGTTAAAGTGTTTGCCTAGCATGCATGAAGACCTGGGTTTGATTCCTCGGTACCACATACATAGAAAAAACCCGGAAGTGGTGCTGAGGCTCAAGTGGTAGAGCTCTAGCCTTGAGAAAGTCCAAGGACAATGCTCAGGCCCTGAGCTCAAGCCCAGGACTGGCAAAAAAAAATAACTAAATAGATGGGTGGAAATCACTTCCTGTAACTGAAAGGACAGAAACAGTTCAGTTCAATACGTATATATCTGAGTAGTAGCAGTTCTGTGCACAGAACCAGGGTTTCTGAGGCAGCACTTGTGAATCAAACCTATTATTTCTATTAGTGTTTATTGCTGGCTCACAACATGTTAGGCATTTCCAAGTAGTCTGGTGGCTTTTCAGGATGAGGTAGATTTTTTTTCCCTATCTGCGTAGTTTTCAAGGCAGAAAATGGACGGGTGCCCAGCCCTGGACCATCTCACAGGTGCAGGCGAGGACAATTTCGTTCTGCTACCATTCTTGTATGAAAATGGATCCCTGCCTGGCAGTAGCAATCTGGATAACTGCTCAGGTTTGGTCTTTGTCCCTGAACCATCTTCACTTGGCAACTGCGCTGATACTTCTCTAAGCGCCCCAGTGTAGGTCAATTGCGGTTATTATGGTTACACTGAACTGTTTAGGGAAGGATAGGGATTGGAAAGAAGCCGGAATGTTGAATCCAGGTATGTGTGGTCCAAATGTTCCAGAGCTGGCCTGGTTGGCTCTGAGTTACCAATAGAGCCCTGCAGACCGTGGAATATGTTCAAAACAAATCACATGGATGAGTCATCCACATGGGTCCCGCTTCTGCAGAGTGGCTCAATGACTGCCATCCATGTGGCTAGACAGTCCAGGTAAAGGTGAATGGGGAGATGTGCAAGAAGTGCTCCATGTAGAAGAGCAGGCTGCGCTAGCCATAGACTATCTACGAGCTCCCCTCCTGTAACTACACTGCTGTGTTCATGTTCTACTGAAACACAAAGGCTGAGACGACGAGGAGGACAAAGACAGGAAGAAGAGTCCTGAATGTAGTTCCAGATGTGTCCTGGAACATCCAGATGTCAGTCCCCTCACCTCCACAGTACAACAGTACTGATCTGGTCTAGGCTGTTCCTATCATGGATTTTTGTCACAGACTCCTCGGATAACAGAAGTGATCACTCACAATCAGCAAGGAGTCCTTTGAGGAACATTTAGAGTGGAGACTTTCCCACAGTGGGATTCTCTGTGCTTCCACCTATAGAACAGGGGGACTTTCCTCATCTTCTCACTGCTGGTCATCTCTCCCATACTTCTGTGCCTTTTGCATAGGTCCTCCTCTAGCACAGGCCACACCACGTAAACTTATAAGCTCCTTCACACTTCCTCTAATGTCATCGCCAAGGGCTTCTATGGTATTCCATGCATGACACTGTCAGGGCTGCTATACAAAGCTCAGTTAGTTGCCTGTCCCCACCTAAATAAACGTGTCCAGCTCAGGACCCAGGACAATGAGCCAGGACTAATCCTAAGTAGGCACCCCATAAATATTACTAAATCCATGATTTTTAAAAAGGGACCAATGGCCAAGTAGCAGATGGCTCTACAACAAAGATAGGAGGTGCCTTCTCCAGGTTTTCCATAATAGAAGGTGAATTCTGAGAAAATTAAGAGTGAGAAGGGGCTTGTTGAAATTGGCCTCCACCTAGAAAAACCCTGGAAAAGTGGATCTTCTAGATGGGCTATGGGATCTACTGAGCACATGCTCATGTTCACCTGTCAGGGTGGCAAGCTTTGGGGATCTCCTCCAGCCCTGTTATTGTTATGTCCTTTGGTGGTAAGGGCCCTCTGGACAAACTGTTGAACATGGCCCTGTCACCAGAGAGTGGTGAGGAGGAGAAAAGAGAAATTTTTGTGGTGGAGAACGCAAATGGGCTTCAGTAGCTAAAGTAGCTGTGCTATTGCCCCAGTCGGGACAAGCTCAGCCTCCTATACACTACCAAGTTCTTCTAAATAACAGGATATTGTGCACCTGCCACAGGCTCACTGTGCCACTTGCACATTCCTGGAACATGCCTCAAGCATACTTCCAGTCCAACTGTAGACCCTCCATGAAAGTGCAGCCAAGAGGGCCTGTAGTCATCCTAACAACACCTGGCCCTAAACTTCATACATAAACTGCTGGTGGAATCTGGACTTATTTTAGGGGCAAAATGACAGTTTCCTGGTCTTTCTTCTAAAAATATGAGAATCCTGTAGTCTATCAAAGACATACTGATCAGGCTTTTCAGCACTTACAGAGAACAGCATCCTTAGTGTATTTGCTTGTTGCTTGGAGTTTTTCGATTTTGTCCTTAATAAGAAGCATAGAAAACTAGCACTGTGTTGTAACTGAGCCATTCTGGCCCCCTTCCTGACAGCCTGCTGGGAGTTTAAACACAAAGGACATACTATTATTTTCAGGCAGCTTAAGTTTCATGCATTGATGAAATTAGGCCACCGAAGACCATTCCTTGGCACATAGTATTGTGGCTTTCACATAACTAGCTTCACCATCAAGTCCTCCAGCAGAAGAACAACAGGTCTGTACACAGAAAAGGCATGCCCGAGGGAGCATCACAAAGCAGCTGGTTCTTATTCAAAACAAAGGAATGGAGGTGCGCACCAATGACTCATGCTACTCAGGAGGCTGAGATCCAAACGTCAGGCTTTGAAGCTAGCCCAGGAAGAAATGTCTGAGACTCTTATCTCCAGGTAACCAGCAAATGGAGATAGTTCAAGTGGTAGAGCACTAGCTTTGAGTAAAAATATCAAGAGAGAGTGTGAGGTCCTGAGTATACACACCAGTGCCAGCATGGAAGGAAGGAAGGAAGGAAGGAAGGAAGGAAGGAAGGAAGGAAGGAAGGAAGGAAGGAAGGAAAGAAAGAGACAGAAGAAAGGTCTTAACTAATTTTCATCCTTGACAAGTTTTAACAAAGGCATAACACAAGCAGTAGCATCACAATAGAGATTTCAACCATTCCCAATATTGCTTACATATCCCAAAGACTTCTCCATGCATTTCCAAGAACCAGTGATCTGCCATTATAAATTAGTTTACATTTTTTAAACTTTTATATTTACTGTATTTTTTCAGTCTGGCTTTTGGAATAAATTTGTGATTTAACTATTTTTTTTGGGCCAGTCCCGGGACTTGAACTCAAGGCCTGAGCACTGTCCTTGGGCTTTCCTCAAGGTTAGAGATCTACCACTTGAGCCACAACACCACTTCCAGCTTTTTCTATGTATATGGTACCGAGAAATCGAACCTGGGTCTTCATGCATGCTATGCAAGCACTCTACCACTAGGCCAAACTCCCGGCCCTCCCTCTATCTTTTAATGGATCAGAAGGTTGTTTCTTTTTTATTGCTGAGCAGTGTTCCATAGTATGGATGCACTCTACTCCATCCATCCAACTGAGGACCGACAGGCTATGTCCACTTGGAGTTGTCACAAAGTAGGCTATGGTAAACACTGACAAGTTTGTGTTTGTCTAGCTGTGTGTTTTCATCCCTAGGCAACTATGAAAGAGTAGAATGGCAGTCATAGGTGGTTTATTTAAAGAATCAGAAATCTACTATTTCCCCAAGTAGTTGCACTATTTTATATTTCCATCAATAGTGCCGAGAGTCCTCATATGAATCTTTTAAATATTAAGAAAGAATGGTCCTCTATAAAAGCACCACCACCATCAGAACTCTTTTTAGAAGCGGTAATTCTCCATAAGGTGACAGAAGTGGGTCAACTGGGAAGAATGTGCATCGACAAATGTGAATCTGTACGCGTGAGTGTGCACCTACATATGTACATATATCCATGCTGCATCTGAATATATATGTGTATATTCATGTATTCATGAGCGTGTGAATCTGTACACGTGAGTGTGCACCTACATATGTACATATATCCATCTGCATCTGAATATATATGTGTATATTCATGTATTCATGAGCGTGTGAATCTGTACGCGTGAGTGTGCACCTACATATGTACATATATCCATGCTGCATCTGAATATATATGTGTATATTCATGTATTCATGAGCGTGTGAATCTGTACGCGTGAGTGTGCACCTACATATGTACATATATTCATGCTGCATCTGAATATATATGTGTATATTCATGTATTCATGAGCATGTGAATCTGTACGCATGAGTGTGCACCTACATATGTACATATATTCATGCTGCATCTGAATATATATGTGTATATTCATGTATTCATGAGCGTGTGAATCTGTACGCGTGAGTGTGCACCTACATATGTACATATATTCATGCTGCATCTGAATATATATGTGTATATTCATGTATTCATGAGCGTGTGAATCTGTACGCATGAGTGTGCACCTACATATGTACATATATTCATGCTGCATCTGAATATATATGTGTATATTCATGTATTCATGAGCGTGTGAATCTGTACGCGTGAGTGTGCACCTACATATGTACATATATTCATGCTGCAGCTGAATATATATGTGTATATTCATGTATTCATGAGCGTGTGAATCTGTACGCGTGAGTGTGCACCTACATATGTACATATATTCATGCTGCAGCTGAATATATATGTGTATATTCATGTATTCATGAGCGTGTGTATGCGTGTGAATGTGCATAATATACGTGGGTGTGAACTTTAGATTCTGAGTCAATGAGGTGATTCTTTTAACAGCAGTTTGGTTCCTCTCCAAAACAGACTCCTTAAATAGACTGTCCCAAAGGTGTTTTGGCAGAGTTTACGTGATGCCCTACAGAAGTGATGTAGGCAGGATGGCTCGGTAGGGTGACAGGGCGAGCGTGTCTTCCTGTGTAGATGACATCTGCCCCATCCTCAGGAGCTGTATGGCAGAGGGTATCTGCATCTTCCCCTGGTGATCTTTGCTGGGAGCTTCTTGAAGATTCCTTGAAGAAGTCTACGTGTGTCTACTGCCTGACACATCAATCTTACCTGAAGCCCTCAGAGTCCAGAAATGAGCCAGTTTCCACTCCTCTGAGCCCTGCCAAGCACTGGAGTTCTGGCTAGAAATATGCCATCCATGTTGGAAAATGGACAATTCCTGGCATCCCTCCCTGACACTGGGGGTGTTCTTCTTAATGATCTTAGTATTTTCTTAATATAAATACCTGAAGCAGTGGCTCCCTACTGTGTCTAATGATTTAGATGGCTTGGTTGCAGTAGAAATGACTGTGAATACCTCTTCCTGTAGGCCTGGAGAAACTGACAGCTTCTTCTCCAATTGCTTCCAAAATACCTACAGTTGCCAAGTTGCACAATAATCAGAAATTCGACATGATCTCCGTTTCCTCCCACCCCAAAAAGTTCCAGTGACAACTCTTTACCATGACTGTGAGTCACAGTTGTGAGGGAGTCCCACTATCACCAAACAACTTGATGTTTGTGAGCATTCCAAGATGAGTCAGGGTGAAGAGGTGGCACTAAATTGCCAAAGACAAGATGACACAGTTGCCATTGTAGACAGCCAAGTCAACCCAGGAGTCAAGTCAGGACAGTATGACCCACATAGATTAATGCTATTGGCTAGTCAGTCATGGCATTTCAGAAGGGACAGGGAAAGAGACAGGCACACCATTAAATTTCCACCTGATCTGTGTAAACAGAATTCTAAGGAATGGAATTCCAACTGAATTTACAAAATCAGTGACTCAGTCAATTTCAGACATTTCAAATGAATGAGAGGCAAGCGCTCTTAAGGAAGGACCCCAGGACTATGCCTCAAATTTATACTGCTAACCCTTCCAGCTGCTCTACCATTAACTATGCATTGGGAAAAGGGGAAAAAGTCAGAATTTTCTATGGCTATTGGGCATTGGCTCTGATTTGACAATGATGTCGGGAGACACAAAAACATCTCTGTGGTTCAGCAGTAACTAGAGATAAAGCGACCAATAGAAATTTTAATGGAGGTCCTCACTGTGAGTCCAGAGTGCTTCCAAGACCATCCTAGCTCATTCTCCAGCTTTGTATGCAGTATTGGTATACAAATACATGTACTCGGCAGTCCAAGTATCTCCAGGTTGGACTCTGACCTGTGCGGTGAGAGCTGTGACAATAGCAATGGCCAAGTGACAGCAACAAAACTGTCTCTCCCAGAAAAACAGTAAGCCAAAAGCAACACACAGGAGCAGAAGCTCCTGGAGGGATTGTTGCAATCAGTGTCATCATGGACTTGAATGATGCAGGATTCTGGATCCCAGCCCTCACGTAATTAGCCTATTTTCCCTGTGTATACAATGAGTGGATTTGGGTATGGCAGAGGATTATTGTAATGCTAACCAGGTGTGATCAACAAACACAAGTGCAGTAGCAGATGTGGTTTCATCTTAAGAAAATGAATGCACAGCACCTCTGGTCTTAGTGTGCAGGGATCATCTAGGAAAAGGCTTATTTCATTAGTAAAGACTCCAGCCAGGAGTTCACTGATAGCTAATGAAGCCAGCAAGTTTCCTTCTCCCTCCTAGCTCTGGGACGTTTCCACTCTCTGGCCCTGTGTCATGGCTGGGCCTTTAAGGGTCTTGGTATGTTTCTCGGGTTCACTCTGGCTTGTTACAAGTTATACCATGAGGTGTGAAGTGGAAGCATTCTACCCTCCGGAGAGACACATGTCAAAGGGTGGGGATTACATCTGACCACACACCAGTGGCTTTCCATCTTAGGGAACTTCTAGGATTCCGATGATGTGGGCATAGAGATTATTCTGAGGTAGAGGAGAAATTGTCACATCAGCTTTCCCCTACAACACAACCAATGGACCTCTTCAGATTTCAGAAACAATGTGTTTCTCACCTGAGTGTGCTACTCGGACCAATTTGCCAATTAAGCCAAAACCCTACTCATTTTGAGTGGGGCCTAGAATGAAGCTATGCCACATGTCCAGGCTGCCATGATGACGGCTGTGCTACTGGGGCCGTAAGACCCACTCGATGGAGGTGCTTTAAGAATCAGCACAACCTTTAGAATTCTGGGCCATTATCTGATATTATTCTGCATACCGCTCTCTTCGTCACACATATATTTTGGCATCTGACTGGGCCCTGTTTCATGGGCCACCAGTATCATATGATCTGATCACCTGCCACAAACTGGGGGTTATCTAAATCAACAAGTCACAAAGTGCTCGGAAGTTCACTCAACACAGATCAACATCAAAAAGCTGTGGTACTGTAGATTAGACACAGGCAGGCCCTGTGGGCATGAAAAAGCTATATGGGAAGTAATGCCTATGGTTCCCTCTCCTGCTACATAACCTTCCCTCTCCTCCCCCCACAACTATGGCATCTGGGGAAGTTCCCTCTGACTATCAGCAGAAGAGAAGACAGAGAGGCTTGGCCCACAGATAGAGACACTACACACACCTCTCAGAAGTGGGCAGCTGCAGCGCCTTTCCTGGAAGCTTCCTGAGGACAGTGGTTCGGGGAAAACCTCCCGATGGGAAGAATTCTGGATAGTGCTTCTGGCTGTGTGCTCTGCTTGGTAGGGGGACTGGCTAGACGTGAGACTGTATGATCAGAGAGGTCTGTGGTCAATCATCAGAGCCTTGGAAATAACACAAATGGGGAACTGTTGACAAGGAAGTTTGGACTATGATATATGGATGACAGATACTGTGGCCCACATAAATTCTCAGCACAGGATGAGCTCAGCCAGGACTTTAATAAGGGAGCAGATGGAATCACCTATTCTACCCAGGCAGCCACTTCCCCCATCCAGTCCTGTCAAAGGCCCTGGTGGCAGGGAAGGAGGTTGTGCCTGGATTGAGCAACATAGGCTCTACTTTCCAAGGATGCCCTGGCTGTGGCCTCTGCAGAGGACCCAACATGTCAGCAGCAGAACTTAATGCCAAGATCCTGTTAAGGCGCCATTATCTGGGGTGACCAACCAATAACCTGGTAGCAAGAAGACTTCATTGGACCCCATCTCTGCCATGGGAGAAGCCATATTTTGTTACTGGATAGACATCTACTCTGGATACGTATTTACATAACATGCTTCTGCCCAACCTACCATCCGTGGACTCTTAATGTCCTCTCTAGCACAATGGTGCACACATGCATGTTTTTTGTCGAAGGAACTCAATCCACAGTCAAACATGTGACTTGAGTTCACTGAAGTCATTGGTCTCCACTTTCTGAAGCAGCTAGATTGAAAGAATGACAGGGTGATATTGTTCCTTGCAGAGATGAAGCAAGATTCTCCAAACAATTGCCTATGCTCAGAATATGATACTATTTCTCCCACAGCCAGCATGATGGCACAAAACGGCAACTCACTAGCACCTTAGCTCCCTGTTTCTACAGTGGCCTACTCTGCTTGAGGTTTGAGTGTCAAGAGGAAAATTTCTCGCTCTCCGCCCCCCCCAAAGTCTACAACTCCCCTAGACTGCTGGTGTGGACTATTTTGGCCACTTGGAAACTAGGTCTATGAAGAATGACTGTGATGGGCTGGCAAAACTGGTTCCAAGTACCAAGGGGAAATGGGAAGATATTCCTCGGTACACAGACTAGCAAGAGTGTGTCTGGCAAGCAGGCAATCTCTTAGGTTTACGATGCCCTGTGATGGTATCAGCAGGGAACTGCAGCAACCCAAGGTAGGTAGAATGGTGAATGATGCTGCAGGTCATTCCACCCCCACAGGTTACAGACCCCGACTGGCTGAGGCACCCTGAGGCAGGGACTACGTGACAGTAATAGAAGGGGGCTGTATATTCCTATGTAAGGATGTGTTGTCATGAGTATTTCTTTCCTCATTTGTTATTAATATGTGTGTACATTAAAAATTTAAAAATTTGGGGCCAGGAGTTTGGCCTAGTGATAGAGTGCTTGCCTAGCATGCACGAAGACCCGGTTCCTCCGTTCCACATACAGAGAAAGAGCCAGAAGTGGTACTGTGGTTCAAGTGGTAGGGCTCTAGACTTGAGAAAGCCCAAGGACAGTGCTCAGGCCCTGAATTCAAGCCCCAGGACTGGGAAAAAAATAAGTACATTTCTTAGCTGGGTACTGCAGCTCACGCCTGTACCACTAGCTACTCAGGAGGCTGGGATCTGAGGATTGCGGTTCAAAGCCAGCCCAAGCACTAAAACAATCCAAGAGACTCTTATCTCCAAATAACCACCAGAAAGCCAGAAATGGTGCTGTGGCTCCAGGAGCAGGGTGGCAGCCTTGAGACGAAGAGCTCAAGGACAGCGCCCAGGCCCAGAGTTCAAGTCCCACGACTGGGAAAAAAAATCTTTTGACTTTTCCTCTTATCCCCTTTTCATGTAATATTCAACAAACTCATAGATTTTGAGTAGTATTAATATGACATCATAGTAGGGGTTACAGGAAGCCAAACAGTAGAGGAAGTATAGATAATGAACAGCAGGTGCATCTGCAACTGTTGCTTATAGGTCCCTGCTGGAGGCTGGGCCTCTCTGCTGCTGTAACAGTCTGTTCCCTTCAATCAATCCAGTTTCCCAATATCTTAGCGATTAGCTCATGCCAGGTACATGGACATGGCTGGTGCATCCTTGTCAAGTTGAGTCTCATGAGGAACAGAGGTCTTACACCTTGATTCTGTAAATCCGAATACTCCAGAACCACTATAGCCAGAACACTGGAGCTAAGACAGCCCATATATAACACAGGAGCCGAGAAGCCAGAGTCTCTGTGGTGATGTTGATGTCCAGTGATTCTGGCCAAGTCTCTCAGTGTTTCTCAACCTCAAGAGCGTCCTAGAAAACCTGAGGTGTAATGAAAAGATCCTGGAGGCTCTCTGCACATTCAGTATTCTACAATTCTGTGAAATTGCAATAGCCATAACCATTAGCAGAAAACTTTCCCATGGCCCATAAAGTAAAGAATTTCCCAGAAGTCTTGGGAATGAGAACTTATGAGCAGAAGTTGTTCACCTCTTTTAGTCTGTATGTTCAACCAGGGGCCATGAGACTGTTCCACAATAAATTAAAGATTCAGCACACATAACCACAGTGGCAGCCATAATTCCTGCTGTATACTGGTACCTACCATGTGCTCAGTATGTTGAACCATTCTAACCTATCTTATTCTGACCATGCTCCCAGGACAAATGAAAATATTGCATGAAATCCACAGGTGTGGTGACTTTGAAGTCCATAATGTCAATGAAGAGGTCCCAGTACAGTATGAGTGCATACACAGAACACTGACACCAAAGGCAAGACTAAATAATATCAGATGCCCAGTAGGAGAGCTCTAGCAAAGTGGGATCCAGGAGCAGGGCTGCTGCAATATAAAGAGTTATGACAAAAATGAGGTCAGGTTCATCCTCTGGCCTATTCTTTGGCTGCTCCTCCATTAGAAGGTCTCTCCCCTGTGGTGTCTTGCACTGGATGGACATTTTCTTGGTGACCTTCTAATCAGGGGTCAGGGATGTCAGACAGATGTCCCAGCTTAATTTTTATTGGCCAGGAGGGCTGTCATTCACCTACTGGCTGCTGGGAGAAGTGAGCAGCTCTCCAGGAAAGCAGTAAGAGCTGAAAGTGAGGTCTGGCCACTGAATAGCAGATGAGACCAGATAGGTGGGAATATGGGGGGAACAAGCTAGAGAGATTCTTTTACAGGCTGACAGATGATACCAGTCCTCAAGGCCAGCTCTGTCTCAGGACAGATGGTAGGAAGAATTTTGACCCTGTCAGTACACTTGCCAGGTGGCAGGATGAATTTCTGCCTTGTCAGCACATTTGAATTTCCCCCAAGGCCTCTGCACCACGCCAAATCAGGCAGGGCTGCCCACATGACAAGTTCTCCTCCTCTGCTCCTGTGTCAAGGCCGACAGGTCCAATCCCCGTAGTTCAAGTACTGAAGAGTCTCCTAGGACTAGCCTCCAGGGATTTCCATCATAGCTGCAAGCACACCCCACATAGAGTGAATGGTCTTGGAACGTTTTACCCATCCCATACCCAAGGATACTGTGGTGTGCTCCTTATTTTACCTTGGTGTACACAGTCCCCTCAATCAAAACCTTTCCTCTTGCACGTGCTTGCCAATCCCTGGATTTCGATTCTTGGGGGCTCAGCACTATGTAACCTCATGAGCACGGGGCTGCTGTGCAGTCTCAATGGACAGCAGACCTAGAGGCTTCCTACAGAAAACTCAGCAGCAACAACAACCTGGAGAGTAGTGCCATGTACTTTAAAATGGATTGCCATGGGGCTGCTCAACAGTAGATGTAGTTACGGCTGCTGTATGATCAAGTTTGCCTGTTAGGGGTCATGGGCCAACAATAGGTACTGGTCCCAAGTCTCACCCCTACCCAGCCCTACCTGCTTCTGGTAGATCACACAGATTCATTTGCTCCATGCTAATGAGTGGAATTCAACCATCTTTGCCTCAGTTCTTCTGCAACAAATGGCAACTGAGGATGCTTTGTACTTGGCAGCAAATTAGGAAAAACTCACCTGGGAGCACAGAAGGAGAAGAGCATGAACAGGTGGCTTTGTAGCCCAGTGTGATTTTTGCTTGTTTGTTTGTTTGAAAGGTGAGAATGAAAAAGCATATACAACATTTGGAAGAGCCATGTGCTCTGTCTTGGAGTTTTCTAGCTTCTGGACACATGCCCATCTAGCTTCACATAGTCCAGTTCACCTTCTACTTGGGTACTCCATGGCTGTCCCCTCGTGTGTAACCAGCTCCCCCTGGCGGTTCAGTGTGCCTGGCCCAGGCTTGCTGGTTCTGGAACATTGTTGGCCTGGGCATTTCTGCAGACAGGAAGCTGGGGAAAGGTCAGAGGAGGGGAAGACTGCTTCATATAGGGTGGGGTGCCAAGGGGCCTCCCAGAGAGCATTCCCTAGATTCTACTGCTCCTTGCTGGTGGAGGAGGGTTGTTAGCAGAAGGAAAACCTTAAATAGAAGCAGAATGACTGAAAAGGGCCAATAGACACGCCACTCTGGAGGGCAATGAAGCGAACACTATTACTCAGAGGTAAATTCTTCTGCATCTGACTCAAACTAGGCAACGGAAGCCAGCCATGCCTATTCATGAACCACAGAGGGAGACATGGCAAAGAACTAGAAAGATCTGTACAAACGGTATGGCTTCTCTCTTTCCCAAACTGCCCTTTGCATCTATCTCAGAAACTTGGGAGATTTTATTTTTTGCCACTCCTGGGGCTTGAACTCAGGAACTGAGCATTGTACTTGGGCTTTTTCAACGCTAGGGCTCTACCACTTGAGCCACAGCACCACTTCTGGCTTTTTCTATGTATGTGGTACTAAGGAATTGAACCCCAGTCTTTGTGCACACTAGGTAATCACTCAACCACTAGGCCAAACTCCCAGCCTGGGAAATGTTTTTGACAAGAAAAGACGATGTCATTCTCTGCCTCCCAGCATCCTTGATTTTGTCTTAGAACCCAGGCCCCTCAGTGAAAGAGAAACATTCAAGACAAAGTGATTTTCAAACAGACGTGGAGATAAAACACCAAGTAGTCACTGTACTTTATATCTGGTAGGGTTAATCCCCAATAAACATGAGCTTCACTAGCAAAGCACAGCTTTTCCAGCCTTGTGAAGCCTTCTTCCTCTCCAGAAGTTTGGACAGAAGGAGCAAGAGGCATTGAGGGCATAGTGTCACCTGGAAGATCTGTGAAGAAAGCTTGCTCATGGCTTAGTACACCAGGATCCTGGTAAAAAAAATTGGAGTGAGCCAAGCTGGGGCTTCCAGAGAGGTTGGCTTCTACAGGGCCAGAGAATTTGACATTCTGCTAGGTGCTTGGTAAAACTTTGGCCAATACATGAGGTCTAAACTGATTTTACATGGAAAAGCTTTAGAAGAATCCCAGAATATGAGAAACCAAGAAAGAATGACAGCTGATTAGACAGGTTCCCTATCCAGAGGTAGACACAGATTGATAACTGGGAAACAGATTACTAAATTTCAGGTGTGTGTGTGTGTGTGTGTGTGTGTGTGTGTGTGTGTGTGTGTGTGTTGATCCAAGGGCTTAAACCCAAGGGGAGTTGTTGCTAATCATCTTTTGCTCACTCTACCAGTTGAGCCACAGCTCTACTTCTGGCCTTTTTGAGTAGCGTATTGGAGATAGGAGTGTCACACAGATTTTCCTTCCCAGGCTGGCTTCAAACAGGGATCCTCAGATCTCAGCCTTTTGGGAGTAACCAGGATTATAGCAGTGAGCCACTGGCACCTGTCAGTTTCACAGTAATTTTGAAGACACTGTGAACAAAGCCTTGAATACAAGTAGTTTTTATATGGATTATATGTTAAAACAATTATCTTTGAGAATATTTCATTTAATAGAATACACTATTAAAATCTCACCTTTTAATTGTTAATTCATTTTTAAAATACATGGGTACCATGAAAATTTACTTATATTTTTTTGCTTATATTTCCCCTGGGTAGCACTTATTTAGAAAAAAGGATCTTGACTAATCCAGTATCTAGTTAGTTGGCTAATGCACCCAGCTCATTGACTCTGATTTCATTAATGAAATTAGCCCAGTTTCTTTTCTTCATAGTTAAAATTAAAACTGAAAATGCTGTCCACATAAACTGCCAGGTTGGCTTCCTCTTATCTTTCTCATTATTTCTTAGGAAACAGGCCCGACCCATATGGCTGAACAGGTTGTGGATGGTTCAAGAAGGACACAGATAAAGAATGGGTGCTATTTACACTATGTATGTACAGATTTGGGTAGTTATTATGATATTACTCTGGTATATGGTAATAGGAATCTTATTCTAACCCAGTGATTTTCAATGATTAATGATAATTTTCTAATAAAAGAATCAAGATGTGTGGAGGAGGGGAACACCATTTTCTGCTTGGCATGAGAAATGCAGGGGGCTTGTTTTGGCACTGGAAGAACCCTGAGGCTGGCTTTCATTTCTGTCATAAGTCTGGTGCACCTAGGCTTAACCTAGAACAATATCTCAGTGTCCACACTTAAGTCTTAGTTTGGCATCTGTGCCAAAGAGTTACAATGAATTCCCACTCCCCGCCCCCCCCCCCCCCAAACACATATGCATAGCCAGCCAAGGGACTAGAGCTATATTAGGATGAACTCTTACCTTTTCATTCTTCCTGTCATCGGGCTTGCACCCCGTGTTGGTGGGGCTGGGTGCAGATAGACTGACGGCTCCCCCAGCAGCCTCCCCATTGAGGTTGGCAGCACTGACATTGGGAGGTGTGATGGCTGATGCTGCGGATGTGAGGGGGATAGCCGGCCGGGGACACATCTGCATCGGAGGTGGCTGGCTGTGCTGCGGGGACACCACAGAGTGGGGCCTGAGGCTGGTAGCAGACAAGCGGGATGGAGAGTTTTGAGTACGCAGCGGTGACACCGTAGCAGTTGGTC
Source organism: Megascapheus bottae (assembly GCF_031878675.1). NCBI lineage: Eukaryota > Metazoa > Chordata > Mammalia > Rodentia > Geomyidae > Megascapheus > Megascapheus bottae. The sequence continues at coordinate 527,657 of NC_143515.1, forward strand.
GATCCTGGGTCTGGGCTGAGGGGTGGGTGGCTAGAGAGACAATGGATCGAAATGTTAGTGTGAACCATACTATATCTCCATGGCTCCACATCCTCCCAGATCTACTTTCAGTGAAGACAAAGTTCCCTTTGAATCGAGTACTATATTGACATTAATCCTGTTCCTATTTGGGTTCGTGATTGATTTTTGAGGAACTGGCTCCCAACTACATACAGCTGAGAACAACAGTCAATGGAAGACCATGCATGACCTGAGACTGGGGCTGGCTGACCCAAGAGAGACAGTTCCTTATGTCAAAGGCCCTTGCCTGGTGATTCTTGCATTTTTATGACAAAGGAATTACAGGTCAAATCATGATTGTCATGTACTACCAAAATTTGTGGTATTCCTGTCTTCTGAGGACAAAAACAAATACACACAAAGTAAAGGATATCCCTAGATGTCCCGCCTTAAATGTCTTGAATAAGGATGGTCTTGTGAATCCTAGCCGTGTGCACCCAGCAGGAGGCTCTTGCACACCACGTCCTCGTCTGACTTGCCCTTCCTCTCACAGCGTGGGTCCGGAAGAGCGAAGTGGCCCTCTCTACCAGGTGAAATTTTTTAAATGAGTGTTATGATTTAAGAGCGATTGCTGGAAGCTTTGGACCTAGTGTTTCAACCCACTCACAACATATGACGCCACATTTAATAGGAGGAGCAGGTCATGCAATTATGACGATCAATGAAGCCTCTAGGGTCCTTCCATCACGCCATAATCCCTTACAGGGTCATCAACTCCTTGGATAATTTATGTGCCTCTGCCCTGCGGGTGACCTTTCCTTCTTCCCAGCCCCATTGGTCCTAGAATGAAAATGATACCAGCCAGGCAAGAGCCATTGCACTCAGCCTCAGAAATTCTGTATTTGGGTCTACTTAAGACTTTTCCTGTCAAAGGACTATACATCATAGCTTGCCCTCACAACTTCAGTATGGCCACTATGTCACCTTACTAAACCCGATGCAGTGTGGACCATGCTCATAATGCTAGCTACTCAGGAGGTGGAAATGCGGAGAGTTACAGTTTAAAGCCATCCACAGTCAGAACAATCTGAGCAATATCACCTCTAATTAACAAGCAGAAATCTCAATTGTAGGCATCATTCCAGTAGTAGAATACCACTTGTGAGCAAGCAAGCCAAACGGAACATGAGGTCCTAAGTTAAAACCCTAGTCTTGGCCAAAAAAAGAAAGAAAGAGAGACAGAAAGAAAAAGAAAATGAAACAAAATGAATTGAGATAAGATAAACCTAATTCAGAAGCTGAGATGTTCCACAAAGTTCTGAGCCCATGACCACATTATATATGTATCTTTCATCTACTCCTCCTCCCTTCAGCCACTCTGGCTTCCTGGCTGATCCTGGCCCTTCTTACATAGTCTATGCTTTCCCCTAGAAGCGAGGAGATACTCTCTGGGGATTCCACTACGTTTGGACCCCATCTGCCACTATCAAAAGAGATTGTCTAGAAAAACCTGTTCCTCAGCCTCTATCATGGTCAGGGAATGTAGTTTGTGTAATTTGAATCCTTTCAAATGTGTTGAGACTTTAATATGATGGCTCAGAGTACAATCTAATATGATCAAGGTCCTAAACTTTTATAATAGTTTATAAGGCTACTAAGAGAAATATTAAAATCTCTGGCTACAGTTGTGGATTTACCTATTTCTCCCTGTAGTTTCATCTGTAAGTGTTTTTATACTTTGAAGTCCTATTACTTGGGACATAAATATTTAGAATTATTATAATCTCTTAAAGAATTGACCCTTCACTACTTTGAAATTGCCTATTTTATCCCTAGTAATATTCTTGGTTATAAATACTGCTGTCTGATATCAAAATATCAGCTTTCTTTTGATTAATATTACCATTGTAAATTTGATTTCTCATTATTGATAGTCCATTTACAAATTCTCCTATAGCTGACTTATTACTCCTAGATCAACGGTTTAAGGGATTTCATGGTCATTTTCTGGTATGTGAAGAGTGGTGACAAAGGGGATTTGGGCTTCCTAACGTGAGTTCTCCCAGCTGAGGCTGATCAAAACAGAAGTGACCGGAGAGGACAGCAATGACAGGAGCGAGTGGGGTAGTCCCTAGGGTGCAGCAGAGGAGGCTCTGGCCATCTGTGGCAGAGGGATTAGCCTGCATCACAGCTGTCCTGCCTGTGAGTGGGGGAACTCAGGCCAGTCATGCAACACACTGAACCTCACTTTCTGTTTTGTAAAGCGAACAGAATCAACTAGGATGGCATTGTAACCTCACACACTTCAGAAGTGGTTCAGTGTTCAGAGTTTCAGAGAATGTTCTAGCATGTAGCCACTGCTGATAGGTACAGGCTTGTTGTGTCTGTAGATATAAAGAAATAAATGGATTTCCTTGCTGATAATATGTAGTTGTTTTACTTCTAGTATCTGTTATTCTAACACCAATTTCCATTTAGGGCTTTTTAGACCATTTACATTTAATGTCATTATTTGTACGATTAGGTTTATGCCTATCATCCTTCTGTTTGTGTTCCATATATTCTTTCCCTTCCCCCTTATTATCTTTTCTTTTTGATTAGTTGGGTATGTCATGACTTGGTTTCATCTCTTCTGTTAGCTTCTTTGCTGTAACTCTGTTGCCACCCTGAGTGCCTTCTTACCAATAATTCCATAATTCTTCACATACACCATAAACCATAAAAACTAAAATGAGGCTGGGAGTTTGGCCTAGTGGTAGAGTGTTTGCCTAGCGTGCACGAAGACCCAGGTTTGATTCCTCAGTACCACATGCATAGAAAAAAACCCAGAAGTGGTGCCGTGGCTCAAGTGGTAGAGCTCTAGCCTTGAGAAAGTCCAAGGACAGTGCTCATGTCTGATCCCAAGCCCAGAACTGGCAAAACAAAACAGAAACAAAAACAAAACCCTTAAAATGGAAGGCTGTACTTTCTTTTCTCCTTACCTGGACTTTGTGCTTTGGTTATTATGCATTTTATTTTCATGTAAGTTTTAAATCCCAAACTTCATTGTTTCAATTTTTGTTTAAAAGTCTGCTATTTTTACAAATATTTAAATAATTAAAATCCCTAATGTTTATTTATGTATCATTCTAGGGCTCTTTGTTCTTTTCAGATTCATATGTCTGTTTGCGTGAGTGTGTGTGTGTGTGTGCGCGCGTGTGCGTGTGCACCGGTATGCCAGTACTGACACTTGAACTCAGGTTCTCACATTCCCACTGGTTTTTTAGCTCAAGGCTGTCAATCTACCACTGGAGCCACACCTTCATTTCCAGATTTTTTTCTGGTTAATTAGAAATAAGAGTATCATGGTCTTTCCTGCCCTGCTGGCTTTAAATTGTGATCCTCAAATTTCAGCAGCTGAATATCTACTATTACAGACATAAAGCACCAAAACTGGGCTCATATTCTCAACTTCTTCCTAAAGAACTGTTTTATATGTCACGTACAGTGTGTCCACTGCTGATGAAATATTAGAACTGTTTATTTGAAACAGGAAAGGGAAAGGGGGAAAACAAGATGATTGGGAGTGGGTAGGGGGAGAGATATGGGGATTAAAAACATGAGAGGGAGTATCAATGTATGAGAAGTAATGCACCTACTACCTGATGAATGTAACTCTAACCCCTCTATATATTATCCCAACAATTAAAAAATAATTGAACTGAATTATGTCCTCATTTTGCTATCTTTTAAAAGATACTTTTGTTGTCTATAAAACTCTTGAATGGAAAATTCTCCCCCTTTTCCCCCATGAAAATAGTAGGCCTTAAACTAAGGTCCTCAACTCTTGCTTGACTTTCGCTGCTCAAGGTCAGTGTTCTACTGCTTGAGCAACACCTCTACTTGTGGCACTTTTGGTGATTAACTGGAGACTTTTCTACCTGGGCTGGCTTCAAACAGTGATTCTCAGAACTCAGCCTCCTGAGTAGTTAGCATTATAGATATGAGCCATTAGTGACTAGCATGTTCCTTTTAACACTTCTTTAACTTTCTTACTCAAAGTATTTTTGACAAGAAATCTATTGTCACTGCTTCCCACTCCTTTTTAAAAAAAAGTCATGGATTTTCATCAATTTGGTTATGACTTGCCTTGCTATTGTTTGATCTGTGTTTCTGTTGCCCGAGGTTTCACAACTGCCTTTGAGCTGTGGCTACATGATTTTCATCAAATTCAGAACACTTGTGGTCATTATTTCTTAAAATTATTTTTAAGAACCTCTTTTTCCCCAATTATGCTAATATTGAGATGATCAAAGTTGTCCCACTTTCTACTGTTGCTCTGTTCATTTAATTTTTTTAACCTTTGTTTTCATTTTTCAAAGTTTCTATTCCTGTACTTGGCCATTAATTCCAGCCAATATATCTTGATGTCACATACCACAGTTTTTATTCTAGAAGTTTGATTTGGGTCTTGTCAAAATTTTCCAGTTCCTACTTAGTTTTGTGGATATATGGAATGTAATCGCAGTATTATGAGCAAAGTTTTGATGGACTGAGCTGTATCTTCTTTGGAGCCATATCTTTCTGCTCCTTTGTCTATCTAGTAATTTGTTCAACACAGTGATTCTCATGATAAGAGCTAGATATTTTTGCATTCCTATAAATATTCCTAAGCTTTGTTTTGGGGCATAAACTAATTGGAAGCAGTTTGAGCCTTTTGAGACTTGCTCTTAAGACTCTTAGATGGACCTGGAGTTGTGCTCAGTCAACCACTGAAGCTAGGTCCTTTTGTGCCGATTCTTCAATTCCTTGCACATTTGGAATTTCTTCTAGAATGGTGGGAACAGGAGCTATTTCTAGCCCGTGTGTATTCTGGGCACTGTTAACACTAGTCCTTTCTTTCCTTCTTTTCCTGGCTCTGGGTTTTTGCTTACATGCATATGCTGATGAGTTCTCAAGAGTATGCTAAAGACAGTCTTAAAACAGGCCAGATCTCTCCTCTCCATTCCTCTGCCCCACACACTCTATGATTTCTGCTGTGCCCTAATCTATCCCTTTCTCTTGGTTATCGCATGCCTAGTGTTTCAAAACTGCCGCTTTATATATTGATGCTTGCATCATTATTTCAAGTGGAGGGTAAATTCTACCCTTAGGACTGTAGTTTGGTCATAAACAAGAATCTGGCTGATCTTTCAACTATAGAAATCTGATGTTTTCTATAATTTAGAGCCCTTTAGTGGGACCCACTGCTCTTAGGATAAAAACTTGAAACTCCTTGACATGGTGTAAAAGAACCTTCGTGACCAGCCCCTACATACGTGAATTCTTCCAGTCTTTTTATGGCCTTCTACATTGATCTCTCCAAATCTATGAGGCCTCTGTTGGCCACAGGTTTTCTCATTTGCTTCCCTCAGCCTAGAAAAGCCCAAACCCCTCCACCTGGCATTCAGCACTAAAAGCTGAATTCCACTTACTCTCAGATTGAGAGTAAAATGTGTCTTCATAGACAAACTGTCATCTGCACACTGGGCTGCTCTCCACACCTCTGTTCCAGCCACACAGAATGAACTGAAGTTTTCCAGTCAGTAATGGAGTCTTTTCCACTGCTTCCTCCGCTTCCTCTGCTTCCAACTCTGCCTACTCTGTCGGTTTAGCTTCCATTTGCCCTTTAGCGTTCCATGCCTTATCACCTCGTCTTGAAAATTCTCTACACAAGCTTTCCCCACCCCTCTCCTCCTCTCCCCTCAGGTCTGGTGAATTCTCTCTCCTCGTGCTCTCTTAAGGTTACTGAAAACCCTGCCTATGCCTATACCTGTAGAGGAGTCTTTCCAAACTCTATTGTAGAAATTTGTTTCTTGTCCTTTCCTCTAATTGAGCAGAAGTAGGCCCGCCTGCTTTTTATATTTCTGTGCAGATCACTGTGCCTGTATCTAACTCTTTCTTGGATGCTATATTTTTTTTTTGCTGATGAATAGATGGCTTTATGGAACTTTTGCTCCTGCTAAGACCTAATACATAAAAGATATGAGTACTTTACGGGGGAGTGCTCTTCGCTTGGACAAGAGAGTTCCATTAATCAAGTAGAACAGATCATATTGAATGCTATGGCCAATGCAATTTAAGTTTAGTCAAACTGCCTGCCTTTGGCTGGAGATGAGGAGACTGCTGAAATGCCTCCCAGCACAGAGCTGGGGTCTCCTGAAACAGGCAATCACTGCAGCGGACAATCCATTACTCGTGCTGTCGACAGTGTTTTTCTCTCTAAATACAGAATGAAGTGGAAAATGCTGTGGGACCCTAGGAGCACTTAATTTATTGATAGGCCTCGATAGGAGCCATTCTTTAACCTGGCTGACAGCAATAGCGTGGGGACAAGCATGGAGGGTGGGAAGCGCTAGGGAATCTGTTGAACCATCACGCACCCCACTCTCCCCATATGTAAAATTAAACTGATGGGATGCTAGTCACACATCATGGTTACTATGGTGATGGATGACTAGGACACACTGTTGCACTGCCCCCCGCCATGCCCATTTCTTTTGGTATTGCTTTGTTAGTGGATAAAGGAGAAATGACTGGCAGAGCTCCATTTTCTTTTGGAAGTGAGAACGCTGCTAGCAAGGCTTGGCATGGAAAGACCATTACACCGACTCTTTTGCATAGATAACTGCAGGGTACTGTGCCAGAAACTTCACTCACCAGGAATAGCAGGACTGCCCAAGCTTTCATGAATGATAGACTTATCACCACAAGTCCTTTGGGTCTCATGCTCCAGTGGGGCCAGAAAAACAACAATAGCATCTTGGCGTGCTTCTGACCAGTCTAATTGCAGCCAGTCTCCTGGGGCAAGTAAGCTGGGATCTGACAATAGCTGAGAAGCACTTGTGTGACACAGACAACTGTACTTGGATGGCTTCAGGGTTGCAGAAACACAGACGTCATTCTTGGCTTAACTTAGGCAAAACAGATATTTATAAAAGACTAGTAGGGACCTATAGGATCTCTGGCTTCAAAGAGTTGATCGTAAGTGGCTGGAAAGCCAAGACAGTGCCCAGATGACTGGTGCCAGTCCTACCTCTGTTGGTCTCAGACACAGCCCTGAAATTTACCAGTAATTTACCAGTAGTCCATCCTTCATTTGTGGGAGAGCTCAGTGTTCACGCCATTCCTTCTAACTTTGGATGACACTCACACAGGACCCAGGATTTTCTCTTTTAAACAGAAGCTTATGCAGGGGCATCTGTTTGCTTGAGATGGACCATGTGACTCTTTCTTACCTACCAGGCAGGTTGGACATACAGTGTTGCCTCCTACCACGTGTGGGCGTGGAGTGGGAATGAGCACCGAGATTCCCAAAGTGCAGTGGAAGCCCCACAAAATGAAATGATGCCAGATCACCTAGAGCAGCCAACACAACTCTCACAGGACTCATCTGGTTCTTCATTTGCCGTACATCAGCTGCCTTCACATCTAGTTTACATTTTAATTTATAAATTAGGCATAAGAAGATTAGCCAGTGTAATTAATAATCAAGTACACAACTGTAATAATATAGTATGATAAGACTTATGTAAATGTTCCCTCTCTCCTCAGCTCTCTTCTCACTACCCTGTCTCCCTTCTTGTATAATGATCACTGTTCACTGACTGTAGGCAACTGGAACCACTAAGAGCCATGTGTGGACAGGGGAGGAAAACAGTATGTGGAGCCAGTTAGGGAAAATCCTGTTCTCCTCTACTGCTGTTCATCTGACTCTTCCATTCTCCTGCTTTAAACACACCACACACACACACACACACACACACACACACACACACACACACACCACACACACACACCACACACACACACACACACACACACACACCACACACACACACACACACACACACCACACACACACACACACACACACCACACACACACACACACACACACACCACACACACACACACACACACACACCACACACACACACACACCACACACACACACACACACACACACACACACACCACACACACACACACACACACACACACACTTTCACCACTCAGCATTCATTAGTTATGAAGAAGCTCATTCTGGAAATGGCTCTTCTAAGGACGACTACCTACTCACTTGCCAGCCTCCATCACCAGGTGTCCCACACAGACACTGCCTCCACCAGCACCTTCAGTCCTCTGCTGATGTGACATCATGTCACCCTCCCTAAGGATTGGTCAATCATTCAGTCAGGACAGCCTGAGATCAGAGTCAGTGCTGTGTCTAGTTAGTAGGCATGCCAATTGCTACTCCTTCCTTCCTTCCTTCCTTCCTTCCTTCCTTCCTTCCTTCCTTCCTTCCTTCCTTCCTTCCTCCCTCCCTCCCTCCCTCCCTCTCTCCTTCCCTCCCTCCCTTCCTCCCTCCTTCCTTCCTTCCTCATTCCTTTCCTCCCCCCTTCCTCCCTCCCTCTTTCTTTGGTTTGTTTCTTTTCTACTGTGTGTGTGTGTGTGTGTGTGTGTGTGTGTGTGTGTGTGTGTGTGTGTGTGTGTGTGTGTGTACTGGGGATTGAACCCATGGCCTGGATGCAATCCCTTAGCTCAGGACTGGTGCTCTACCTGCTCTACCACTTGAACCACAGCTCCACTTTGGACTTTTTGGTGGGTAATTGGACATAAAAGTCTCATGGATTTTTCCCTTCTGCGGCTGGCTTTTTGAATCATGATTCTCAGATTTTATGACTCCTGAGTAGCTAGGATAATAGGCATGAACTGCCAGGGCCAGGCTAAACTGTTTTTTCTTAAGCTTATAGATTAATGCCTCCATTAAAGAGAAAGGTCATGGATTCTCATTCTTTCTAGGCTCAGAGAACTTTAGGAAGGGGATCCTCTCGCCTGTGTTCTTTACCAACTCTGTCTCACAAGGTGCAGCCTAGTGGGGAAACCCAGACATGAGTGGCAAGTGTCGGCTGCCTTACTGGAGCCGGCATCCAGGGGTACTAGTGTCAGCCATATTAACCCATGCAGTTCTCTTGCCATGCCCAAATGTGCAAAGGTCTATAAGCTCCACATCACTTTCGCTGTCTGTCAGGGATTATAATTCTTGGGGATTATGACAGGCATGTCAATCCTACTCCCCACTGTGGCCTGCTAGAAAGTAGGGCCAAAATATAAAGGATGTCCCGTGATTGGTGCCCCTGAAACTCCTCTTGTTGATTACTGGCCAGGTGAATCTGCATCCGTACCTGCTTGGATGGTGCTCCGAGCCTGGCCGGCTGTGGTCTGGGCTGCATGCCGCAGGCAGCTGCCTATTGGTGGAGAAGCTGCCAGGTGCTGGGAGTGAGCCTGAGGTGTGGTAAGGGGCAGGGCAGGCCTGGTGGTAGTTGCCGGGCTGCTCAAACTTCCGCCACCAGGCTGCATGGTAGTGGTCATCCCTTTGGCCAGTGGAGACCCTCCAAGCGCATTATTCCGAGATGACCCAGCTCCTCCTCCAGGAACCCTAAGGAAATAAGCAAAATCAAGCCAATGAAAAGGCTCAGATGAAAGCAGGTCACACACCACTTACAATGACCAGCTGATTTGTACAGCTGAGAGATGGTCAAATGATCAGGGAAGTTCCTAAAACAATGTGAAGCATGCTGAGCACTGTATAAAGCAGAGCCAACTTCCAGTGTAAATATTCAAGCAAAAGAACTTGAAGGAATAGAGACATGATCACAATCAACTATGTGCACCAGAGTTACTGCCTCAATTCCTTCTAACAAACAATCATGTGTCTCCACCCACAACTAGTCATGTCTCACAAGGTTTTGACACATCTAGTATAAGATGAAGACAGGACACCAACTCCTTCTGACCATGGTGCCATCTTGTCTCTGTTGGTCACTAGAAAAGGCATAGGCAATATCATTTTCTTTTGAGGATGTCAGGGAACTTGCAGCTTCATACCAGAAATAGATGTCCTTCTACGCCAAAGCTCTTAGATGAAACCACTTTACACAAAAGGAGGGGAGTCATTTTGGAAATGGGCCTTTAACTTTTTTCCTCTACACACGTGTGAATACATGAGTTGTATTCACCCTCAACTCATACCCTGGCTCTAGGGGCATGAGCTCGGAAGAAGCTTTCATGGGTTATCTTTTAGAGGCTCTAAATGTCATCTTCTATTTATCTAGGAGCTGAGTTAAACCCATTTCTTAACCTTTAAGATCTTACTCAGATCTCACATTGGTGGCTCATGCCTGTAATAATTACTTAGGAGGCTGAGATCCGAGGACTGTGGCTTGAAGTCAGCCTGGCAGGAAAGTCTGTGAAACTCTTATCTCCATTAACCATAAGAAAGCCAAAAGTAGAGCTATAGCTCAAATGTCTAGCAAGTGACCACCTTATGGCCAGTCCACAGCTGCCTTATGGAGCAGGCATGCAGAGGCACTAGTGTCAACCATATTAATCCATGCAGTTTTCTTTTACAGGTGCTGAGAGATGAAGGTCAAATGGGTCAGGCAAAGTCCTGAAACAATAATGTTAAGATACTGAACACTGTATAAAGCATAGAGCCAACTCCCAGAGTAAATATTCAAGCAAAGTAACTCATCCAAGCCCTAGTTCAAGTCCCTGGTATTCACACACACACGCACACCCCTCAGGAGCTGGAAGAAGCAATAAATTGTACGTAGGACACACGTGGATGTGTGCTATCCTTACCTCTCACACATACACTCACACTGGAGCACATATATACTATACACTTGTGCCCACATACTGTCCTCACACAGGCACACACACTGGAGACCGTGCTCTCTGGTAACTCCTCTCAGTTGTTGCTACCTTGAATCCCACGCTCCCTGCTCCTATTCTTCTCCCTGAGTGGTTAGTGTCCACTGAGGGAAGCCAAGACACTCAAGCTCATCAGGATAACCATTCACCAAGGGGAGAGCAGTTGCCCTGCTGCCTCTGGATTGAGTGTTTCTAGGGACACATTCTACAGCATGGCCTCCAGGGTCCCCACAGTATTAGGGGACTTTATCCCTTCCTAGCCCACGCTGCTGGATCCTTACCTTGAGACCGGAGTCACATAATTCCCTGGGAAGACCCCTGAGACCCCGGTCCTCAGTGATGCCCCCTTGAACCAGCCATCCTGGCACTTCTCCAGCACCCGGTACATCTCACCCTTGCGCAGCTCCAGCTCATCATTCTTCTGGGGTTTGTAAGCATAGAGAGCCAGGTACCTATTGGCAGAAGAAGAAGACAAAGATCAGAAGACACCTTTCTTAGGAAATGGCAGTGTGGGCAGAGGGCACACAGCTCAACATCGGATTAGCCAGCCTACACAGAATAGCTAATGTCGTTAGGGCTCCCTAGTTCAAAAAGAACTCATAGCTCCCTCACCTGATTCAGTTCTACCGCAAACCCAAGTAGCAGGAGGGAGGAAGGAAGACAGGAGGACCTGTAGATCTGAAGAGGCTACAATGCCACCTTGGGCCCATTGGGAAAGCAGGCAAGAACTATGCAGGGCTGAGGTGTGAGGAGGGCAGGCCTGACAAGAGGCCATAGAAATGGATTCTGGTACTTGATCTTTGGTCCTCACAATTTTTTTTTCTGTTCCTCGCGATGTCGATAGTCTAGTGCTCTGAGCAAGAGGAACCCTGGGGGAAATCTAGCATTGCAAAGTTAGTCTGGGCTGGGCTTTCCATATGCTGTCACTGGCCAAACTGGGTGGGAAGAGTACTCTGAAACTTTTCAAAGATAAGATGGCCTGTTATGGAATTCTTGGCTGAGTATTTCCCAGAAATGTTTACACTATGATTAATTATTGACTTTTACTTTTCTTTTAAGACTTACTTACAAATAAGGCTAAACAGACAGTGGTGAAAAACCTGGGTTTATATGGTATGCCTTAAAGTTGGCTACAGCAAGTTCCTCTTGTGACACGACCACCCCTCAATCCCACTTGGACTTGGAACAGGTACACCTGTTCTGTGCTAAATTAATGGGCATAACTGCAGCAGATAACTGTGTTTTCTCACAAGATTCAGTCATGAAAGTGGATGGGCCCTTTGGCTAAGAGAAAAATGGAAGGCGAATTCTCAAGAGTCATGTAATGGATCTCACACTCGGACCAACTGCTTTGTGGATGTGTTGACCTCTCCAGGGACCACAGACTTCTACAGGTGTCTGCAGGTCTCTGGGGCAGAGGAGCCCAGGAACTCCCCAAAGAATTTCTGGAACTCAGCTCACTCGGTTCAAGGAGGCATAGAAATTAAGAAATCCTTTCACAAATAAAACTATCTTTGCCTTAAAATAAAATCTGCCACCCTCTCTCCTATATCCTCATACTCTATCCATAAGGAACTCTGCTATTTTACAGTGGGAACTTGGGTCCTTTGTCTACGATGCCCTCTACCCTGGAACACCAGCTAGGATGAAGTGTGGATTGCGTTTTCTTTCTTTGTTATCTTCCTTGAGAAGATAAGAAATCTGCGTTTCCAGGAAATAGGGCCCTTGAGAAAGGATCCTTCTCATCTCATGCGCATAGATTTGCACAGTCCATGCGTGCTCAGGTGACAGATAAGAGAACCAGGGTGCCGTTCTTCCCTTGAATGACCTCAGAGAAATTGCTAGCAAGAGAAAGTCACACAAGGACTGCATTTATACACCTAAAGCTTCTGTGTGCTGTGTGTGATTGGGCAGGGGCTGCCCACAGGTAGGACAGTAGCTTCCACACTGTTGGGGACAAAGCAGAGGAAAGAGGAAGAGCAGGGACATCTGGAATCACGGGAACTGCTTAAAAATGACACATGACCTTGTGAACTGACTCTCAAGGAAATGTAATAGAAGCACAAATCCTGTTTATGTGTGTCTCATAGATGACTATGGGTTCCCGCTGGTGACATGGAGCAAACCAGGATCGGCCCTGTGGTGAGTGTAGGGGTCACACCAGCCATCTGTGGGGAGTAAGGCCCAGGGGTCACACCAGCCATCTGGGGGAGTAAGGCCCGGGATACTTGGCCTGTTAAACGTGTCTTAGAGACCAACTTTCTTTTGCAAAACTAAGCTGGGGCCCCACAGCTTGTGATCTGCTGGGGCTGGGGTTGCATCTAGGCCAAGTCCCATTACCCTGGCCACTACTGGCTGGGAAACATTCCTTCACGGAGCACCATCTGTTGTCATGGACCAGCCTCCTGCGGGCATCCTGTTAGGCCAGTTCCTATGCTACTGTGTGGCCTTAGGTCACGGGACACATAACAGAACAAGTATATGGTAGATGAACATCATTAAATCCACCTGCAGAGAGGCTAGTGACTGCGAGGGCTCTCAGTGGGGTTTTCTGGACTACTACTTTATTATACTCATTTCCAATTGATTCCTACCACACATAGAAATCTCAAGGTGGGACAGCCTTCTAAAGAGGGTCAGGGAGTTTAAGTTCTCTCCTTTTCCTCTCTCATCTCCTGTGAGGATCAGGGACTGAGTAGTTGAGTTCTCTTGGGATAGAGGACTTCTAGCAAGTATGCAGCGTGAGGTGGCCTCTGCTGACCTGTGTCCATGTCTACCTTCTAAAAGAGGTCTCTGCTTCAATGGGACTTGGAGAAAAGGGACCAGCAAGCCTTGCTCAGGGAGGCAGTGTTCCAAGATATTCCCTGAATATATTAGAGACTCCTACCTGGTACCTACTATGCTAACATCTAGCTATCTGTTCCTCTCTTCCCTTCTTCCACACATTGCGTGCTCCAGGAGGTGAATTTGACCGACAGTTTATGCTATTTCCTCAGTCCAGACATGTGGTAGACTCTCAGTAAGAAAAATAAAGTAAAATAGGCACCCCAGTATTGTGTGATTGTGTGTGTGTGTGTGTGTGTGTGTGTGTTACTTTCAGCTTTTTTGGTAGTAATAGTTTCATGGGCTTTCCTATCTGAGTTGACTTTGAATTGTGATTTTTTTTTTCATCTCAGCCTCCTGAGTAGCTAAGACTACAAGTGTGAGCCACTGGCACTGGCCACAGATACATTTATTTTTCTGATATATTGCCCATGTATATACATATATATATACATACATTGAAATATATTCAATATACAGAGAGGTTTCATTGACACTGATTTTTTACATCATATTTCAAATGTCATGTTTAACAAACAAGTATTCAAGAAGGGAATCTCTATATGCAATCACTGGCACATAAATTTTAGAACATAATTAAGCTGTGACTTTGTCATAGATACATATCAATCTATATGATATATTATGTCTATAGATTATATATACCAACATAGATCTTTATGTCTCTGCAGTTGTTTGTATCTCCAAGACCATGTCAATATTCTTGGGTACCTGAACATTGAGTCATCGCTCTTGCACTGTTTGGATTTAATATCCACATATGAAGGAGACCATGTATTTTTTGTTCCTTTGGTCTTGACTTATCTCACTTAACTTGATTTGCTCTAGTTTCGTCCACTTCCCAGTGAATGCCAGTATTTTACCGTGTCTGGTGGTGATGTAAGACTCCATTGTGATCACATTAGTTGTATCTATTCATCTGTAGTGGGGCATCTGGGTTGTTTCCCTCACTTGGCTATTGTGAGTAGTGCAGAGATGAGCATGGCTGAGCAGGTGTCCTTATCATATCCTGGGTTATGATGCTCAGGGTAGATGCCCAGGCGTGGTATGGCGGGATCGTAGGGAAGGTCTATTTTCAGTTTTTTGAGAAACTTCCAAACTGCCTTCCAGAGTGGCTGAACTAGTTTACATTCCCACCAGCAGTGCAGTAGGGTTCCTCTTTCTCCACATCCCTGTCATCATTTGTCATTGTCTGAGTTCAGAATATTGGCCATTTGGATTGAGGTATCTTAGGGTTGTTTTTATTTGCATTTCTTTTATGACCAAGGATGATATTTTTTATTTTTTTGCTATTTTAACCTCTTCTTTTGATGTCTCTCTTTAGTTCACTTGCCCATTTAGTGATTGGTTTGTTGGGTTTAGGAGGGGGTTATTTCTTGAGTTCCCTGTAGATATTGGATATTAAGTATTATTATTAAAAATATCTTTTTCCAGTTGGTTGGCTGTCTTTCTAATTTAGTAGCTATGCCTTTGTCTGTGCAGAAACTTTTGTGTGTATGTGTGTGTGTGGGGGGGCATGTCATGGGGCTTGAACTCGGCCTGGGCACTGTCCCTGAGCTCTTCAGCCCTACCCTTGAGCCAAGCCCCACTTCCCATTTTCTAGAGGTTAATTGGAGATATGAGTCTCAGGTCCTTTTGTGCCCGGGTTGCCTTGAAACCTTGATCCTCAGATCTCAGCCTCCTGAGTAGCTAGGATTACAGGTGTGAGCCACTGTGCCCGACAGAAACTTATTTTTTTGGTAGACTCTCTCCAGTCTGTTGTGACCACAGGACCTTGTTCAGGAAGTTTTTGCCTGTGCCTATGAATTCCATTGTCTCTCCTACTCTATCATGTAGCAGTTTCAGGGTTTCCGGTCTGATATGTAGGTCTTTGATCCATTTTGAGTTAATGTTTGTGCAGGGTGACAGGCTGGGATTAATTTTTAGTTTTCTGCATGTGGCTGCCCAGTTTTCCCAGCACAGTGTTTATTCCACTGTACATCTCTGGCTCCTTTGTCAAATATAAGTTGACTATAGGTATGTGGTTTTATTTCTGGATATTCTATTCTGTTCCATTGACCTTCTGGTCCATTTTTGTTCCAATACCATGCTGTTTTTGTTATGGCTCTATAGTAGAGTTTGAAGTCTGGTATTGTAATACCACCTGCATCACTCTTTTTGCCTAGAATTGCTTTGGCTATTCTAGGTCTTTTGTTGTTCTAGATGATCCTTTGGATTACACCTTCTGTTTCAGCAAAGAATGTCTTTGGGATTTTGATGGGAACTGCACTGAAATTGTACATCAATTCTGGCAGTGTCGCCATTTTCAGTATGTTGGTTCTCTTTATCCATGAGCATGGGATGTCTTTCCGTTTCCTGGAAAACTCTTTCATTTCTTTCTTTCGGCTTTTATTGTTTTCATTAAATAATTCCTTTACATCTTTGGTTAGGTCAATTCCTAAATATTTTATTCTTTTGGGGGCTATTACAAATGGGATCATTTTCTTGATTTCTCCTTCTATCTGTGTATTGTTGGTGTACACAAAAGCTACTGACTTTTGAAGGTTGCTTTTGTATCCTGCCACTTTGCTACAGTGATTTATTAGTTCTAGGAGTTTGGGAGTGGAGGTTATTGGTTCGTTCAGGTTTAGGATCATGTATCTGCAAATAGGAATAGTTAAATTTCTTCTTTCCCTATGTGGATCCCTTTGCTGTCCTTCTCTTGCCTTATTGCTCTGGCTAAGGATTCCAGCACTATATTGAAGAGAAGCAGAGAGAGTGGACATCCCTGTCTTGTTCCTGATTTTAGGGTAAATGGTTCTAGTCTTTCTCCATTTAGTATCATGCTGGCTGTAGGTTTTTCATATATGGCCTTAATTATTTTAAAGAATGCACCTCATAGTCCTATTTTCTCTAGTGCTTTCAACATGAATGGATGCTGTGTTTTGTCAAATGCCTTCTTGGTATCCAGAGAAATTATCATATGATTGTTAACCTTAGCTCTATTGATATGATGTATTACATTAACTGATTTGCAAATGTTAAATCAGCCTTGCATCTGTGGGATGATGCCTATTTGATCATAGTGTATAATTTAAATAATTGTTTCTGGATTCTGTTGGCTATTATTTTATTGAGGAGCTTTGCATACAAACACCTTTTTAAGGTGGAAATAGGCTTCATCACATTCAACAATGTATATCTAGTAGGCAAACATGGAGTGCTGAG
This sequence comes from Megascapheus bottae, assembly GCF_031878675.1. Taxonomy (NCBI): domain Eukaryota; kingdom Metazoa; phylum Chordata; class Mammalia; order Rodentia; family Geomyidae; genus Megascapheus; species Megascapheus bottae. The sequence continues at coordinate 544,444 of NC_143515.1, forward strand.
ACTAGAGAGAGAATGTTAATCAGACAGAGAAACTTTGAAATAAAAATAGAAAGGCCAAGACCAACAATTCTTGGTACAATCGGTATGACAGCTCTCTGCACAGTGGGCCGTGCAGGCCCCCACTCAGAGGGAGTGGGAAGGAACCCCTACCCTGCTACCTCACCTTAGGCCATCACTTAGCAGGGCTGGCAGCCCTTCGTGGAGCCTCACCACATCCCTGGGCAGTCTCCCTCACTATGAAATGTCAGGACTCATGTAGTGCCTAGGTGAATCCTTACGTCTGTCCTGTAGCAGACACTGTGTCACTATCAGTTTCTCTTTTCCTCCCTCACCTGAGGCTTTGTGGTTGGCTCAGTACTGTATCAGGCTTTGTACTGCAGCCTGATAAATAAGGCCTTAGGCAGTCAGCTGGAAACCAGCCTTTAAGAAAGTGGGGTTATGCACCTGGAAAGCATATATCTCCCTCCATGGGACACTAGCACTGGAGGGCTCTCTGTATCACTGAGCAGCTAACAAACAAAATCCTCTAGACTTTCAATGGCTAAGAAGCTTGATGTCTTGTGTGAAGAGGCTTAATGTAGCAGAAAATACAAATCTATCTTTTTTGAAACTCGAAACCATGTGTCTCTTAGCAGCTCCTGGGCCAACCAAAATAAGGCAAGTGGATACAGAGCTGATGTCCTTATATTTGCTTTTTAGGTTTCTATTTTTCTGCCTTTATATTGCACCAGGAACCATGTCTGTGTTCATTTAAAGTAAAAAATGTAATTTTGGAAGAATCTTTTTTCTGAGTGTAAAGGTCTTAAAATGACATGAAGCCCTAATATAAGGAGTTTGGCAGGGAAAGATGGAACACTTGCTTTTATGCCGAGATGTAAGCATGAGGTCACTGCCCAATTAAATGATGTACATATCCTAAAATACTGCTGAAGGATAGCCAATTCATTCCCAGAAGGTAATTAACCTTCAGTTATTTTATGACTACTTCAGGACCACAAGCCTGTCAAGTGTATCACATAACAGAGTATTTATCACATCTGCTCACACTTTTTTTTTTTCGTTGAATGTGGAATGTGAATTCCTAGCTGTTGAATGGAGGTGCTAACCATTTACTGCTGCAGTCCCCGGGTGTGTAAGAGTATTCTTCCCAGCCCCCGACACTAGTAGGCTTAGCCTTTCTCTGGCAGCGACTCATGTGGCAGGTGCCTGATGTTGGCCACCTCCTGCTTCAGGAAACTCCTCGATATTCTTGCTCTGCCAGGCCTGAACATGTGGGTGTCCTTTCACATCCCTGGGGCTCGGTATGCCCTACTGTTTCTCACAGGGCACATGAACCCAGGGTCTGGCATGGGGGAAAGCTGGGTGCTCCACAGCTGGTTTAGTTTCTGTCCTGGTTTCTATTCTCTGCATGTTTCAAGCCTTGGAAGCTCAACACAGGCCTTAACAGAGTGCTCGAGGCAATCTCTTCAATGCATTGAGAATAGGCTGTTCACTGTGTTCTAACAGGCACAAAGCCAGATGGCAATTAGAAAAGGTACCTTTGTGAACAGGTGGTTGAAGCAAAGACACTCCCAGTTTAGAGTTGGCCTTATGAAGAATATCTGATGACACAACTTGATCATGAGTCCTTCCTCAGCATGCTAGAATAAGAGGGACCACGTTCTCCTCGAGGGTAGTTTGGTGGGCTTTGAGACAAATGTCAGCACAGCCAGGAAAACAGGGTTAGCTTTTGAGATGTGACCAGAGACTTGGTCTCAATCCAGCATTGCTGGATGCTAGTGCCTAAGGTTTCTTTTCTCTGCTCTGCAGACCAACTTCTCCTTCCTCTTACTTGTTTGGGGTTACAGGCCTGCTCTCAGGTCCTGGAGTGGGCCAATATACACTACACTTGGACCCAGGCAAGTCACATGTCAGCCCTGTCGATCTGGGGCCTAGCTATTCTTTCCCCTCCAGGTATTGTTAACCAGCATTAATCAAAAGAGACTGCTCATCCAACCAGGAGTTCTGAGTGGGGGTACATCTTGGCGGTGGTACCACTTTCTTCCCTGCCCCAAAATAGTGCTGCTCAGCCACTCTGCTCTTTGGTCTTTCACTCTTGGCCAAGAGCACTACGGTGTCCATGGGGAAGAGGGGGCGAGAATCGGATCCTCCTACTTTAGATGGCCCTGCTCACCATGTTTCCAGAGTCTCAAGGTGCTCTGAACAACTCAGTTCTGAGGTAAGCACGGCTGCACTCACATTCCCAGGATCATGAAAGGCAACCAAGCTAGACATAGATTTTTTTTTAACAAACTAGGAGTTCACAGGGGTAGTCTGGGGCAGTGCTTTGTCTCTTCAGTGGAGCAGTAACTTTACGCACTGAGATAGAAGCTTGGTTCCCTCCCATATGCCGTGAAAACCTTCAATGTACACTAGAAGAAGAAGAGTAAAGGGCAACTGTCTGCCACCAACAAAAACGATGCCAGGCTTTGTCATTGCCAGGGCTCAAGTTTCAAGGCACATGGAGATTGTGACTGAGGACTCCGGAGTGGTTCCATTACTCTACACTGTCCTTGACTGACCCTCCCACAGCATCACTGGAAGACGGCCTGCTGTAGCTGCTGAATTGGCCTTGTAAAGACAGTTTATCTTATGCTGAAGTTCTGTTTTAAGCATGATTCCCAGATACTGTTTTGGGAAGAAAAGTTAGCTAAGAAGCAAGCATGCTTTTGTACCAGGCTACTGCCACCGTATTTGCGCAAATACTAGGCTCTGGGAACCCGAGGATCAGTGAATGGACAAGCTACTTCACTTCATGACAAACTGAGGAGGTCAATCTTATTATTCCCTAGGAATCACATATAAATGTAATTTTATTTATTTATTTATTTATTTTTGTTATCCTGGAGCTTGAACTCAGGTCCTGAGCACTGTTGAAAGTGAGCTTCTTTTGCTCACGGCTAGCACTTTGCCACTTGAGCCACAGCACCACTTCTGTGTATGTGGCATCAGGGAATTGAACCTAGGGCTTCATGCATGCTAGGCAAACACTCTACCACTAAGCTATACTCTCAGCCCTAAATGTGACTTTTTTAATGGTCATGTTTTCAAAGTAGACCTTGTGTAGTGCTGCAGTAGGTCTCATTTCCAGGCATGTGCCTGCTGCTGTGGGATATAGCTATGGAATGTACACAGTAAGTGCATACTGCTGCTTTGTGTGTTTCTAGGTGCATGTCTGCTGCCAGTAGACAGCCACAGAACGTGCACACTAAACTCATTGTGCCCATAATGAGCTATCTGTGGTTCAGACCAACCACTGTACCACCTGCTCACGCCACCTAAATCATAGTCAATAAGAAAGATACCATCACATAATATGTAAGTCTCCCTCCCTGCCACACAGATGAATCATGATTAGAATCTCAAGTTCTAAAGAAACAGCTGGGGCCAGGAGTTTGGTTCAATTCCTCGATACTACATACACAGAAAAAGCCAGAGATGGTGCTGTGACTCAAGTCGCACAGCTCTAGTCTTGAGAAAGCCCAAGGACAGTGATCAGGCCCTGAGTCTAAGCCCTGGACTAGCGAGAGAGACAGAAAGAGAGAGAGAGAGAGAGAGAGAGAGAGAGAGAGAGACAGAGACAGAGACAGAGACAGAGACACACAGAGAGAGAGACAGAGAGACAGAGACAGAGACAGACAGAGACAGAGAGACAGAGACAGAGACAGAGAGACAGAGACAGAGAGACAGACAGAGAGAGAGAGCAGGAGAGCGAGAGAGAACACACCATACCATGGGAATGAGAATGAAGCAGGGAGGGGAAGAGGGGGGTGTTGAGGGTTCCAGAGATCTTGTCCCCATAGCAGGAAAGTTTGGGGAGGAAGAGGTTCACTTGTTCCCTAAGTCAAGTCCTTTAGCATATGTTTGTTTGTGTGTCTACGTTTGTATTCAGAGAATTCTTGGGTGTTTGAGCAGCTTTCTCTGGTGGCTGACCTGACTAGTAAAAGCAGAGGCCCTTCACACCCAGGGAGGGGACAAGACGTGTTCAGAGCCTGTGTGTGGACATTCAGGTAGTTGTAGGACCCCCCAAATAATCTTATTACCCTGGTCTGTACCTTGCCTCACATTTGGGGAACTGTATCAAGAACATTCTTTTTGTTTTGTTTTTTTCCAGTCCTGGGCTTGAGCTCAGGGCCTGAGCACTGTCCTTGGATTTTCTCAAGGCTAGAGCTCTACCACTTGGGCCTCAGCACCATTTCCGGATTTTTTCTATGTATGTGGTACCGAGGAATCAAACCTGGGTCTTCGTGCAAGCTAGGCAAGCACTCTACCACTAGGCCAAACTCCCGGCCCCTCAAGGACATTCTTTTTTTTTTTTTTTTTTTGCCAGTCCTGGGCTTGAGCTCAGGGCCTGAGCACTGTCCTTGGACTTTCTCAAGGCTAGAGCTCTACCACTTGAGCCTCAGCACCACTTCTGGCTTTTTTCTATGTATGTGGTACCGAGGAATCGAACCCGGGTCTTCATGCATGCTAGGCAGGCACTTTAACCACTAGGCCAAACTCCCGGCCCCCTCAAGGACATTCTTATGAGGGTAAAGTCTCCTCCCTTGAGGATGGTGTTCTCTATCCAGTTTTGTTTTTGTTTTAAAAGATGAAACAGCCTATCCAGAAGCAGTCCAGGAGTAAGATCAACTCAGATCTAGGACAGGATTGCTGTTACTAGATATTGGGGGAGAGTGGCCCCCAAACTCCTAAAATACCAGAGTTCACCGATGGCAGTCTCTTGTTTGAATGACACAGTAACTGCACACAAGCGTATCTCCTCGTGTATACTTACGTCATCGCTAGACAACGGCTCATCCCTGACGCAATGTCTGCGTATCACTTCACAAGTGTGCATTAGGCCTAGCGCTAGGTGTATGGCACATTTAAGTTTATCTTTAGGAAATTCCTAGCATTTTTCTCAAATGTATTCCATCCCTGGGTTGAATCTAAGAGTGGCCGTCAGTGGTGACTATACCATCTATCTGGCATTTGAATTTTCACCTAAAGATATTAAGAATGTAATTTTTTTCTTTTTTATCTATGCTTTTAAATTTTATTTTATTGTCAGAGCGATGTATAGAGGGGTTACAGTTACATTCATAAGGTAGTGAGTACTTCTTGAACACTGTTAGCCCTTACCATATTAACTCCTTAATCTATGTTCTCCTCTGAAAGCTTGTTAAAAACCAGATAACTTTCGGGGCTGGGAGTTTGGCCTAGTGGTAGAGTGCTTGCTCAGCATTCACAAAGACCTGGGTTCAATTCCTTGGTACCAAATGCATAGAAAAAAGCTGGAAGTGGTGCTGAGGCTCAAGTGGTAGAGCTCTAGCCTTGAGAAAAGTCCAAGGACAGTGCTCAGGCCCTCAGCTCAAGGCCAGGACTGGCAACAACAACAACAACAACAACAACAGCAATAACAAAAAACCCAGATAACTTTCTAATTTCTTTGATTAAGCTGATTAACCACAATAGGGTGGCCAAGTTAAAGGAGGTATGCAGAATTTTCCTATCTGAAAGAAGTGGTAACTCTTTTAACTTGTCTGAAGAGCTAGGTGAGAAGCTGAGCTGCTTCTAGGAAGCCTTTTGAACTTAGTGAGTTTTTTTTTTCCAAACACAAATTTTGTTTTGTTTTCTGCTTAAAAAATACAGGCTCAACAAGTGCTTAGGATCTGGGTGTTCCTCTGACCTGCCCTAGAGGATGAAACTTTCTTATCCTGTGTTTGCCAAACGTATCCTCTCCACCTTAAAGCATCCCTTCAAGAAACTGAACTCATCAGCCAAATGGAAGAGAAGGCCAACTCGTTCTTCAGAAGGCTATTGAAATGGGAAATTTTTAAACTGCACGTTTCTTAAGAGCTGTAATTTAGCAGAGCAGCTTTCCTAAACAAGATAAGTGTTCACTTCCTAGCAGTGATTCATGTGGTTATATTTGGGGCTGTTATGCAGCTGGACTGCCCTGGGAGAGTGCTTAGGATGGGTGAATACTCACTAGTTCTGAGCCACCAGCAACCAAGTTGCTATCCCTATGACAAAGCTGCTCATTGCTTAGCCACTTCGCCCCTTTCTTGAAGAAGCCCAGACTTCAAGGGCCTCTGTGGCAGTCCAGAGTTCATGCTACAACGGCTCCTTTTCTGATGGACCAGTACCTGCATTGTTGAAGAGTTTTGAACTGCCCTCACTTCCCATAACCATTTGAGAGATGATGATGCTAAAAGACCTTGCTAGGCTTCTGTTGGTTCTACTAATTTTTGGATAGCATCATCAGATGCACGTTAGCTACACTGACCAGACAGTAGTCAACTAAAAAAAAATACAACAACAACCACACATGCAAGTGCTGACATGCAGATGGCACAGGAGATATGGGATTCTGACCACACAAGGGGCAGCTTACACGTTGAGGGGCAGCTGGACTTTGGGAGATGTGACCTGGTCTCCAGCCACAGCAGTAGTTCGAGGAATGACTGTGGGAATGAGTCCAGTTGAGGAGGAGTCCTGGAAACAAATAAGAAGAGATGAGAGTAAGGACACGTTGGTTCTGTCCCTAGAAAGGAGAAACACGGGGTTAGGCTGACACCAGCAGCCTGTCTGTCCCTCAGCCCTCTGTCCCTCTACCTTCCCACAGCCTCAGGGCTGCCTTGGACGTTCATATGTTGTTTCAATCTGGAGGGAGCTTGAAAACCCAGGACTCCTGTCCCTGATGGCTCCAGGAATCTGTTCAGCTGGACCCTGGTGGCTCTCACCTAGCTATACTTATCTCCAATAAGCCACTAAAAAAGTCAGAAGTAGAGCTGTGGCTCATATGGTGGGGTGCCAGCCTTGAGTGATAAAACTAAAGGATAGTCAGGCCCTGAGTTCAAGCCCTACTTATTGGCTAAAGGAAAGAGAGATGATCTCTTTGGAGTAGTATATATGCTCAACATGAAAAAAAAAGCCATGTAGGGAGGCCTGACTTTTATTCTTAGCAACTAAGTTATTCTTAGTGTCTGATGATAAGATATAGACTTTGTCTTTGCATTTTAAAACATGAGCTTACTTAAACACAGTATTCCGAGGCATTTCTTAGGCAGTGACAATCAGTGAACAGTGAAGGGCTGCAAGGTAATCAGGGTTTACAGAGCACAACACCTCCCACCAAGGTCCCGCTGGGCTCTTCATGGCTTCAAGGACTTAGGACTTCAGGAAGGTTTTGCTTTGAGGTGGTGCCTTCATTCAGAGGTATGTTAAGTGTTCTGAGACAAAGGGTGGAAGGGAGCATATGAGGGCTTAATGGACTTGCCAAGGAAATTCCTGAATGAGGAATTCTTAGACAGCCCATGAGGGCCAGCTTTATTCTCCCACCACCCCTCCTCCTGTGGGACTTGAACTCTGGGCCTGGGCGCTGTCCCTGAGCTCTTCAGCTTAAGGCTACCACCCTACCACTTGAGCCACAGCACCACTTTCAGTTTTCTGGTGATTAATTGGAGATAAGAGCCTCACCGACTTTAGTGCCTGGGCTGGCTTTGAACCATGATCCTCAGATCTCAGCCTCCTGAGAGCTAGGATTACAGGTGTGAGCCACTGCTCTTGGTTAGCATTATCTTTCTTACCACAGTGTTTGTTCTTCCTGCTCTCTGAAACCTGTGAAACCTGTCCTATCCCTCATGTTTAGAGATATTAGGAGGCACCATTATCCGATGTGTGTCCTTTTCAAGAGAGAAATCCAAGTCCAACTCTTAACACCTGAGAATGTGACTTGATTTGATAGGACAAGGCAGATCTTATATAAGATAAAGATTCTGAGAAGAGATTTACTTTGAGTAGAATGGGCCTGAAATCCAATGACCAGTGGTTTTTTTTTAGGACACAGAAAAGGAAAGCAAAGACACACTGGTGGGAAAAGAAAGCCAGCTGTAACTACAGATCTGATCTAGTGTATTCAAAGCCTGAAGAGCAAGAGGAGGGAATGATCAGTGTTCCTGCCTTATAATCTGGCAAGGTAGAAGAGATGGTACTCTTCCGTCTAGGAAGGGAAGGAATTTGGCACTGGACATAATAAACATGTCATGACTGGAGACATTTGAGCACTGAAGTGTGGTGTGGCTGGGGTTATTAACCAAGAAAATAGAAAGGATGAACTGGACAGACAGATATGAGCATTAAACACACAGCAATGCCATGCAGCCAGGCAGCTCATGGAGAGTCCTTGGCTCTGAGGCTAGCAATCCCTTGTGTGCATGTGTGTGATCTAGACAAGCTCACTGAACGTGCCTTCTCATTTTTATGATTCCAGCCATGAATAAGAGGAGCTAGGTTTACCTCCCCCTAAAAGATCAGACAAGATATATGATTTATTGATTTCCTGGTTCCCAAGGCACTGAAAATCAAGGAGTGAAGACCAGAGAACTTGAAGAACAGAGAATGCGACTGGAGGCCTCTCAAACCAGGGTGGGTGGATGCGGTTTGCTGGGACAGGTGAGGAGGGAGTAGGGAAGAGGGAGGAGGGAGTAGGGAAGGGGAGGAGGGAGTAGGGAAGGGGAGGAGGGAGTAGGGAGGAGGGAGGAGGAAGGCTCCCTGAGCCCCAGACTATGCTATGTAATGACACAGGGACTCAGTAGAGGCTCAGATGGCTCAGAGGCCTCTGGAGAAACAGAAGGTCCTAGAGTTCAGTGGAGAGAACATTTCAAAGGGAAATTTGCCACTGGTTATGCTACATGCTATGGAAGACAAGAAGAAGCCATCAGATTTGGGGGTGCTGACATGGACAAGGGGCTTCTTGGGGAAAGTGATGGTTCTTGTAGGATGGCCACTGTGGCTTATACTCCAGTATCTTGTTTCCCAATGCAAAGACAGAGGAGAGAGGTGTGTGTGTGGGGGGGGGGGGAGAAGAAGAGGAGGTGGAGGAGGAAGAGGAGGAAGAAGGAGGAAAAGGAGAGAAACAGAGAGGGAGAGGAAAGGAAGGAAGAAGGAAGAGGAAACAGAGAGAGATAGTCACTATAGTGTAAAAAACCTGAATGGAGCAGCCAAGATGTTACATAGTAGAGGTTGCATGGGTGATGACAACTTAAACACTTGCAGCCATGCTGTGCTCCAATCTGTGCTGCTGGCATGGGTGGGGTGGGATAGATGAAATGGAAAGGAATGTCAGTGACTGTTACAGAGGATTAGCTTATTCCTGTGAACAACAAGATATTCATGGCAGAGTCTGGAGATTAACATATCATGCATAATTTTCTTCATTGTCTTTGTCTTCATCTTCATCTTCATTTTCACTTGTGCTTGTCCTAGGGCTTGAAACTCAGGGCCTGGGTGCTGTCCCTGAGTTTTTATGCTCAAGTCTAGGGCTCTACCACTTGACCCACTTCAGATTTTTGGTGATTAATTAGAGATAAAAGACTCATAGACTTTCCTGTCCAGGATGGCTTTGAGCCATGATCCTCAGATCCTCAACTTCCTGAGTAGGTAGGATTATAAGCATGAGCCATTGGTGCCTTGACAATTTTATCATTCTTTAATATTAATATTCAAAGTTTACATCATTTGCATATTAAGTAAAATCTTTTTGTAATATTTTGTAATTGTAGGATTAAATTATTTGAAGTCTGCTTTGAAAGCAAGCTGTGGTTGGTGGCTACTTCTTGCCTCCCTGATTTCACATGTGCCATCTTTAGGGGTGCTGAGAGGTGGGAACAGAGGTGACCCAGCAGTCTCAGCAGGGGGCTAGAATGCCTGTGGTCCATTAGGCATCTCTGTTTGCAGCAGTTCATAAAGGTTATTGGCAACAGACACAGAGGCAGTGTGTGTGTGTGTGTGTGTGTGTGTGTGTGTGTGTGTGTGTGTGTGTGTATGTGTGTGTGTAAATTCGCTCTAAGTCACAGCTTGTGCAATGAAACTCTCTCCAGACAACCAAGCAGCCAATTCTATCACCTGTACACAAAGCACCAGCTAATGCAAAGCTGGGAGTGTACAGAACCACGTGGAGTCTGCCCTGGCTGGTGACAGCTACCTCCCAATGTCTCCAATAGCCTTGGACCATTCAAGCCAAAATTCAACAGGAAGAATAAGGTGTTTGGCACAGGACAGACAGGAATGATGACTTTCCATCTACTGGGCAGAAAGGCACAGTGGACTCTGTCAGCATGTGTCATATGCAGTGGCGGCATTAAGGCTCAGCACCTTGCTTTTTCTGTGAACAGAATGCTCACAATTTCTCAGAAGGTTAAATATCCCACAGGAATGGTATGAGCAGCCTCAGGAGGAGACTAATCAGGGCACCAAGGCACTCAGTGGTAGGAGTTATAGGAGTTATCCCAGTTATGGGATACGGTACTTGCTAGCCAGTCACCAAGTGTTTCTGAAGACAGCTTAAGAGAGGGATGCAGCTCAAGAGATAGCTTTGTGGGAAACATGGATATCAGCTGGAACTGGATACATTAGAAGTCACAAAGCTATCTGGGCACCTGCGACTCACACCTCTAACCCTAGCTACCCATGAAGTAGAGATCCCAGGTCAAAGCCAGCCCAGGGTGAAAAGCCCCTGAGCCTCGTATTTCTAATTAACCACTGAAAAAACGGGAGGCGGAGCTGTGGCTCAAGTTAATAAGTGCCAACATGGAGTATTAAAAAAAAAAAAACTAAAGCAAAGTGCCTAGACCCTGGGTACAAGCCTCAGTACTGATACATTTTTTTTTTTTTTACAAAGCTAAAAGGTGAGATTTTATGGCCATCCACTGCTTAAAACTGAAACATAAGTGTAGAAACAGGTCATGCTGTGTCAGGTGCTCTCCCAAGCTGATGCTAATCTTGCCTTAGGTCAGCCTGGCCCTGCTGTGTAGTGGGCAGTGCTGTGGACCTCTGGAAGGTGGCAGACACACCATGGTGGACTCTGCCTTCAGGGATTGCCACTAACAGGATGACAGAATGATGGTAGGCTGGTAGTGGCTTCCGGATGCACACAGAGTCCTGTCTCCTCTGAATCATCTGCATCTTCAAGAGCCGCAATGGCAGGCAGGAGCAACATTGTCAGGGGCAGGGATGAGTGCTGGGGCCTGCTGGGGAGCTTCCATCTTTCTGCACAGAGAATGACTGCTGAGATGGCAGGAGCGGCAAAGGCTACCAAGAAAGCTGCCACTGTTAACCTCTGGCAGGAATTGTAGGACCAGAGGTGTCTTTCCTTAGAGAACTCCTTCAAAACCTCTAAGCACAGAGAACTGCATGGGATTCCAAGATACCATCATTCATTTAAGCCTACTGTATACAGAATCATGCCCTCTGATCTGTCGAACAATTCAGTCTTCTGAGCTGTTTGCCATGAGTGTCTCTTAAGTAGAGAAGTAAGAGGGTTAGTAACTAATGTGAAACCTTCAAGGCATGCCCTTGTCGTTCAGATCTCACAGTGCTACAGGGGGCTTCCTGAACCCCCTTCTCAAATCTGGCTCCCTGCTAACAGCATGTGGCCTCTCTGATTTAAGTGTTTTTGTTTTTGTTTTAATTATTATCATTTTTAAGATAATTTTCTTCCTTTTAATTTTTTATCTTTTTAAAAATTTTATTGTTGGGGTAATGTGCAGAGGAGTTACAGTTACATTCATCAGGAAATGAATGCATTACTTCTTGAACTTCTCATTCTCACTTCCTGGTTTCCTCCTCCCACCCCCTTCCAATCATCTTGTTTTCCCCCCTTCCCTTTCCTAGTTCAAATAAACATATATACAATGCCCCAGGTTACAAAGTCTGATACAGTAAGCACATGAGAATAACCATAAGGGGAAAAAAAGAGAAAAGAATTAACTGCACGTAGTATATTGAGAACAATCACAAGAATAATCCTCTTATTTCCATATCCTAGAGTTCCTTTCATAGTCTCATCCTATATGACCATATGTATGCACATAGCTTTTGAGCTATTGTAATTCTCTACTAGGAGAGTCCTAGATGTGTACTAATTGTTACAAATGAGTTCTTCCTTTAAAAAAAAGTAGTTGTATGAAGGCACTGCCATTACACAAAGCAGTTTATGAATACAATATATTTCAATTAATGTCAGCCCATCCCTAGCCATCCCTTCCCGCACTCTTCTTAATTTTGTAGAGTATCTTTGGATTGACTGTATTCTCCCTCTCTTCTCCTCCTTATTGGTTTACCCCTTTCCCACTGACCCTCACCCTGACTGCTTTCCAGTAGCCGCTTCTTGGTGTTGGTTTCACTGAATTTTGACTTTGCCTTTTTAAAGAACTGCAGAGCTGGGGCCAGGAGTGTAGCCTAGTGGTAGAGTGCTTGCCTAGCTTGCACAAAGCCCTTTTGATTTCTTGGTATTACATACACAGAAAAAGCCAGAAATGGTGATGTGGCTCAAGTGGAGAGTGGTAGCCTTGAGAAAGCCCAAGGACAGTGCCCAGGCCTGAGTTCAGCCATAGTACTGGCAAATAACAAAAAATAAAAAGACGCTCAGATCTCTCCTTTGGGTCTATCATATTTGGTTAATACATTTGTATATACTTGCATAGCACTTGCTTTAACTTTTAAGTTTTAAGCTAAATCTAGCTTCCATATATAAGGGAAAACATACATCTTTTGTCTGTCTGAGCCACATTTTACTTCACTTAATGTAATTTTCTCCAGGTGTTTATTTCTTTATGAATGGTACAATATCTTTATAATGGATGAGTTATATATATTATATATATATAATATATATATTGTAGCTGGGCTGATTTCATACCTTGGCCATGGTAACAATGCTGCAATAAACAAGGTTATGCTGGTGATTTTTACTGTATCTTGGCTTGTAATATTTTGGTTAAATGCCCAGCAATGGAATTGCTGGATTGTCCACGTTTAGTTTTTTGACAAACCTCAAAAAATTCCTTCCAGAATGGTTGAACACGTTATATAGGCTATGTCCTTTGCCACGAGGAAACATTTTAGTTTGATGTAGTCCCATTTATCAAGTCTTTCTATGATTTGCTGGGGTTTGTTTTTGCATCTTTATTCACAAAGTTCTAGCAATGTCCAAGTGCCCCAATGTTTCTCTACTCTTCCTTATAATAATTTCATGGTTTCAGATCTTTAACCCATTTTGAATTGATGCTGGCGCAAGGTGATATATAAACATCTAGCTACCCAGTTTTTCCAGTACCATTGTTAAAGAGATTATCTTTCTTTCTTCCAGACTATCAAATATGTTGTTAGAGAGAGTGTAAACTTGTTCAACCACTCTGGGAAGCAGTATAGTAGTTCCTCAAAAAAATTAAATATAGACTTACCCTATGATTCAGCAAGTCTACTCCTGGGAAATTAACTAAAAAATTACAAACCAGTCTAGGATATGTAAACAAGAGTTTTAGCTTGAGTGATTGTTGTTCTTAATGTATTATGTTATTTCTTTTCTTTGTTGCCCTTTGGCTAATCTCATATTGTTACTGTATCTGATACTTTGTTATCTGGTGTATTGTATATACATTTATTTGTTTGTTTGAAAAAGGAAAGGGAAGGGAAAAAACAAGATGATGGGGGGTGGGGGGAGGGTAATGGAGACAAAATCTTAAGAAGGGGTATCAATGTGTGAGAAATAATGTACCAACTACCTGATGAATGTAACTGTAAACCTTCTATACATTACCTTGATAATAAAAAATTAATGAAAAAAATTACAAACCAAGATACAGTAAAGCCACCAATACAACCATGATTACTGCAGCATTATTCACTATAGCCAAGGATTGGAATTAGCCCAGATGCCCTTCAGTGGATGAATGGATCAAGAAAATGTGGTATATATACACCATAGAATTTTACTCATCCATTAGAAAGAAAAAATATTGTACTGTTTGTAAAGAAATGGGAAGACAGAAAAAATAGGTTAAGTCAGGCCCTGAGAAACAAAAGATTTATGTTATTCATGTTTTCTCTTATATGTGGAAGCTAGATTTAGCTTACAAATTCATAAGTAAATATGTTGGGCGATATGAAAGTGTATATAAATGTGTTAACTGGATTTAAGTTCTCTGTATATTCTGGATATTAGGCCACTGATGTAGAACTGGCAAAAATCTTCTTCCATTCTGTAGGCTGTCTTTTTAACTTGTTGGCTAATTTTTATTTTTTTATTTTTTGTGCTAGTCATGGGGCCTGAACTCAGGGCCTGGGCGTTGTTGCTGTATTGAGCCACATCTCTACATCTCATTTTTTTCCTGGTTATTTGGAGATGAGAATCTCACAGACTTTCCTGCTCTGGCTTGTGCTGAACTGTAATCCTTCTATCTCAGACTCCAGAGTAGCTAGATTACAGAAGGAAGCCACTGGTGCATGGCTATTTAAGCTTTTTTTTTTCTTAACATTATTGTAATGTATAAAGGGGTTACAGTTATATTCACCAGATAGTAGGTGCATTACTTCTTACACATTGATGGCCCTTCTCATCATCTTGCTTTTCCCCCTTTCCTTTCCTATTTCAAATAAACAAACACATATACAATATGCCCCATTGAATTTACATGCTTCCGTACCGTTAGAGGTTAGTGAAGACTTGGTGGATGTGAGTCCAACAATGATTTAAAAAATAAGAGAAAGCTTATTTTGTTATAATAAAAGCAAGTAGGGAACACAGTCCTGGGACAGTGGTATGTCCTATGTTGTTTCCAAGATCACCTGCTAGAATTCATTGCTTTGACTTCAGGCCTGTTTATCACAGAGCTGTGTTCCTGACCCCTTCATAAAAGGCTTTTTTTTTTGCCAGACCTGGGCTTGAGCTCAGGGCCTGAGCACTGTCCTTCGACTTTCTCAAGGCTAGAGCTCTACCACTTGAGTCTAAGCACCATTTCTGACTTTTTTCTATGTATGTGGTACCGAGCAATTGAATCTGGGTCTTCGTGAATGCTAGGCAAGCACTCTACCACTAGGCCAAACTCCAGGCCTCCAAAGGACTTTTGATTATAATAAAGTAGATCTATATTGTCTATATTGTGTTTTCCTCTGCTTTGTTTTGTATGTCTGTCTTGGGCTTGAATTCAGGGCATAAGTTCTGTTTTTGAGTTTTTCTGCTAAAAGCTAGCACTCTATTACCTGTGTACTTTCTAGCTTTTTGGTGGTTAAATAAAAAACTCACAAACTTTCCTGTTTTTGAACATGAACCTCAGACCTGAGCCTCCTGAGTAGCTAGGGTTATAAGTATAAGTCACTGCCATCATATTCTTTTTAATGACCCCATAGGGAATATATATCAGGATTCTTCCCAGGAAGGCAAGCATACATCCTGGAGCACTGGCCAGCCATATCAGCTTTCTAGTGACTTCACTCTGAGAGTGAATATGCAATCTCTTGAAGACTAATATTTAAATATTCTTCCTACGAGCATCTCAAATGAACCTGGAACGCGTAGGATCAGCAAGGGTGCTCTCATTAGATAGAAACTGCTACAGTGCCAGCAATAAAGGGAAGTGTGTCAAGGAGCCCACTCATGACACAGGGATCTTCCTGCGCCAAAGAGCCTCTGGTGGGTCAGGAGTCAGAACTCACCTAGCCCATGAAATGCTTGAAGCCAGGCAAGTCACTGCCTCCCACAGTTCCTTGCGCTTGCTAGGAATGAGACTTGTACGGATGATGGAGCTGCTGGTCAACAGAAACGGAGCCATCACTAGTGACAGTGACCTGCTTGTGAAATCCCAGGCTGCTCCAGTTGGAAGTTGCCATTAGCCTTGAAGTTATAAACAAGACTTCCTCAATTTTAAATATCAGGTTACTACTAACACTAGAGGCTCCCTATGGCAGTTTACAAGCATATTATTTTCCTGTTTGTATTAATAAGAGGGAAAAGGGGGGTTGTGGATGACAGGCAAGCATGGGGTTCCCACCTGCTTTCTGTGATACTGTGGTGTAGATGAAGACTGAAAAGAAACACCTTCTCATTAGAACTACCTTCTCGTGTGTGTGTGTGTGTGTGTGTGTGTGTGTGTGTGTGTGTGTGTGTGTATTAAGACTGAATTTAGTGCCTAGGCACTGTCCTTAGTTTTTTTACATACAACTAGTGCTCTACCACTTGAACCATATCTCTAATTCTTCTCTACTTCTGGGTTTTTGGTGGTGAATTGGAGATAAGAATCTCACAAACTTCCCTGTCTAGGTTAGCTCTGAACCACAATTCTCAGATTGTTACCTCCCAAGTAACCAGGATTACCAGCGTGAGCCACTGGTGTCCAGCTTCCTCATTTTAATTTTTAAGGTGAGTCCAGAGCACACTACCCAAGGGGTAATAAAATAATATTATTTATTTATCTCTCACCACCACCCCAGTGCACAGAGTATAGCTTGTACAAGATACACCAGACCACTGTGAGCTTGCTTCCCAAAGAAACCTAGAACAAAACATTGTGGACTGATTCTTCTGTCTAGTTTTGTTAAAAAAAAAAAGGAAAACATTTATGCAGTTGTAAGCCCAGGGGAAGGCAAAGGCCCAGGAACCTGACTGAACAAGAGGTCTGTCTGGAAGCTGTCTGGGCCTTTTGCCCTCTTAACTTCCACTGTTTGCTTACCACTTATGATGGAGGCCAATTCTTGCCCTGCTGCCCACTGGCTATCTCTTCCTTCCAGGCACTCTACATTTGTTTAGAGAAGATATTGCCTACTCAAATAGCTGAGCTCCTGACAGGATCGTCTAGGTCAGGGACCAACAAAGTGACTTCATGTGTCTTGGCCCCTGCTTCTGCCTAAGGGAATCCTGTGTCCCTAGAGACTGGGATTCATGAGGAGCATCTCTTTGTATCCACCACAAGATGGGAGATTTCAAATGGGAATCACCAAAGGACTGAGGTAGCCAGCAGCCTGCTTGGCATCCTAATGTGTATGCCCACTCTGAGTCCTGAATTGCTCACTCCTGTAAAGGGGACACCAAAGACACCCCTGACATGTCTCCTCTTTATATGTCAGGGAACAGCCCCACAGAATAGGCAGAAAACTGCCAGTATGGTTCTTGGCTTAGAGCAGCCGAGGAAATACTAATATTTTCTTCTATGGATTAGAAGCTTAGTATTTGACCAAACCAGGACACCAAGACACAGACAGCCACCTTGAACTTTGTCCTCATCTTCAATCATAGCCAGTTAAGTCAGAGAAGCACCATTACTTAAAGGTTTGCAAAAAGAAGTTCTTGGGCCAGATCTACATCTACATTGCTTGTATTCACCCTCTGGCTCACTCCATACTTTTTGTTTCTTCTTGCTTGTATAGGCACATAATTAAATTCATAACTTTCTAAAAATACTAAAAATAAAGCTCCAGCACTCAGCCATGCAGCCAGCTCATTCCAGTGGTAGACCCGGGAGGCTGTAAAGCTGATAAGCAGCTGACGGTGAAGCAGCCTTGAAATGCCAGGCCTAGGGCAACCAAACCTGTCAGAATCTTCAGCTCTTGCCCAGAACTGCCTGCATGGAGTAGGACATCCATCCTGTGTCAGAGATAAGACCTAGACAACAATGGAACTGCACCTGCAGACAACTGGCAGGTGGTAATGCATTTTAAATATGCCCAGGAGTTACTGGGTGGAGTTCTTCTAATTTCTGTCTCAGATGGAGACACTCAAGACATAGTCACTTGACATTTTCTTGCTGAATTTGAAACACTTCTCCTTCCACTGATTTTAAAGGGTATCTTTCTCATCAAGGGGTATTTGGGGCTGATTTGTAAGCTTTTGGGCTCTCTATAGCAGAGAAGTGGATGGAGCCTGGCTGAATGGGACCTGTCAAGGCCTGACCAACATGAGGCCTCAGTCCTCCAGAATCAGCACTCACACGCGAGTACCACTGTCATCTGGTCAACACAGGCCTCGGTTTTACAAGTGTCAGCTCCTCCTTCATGCTATCTTCTGCAGGCAGCAGTACCTTCAGAAGCTTCCCAGTCTCTGCATTCAGTGTAAAGACTTACAAATAAGACAGAAGACTTGGGGAGATGGTGCTCTGAGACTGGGCTACCAGTACCCTGGCTTTGTTCCAGGCACAGATAGCCTCAGCATCCCCAATTCCTCCAAGTAGGGCAGGGCCATGAAATTGGCTTAGCTAATGAAATATCAACAGAAGTGACAAATGTCCCTCCACCCAGAAGCCTCGAGGCTACTGACTTAGATCTCAGTCCTCTTATACCTCCCATGTAGACGTGCACTACTATATCTAGCTTGTTTGTTGAGATGGAGGGTGGGGTGGGGTGGCTCACTAAATTTTTGTCCTAGCTGTCCTCAACCTGAAATTCTCCCTGTCTCAAACTCTTTAGTATCTGGGATAATGGGTGTGGGCCATGGTAGCTGGCCACCAATGTCTTGATTGCAGCGAGCAGTCATGTCAAGGGACTGGCCTATCACATCTAGGTATAAGTGAGCTGACTCTGTGGGGTTCAAACAGTGACAAAAAACACCAACAATGTGTTTCTTAGGAAATACTTGTCATTAATCAAGGCATAATAGCAGCCAGTTCCCAGTGTGACCTAATGACTTTGGTCAGTGAACATTTGCAGTTTTAATGTTGCAGTTGTCCCAATAGATTCTCTTTTTTTCTCCTTTCTTTTTACATCCCTTCTTTTTCAATAGACAATTGACATGTGTGTACTCTTCTGTTATTCTAGCCCACGGGCCTCTCCAGAGAACAGGGAGCACAAACCCTCCAGGGGCTGAATGGACATTGGCTGGCTCCCTCACTACTTTACCTCTGCATAGTCATTACACTGATTCACAGTTGGTGGGGAGTTGGGGGTGATGGGAGCCATCTTTTCAGGAAAGATTATGAAACATTTCAGGCACCCAAGCTTGAGCTCAGGGCCTGGGCACTGTCCTTGGACTTTCTCAAGGCTAGAGCTCTACCACTTGAGCCTCAGCACCACTTCCGGCTCTTTTCTATGTAGGTGGTACCGAGGAATCGAACCTGGGTCTTCAAGCATGCTAGGCAAGCACTCTATCACTAGGCCAAACTCCCTGCCAGCACCACACTTTTATATGCAAAACACACTTTATCTTACAGTCACTGACATAAGGTCATATGGCTCAAATAAGAAAAAAGCTCATGTGTGTGAGCCCTACCTATAGGTCAGATACAGAACTGAAAGGTGAATGGTACCCTGGTCTCATCTTTGAGGATCCTGAGGTCCAGGGAGCTGTATGTAATAGGTCACATTCCAGGACAGAAAGTTGGGCAGGCATGGTGATAGTGGACTAAATAATCTGGCTGGTAGAAGGGTGACAGGAGCCACAGAAAGCCACAGAGCAGAACTTATAATTTCAGATGGCCACTAAGAGTGAGCAGGGATTTTGCACATGCCTATCTGTTACATGGTGGGCAGAACCAATACAAGGGACAGAATGAGAAGGGATAAGGGTTTATAGGAAGGTGTTGGTTTCTGAGGGTGTAATAAAAGGTGAAGGACCCGGACAGTTGGTCTATGGAAAAGGAACACAGGACTATAACATACACAGACAACCCAGGGCTGAGTCGGAAGCCTCCTTCTCCAAAGCCACAGGCATACTCAGAGAAAATGGAAGATGATTGATTGGTCTTCCGGCAGGGAGACTGGGAGTCTGAGTCTAGGCTTAGAAAACTGAAAACGATGGTGTTATACTTACAAGTCCGGCCAGAATAAAGAAGGGGCTATAGGTTTGAGAGAAGAGGAATGGAAGTGATTACTCTCTCTGGGGACAGAACCCAGTGTACAGTTGACAGACAGGATGGACAGACTCAGAGGATGCTGAGCAAGCCCAGCGTCCTGGTGGAAAAGAGATAGCAGAAGGTCTCAACACTATTACCCTTTATTCACTAACACCTTCAGAACCCCTAGGCCCAGTCCACCTAACCAGAAAGGGAATTGAACAGAGCCTGCATAGTAGTCCCAAGAAGGAGCCACAATTGTTCTTCCACTTAACTCATAAAGAAACCCAGGCTTCAGAAGAGGAAGCCAGGCACTTTGTAGGTCTGAGAGGCAGACTGTCTTGTTTCTGGAGGCAAGCCCTCAACCTGAAACTTGACAGGCTCAGAAGGACTCCATGAGGTTCTGGCTTTCTCAGCTTCTGCATCTCTCAGATGGAAAGAATTAAATGGATCACCTCACTACATATCCATCCGTGCGAGCCAACCAGCTGAAGAAGGAGAGAAGGGATAAGAAACGAGACAGAGGAGGTAAGGTCACAGAGGAGGTGTGCATACTGGAAGAGCAGACATGGCTCTGGCTGGCCACTCAGAGGCATCAGCAGCTCAACAGCTCTGCATCCTGAGCCTTCAAATTTCAGGAGTCTCACATTACTGTCTGAGAAAAAGGAAAACTTCTGGGCTTTAGTCCTTTGTATGGAAACCCTGCCTTCTCCCTCTTCCTTTCCATTTTAAGGAAACACAAAAGAGAGGGGGAAGCAGGTCAGTTACACTGGAAAGCCAGCTGACAGCCCTCATCCTTATCTCTGCCCCCCCCCCCGCCCAGCCTAGGTATCAGTCACCATTGATGTTTTCTGTTGTTCGTGGGTTTGGTTTGCATTTCCTTCATCTCCCACCACAGGATTTTAGAATCAAGCCAATTAAATGGCACCACAGTGGCTCATATTTTGGCAGCCCTTTCTGATTCATGGCTGTCTTCACACACAGCTTCCTCTAACTATACTATGTCCTACAAGGCCCCCATCAGAGCTCATTTTACCGATGAGCCTCTGCTGAAACCAAGCCTGGCTGAAAGCCAGAATTCAGCACGGTGCCCAACAAGTAGCTCCTTTTCTGCTGCAGCTGGCTGAGTTTCCAGGACAGACAGCCTGTGCGGACCTTCCTAAAGAATGCAGCACAGTGCTCAGTGAGCACTGATAATGGAATTCTGAGCTGTAACTCCCCATCCTAGGATGTTTCTGGAGTGGTGAGGGGAATCCATGCAGCACAGTGGTTCCGGTATCTGGCTAACCTTGATGAGCAAGGGTCAATCTTCACTCTGTGGGGACTTCCTGACAAAACATAGGTGCCCAACAAAGCAATGAGGATCAGAAGGCAGTAAGAAACAAGGGCAGATTCTGAAGATCGGTCTCTGAGCACAGTCAGACTACAGCAGCACCCTGTGGCCCGCAGACTCACTCTCAGCTCACTTACATGCAGTGTTCTTTCTGTTTGGACAGGAAAACAGGCTATTTGATTGCAAGCCTGATGTAGTGACGCAAAAATGCCTACAGCCTAGCCATGACTCACTTCAAGTTGAACAGCTGGGAAATGGATCACTAACAGCAAACAAATTCTTATGGAATGAGGTAGTTGCACAACTGAGAAAAGCAAATTCACTTCATTCCTGCCTCTTGGGCTCTCTAGAGGAGACACCAGGAAAAAAAGGAAGGGGTAGGTGCAGGGCAGTATAAAGGGAAGGACAAGACACCAGCTACAGAGCCCATATATACCAAATCCATGTTTTGGGGCATGAGGAAAAATGCCAGAGATGTTCTGCTCCTGGGAATACAGCATGGTCATGCTAATGTCCATAGCCCTTCTGAGCTCCATTTTCACAACTCTCAGGGAGCTCTGGGGGAGGGTAAGACTTGGAAACAATACTCACAAGCTACAGGACTAGGAGGGCAGGTTTGCTATGATGGCCCTAGGTCCATCTTTAATTGGATCAGGAATAAGATCTCCCTTCCCAGCTGCTTTCTCCCATCCTCCAGGTGATGGGGATTCCAGATTTCAGTGAGGGAGGACATAGTCCTTCCAAGAGAAAAGAGATTAAAGACAAACACAAGTAATTATCTACTAAAACCTGGTCCAGTAGCTATTTTATTTTTTAAACAAGATATTTAAATTTATCTATTTTAAATTTTAAACAGATACTTAAATTTATCTGAATTCATGGTAATGTCCTAAAATGCTCCCTTTCTAGCTCATTGCTTATTCGTGTTTCCCCAGTGGACAAAAGGCCAGTGCCCTGGCTATGAGGCATATCCAAGACAGTCAGAGGTGACCCTGGAGGGAAATGGGAGTGAGGCTGCTGGGGAAGCTCAGGTGAGAGGGTGCAGAGCAGGCAGAAGCGGGGACCCCACATGCCACCTAGATAAGACTGGGTTGGAGAAGAGAAGGCCACATCACCTTCTCTTCTGTCTCAAGCATAGAAAGACAACTATCCAGGTATGTGGCTGCAGGGCTATCCCTGACAGTCGTTGAGAGAATCTCTCTCTCCTTCCTGGCTTTGGTGTCTGCATTGTGGCAGATTTACTAAATAATTACTTTATTTGTTTTGTTTTATTTTAATTATTGTATTTTATTGTCAGGGTGATGTATAGAGGGGTTACAGTGATATTCGTCAGGTAATGCAATTATTTCTTGAGCATTGATATCCCTTCCTATATTTTTCTCCCAATTCCCCTCACCCCAACACTCCCAATTATTTTGTCTTCCCCCTCCCTTCCCTATTTCAAATAAACAAATAAACTTATATACAATAGAGCAAGTATCAAAGTTAGATAAAGTAACAACATGAGATAAACCATAAGGAGAAAAAGAAACAGAGAAAGAGAAAAGAAGTCACTTCATATAGTACATTGAAGTCTTGCTTTTGTTACTTAAATCTACTAGAAGAGTATTAGAAATAGAGTAAACATCATATCCAGAAACAGAAGTCATCTGTGGAAATATATTAGAAATAAAACTACTAAACCATGTAAGTAACTGAGACTTTGGCTCCATCCTTTTTCTCATGGAGACTCATGGAAAGCTCTAAATACTTTAGCTAAATCAAAGCTTCCCAGGACTCAGTCACACACAGGAAATGCCATTGAAACAAGAAGAACTTTCCCTTAAGTACATGGCTGCTATTCCAATGCCATGTCCTGGGGTTACAGATAACCCCCCCCACACACACACACACACATTCAAAAGGCTCCAAAGGGTACGCAACATCTACAGTTAGGAGAAAACCTCTAAGCCCCAACCTAGGCTGTTGGGCACCCCACAGACCCACCCCTCCCCGTCACAGCACTAGCCCTGAGCTACAGAACATTACCTGAGTGGGCACAGTACAGGACAGATGAACCAGCTCCCCAATCCTGGCAGCTGCACGTGGGTCGCTGGAGCTGATGAGCACTGGAGCACTAATTTCCATGGAATGCCGGTGGCTGGAAGCCTGTGAGGATTTGTGGGTCACACTGAGCGCGGTGAAGGAGTGGCGTTTCTTGGCATTCTTCTTGCTGTCCACGCGCCGCTGGAAGGCACTGACTGCCCCTGAGCTACCTAGAGTATGGCCTGGAGCCATGCTGGCCACCCCACCGGAGTCAGAGGACAAGGGAGTGTCACAGCCAGATGCAGCTGTGGCGGCCAGACACGGCTTGTCCATCTCAATGAGTTGCTTGGCAGAGTCGTTGAGCTAGACAAAAAAAGGGGAGAGAAGGGGGGCTTCGTTTAAAAACTCGCAAGCCATGCCATGTTCACTCTGACACTCTGCCTTGCTTCTGCTTACAACGTGACAATGAGTTCAAGTTCAAATCCAGTCAGATCATTTCTCTCGGCTACTTGCACTGTGTTGTACAGGAGAAAACAGGTCAGGGGTAGTGGTGTCACCTGGGTTTTCCTGAGAGCCCTGTCAGAGACTGGTGAGACGGAAGGAGCTTGCTGTGACCAGCCACCTCCTCCTCCCCAGCTTTCCCAGTGGCTTGCCATTTTCAGACGTAACATGGAGCAGCAATGCAGAGAACAAGGGACCAGAGGCCAGAGTGAGCTTTAGCTAGACACGGCCAGCTCTGCCTTTCCCAGGACCGGCTCCTACTTGCCCTGCACATGACCCTGCACCTGCTGACCACTGGGAGAACTCAGATGCATTTCATTTTGGTAGGCAGGAGTCTGCTCTGGTTAGCATGAACCATGGAAGATGACAGGAGCAGTGATCCGTTAGCTCCAATTATTCAGCAAGGACTCTGCTCATGACCCTTTCTTGTGTCTCCCACCTGACCTTTTTTTTTAAAAAAAGGCATAATTTTCCCTTGACAACATTCTGATCATGGTAGCACATATCTAGAAGGTCAATTGAGACAAATGAATAAACCTGAAATAAACTGGGAATGAAAGCTCTCTGCGTGGTATCCATGCATAGCCTTGAGGCTTGTCTGTGAGCCAGGCAGCCCTGATAGGTACCAGCTAAGGATAACAAGTCTGTTAGGACTCTAGTGAGGTTTCCCCAACTCTTCCACTTGAAGGAGGCTTTCATTCAAGACATTCTTCTTTTGCTGTATTTGGCTCAATTTAAGCTGATATCTAGAGGGGGAATTTTCAGTGATTTAACAGAATAAAGGAGAGAAAAGTATTTATTTTGGGTACAGGGAAGCCAGGAGGTAAACGTGATGTTAGAATCAGCTTGGGGATATTGCCACTAGACAGGTTAAGCAAATGCCGCCAGGCTAGGTAAATGCCTGTAAGATCTACACTTTCTCTTTCATCTTTGCAGAAGTATCAGAAGAGGCTGAGTAAATGCCAGCTGGCTTTTTTGGTGAGCCAACCTTGGAAGAGTACAGCATGAAATGTGAAGGAGCTGTCCAACGACGTCTCTGGGTTCTCTCCTCACCAAATAGAAACAGTAAGAATGTTTAGAGTGCTGGTGGGGCTTGCACACCTCTAGCCAAGACAGCAAGTTTGGTGTCTGAACAATCCCTCCCAGGGCATCACAAGTCCACAGTCTCCAGGCACAGTGAGGACACTGAAGAAGCAGCTGAGCAATGATATAAAGTATTCTAGTCAAACAGCTTTCCAGGAAGAGAGGGGGCAGCTGGAGGCCTAATGAAACCCAGTAGGACTCTCAAGGATGCCTGAGATCTGGAAGGAAAGAAGGAAGGGTGATAGATAGGTCAAAGAAATTCACCAGCAAAGGAAAGACTGAACAGGAAATGGAGGCCATGTTGACCTAGTAGTGGACCTGCAAGTTAACTAGGCAGGAGATAAGCGCCTTCCTCAGGCCAGCCGGGCACGGTCAAATCTAGCACACTATGTATGTGTCACCTTCATCTGTGCTGAGCCTTTGAATGGCTTGTGTGTAAGTGGGCCTGACCCACTCATAGCGTGTGTACTTCTCCCAATGGGAGCAGTCTGACATAGGGCCTCATCCGGGAAATCTCTCCATGGTAAAGGAGATGGCATAAAGGAAAGGGCTGGTTTCTCCTGGCTGGCCCTGCTAGGGGCTGCAACTGGCAATACCTTGATGAGTTAAAACTATGCTGCACCTCTCCATGAAGAGAAGGCAATGTCTCCTCGAGGTCCTTGTCTGTAGGCAGGATGGAGAATATACCTATAGCCTTTCTGGACATCTTGTGTGTTTGCATGGGCCAGACAAAAGGGCATGAAAACATACTCTAGGTTTAAAAATCATGTGATCTTAATCCAGGATTACCCTGGCTATTTTGTTCGGTTTGGGGCTTTATTCTGTGATTTCTCAAGAGTGTTACTCAAAAAAATAACCCAGTGTCTGTTCCTTCCGGCAGCCTTTGTGGGTCCTCTGAATTTCTGGGTGGGGAACGTCCTTCTGGGCCACAGCCCTTTCAGCAGGGTTCAAAGGAAGACAGTAAAGCAGGAAGCCATCCATTCACTGATCTCAGGGCATGGCTAACATATCTCCATGAGTTCTCCACTGTCACTATGGAGAAATGGTTACAGCAGTAATTCCCTTCCTCCCCAGGGAACACACCTG
Organism: Megascapheus bottae; assembly: GCF_031878675.1. Classification (NCBI taxonomy): domain Eukaryota; kingdom Metazoa; phylum Chordata; class Mammalia; order Rodentia; family Geomyidae; genus Megascapheus; species Megascapheus bottae. Next base: position 570,094 of record NC_143515.1, read on the forward strand.
GAGTATCTCAGTTAGCTCCTCTATGGTTAAGATGCTATTAGAGACTCAATTTTTCCAAACCAAGAGATCCAGATCCCAGGGTGGGGTATGAAGTCCAGGAAACATGGGTCCAATGGGAATGACAGCATGGAATGACAGCCCTCTACGGTCGGCAATAATACCACTTCGGTAGTGTCACGTGTCACTTCAAAAATACCTGCCTCACAGGTATTTTGCCTGAGGGCAATATGCCTTCCTCAGCCTGCCTTAACAATTCAGGATCTGGGGCTTCCAGAACCGAGTGCAAATACATTTTCACTGGAGATGGTTTTAGCCAGTTGTGGCTACACATACCTGCAATCCTAGATACTTGGGAGGCTGAGATCAGGAGAATCACAGTTTGAGGCTAGCCTGGGCAGAAAGTTGGTGAGAGGCATCACTGTCACCCATCAAAAGGGCACAGGGGTGCATGCTTCACATCCTGGCTATGTGGGAAGCATAAACAAGAAGACTACAAACCAGATAGGGCTGCGGAAAAAAATAATGAACGCAAAAAGATTCGAGGAGTGGCTGCAGTGACAGAGTACCTGCCTTGCCAAGTGCAAAACCCTGAGTTAAACTCCCAGCACTATACTGCCTGGGTGTGGGGAACTATTCAGGAGGATGCACCTAGGCTGAGTGTAAATAGTACATCATTTTATAGGAGGGGCTTAAACACCTTGTCCGAGGATTTTAATATCCACAGGATACCATAGGCGGCATAGAACCAGTTATAACTATCAAGACGAAGGAAGGACTACATTCATCCAAACTGCTTTCCTGGATATTTGCAGTTGGGTCCTAAGTCTAATCCTGGCACCACTGAGACTGACCTGAGATCATGGAGATGTTCAAAGGTCGATCACACGTAGAGGAGCAGTTGCACTAAATGAGAACCTTTCTAGCCTCACCTGGGTGTAGGCACTAAGATGCATCAGTGAACCAACAGCTCCAAGCTAGTTCCTGTGCTTCTGTGCTCCAAAGTACCTGGGATCCTTTTGCACATGCCAACTCTGGCTCAGTAGTTCTGGGATGCGGCCCAATTCCTGGTTTTCTACAGGTGGATAGGAGACAGCATCCAGGCTATCCTTGGCAGCCCTCATTCAATGGCAATCTTCCACAAGACTGCTTCTGCCCTCACCACGCCCCCACAGGACTGAAGGCAGCAGCGTGTTCTGAGAGGCCTCCTGCTAGCACGAGCTTGTGATGAAGAATGGCTTTTACCTGCCTGAAACTTTCATCAGCAGAAATCTCAGTCGCTTCTTGCCTCACTGAAAAGGCAGGTAAAGACGGCCAGGCTGCATTCTGATTCGGGTTTCTTTGTAGTAAAACATGTCATTCTTTCCATGACTAAGGTACCAGTAGAGGTGTGAAGATCCCCTCCCAATGCTGGCTCCTTTCGGCCTCATTATCCCTAAAGGTTATCTACAGATATACTTAGAGCCATAAAATGGAAAGGCTACAAAAATAGGGGGTCTTAAATGTGGATAGAGCATGTCACAATCAAGTGGTAATTCTTGAGATCAACTCCATTCCCACATCTGCTCATTTGACTCTTCTACCAACCATGGCAGGCACTGAACAGGTAAGTATATTGAGGTTCAGAGAAGTTAAGTGACTTGTTTGAAATATACTGCAAACAAGTGTCACAACCACTACTGCCACATCTCCTGAGATCCATTCATTACTGCAGAACTCAGGAATGCTTTTTTGACTTGGCTAAATCATGGGAATACATTCAGGCCTCAACACTTGGGAGAGCTTGGGTTCATTTTTGAGAGTGAAATGTGGGGCCTTAAATATTCTTTCCTGTTGTTATTGAGACTAACACAAATACTGAAGTTGGAAAATTTTTCATACTATGAAGACAAACTACAGTTATGGATGGGAGGGCATTTTTGTTCCCTTCCCTTTATTTCAAAGACCTGGTAACAATGCCAAACTTATTGGCTGAACATGTTTGAACACTAGGCACTTGCAATTTTATCTGATTACACTTTGATGTGAATTCTGGGATACTGGCGCACACCAGATATCAGTTTTTCAGATGAGGGAAGCATAGCCAGTGAAGTCTATGTAAACAATCAAAATTTATAAAGAACGACATCGCCCCATTTGTTAGGAAATGGAAAGACTTAGAAAAAATCCTATTAAGTGAAGTAAGCCAGACTCAAAGGAACATAGGCTCAATGGTTTCCCTCATTTGTCATAATCAGCAGAAACCTTGGGCTCTCCTAGCAGAGATTTGCAATAGAGCAAAACGTTGATACAAAAGGCCATATAGTAGGACGCTAAATGACAGGACCTCTAGGATATAGAAACAAAAGCCATATAATGAATGATTGTTGTCCTCAAGGTACTATGTTATCTCTCATCTCTTTTGCTGTCCCTTGGCTATCTCATATTGTTACAGTATCTCACTTTGTTACCTGATATATTGGATTTATTTGTATTTGGTTATTTGAAATTGGATAGGGAACGGGGGAAAACAAGATGGGGGGGGGGGAATGGGGACCAAGACATGAGAAAGGGCATCAATGTATGTGAATTAAAGCACCTTCTATCTGGTGAATGTAATGTAACCCTTCTATTAATTATAATAAAAATATATGAAAAAAATAAAAATTAAAAAAAATCTCTCAACTCTGAAACACTTCAAGATACCATATTTTGGGAACAAGGCCATTCTTTTATTCATACACCAGCCACCCCTCTACACCTGTCACAGGGCAGGTCTGCCCTGGAAGAAAGCTCTGTCCTTGATTAGGACTTGCACAGTGGTAAGTTACACCATGAGTGAAGAGTGTGACAAAGACAAGCTGAGGGGCAATCACGCCATTCAAGTTTGGCAGGAACTTGGGTTATCTGGCTGGCCATGGCCCATGAGCATGAGGCAGCAGCATTTGCCCATGCTACCTCCCTGTCCTGGTGTGCTGAAGTACACAGGCCAGGCAACTGTCATACTGACAGAGTAGGCTGGCAAGCCAAAGTGATTGTGCAGATGACCAATGTTTAAAACAAGGCAGATTCAGCAATGAAGCAAATATAGCTATAGACTTAGATAGCAAGAATGGCTACCATGCTGCAGGTGTAAAAGCAGACTACAGATATGTTTTTTCTCCCTTTGTTCATCATGGGGGCTTGAATTCTGGGCCTAGACACTGTCCCTGAACTCTCTGGCTCAAAGGTAAGCACTCTACCACTTCAGCCACAGCACTACTCAGATAAGGTTTTTAGGGGAGAGAAAATGACTGAAAGCTCTGAAAAGGGGGAGAATGGTTTCATTTTAAATTTCAGCTATTAAACTGGATGTAGTGTTGGTCCTGGGGGATGAAGGTGGCCCCACGAGTGCCAGACTGTGCTGTTTCACCATTCTCTGGAACTGTGGGGAAACAGAGCTTGCCTCACCTATCTCCAGGTGACAGGTGCTCCCAGGTAGATGGATGAGCCATACCTCACTACGGAACATTTTGTCGAATCGGACTGCTCACACTTGAGTTTCACAGACTAGAGCACACCCTATCCTTCATTCCTGAGAACAAGAGGGTGGCTCCTTGCTGTGCAAGGAGCACTGCAAACTCTAGGCCAAGTCCCCCAAGACAGGAAAGCCCAGGAAATGACTGATACCCACAGAACTCCCTTCCTGTCAGCCCTGAACACAAAGGTCTGATGGAGTACCCTTCAGCTGTTCAGGAAATCTTTACTCAGCCTCAGACCTCCCTGCAGCCTTCTCCTCCAATGGAGGAATGAAGCTTGGTCTTCCATGAGTTCAGCTTCTTGCTGCTTCCTGTGGGATGTTTCTTTCCTATCTAGTACCCACCCTCAGCTCAGGATCAAGGCCCGAGGCAAGGAGGGATCTAGGACTCAAACCATGAAATCAGAAATTTCCTTCATTTGCTGGGAGTGCAAATCTGAACTGAGTATCAGAAGCAGCAAAAGGGGCTGATTCATACCCTTGTGGACCTGTGAGCAGAGGGACCCTTTGGGGGAGGTTCCAGATTAGTTTGACGACCCTGTGGCACTCTTACCTAAATGGGAACTTTTCAGAAGAGAGGCAATGGAAGTTTCTCGGCAAGAAGTATGCAAAGGGCACAACTTTTCCCTCATTTACTCCCCACAACACTGAGAAAAGTCTCTTGCTGGGCAGTGAGTCTCAGACTGCTCCAGTGGAGGAGGAATTGCAGGTCTTTCCAAGGAGTTAGCTAAGCCAGGATGCTCTGATTCTGGGTGATGCACTCTCCACTATGAGGGAGCTGTGTGCATGTACTGTCCATTTAAAACCACGTGGTCTCAGGAAGCCGTGTCATCGGCCTCTTCTGCCTTAGAAATTATAAATTACAGGAAGCTGAGGAAGTACAAGGAGAGTTGAAGCTGCTACACAATTCCAGCAGATGGTAGTTTCACTGCCAGCTGCACAGCCTGGGATTAAACACTCCTGGGCCTATGTCTCTAGGCAGTACATAGTGTACCAATGTACTGTTCACATTATAGATATGTGACACATTTTTGTTTGATTTAGTATAATATATGGAGAGATGATGCATACACAACACATATGTGGTATGTGATGCATGCTTAATACACAAAATAGGCCTTAAAACAAGCTATTCTTTAAATAAGTTGAAAAGAAATTTTGACATTTTTTTCCCTTACCCACAGAACAATGTGTTTATTAGGTCCTGACCAGCAGTTCTAAAAAATAAAATGGAATAAGAGAAAAAAATGCACTTTTCACTGAAAGTGACAATACGGAAAGACCTAAAGCCATTGGTTGTTGTGAGGAGTGCTGAGAGCCATTTGCTCCATCTGCACATGGTATGGCATCGGAGATGCAGCCAGCATCAGGGCCTTATCCCGCAGAGTTGGCGGTTGAGAGGTCTCATGGAGGGAGGAACATATGACATGCTTTGTGATCACAAGATCAAGCACCTAGGAAGGGGATGGACCATTTGCTCCTATTCAGTGGAGTGGCCTGTGTTCTAGATGCAGCACCTCTGGGCCAAGAAGCTCACTCCCAACCTCTGTGGACAGCACCTCAGGCCTGTGTTGTTACGAGGCCAAGGGACAGTGACTGCTTGGACTGTTTTACAGATCACTAGGCACAAGTGCATTGCTGGATTGTGCTGCTGTGGTAGTTCTGGCATTCTAACTAGGTTCTTCATCATTTCTTCATTTAAATGATCTGCCTGGAGGTCCATCCCCATTTCAGCGCAGCTTCTATGTCAATAAGACAAAGACATGAGCATTAGACTTCTAAGAGCTACAACCCACTCCATCCCCTCTCATTCATCTCATTTTATACATAATTAAAGAACTTCATGCTGGTGCATAATCTGTGCTCAATAAATACCTACGTATGAAGACAACTGGCATCTGTGTGTGTCTGCAGTAAAAGCAGTGGTAATAGCTGTTGAGTGGGTTCTAAGTACTACGCTCAGTACTTCTACACCTTTCCTGAGACTGCAACTCTCTCCCACTTTATGAATGCAGCAGCTACTCACTGAGTACCAACTGTCAGGTAACAGGTAACAAATGAACCTTTCCACTGAAAGAGACTTACTGAAAATGTATGGAATGATTACGTGGGAATCTTAAGACTATTCATGAGGTTCAGTTTACACCTACAATCCTAGCTACTCAGGAGGCCAAGCACTGAGAATTGGGGTTTGAAGCCAACTAGGGCAGGAAAGCCTATAAGACTCTTATTATCAATTAGAAAAAAAAGCCAGAAGTATAGCTGGGGCTTAAGTGACAGAGCATTAGTCCTGAGCAAAAAAAGCTTAGGGAGTGTCCAGGCCCTGAGTTCAAGCCAAAGATTGGCACAAATAAAAAGGATATTCATGATGTAACAAAAATAACAACTCATAAAGGAAAGAATATTCATAATGTAACCAACTCATTAAGGAAAACTGAAAGACAGTTCAAGAAAGACTAGGTGACAGAGAAAACAACCTCTTTCAAGAGTTATGAAAAGAAACCAAAAGTAAGTTATTTCCAGGCAGTGCAGATGTACCACAGGAACAGTATAGGATGCACATGAGTGTGTGTGCACATACATGTGCAAGGGGTTTATATTCCAACAGGTTCCAAGAGGCCTGATGAGAAGTTAGGATGGACATAGAGCCTTTGCTGACTTCTTGTACAGGGACTAAAGAGTTCCTTGAAAGTTGGAGAAGATTTTCCCCCCTTCCCTATCCAATTTCAAATAACCAAATACAAATATATCCAATATATCAGATAACAAAGTGAGATACTGTAACAATATGAGATAACCAAGGGACAGCAAAAGAGATGAGAGATAACATAGTACATTAAGGACAACCATCATTCATTATATGGCTTTTGTTTCAATATCCTGGAGGTCCTTTCAATTAGCTTCATACTATATGGCCTTATGTATCAAGGTTTTGCTCTATTGCAAATCTCTGCTAGTAGAGCCCAAGGTTTCTACTGATTATGATGAATGAGGGAAACCATTGAGCCTAAGTTCCTTTGAGTCTGGCTTACTTCACTTAATAGGATTTTTTCTAAGTCTTTCCATTTCCTAAGAAATGGGGCGATGTCGTTTTTTCTGACAGCAGCATAGAACTGAGGGGAGGGTAATGGGGACCAAGACATGTGAAAGGGTATCAATATATGTGAATGAATGCACCTTCTATCTGGCAAATATCATGTAACCCTTTTATTAATTACAATAAAAAATAAAAAATAAATAAATAAAATAAAATATGGAAAAAAAGAATTCAAGGTATATTTAACAAAATTCAAAAAAGTAAGGGAAGGGTGGGGTGGGGAGTGGATGAGAATTTTGATAGAGGTGATACTAATCAAGACATATGGCATTCATACACTGCTCTGTTAAAGGCCAACTTGTTTGTACTACTTAAAGATAATTAATAAAAAATAATGCATTTATAAAAAAAAGGTTGGAGAAGAAAGATTTGGAAATCCTCAAGGAATCCTGATTCCCTGTGGCAGCAGTGAAATAAGATAGGAATGAAGGATCCGGGTAGATTGGCCAGTGGAAAGAGAATCCCCATAGACCATCTGAAACTGGGGCTTCAGAAAGGGGACAGGATCTCATTACAAAACACACATATATAACACTTTCTGTGCATGAGAGACTTTGCTGGGCACAACTACAACAGTGGAAGGAAACAAACCAAGTGAAACCAGTCCGATAAGAAGCAAATGGGAATTTCACTTTGTGATGTATATTGGCTAGTGGGAAGTAAACGAGAGGAAAGAATGAGGGGAGTGTGTGCCAGAAAGGGAAAGTTTTAGATTAAATAGGAAGCCAAAGGGGCACCAGCATTGAGAGTATGAGGTAATGGGAATAGGATGCATAAAGGCCCTGTGGCAGCATTGCTGTTAGAACATTTGAAGAAGACAGAAGAGTATCATGATCTCAAATGAGGTCAGGGTTATGAAGCAGAGCTTTGGGAAGGTCATGACAGAATCCCCCAAAACATACTGAAAAGAGGCTGGTAGGGATGAGGCATTCTAAAGCTACTGTAGTAATGACATGGGATATTCAGAATTTCATGAGAAAGGCAAGATCAAAATGCTGATACACACAAACCCACTTTGTCCCAAATATATGTAAATTTATACATAGAAAAGAATAAAAGAAATAGAACAATATGCTAACAACATTTTACTTTATTCTTTTCCTACACAGATGTTCATACTTACTGGCCGGATTATGAGGGATTTTAATTTTGTTCTTTAAACTTCTTGAAAGTTCCCTATTTTGAACAATAGCTAGGTGTTATTTTTATAATTAGAAAAGGTCATTAAAAATAAAAGAGCAGAGTCTCCATATTATCTATGGGCTTATGGACAGACTTCTGAAGTCCTGGTAGTATCATGTTTTATTTTTCACTAAGCAGAAGCTGCCATGTTTATGGGAAGCAAGTCTATTTCATTATAGTGGGACATTTCAGGCCTGACCATGCCAAGCTTTCGTCTTCCATAGCTATTGGCTTTGAGCCCTAGGTCAGAAGTCTCCAAAACTAACTGTCAGGCCTGCCAGTGTTAGAGTCCCACACCCTGGAAGGCAGGAAGGGATTAGCCAAGATAAAAACAAGCAGGAATGAAAGTGGAAGCTCAGAGAGTAGAAAATTGGGTATAGGCAGCCCAAGGCAAGTCCAATTGATAACAGTTTTGTTTAGGGCAATTAGGACTGCATTTGCCACACAAGGGCGGAGCATGGGCCCTGTGTCCTGGTCCCATTCTCCCTAGTTACCTAATTGTTTGGTGAAGCTCTAGCACCCATTGGTCACAGAACTTTAGCTGTTATAACAGATGAAAGGAGGAAGACACACCCATCTCCTTGCCAGTTTTCCTGCAGTGTTTCAAAGCCAATCACAGAGACCATATGTTTCCAGCTCCCAGGTGGTGGGATCCACATTCCTGGCCCCTCTGCGGTGGTTGAGGAAGGCTGCCAGCCCTCGACCAGTAACTCTCCAGCTCTGCTTTAGACAAAGAGGTGGACAAAGAGCTGCGGCCCTCTCTCGGGTGAAGGGTCTCGACAGTTACACTGAAACAGATGTACATCCGTAACAGAATTTATTTCTCTTTACTGTTTATTCCCTTTCACCAGAATGTGGATCTCAAAACAGTTTTCTTCTGTCTTCACCAATTACCCATTTCTAGGACCTGGCACCTACTAGGTACTCTTGAATGAATGAATGAATGAATGAATGAATGAATGAATGGCTTCCTGATTGTACAAAATAGGTAGTTTAGAGGATATTCAATTGCAGAGGAAAAACTTGCTCTTTCAGTCAAAGTCTAAGACACCAACAGAAACCTAGCTCAGACCTAGTCAGCCAACCTCCCAGCTGATGACTAGCTCAGAGTTGAAAGCACATGCATCTCTTGAGTTTCAGAAAAGAAATCAGGACAAATGTTCTCTTTGAGACCTCAGACACAGGCAGATAAGGGGCCAAAGAGTGAGTCTGTGCTAACTAGGAAGTTTATGAACTGTTACCTCAATGGCTTCCTGAAAGAGCTGTGAGGAGTCTGTGATTAGGAGGTAAGAAGAGAAAATCACTGAAAATAAGACATGTGGAAACATGGTGATAAATCAAACAGTGGCTTTTGTTTCCTGATTCAAAGATAGTTCCCAGTCCCTTCTAAAGAGAGCTTTTAATTGCTCTCACTTTGAAGGATTTGAAAGACAAAAAAACTACAGAGAGCAGTTTTGAGTTCCTCTGAGTGGGCTGAGCAGAAATAAGAAGACAGAATTAGCTGGCTTTTCTCATAACTGGTTGAATTAAAGAGCTATAGAAAATCTCCCAAAATATACACATGGCTGAATATTTCAGCTAAGTTTTAAAAAGTACCCAGACTACCAGCAACTTGCACAAAATGTTAACAAAGGAAACAAAGGAACACCTAAAGACTGGGAAAGATTACCCCTAACTGATCCCAAGTATTCATTTTGGTCATAATCTCTTGCCAAGTGTTAGAACTATCGGGGAGGTAAGAACTCTGAGCTGCCAGTTTCATCTCCTGAGAAAGGCTAGGTCTGTTCTGGGACAAAGATGCCTGGGGACCACTCCCTCAAATCCCGACGAAAGTTCAAATGGATGTAGATGCGCTTGTTTTCAGCTACAAAATCAAACACACCAGTCCTCTACATGAACAGTGTTCCTTACCTCAACTGAGACATACTCCGCTGTCATCTTGGAGACACTAACAGCCACTTTCTCCACTGCTACCTATGGTCTCATCTACACATCTGAAACACTGTCGCCAACATTCAGGCCTGCTGGGGGAGCATGGTTGCCTCAGTTAGGCTCCCACTTCCACAGGAAGACCTACATTTTGAGTTGCATGGAATATGAAAAAAAAACAAAACCTCAAACCTAAACACAAACCACCAAGCCCTCTTCATTTCTTATTTTTTCATCTTTAGTTAATGGATTTTATTTTGCAAGCACAAAGTCTTGCCCATGTTTCCCAGCTTCTGAGCTCCTGGGCTCAAGCGATCCTCCTACTTCAGCTTCTTGAGTACCTGGACCTTGGGCACGCTACCCTAAACTCTTCAATGTAGATTTGCTTCGACGTGGATGAAACCCAGTAGACAGGATGTTGAATGAACCAAGTCAGTCCAAGAAAGAAAACAGGTCATATATAAGACATGTAGAATAAGGTAATGATTAACTGAATGTGTGTGTGTGGGGGAAACATAACTTCCAAGCATGATGTGCTAAATGCTCTGGGAAGAGGTCAGTAGAGACCTAGAAGATGTGGTTAAAGCATGAGACTGAAGATGTGGCAGGCCACTTGGATCCCACCAGGATCCTTGGCAGTAGGTATGCTCCGGTATCTGACTTAGGTTCTGGCAGGAATTGTCAACAGCTGAGGAGAATACAGGAGCTTGTCCCATGCCTCCAAGGTTTTTCTGAGATAAGATGGTAGATGGCAAGAATCTGCAGATATGACAGGACCTGACCTGCACAGAAAAGTCCCAAAGATGACCTTGGGTGAGTCTGTGTGTCACCATTCTGGACTCCTCGGGATAGGAAAGGTCAACATGAAAAGATCACAAAGGAATGTGGATGACCAAAGAGAAGCTGAATTGAGCTACCATATACACAGCCATCGAAGATGGTGAGGCAGGCAAGCTCAGGAAAACCTGGGGGCTGAGTGGAAATGTATGGATGATGGGTGAGGACAGAGGTATAATGAGGTCAGGAAGGAGTCAGTTAAGGGAGCTCCAGTCAGGTGAAAAAGTAATCACATCATTCACTTACTTGGCTTACTGGGTTATTATCCCTGTGAGTGACATATCATGGTAAGGCAGTAAAAGAGCTAGAGCCTGAGGTAGTGGCAATCAAACACATACAGGCACATGTGGATTTCCCACAGGCATCCTGCATGCTCAGCTGCCCCTAGGCCAATGTTCACAGCACCTTCTAGCCTCTTTAACATGCAGCTCACATAGCTCTTTCTCATTTTCACTCAGATCTAAAACATGCCCTGTACTCAGCAAGCACAGAATCACAAACTAGCTAACAGGCTGCAAGCAGGAACGGCATACTTCCCATACCATGGTGCCTTACAACTGCGCTTCTAGCCAACATGGTTCTCAATCCCTTCATTTGCACAGGACACAGAAACCAGAAATGCTGGTCTCTCATGGCACACATTTCTCTCTGGCCAAAGCTGTGATACCTGCTACCTGCAGAGGATCAGTGCGTGTTTTTTAGTGTCTCTAAGGGTACTAGATTAGTACCTAGCTGACCAGCCTCAAATTTCCTGAAAGAATTTAAATATGTGGTGTCTGCCCAGGCTCCAAGCTCCTTTTACCCCTTGGCCTACTAATAGTTAAGGTACGTCTGTGTCTGTGTGAGGCTTCACTATGCCCACAGAAGCTCTGGCAGAGGCTGGCGAGTGAGGACAAAGGGCGTACTCAATTCCACTGTGGATTTCCAGTGTCCCAGCTAAATCCTGTTCAGATATGGTTGATGAGTTAACTCTGTAAAACACAGGCCCACAACACAGCAGTACTGCACAAATGCTGCCAATATGTGCAAATCACTCTGCCAGGATTATGAAAGAAAAAGATAAAATAATTGTGCATTACAGGTCTGGCTTCAGAGGAATAAATCTCACAAAACAAAAATATCACATCTGAAAATAATAGCCCACCAATAATGACATATGAGATATTCTATATTATATAATGTTTATTTCATCAATAGTTAAGAAGTAGTTAATAAAAAGAGGGGGGGGGCTGGGAGTTTGGCCTAGTGGTAGAGTGCTTGCCTAGCATGCGCAAAGATCCGGATTCGATTCTTCGGTACCACATACATAGAAAAAAACAGCCAAATGTGGTGTTATGGCTCAAGTAGAGGAGCGTTAGCCTTGAGAAACCCCAAGGACAGTGCTCGGGTCCTGAGCCCAAGCCCAGGACTGGCAAAAGAGAGAGAGAGAAAAAAAGAGAGAGTGGGGGAGATTAGCCAATACCAATAGCAATTTGGGGTTGGGGATTAAAACCTCAAAACAATAGGTTCATGGTTCATGTCTGAATATCAGATTCTAGCTGGAAAATGGACAGACCCAGATCACAGCTAAATGAAGCGAATGAGATCATGGTCTTACCCCTTTATCATTCCATTATGTCATCAATTCCATTGGAGGACAGTAGAACTAATGGGTTGTGGTTGCTGTCACAATGCACTGTTGTCCTCCCCCCATCCCTCCAGGTTTCAGCTTCCTCCTGGATGACTTTCCTGAGGTACAGACAGATCAACAACTAGTAGGAGAAACCTGGAATTCCTGCCTAGCCCTGTCGTTTCTGGGCTTCCACATGTCTTTGGTATTGGGATGCCATGCCATGCCACAGGAGGACTTTCAGATATTCCATCAGCTTGGTCCATGACTAGACAGAAATGAAGCCTAGAATGAGAGGGCCTCACCATAGGACGTAAAACCTGAAGGATGAGGGCATGTACCTAGAAAAGTAAGATGAAATGCAGTATAGAATCACATCTGCCCTCAGAGTCCTCTCACAGACATCCTTGAAAGGATCTTTTTTGTTTCTTTCATAGCACCCTAAATCTGATATAGTCAAGATGGAAGTATAGAGGTACAAGATGATCAGAGGGAATGGAGGAAATACTAACCCTCGAATACCATCGGTTCACTAGCGTGACTAGTACCCACAATGGGCAAAGCTTTAGCCGGTTTCTCTCTGCTGAGAGTAAGGACCACTTACTCTCTGGCATAGAAATAAGGAGACAGCACATTGAAGATCCCTGGGTAACTTTAGTCAGATCCAATTTTATAGTTCTTATTTTAAAGAGTAGACATCATAACCACATAACAATCATTTTTCCAGAAGGAGTAACAACCAAAACACTGTAAACAAAATCTCTACGTCACAGTTTGTAGACACAGCATATCAGCATGCATAGAAAGTGACTGTAGGCTTATGGGCCACTTGGTCCATGGAGGAAATAGAGTGATAGTCTGGGGAGGACACCATGGCTAGACCTCATAGAGCAGAGGATGACAGCCATGGGAACAGTTGTACACACATCACATCCACGCCACCACTTTGCAACAAAAAGCACAGTGAGTCTACACATTGCTGGCTTTAAAACGGCATCAGGATCTGGGCAGTGGTAGTTCATGCCTGTAACTCTAGCTATTCAGGAGGCTGGGATCTGAGGATATGGTTCAGACAGCCCAGGCAGAAAAATCCATGAAAGTCTTCTTTCCAATTAACCAGCAAAAATCTGGAAATAGATCTTTGACTAAAGTGGTATAGCCCCAACCTTTAGTGAAAAATATAAGGGATAACACCAAGGTTCTCAGTTAAAGCCCCAGTACGGACATGCATAGATAGACAGACAGACAGACAGACAGACAGACACACACACACACACACACACACACACACACACACACACACACACACACACACAAAGTGTATCCAGGCTGGGCCACTAACCAGAGGCCTGAGATTTCATGGCTCCCTAGTGGATATTAATATCAATGATTCAGAGCCACTGCTTCTGGACCCCCTGGATCTGGTACATTGCCTCAACTTCTACAGTCTGAAGGAATCAAGTGTGGTAAAAGGCATCATATTACTGGGGCATCCCCAAAGTTAAATTTCTTCCAGGTTAAAAGGATTCTAGCTTAATAGAATTCATTACTGATGAGCAGACAGTGAAGAAAACTTAGAGAAGGTATAGGGAGAGAAGGGATGGGGAGAAGAGAGATTGGATCTTTAGTTCCAGGTATGTCTGTGAAGGGGTTTCCAGGGAAGATTAGCCAGCAAGTTACAGAACTGAGTGGGGGAAGATCTGCTCATTGTGAGAGGTACTGAAGCAGGATAAGAGTAGGGAAAGTGAAGCATGGTAAACAACTGCCAGAAATTCAAAAACTCAAGCTTAAAGTAAATACAGGAGGCATTTATCCATCTACTTCCCTTAAGATTAAAGGAACAAAGTCATTTTAGGGGAAAATGAGGCAGGATTAGACTAGGGAAAATGAGGCACAGTAAATGGCTCCCAGGAATTTTAAAAACTCAAGCTTAAAAGCTAGTTCATCTACTTCCCCTGAGATTAAGGGAACAAAATCATTTTAGGGGAAAATGAAGCAGGATAGACTAGGGGAAAATGGCATATGGCAAGCTTACATTAAATTCAGGAGATCCTCATTCATCTTCTTCCCTTAGGATTAAGGATCAAAGTTATTTAAAGGAAAATGAGTCAGGATAAATTGAGGAAAATGAGGCCTGGTGAAGGCAACTTAGAAACATGGTATTTAGAAATACAGAAGCACTATCTGCTTCAAAGTGAGGCAACAGGGTGCATTCCTTCCTGTGAGATGCATCTCTCACACCAAGAATTAACATTTGTCTGGCAGGATGTATGCCTTCCTGAGAGAAATGCTCCCCTAAAACTTAAGCAACCTCTTATCCAACATACAGACAAGAGGATTCCTTCCTTATCTCAAGGATAGGCATCTGTTTTGTGGCAGGATACATTTTTTCCCCAATCTTGAGCCTTGACCTCAGGGACGAGGCACTGTCCCTGAGCCTCTCAGTGCTCAAGGCTAGCATTCTACCACTTGAGCCACAGTGCCACTTCCAGCTTTTTCTGAGTAGCTTATTGGAGATAAGAGTCTCAGGGACTTTTCTGCCCTGGCCGGCTTCAAACCATACTCCTCAGATCTCAGCCTCCACAGTAGCTAGGATTAGGATGCATACCTTTCATACCTGAAAGAAATACCCCCCAAACACCCAGAAACTCAGTATAACATCAGGAGTGATTAGAACAAAGATAAAACACCTATCTTTACATAGCTTTAAAATCAAACTCCCCTCCCTTTACCATGTAAATACTTCTAACAGCCAAAGAGCTATGTGTCTCTTTGTCTCTCCCACAATCTGAGTGTGCCCCATCCTTTCTGCTTGTTTGTTTGTTTGCTTTGTCTGCTTTCCTGCTTGCTTATTTACTCAATTAAACACTGCCGAGTTCTCTTATCTTCTGGATTTGTCCAGAAATTCTTATTCTGAAATCAAAGTCAAGGATCTAAGTGAAAGCTCCCTACTTTTAGAGGGACACTTCACTAACTTTCACCTGCATTCAGTGACAGTCTATCCAATAAGCCAAGGTTGAAGATAACAAAAGAGTAAACTAATTATTCTCTTCTCTCTGTCTTTTCATCATCTCTTACCCCTAGTTCACTCTCTTTCTTCCTTTCTCTTAGAGGTGGGACTCTCCTCCTCTAGTCCTTGGACATAGAAACTCCAGGTCTCCAGATTTTATGCCAGAAATTCCCTCCTCTACTCCTAGCTCTCAGGCAGTTTGCTTCAGATTAAGAACCATCAGCATCCATGTCGCTGAGGCCTTTAGATTCAGACTGAGCCACACCACCAGCGTCTCAGGGGCTCTAGTTTGCAGTTTGTTGCGGTACTCCTCTAATTCCATAATTGTGCCACCCAATTCCCTTAAATAAAAACCCCTTTCATATGTCTTTCTTTTTCTTGATATGTGTCCCAGGTAGACGCCAACTTGGAATTAACCCTCAATCTCCAGAGTGCTGGGATTATAGGCCTGTGCTACCACAGCTGGCTCTGTTCCATACGTTTTATGTATCCTATTTATTCACGAATCTACCCCATTCTATTTATTTATGTAGCTTATTGATTCTAGCTTGTAATTCATTCAAACTCTTTCCTTACCTCCTTGCCTGAAAACATCATCTTCCTGTTTCGGTCAGGAAATCAGCAAGACAATGGAGGCTCTGTGTGATAGGGCATCCAGCCACTGGAAGAGCCAGCCACAGCTTTGCAACAGCATGAAACACAAATAACACCCGCAGCGTACTGTTATTCCCAATGGAACTGTCAGTAGTGTCTGTAAGTTAGTGCCAAAACTGCCTTTAGAGGCAGAAGTTCAAAATAATATTCCCTCTTTATAGAAAATGAAGTGCCTGCCGCACAGCAGGATGACCTGAGTCTGGCACACAGCCGACAGAGGCTCGGGCAAGCTGAGTAACAGTGCGTATTGCCATTCTGGAGCTGACTAGTTGTCATTAGTAGCTTCTACTTTGCAGGAGGCATCATATTTATGTGGTAGCTCTATTAAGACTGTAGTTTTGCCACCATTAATTTTCCTGGGATCTATAAATAACAACAACAGTTGCCTGCATACCACACAGGGTTTGCTAAACACTTAAATGAAAGAATCTGAAGCACGTTGACACCAAAGATATAAAGACACCAGAATTCTCTGCCTGCCTCCACATGTTCCTATGATGCTTGGAATGAAAACACCCCACTTCCTACCCTTTCCATTTCTCCCATTATTCAGAATACAATGTTCCCAACGCATCCAGGGACTCTGAGCCTCCATGAATGCTCCATGGCTGGCTCATGGTCACTCTACTGGACCACCATTGGCAGGGAGCCTTGCTGTTGTGACTAGCTTAGAGATAAACCGAGGGGAGGCCCCGAACATGCTGCCTAGGAATCCCTGGAGAGAGACTGGGCTGGCTGGGCTCTCAGATGGGAACACTACAAGGTAAACCCCTTCACAGACTATCCTCTGACACCTTCAAACCACCACCGATGCCATTTCAGGGGAAAAGAGGAATTTCTTAGGCTCAGACATTCTCACTAACATTACAGAAAGTACTTTCTGAAAGCCAAAATGATGACAGATCATTCTGGCCTCTCAAAGATTGTAGGCACAGAAGAAATGCCCTGTGGAGTATGTTGGTTCACTGGCACAGAGTTCCTGAGTGTGAAATCCCAGACATCTCCTCTCTGCATTCTAAGATCAGCTCAGTCCCCCAGCCAGCTCCTGATGCTCAACTCTCAACAGGTGTCCTTGATCTCAGCATGGGGATGGTCACTAGGGGTGACTGTTCACTAGATCCACAGAAGAGAAAGATGAAGAAACAGCTCCAAGAGCAGGGCTAAGGACAGGGCAGCATGCAGAGGAGCTGGGAAGCTTGTTGAAAGAGGCTTGGGTGAGCACAGCATAAACAAAGACAGGCTGGGAGCCGGTGGCTCAGTCACCGGTATGTATATGCTGGCACCTGGTACCTGGCAACTGTGGAGAGGATGACAAAACATTATTTCTATAGGAATAGTAGGTATTTTAGAGATAGGCCTTGCGTTGTCAGGGAGCGGCTGCAATAGCACAGGGCAGGCTTCTCCAGGCTTTGAGCAACTTTTCTCTTTTTCCTTTCTTGCACACTCAGTGACCAAGTTTTTGTGTTGTAGTGCATATTCTTATTCATTTGAGGGTTATGGTGGTTTTAACCCAGACTAAAGGAAGATCAGGATTCCCTAGGTGAGCTGGTAAGGCTCCAGCTTCATACGGGTCCACATACCTAACACGCACCATGCTTCAGCTAACGTATGTGCTGGATTAAAGATGTGTCTCTGCTGTGAGGCCAGTGCATCTGGGTCCCCTTTCTTCCTAAGCACTATGACATAAACAACTGTGACCCTGCCAGAGTTGCAGCCCAAAATAGGGCCCCAGACTAATTTCTAATATACCCATCTGATTCACAGACCAAGAGACAGAGACAAACCCCTGTCTGGGTTACACTGTGACTTTCAGATCAACCAGAATCCACATACTAAGAGAGTAAGGGGGCAGCAGGATTTTGTCCTGCACCGCAGCATGCCAGGAGGGGATAGGTATACCAATAGAAAAGGTCCCAAGAAATACCCACTTGGGGATTCTTGTCTTTAGTATAGCCCATTTCAGAACCAAAGCCCCAAGAGGGATGGATGGCATGGTGGTGCTAGGCCTGGCTCAGTGCAGACTTTCCCAGGGAGGAGCAGAGAGAGCCACAGGGCCCCTGATTAGGATACTGCAGGCAAATAGCTGCCTAGCTCCTTGAAGGAAAGCTGGTCACTGAGCCCCAGAACCATCATGGCGTTGTATCTAGAGAATCCAGGCAAGTGGAAAGAGGCCATGTCCAGGTGCAGAGGTAAGGCCTGCAAATGGTGGGCACAAGTGGCAAGATGGGGAAGGGTTCTAGTGAATGGGTTTCAGGCCTGAGTTCCAGTCCTGGGCAGCCTTGACAGATCGTGATGGGGTCCAACATAGAGGAACTGCTACATTGACTGCAAGAATCCCCATAAGATTATTTCCTAGTCTAAAAGAAAAGTTAAAAATTGGTATTTTTATAACTGCAACATCTGCATAACATAGCCAAGTCCAAGATGTGGGGCCTTTCTGCACCCCAGAACCACTCTAGCACTGCCAGAATTCCCAAAATGACCACTACTCTGGCTTCTACCACCACTGATGAATTTTGCCTGCTTCCAAACTTGCTGAAACTATTCATGCAGAGTAAGGTAGGCTTTGACTCACCCCTGCTTCTCTGCAGGTTTTGGTTCATCTTTCCACTGGATGATGTCCCACTGTGTGACTATATCGTGCTGCCTCGAACTGTTCCACTGCTGATAAACACAAGCTGTTTCTGACTTGGGGCCAACATAATCAAGAACACTTTCTTGGGTGACTTTGGAAAGTCCTATGTGGTTGGGGTAAGAAAGTTCCTCTGGCGAAAACTGTGTGGGAGTTTGGATTTTTGACTTCTATACTACCTTGTACATGCATGCATGATCTCCTTTGATCCTAAACGGCAGGCTAAAAAGAATCCCCACTATCCTCAAGCTGCAGTAAATGCACAAATTTATGGAAACTCACTGAGGTGTTTAGAGACACTGACAATCTTACGGGTGTATGAGAGACAGTGTGTGTATGTATGGTCCATAATATTTGTGGAAAGGGAAAGAAGTTGGTGAGATATGAGGCTGGGAAGTAGATTAGGGCCACCCTGCAGGGAACCTTGAATGCCAAAGCATTAGAAGTTCATTCAGTAGTCTTTTTTTTTAAATCAAACATCTGCTAGCATCTACATGCCATGAATGATTGTACTCTACTAGCTCCTGTACCAGCCCTCAAACCCTCATGCTGGGGGAGTGTGAGCCCTCAGGCGTAGTGATCCCTACCACACTAATTTGAACAGAGTCCAGTTCACTGGTGGGAGACCATGTGAGACATGAGAATGAAGGGTTAAGTCTAGTGCCCTATCTCTATTTCTAACTCATCTCTGTCACAATTCACTGTGGGGCCCGACAACCTTCTAGAACCCCTTGTGTCTGCTCATCTGAGAAGTAGGGACACTGATTGCTTGAGCTATTGGGAACGTTAGAGTAAGAAGTAGTGGGAAGTGTTTGGCAGAAATGATTCTTCTATGATGACCTTCTGTGGTCATAGGATGGAGGCAGTTGATCAGCTCATAGAACACACATGGCCTCACCCTGACCAGCGCTGGGTGTGCACAACTGAAAAAATACTCCCCACTTGAACAACCCATGGTGGATAGGCCTTTCAGGTTTAGCTCAGCAAGCCTTCTAAAGGTACACCAGAACTTGAGTGCTTTCCAGTTTCAGCAAAGAGGCAAGATCTAAAACTAATCTCCAGTTACCTTTGCTGGTCAGCCTGGTTAGTGCCTCCTGTGTGACTCTTATCTGGGCTGGGAGACAAGAAAAGCAGAGAAGTAGGATTTGGGGGAGTCTCACAGAAATGAGTGCGCGCTTGGTGTCTGAGTGGGGAAGGCTGCAAGGATGCCTCCCCTGGTTCCCAGGGTGAAAAGACTGTAGTTAAGCCTAGAAGACACCACTCAAAACTGCTCAAGGGAATCCCCACTCATTGCATCATCAGCAAGGCAACTGGAAAGAAGCCTCCAGCAAGCAGCTATATGATCGGAGGCCCTGTCACATTCTGCCTTGGAGCCTCAACGGCGACCTAGAGGCAAGTGAGTACACGAGCTCACCTCCACATAGAGCAGGGGAAAGATCCCAATCTTGTCTCCCAGCATGCCTTCGGCCCAGTTGTCATCCACTCTCCGGATCACAGTCAAAACTTCATCCTGAGGTTTCCAGAGTCCACCATGCAAGCACACCAAAAAGAGAACAGGAGACTGATTAGTATCAAGGCAAAGAAAAGGTTTTGAGAAAGGACTAGTATAGTGCTCATTTAGACACTGTCATGTGAAAAAAAAAATCAACCTTCCCTGCCTCTGTCTTTCTCTCTCCCCTGTCTCTATTTTTATCTCTATTTGTGTCTCTAATTTCTCTTCTTCCTTCTCAGTCTCTTTTTTTTTTCCTTTTCTCCAATGCTATTGGTCATAGCTGCAAAGATTCCTCAAATGGAATTTACAATATAGTTAGTTTAGAAATGCACTCTTCTATTACTTATCTAATGAAATGAAAATATTTTGAGTCAGAATAAATTCAGTTATGTATAAAATGTTTTAAGTTTCTGGCTCCATCAGAGAAGAAAAAGGAAAAGAACCCAATCCAGCCATATTTATTTAGCATACTGCGCACATAAAGCTTTGAATAACCCTCTTAAATTCTTTGGCATATCAGACAATACCAAGAAAAAATGCATAAAATGGAACCAGATGGCATGAGAAAGGAAGAGGTGGGAGGAGGAGGGAAGAGGAGCTTTCAGGGAAGCTGCAACTGGGAAACAGGCCGTTAGTGATGTAGGAAATACTCAGGGCACACTCACAGAATCCCCAGAGACAAGGCGCAGGGGGTGGGGTGAGAGATTGAGAAGAGATGGAGACCAACAGGGGGAGGAAAGCACATGGCATGAGAACAAGAGGTGACACAGCTGCAGCCAGTGCCAGTGGATGGAGATTACCCAGAAATCCTAAGAGGACTAGTATCTACAGATTGGCCTATGGCTATGCCCTGTCCTCCTCCGGGGTCCCCACCTGTCCTGATCAATAACCTCCACCCCAAGCATACCTATTCATCTTTATTCTATCTAAATCTCTCTGTCCCCTGTCTTCAGGCATTTGCCAAGAGACCAACTGGTCCGTGTGGGAGTCTAATGTGCCAGAAAGCTGGTAGCAAAGGGAAGCCGAATGAAGTGACACCCTCTCCCCCACATAGATCTGAAGATGCTACTTTGGCTTCCCAAGGAACAAACTTTTTGTACTCCTCCACGGTCAGCAATTATGATGTTTCAGGCTGATCAGCAGATACTATAAAATTATCTCAGATACAGTTACACTGGAACTAAGGAGATGCTTGGAAGGTAAGAGAACAACCCAAGCAGAGCTGGGTACTTCTGCACAACACTCAAAGAAACAAACCAGGCTGGGGTTCTATGCCAGAACGTACTTCAAGTATGACTGACATACCAGGTGTCACCTGGTGACAAACACAGCATAGCCAATCATGTACAAATGTCAGTCATACTTGATAATACTGGCTAGGTTACTGCTTGTTCTGTTGACTCTGTTATGCTTTGAGTAATGTTATTTAGTGTGTTCTTTTCTATGTATTGGAGATGAGATTAACGCAGTTTGCCATGTTATATAGCATTATTTTCTCTCGTTTCTTTTACTCTGATGTCTTAGGAGTACGAGGCTTGAACAGTCCCATGTACTTTCTGTGCGGGGTGGAGAGGAGGGGGATTTTCTCACAAGGGTGAACGCATCTAAGGACATATTTGCACATTTCTTAGCAGTTTTCCTGTTGTGCCTCTTCTTCAAAGTAACATTACTTTGGTTTAAGAATGGAACAGGCAATCAAGTCACTTCTTATGGGTTGGACACTCAGCTTTCCAGATCCAAGATGACATTTTGCAACTTTCTTCCAGCAAATGCTCAGACATGAGGGTCTGCAGCCTTTTCTGCTACCCATGATGACCAAAGTGAAGGCCTGTTATGAGAAGAGGCACCAGACATCCCTGTGCTGCACTCACCCATACGCAGCCCCAGGCCAGGAAGAAGCCCAGCTCAGAGCAGCCCAAAGCAATGGCCTAAGACTTCCCTGACCACACAGAAGTAGGGGTCATCTCAGGCTTTCCACAAACCAGAGATCTGCCGCAAAATGCCTCAGAAAAAGAAGTCGAATTCTGTGAAATTGAAAAGCAAGATGGGTGTGGTGAGTAATCTCATCCTGTAATCTCAGTGCTAAGGAGGTGGAGGTGGGAGCACCGCAAATTGGAGGTCACGCAGGCTGAGATACTTTTTTGTTTTTTTAGAATTAACTTAGGAGAGGAATGCAAAGGCACAGTGCCTATGTGCATCTCATTATATGAAATAATATTTATCAAAAGAACTCCAGGAAATGGAAATGAGGTTTTTCTCTTTGTTGCTGTTTTTCTTTTTCTTTTTGTCCTTGTTTGTTCATTTTTCTGTCTTTGGGCAGATGGAGGGAGCAGGACGTAGAAATGGAAGGACAAAGGGTGAACAAACGCAGCAGTGGTCCTCTCTCAATACTATGTGGAAAATGTAACTTGTAGGTGGGAACTGGAAGGGAAAACTGGGTGAGAATAAGGGAAGAAGTGACACTGTGCAAAAAGAAATGCATTCATTATCTAACTTAAGTAACAGTAACCTCTCTGTATATCATCTTTTTAATAACAAGGAAAATAATTTAAAAGAAGATAACACCAGGTTAAATTTGTTTTTTTTTAAATAAAAACAAGCCGTGGGGGAGGGAAATAAGGACAAAAACATGATGAATGTAACTGCAATACTCTCTATATTATCCCAACAATTAAAAAAAAAGCAAGCGAAGATATCCATACTGCTACTTAATATTGTTCTTAAATTTAGAGCCAAAAAGAGAAAATAAATATAAATACTGGAAAGATGAATATATAGTTTTCTACCTAAAAAGAGTAGCATCCAAAGATAAGAATAAGAATTTGAAGAAGGCTGCCAATTTTTAAATAAACTCATAAAACCTATTGACTTTCCAGTGTACAGGCAATAATATGTTAGAAAAAAATGATTAAAATTGACTGGTCATTAAAATAGTCCAATGTATATACCAAAATCAATTCCAAGCATTAAAGATATGCTATTTTAAAAATTGACTTCACGGGCCGGGAGTTTGGCCTAGTGGTAGAGTGCTTGCCTAGCATGCACAAGACCCAGGTTCGATTCCTCAGTACCACATACGTAGAAAAAAAGAAAAAAAAAGCTGGCAGTGGTGCTGAGGCTCAAGTGGTAGAGCTCTAACCTTGAGAAAGTCCAAGGACAGTGCTCAGGCCCTGAGCTCAAGCCTAGGACTGGCACCAATCAAAAAAATTGACTTCACAAAGGAAATATAAACAGACTTTTAACTTTGAGCTGAGAAAAATATCTCAAAAGATGCTAACAAAGATTTAGCTGAAGCCAGGAGCAGGTGGCTCACGCCTGTAATCCTAGCTACTCAGGAGGGTGAGATCTGTGGAGACTCTTTTTTTTTTTTTAATGCTTTTCTTTATTGAATTTTATTTTGCCTGAAAAGTACAGATGATCAAGTTTTGAGTGCCAGCTTTAGGTGTTTAAATCTGAAGAGACTCTTATCTCCAATTAATTGCTAGAAAACAAGAAGTGGGACTCGGCTCAAGGGTAGGGCAGTAGTCTAGAATCGAAAAGCTCAGGGACCGCACCCAGGCCAAATTCAAGCCCCATGACCCTCCCCACCACACACAAAAGATTTAGCTGAATAAAACCTAAATCCTGTATGTTAAAAGCAACAGATAAGAAGCAAAATGTAAAATAAACTACACATATACTTGCAGAACAAGAGAGATAAAGGTTATACATCCTTACTGTAGGAAGACTTAAAATTATATTGGTAATAAAATTCATTTTCTTAAAAATTTATAAGACAAGCAGGTTAAAGGGTAAAAAATCAGGGACCTTGCAAGAGAAATAAAAGGAAATTGCCATTAAATACATCTAAAAATATTATACCTGACTAGTATTGGGGCTTAAACTTAGGTTCTATGGCACTCATTTGGCTTCTTCACTCAAGGCTGGTACTCTGCCACTTAAGCCATAGTTTCACTTCTGGATTTTTGTTGGTTAGAGGAATGTTTCATGGTTTTTTCCCCCTGCTTTGAATTACCATCCTCAGATCTCAGCCTCTTGAGTAGCTAGGATTACAGGCCTGAGTAACCAGTATTCAGGTTCTTTGTATGCTTGTCTGATGGTTTTGCAAAGCCACAGGAGTGACCAGTGGGTAGGAAACAGGCATCTTCCCACTTTGGGTGGGGGTAAATGTAGACAGGCGGTTTGGTAATTCCTATCAAATAACAAACTTTGGATATCCATAATACTCTCTGAGCTAAACAGGTCATGTCTAGGGACTCAAACCTAATAAAACCCCATGTATACCAGGATTTAGCTGTGAAGATATTCATTTTAATGTGTGCTAAAGTACAGAATTGCTTAAATAAATTATGACATTGTCCACTGAATAAACTTAAATCACTCAAAATGATGAAATAAAAAATAATGAAATTAAGAGGGAAATGTCCACATTAAATGTAGAACACAATCCCAGGCCTGCTTTTCTAGATTTTTAGCTTACCACTCCAGAACATTATGCATACACTTCTCATCTTTTGTCCCAATTCCTCCTATTCAGCCTAAAGCTGTACTGAAGACGTACTGAAATGTTGCCTTCCCGTGGCTACAATGCAATAAACGTTTTGTTTTGTTTTCTCTGCCCTTCACAATTACTCTATTTGGCATTTGGGGGAAACTGGCCAGATCAAACTTGGGAATCCTTGATTTTGAGCCTCAGGTCTAGAAATCCGATTTTAATAGTGCCTCAGTTTTGTGAAAAGAAAAAGTAGACACAAACAAGAACATTCCATTTGACAGGCAACTGTACATTCATGCAATGATGTTAAAATTAAATAGTATATGATGAAATAGATAAAACTAAATAGCTCCTGGGGTTTGTTGGGGATTTCATTTAAACACAACTTCCACACTAATTAACAATATGATCTAGTTGTAAAGGATGTCTTAACACATAGCATTCAGCCTTCAAACAGAGATAAAAGTTAATTGGCTACTTCCGATTTCCAATCTGGCACTTGAGAAGCTGAAAGTCACTACTTCATCATACCAACATGTAGAAAAGCTAAGCAAAGTTAAGGAAGGGTCCACTATGCTTCTTAAATCTGTCGAGGTCACAGGCAGACTCGGTGAGATCCAACATAGCCTGATCTCTAGTTCCCATGGAATTACAACTTCCAGAGAGCCGTATGGAAGCCCTGAGGAAGTGGGGAGCACTGGAGGCTCAACAGGGATGTATCTCGAGGGACCACTCTGAGGCCACACCTTTGAGCTCTACCTCAGGCAGGTCTATCAAATCCTCACAACCAACACCAGAGAAAACTCTCCTGCTTCCCACAGAAGGAATGAGCAAGTAATCCATTTTCAAATATTAAGAGCACATTTGCTCCTGAGAATCTGCCTTGAAGGAGGTAGTTAACTAGAGCCTGAGCTCTGAGTGTTTATCAGGACCTGACTCACGTGTAGGAAGAAACACTCAATTTGAGCTCTCTCAGCCAACCTGGCTCACATAAGGGGAAGGTCAGGGGTTTGAGAAGCACACATTCACTGAGACACAGCCATAGTCATCACAGACACCCCTCTCCCTAAACATACAATTGGACACATCCTTAAAGCTATTACAGTTGTTCTTTTCATGCTTGTGTTACATGAAGGAGAAAATGACAAGGTATATGAAAGGGCAAAAACATGGCTTGACACAGATTCAGATATGGCAACTTATGTTGGAATCAACAGACTGAAGATTCAGAACAATTGTGATTAAGAAAGCTATGGCTTTCATGGATAAAGTAGACAGCATGTGAGAACAGATGGGCAATGTAAGCAGAGAGAGGGATATTCTAAGGAAGAACCATAAAAGAAGTGCTAACAATCAAAAACACTATAACAGAAATGAAATCTGTCTCTGATGAGCTTATGAGGAGACAAGGAAGAATTTCTGAGTTTGGAGACAGCTCAGTAGAAAACCCCTATAAAGAAAAACAAGGGGGGTGGGCAGGAGTTTGGCCTCGTGGTAGACTGCTTGCCTAACATGCATGAAGCCTTGGGTTTGATTCATAGGAACCACATACACAGAAAAAAAAAACCCATCAGAAGTAGCACTGTGGTAGAGGGCTAGTCTTGAGAAAGTTTAAGGACAGTGTCCAGGCCCTGAGTTCAAGGCCCAGGACCAGCAAAAACAAAAACAATAAAATATAACAAAACAAAACAAAGGGAAGTGGTAGTGTGGCCAAAGTGGTAGAGTGCTAGCCTTGAGCAAAAGAGCTCAAGGACAACATCCAGGCACTGAGTTCAAGCCCCAGGTCTGGCAGAAAGAAGAAAAGAAAGAAAGAAAGAGAGAGAGAGAGAGAGAGAGAGAGAGAGAGAGAGAGAGAGAGAGAGAGAGAGAGAGAGAGAGGAAGGGAAGGGGAGGGAAGGAGAGAGGGAGGGAAAGAGGGAGGAAGAAAGAGAAAGAAAGAAAGAAAAAAAGAAAGAAAGGGAGGAAGAGAGGAAGAAAGAAAGAGAAGGGAGGGAAGGAGAGAAGGAGGGAAGGAGGGAGGGAGAAGGAAGGAAAGAGAAAAAGAAAGAGAAAGGGAGAAAAAAATGGAGAGAGAGAGAGAAGGAAGGAAAAAAGGAGAGAGAGAGGGAGAAGGAAGAGAGGGAGGGAAGGAAAGAAGGAAGACAGGAAGGCAGGCAAGCAGGCAGGCAAAGAGAAAAATGAGAAGAGAAGAAGTAAAAGTATATCCATAAACTCTGAAAATAAGCACATACTTATAATGAGAATAGCAAATAAAGAAAGAAAGAGAAAGAATGGAAGGAAGGAAGGAAGGAAAGAAAGAAGGAAGGAAGGAAGGAAGGAAGGAAGGAAGGAAGGAAAGAAAAAAGGGAAAAAACAAACTAAAAACACCTGAGAAATTCTCCAAGTTAATGTCAGATACTAAATTACACACTTACAAAGCTCAGAGAATAAATGCTCAAAAACTACATTTAGACACATCATTTTCAAACTACAAAAAATGAAAGGTTAAAAAGTCCAGAAAAAGGGAAAAATGAGAATTGCATCTGACTTTTCAAAATATTACAAGTGAGAATTATTTCATTATAATAAGATAATTTAATGAGAGAAAACCTATACACTTAGAATTCTACATCCTCCAAGACTATCCTTCAAAAATGAAAGAGAAGGAGTTTCAGGCAAACAAAATTTGAAGAAATTTATTGCCAGTAGATGATTCTTGAAAAGATGTCAAAAGAAATCCTCTAGGAAGAAGGAAAATAATATAGGCCAGAAATTCAGCTGTACATAGAGAAAGGAAGTATACCAGAAAAGAAATAAATAAGAGAGAAAGGAGGTTTACATAACTTAATTGAGCTAATAAGTGTGTACCAAGACAACAGATGCAATGTATTTGATTACTCATACCTACGTATGTCTATATTCATGTTTATGGCTATGTGGATGGAAGTAAGCATCAGCAATGATATGGGGGACAGGACGCTATTAGAGGGGATTCAGATTGCCCATATTTTATGAGTAAGCAAAGGATTATTTGAAGGTGAACTTAGATTAGTTCGAAGTGTATATCGCCAGCACCAGGACAATATTGAAGTGAGAAACAAAAGTAAAACTGAAATATCCAGAAGTAAGACTGAGAATACTAAGGAGCTGAATGAGATACTGAGGGGTAGAACGAATATAATGAGTACAAATGAGGTATCTATGTACACACTCCCCAACAGTAACTGGTTCAAAACTGCTCTCTGAACTCACGCATTCTCTAGCATCTATTGCCTGCTCTGCTTATGGTAGAGTAAATCCAGCCCCGAGAGAAAGAATACAGTCAATGGCTGAAAATTAGCCATTGTGCACCACAATGAAAATTCTCAAGGTATATGGTCAGGGAAATGTCAGTATCATTCTGCTACTGAGAAACATCTGGGTAGTTTCTAAATATAAGCTTTTATTATCAATCCTGTGAGAAATGCCCTTGCAATGTCTTTTGAGAAACCATGTATGTGTTTTTAGTAATAATATCCCTAGAATAAGTATTGCTACATCATGGAATACTCATACTTCCTGCTTATTAAATACTGGTAAACATGTCTCTGGGATATTTCATGTTCTAGGAACAGCTTAAGAGAACAGCAATTCTGCCTTTGCTATTAATCTAGGGGCTCTATCTTCCCATTTTATCCATACTGTTGAACATATTATTATGCACCTGTTGTAATTTTCTTTTTACTGAGTACTAATAAAATTATGAATCATTTTCACTTGAGAAAAGGTAAATAGAATTGAAAAAGAGGAAAAAGTAAAATTGCAAAAAACTTGTAACTCTCAAGATAAAAAATGAATGAGAAGGAAACAGAAGCCTACAAAAATTAAAGCATAATTTAATCCAATGTTATTATTAATCACTTTGAACATCAATAGGATTCAAAATTAAAAGATATAAATTAAATGATTAATTGCCAGAGTGAATAAAAATGCAATTGTATGCTAGATACATAAAGCACTCTTCAAGTATAAAGACACAAACAGATTTAAAGTAAATGGATGGAGAATAATAAAAGATGCTAATACCAATCAGGAGAAACTTGTATTAATTTCAAACAGCTGACTTCAAAGAAAATAGAGTCATCAGGCATAAAGCAAGGTATTATCTAACAGCAAAGGGATCAATTCTCCAGCATACTAATCCTTAGTGCATACATTCCTAACAACAGAGTTAATACAAGAGGCAAAAGCAAGAAGAAATAGATGAATCTACTGTAATATGTAGTTGGAGATTTCTATATCAGAGAGGAACATATACAGCAGGCAGAAAATCAGTAAGGACAGTAAGGACAGAGTTAAAAGCAAGAACACCATCAACCAGCTGTTTGACATCTGTAAAGTATGTCATACAGTAACAGCTGATTACATTCTTCTCAAGCTCCCAGAGAGCATTTACCAAAACATTGACATTCAGGACTATAAAATCTACCCTGAAAATATTCTTAAAAATAGAAATTATACAATGTCTTCTACTATCATACCACACTCAATTAAAATAAAAATCAGTAACAGAATTACAGTTGGAAAAAATCCCAAAATATCTGAAGATTTAACATTATACTTCTAAATAAAACTTTAATTGAAAAAAGTCTCAGGAGATATATTAAAATGTTTTGAACTAAATAAAAGTGAAAACACAAGACATTAGATTGGTAGGCTATAGTGAACTCAATGCTTATAGGAAAATTTAAAGCATTGAATGTATGTATGAGAAAAGAAGAACATTCTCGAATCAATAAGCTCAGATTTCATTTTAGAATCCTATAGCAAAAAAAGAACAAATTAAATCCAAAGTAAGTGGAAAAAATGAAGTACTAAAAATTAGGGCAGTAATCAATGGAGAAAAATCTCTAAAACCAAAAGTGGGCTATTTGAAATGATCAAATAAAGTCCATAAGTTCTAGTTAGGAAAAATAATGAATAATAAGACAAGATACCAATTACAAAGGTCAGAAACAGGTGGTTTCTGGTAGCTCATACCTGCAATCCAACTACTCAGGTGGCTGAGATATAAGGATCATAGTTCAAAGCCAGGCCAGGCAGACAAATTCATGAGACTCTTGTCTCCAATTAAACAACAAAAAACGAGAAGCGTAAGTGTAGCTCAAGTGGTAGAAAGCCAGCCCTGAGCATAAAAGCTAAGTATGTAAGTGAGGCCCTGAGTTCAAGCCCTATTAGCAATGTACACGCACGCGCACACACACACACACACACGCACACACACACACACGCACACACACCAGAAATGAATGGGGGAGTTGTCACTACAGGGCCCTGGACATTAACAGTATAATCAAAGAATATAATGAACAACCTATACTCACAAATTTGATAATTCAGATAAACAATAATTCTTGAAATATATGTTAGAAATGCATAAAAGAAGAAGTAGATGATCTAACTATGCCTATATTTATTAAAGAACTAGAATCAATAATTAATGAACAAACACAACAAAAGGAAAAGAAAAACTAATATCTTGTTCCCATTTCCTGGATAAACATGATTTTATATGATCAGATGCACATAGCTATTCTGCCTTCATAATCTTCTCCTAAGAATATCTTTCTAGGCATTCACACAGATTGGGACCAATATTACTCTAATATCAAAAGCAGACCTCCTCCCCCACCAAAAAAAACTACAAGAAAAGAAAACAATAAATCTAAATAGTTAAAAACATAGATGTAGAAATCCTCAACAAAACAGTAAGAAATCAAGTCCAACAGAGTGCAAAAAGAATTATACACTATGACAAGTCTGATTTATTCTAGGTACATAAGACTAGCTGAATATTAAAAAAATCAACTCATCAAATTTATAGGTTAATAAAAGAAAAGCCACACTCAGTAAATGCAGATAAAATGTTTAATGAAATTCAACACACATATATCAGCAAGCCAGAAAAAGAAGAGAACTTCCTCAACTTGATAATATCTGTAAAGATTCCTAGCTGCTGCGTGCTGGTGGTTCATGCCTGTAATCATTGTTACTTAAAAGGATTAAATCTGACGATCAAAGTTTGAAGCCAGCCTGGGCAGAAAAAGTCCATGAGACTCTTATTTCCAAATAAGAGTCCATAACTAACATATCCATAGCTAACATCATTTTCTTTTCTTTTTTCTCCTCTTTTCATAAAACCTTACTCACAGACCTAATATAAAATGCAAAGCTATATAACTCTTAGAAGCAGCTGCAGAAAATTTTGATAACCCTGGGCTGGCAATGACTTTTAGTTTACAATACTAAAGGCACAGTCCATGAAAAAAAATTAGTAAACTGGACGTCATCAAAATTAATGTTCTCTCCTCTGCAAAACACACTATCAAGATATGAAAACAGGCCACAGACTAGAAGACAAGGCTTCTAAAATACACTATGATAAAGAATTATTCAAAGTATATAAAATACTCTTAAAACTCAACATTGCATCAAGACACTTCCCAATGTCGACAGATAACAAAAATATGAAAATATGCTCCATATCATATATCACCAACAAAACGCAAATTAAAACAATGGGCTAGTGCTACACACCGTCCATACTAACCAAAATACACAACACTGGCAACACAGAACGCTGACAAAAGGTATGGGATAACACGTACCTGCATTCATGGTTAATAAGAATGCAAAATGGCACAACTACTTTGAAGGTACTTCTGCTTATTACAAAGCTAAATATACTCTTCCTATACCTGTACCTGGGCAGTGTTTTCCCCAATGAGTTGAAAATATATTCAAACAAAACCCTGCACAAAGATATTTAGAGCAGATCTGTTCACATTTTCCAATCTGAAAAAGCAGCCAAGATTCCTGTGTTACTTTGCTTTTATGTTGCTGTGCTACATACTTGAGAAAACAACTTAAGGGAAGGAAGGTTTATTTTGGCTCACAATTTTAGAGGTTTCAGTCCATCCTGGCAGGAAAGGTGTGACATAAAAGGGCAGCTCATAGCACTGTGGCTGCAAGAGAGGGACTGTCTACCTGGTAGCAGACTTTCTTCTTTCTTTCTTTCCTCCATCTAGACCCCAACATGTGGGTTGGTGGGTTGGTATCATTTCCAGTGGGAGAGGATCCTCTCCATGTAGTGAATCCCCTCTGGAAAAGCCCTCATAGACAGGCTCAGAGGTGTGGGTTTTATTTATCCCACAGGCAGCTCACAATCCAATCATATTGACAATAGTAACCATCACAATGTCTTTCAATAGGGTAAGAGGCAAGTAAATTTATGGCACACTCAACAATGAATCTAAGCAACAGACGCAAATTCACATTGCTACTCAATGTCCTGGAAAACACAAAAACATAGACACTAAGATATCAATAGTTGCAAAGGACTAGGGGAAGGGAGAGATAAACGGGTGAAACACAGGATATTTATGGTAGTGTATGACATTGTAGTGGTGGATATGTGCTCAGATCCAAAGAATTGTGCAATACCAAGAATGAACCCTCATGTAAACAATGGTCATTGGGTCATGATGTGTCAAGATAGGTTCATGGTTGCTGAATAATCCACCCAGCTGGCATGGGGTGTTGATAATGAAGGAGGCTATGCTTGTAGGGACAGAGGGCATGAGGGAAAATCTCTGTACTGTCTGCTCCATTTTTTTCTATGAAACTAAACTTCTAAAAAAGTCAAACCTTCTGGGTGCTGGTGGCTCATGAATGTAATTCTAGATATTCTGGAGGTTGAGATGCAAGGATCATGATTCAAAGCCAGCGAGCCAATGAAAGAAAGAAAGAAAGAAAGAAAGAAAGAAAGAAAGAAAGAAAGAAAGAAAGAAAGAAAGAAAGAAAGAAAGAAA
Organism: Megascapheus bottae; assembly: GCF_031878675.1. Lineage (NCBI taxonomy): Eukaryota > Metazoa > Chordata > Mammalia > Rodentia > Geomyidae > Megascapheus > Megascapheus bottae. Next base: position 602,353 of record NC_143515.1, read on the forward strand.
GAAAGAAAGAAAGAAAAAGAAAATAAGGAAGGAAGGAAGGAAGGAAGGAAGGAAGGAAGGAAGGAAGGAAGGAAGGGAAGGAAGGAAAGGAAGATCAAGTATATTTTTAAAAATCAGCTAACAGCACCACTGAACAAGGAACAAACTATAGCACCCTATAACAACATTCAGTGGAACTCACAAATACTAGAAGTAAAGACATTGACAAGTCAAACGGAAACCCATTTGTACAACTCCTTAAGGCTACTGAAAAATATTTTAAAATGAACTGAATAAGGACAGACTCATCCATGGTATTAGCAGATGTGAAATGAGAAGGGTAGAGAGGGGCAGGGATGGATGAAGATACCAACACACTGCATCTTGCCACTTTCTGACTAGGTGGGGATTATAAGGCTATAGTCTTTTTATGACAGCCATCCAACTACATAATTATGACTAGTGGACTTTAGATGTACATACTTTGATTAAAATGTTTATTTGCTTCTCCCTCCTCCTTGCTAAGAAAATTTAAAAGGTAATAATAGCCTACCCAGTATAATACCACAGAACATCTGCAGTCTTAACATGTTCCCAAAGGGGCACTGTATTGAGGAAGCTCACAATTATACCAACTGTCTGTTTTCAAGTCACACAAAACCAGAGAAGGAGTTGGGAGTCCTGCGCCTGAGGTAAGAGTGTTATGGGGCCCATTATCATGTCTTTTAACTTCAGCATTATTAACACGCTAAGAGTCAGGCTTATCCTGCCACCCAGGGGGGTAGAATTACCACCAAGGGCAAAAAGTTATTGAGTGGCCCCCACTTGCCTCGTTGATATTTTACTGTGATATTTCACTGTCTGTACATTATATTGCATGTCAAGTATCACTACATAATCATCAAAACCTACCCTACCTTCTTAGAAAGAGACCATCTCTTCCTTTTCCTTGAAGTTATTAAGCATGTGTTGGTACTAATGCTTTCAAGAGAGGAAAGATTTCAGAATTTACTGGCCATGCTTCTGTTAAAACATGATGGTAGCTCAGTACTGCAATATGAACATGGTTATTTGTCAGCAAAACTTAATTTACAAAAGCAAGCAGAAGACAGGATTTCTTGAGTGGACCCTACTTTATCAACCCTTGCTATAGATAAGTCAACTGAATCAAACCAGATCTCACAAATATCACAACTGTCAGAGAAGGTAGACGCATTTCTGGGCTAACATTAGTGCAGCATTCAAAGATTTTATGAATGAAATCTGTTGTCACAGTATCATTCCCCTTTCAGATACAACACTTCATTTCATTTACAGGTTTTAAGGCAAGTGCATTACTCACTTTGGGCCAGTAGACTTCCATATGTTGTTTTCTCTATTTCCTGATATTTCTGAGTTTTGAGAATACACCAAATGCCATTGCCATATGGCGACATCTCTCCCTGGCATTCAGGTGGTCTCTGGGTAGCCCTAAATGATTCTAAGTTTGAGTTATGAACATATGAAATGGTTATTAAAAGATTATCTGGCCTTTCTTCCCAAGGCTTAGTAGATAATACACGTGAAAAGGATTCAGGTGATGTGTTGGTCCCATCATCTCTAAAGGGCTTTTAATGCACATTTTAAATTCTTTTACTTTCCTCCTTCAACATCTGTGCATGCGTTTCCACATGGGGGAAAGAAAAGCTGAAAATACAGGTAGGTCTCTCTTCAGAACAGCCGCTAAGGGTCAGAGTGCATACATTCAGCTTCTTTATCTCTTCCTGGGCAGCCAGAACACCCTGCCCTTTCACACTACTTAGACACAGCCTGGTAAATGTCATGGCTTATATCAAACATTTGAAGATTCAACCTGAAATGCTAGGATCACCAAAACCTTGAGAATCCCTGCTACAGTGTCTGCTGAGGAAGTGACCATACTATGAATATTAGAGACAAAGTGCTAAGATAGGGTATGAGATACAGGGGGAGAGAGAGCCAGTAAACTTCTGGTGACCTGGAGAGAAACTGACTGGCAAGCCAGGGCATGAGACAAGAGGTGATCCAGGGACCAGCAGTAAACAAGGCTTGAGAAGGCACAATGCTGGGCCTGCTGGGGTCTTGGTGGCAGTATAAGATTTGCCGCTGGTTAGAGGGGAGATGGGAAGCCATTGAGGGATGGCTTTGAAATTTTTCCATTCAACCATGTAGAGCAGATTGGTTGCCTATAAGGAGCTGTGCCAGGGCAGGACCAGCGAGCCTAGTGTGCTGAGAGTACAAGAACTCACATTCATACATCCATATATATACATCTCTCTCTCTCTGTATATATATATATATATATATCCATATATATATGCACACACATGTATATGAATCACTGTATATTTACGAATCACTATATATATGTACATATATATAGTGATTTCCTGAAAAAGCTTTAAATGTAGCCCAAGTTTTTACTGCAGCTCCAAAATTGCTGTATGTCCTTCCCTGAGCCCAATGGTGATATCAAAAGAAGAGGTTAGATAATTCTTGCAGTCATTTCTGTGGACATTCCTAGTGTCAGCACACAGAGGAGGCCACAGCATCACTGCCAGGCCTGGAGGGAGGAATCTGCCATTCCAGAAAGTCAAAAGGGACAGCTACACCTCCTTAGTGTCCTTAGCCACATTTAGGTAAGCAGCTGGGCAGGGTGCTCAGGAGAGTGCTTAGGAATCTCTGGCTCCCTTCAGATGCATGCTGATTAGGGCCACAGCAAAAGTTCCTGGGTTTCTCCAAGGGAAAACACTCAGATTCCTACTCCATAGGAGGATGGCATGACACAATGGTGCAGGTGGCTGGCTGTGTTCTTAACATGGGGGGCTGGCCACTTCATTCCCCAGGCAAACCTCTCCAAGAGTTGGCTCCCTGGAAGTCAAGGGGCAACGGAATAGGCCTGGAAAATCCTCAGCTCTCCATAAATAAGCACCACAGGGAGGATGCCATATGCTTGTGAGCACTTTGGATAACCTACAGGAAGTATACCATCTGACAGAACTGTGACTTCTTCTGAACTGGGAAGAAAGTTAAGGACAGAGAGCACACATTCCAGGAAATACCCACTGTGCGCTCCATCTCACGTGCCTTTGCTGAACAATCAGCTCCTTTTATAGTAAAGAAGGGTCTCAAAGACTAATAAGTGTTCCCCCAAACAGAGGTGATTTGAATCCTTGCCTGACTTTAGAGTTCAAATTGCATTTGATCTTCACTGAGTCATGTCTATCCTCTGGGGGAGGAGAGCATTGTCTAGGATTATCCCGAGTTGATTCATGAAGAAGAGAGTTCCCGGCATCTGAGAGATGATCATTTTTAGCATGCGACCTTAAGCTAGTCACATGAGAGATCTTACAAATATATCAGCAGAATGAAAGTTTGAGTGGATCAGAACAAATCATGATAGTGTTTTAAAAGGGGTTCTTGCTAACTCAGATCATCCCTAGGGCCCTTGTGGGCTGGGAATGGGCAAAGGGTACATGAGGTGAGAGTTAGAACACAACAGCAGGGCTTCCTCCTCCTGGCAAGAAGGAGGATGCAAGCGTACATGGCAGGCCTCACGGCCCACTAAAGCCCTATACAATGGTGATTCTGTGCTCAGCCAGACACTGTTTGAGAAAAGCTTGTGGCCTTTGAGGAGTCTTGGCCATTGCAGCATGAATTCACAAGGGTAAGCACTCTACAGCAAATGGCCCAGTGATGTCAATATCATCATGGATTAAACTTATTGAATAATAGGGGCTCAGGAAACATTTTCTAGGGTCCAACGTTGAATGGAAACAGAATGAAGGATAAACTATCAGACTAATAGTTTATCCCTCATTTTGTTTCCAGTTCCATACTGAAACTCACCTTGAGAGGTCATATGTCAAACCCTAAGCTCAGCTCTTCACTTAGATCATGCAGTCATCAAACCCACAGTGTGGGCCCTGGGTTCCTAATCAGAAGATGAACTGCTCTGGACCAGCAAGGTGAAGTGTCTAAAGGCACACAGACAATCCTCAGGTCCCTATCTGCACAAGACACCTCCCCATCAAGCCCAGCTTACCTATGGACTCAGAAGGCCCAGGTGCAGAGCTAGTGAGAGCTCCTCAGACCTTCTTGCAGGACCAGAGCCTGCTTCTAGCCTTTAGTCTTTGTATTTGCACATGCTCAGCTTTTTGGGGGGGGAGTGGGAATACCAAGAAGTTATAAAATACGTTTTTAAAGACATTTTACAAAAGGTAATTACCCATTCTCCTCTCAAATAAAACAAAGACTGGGTTTAAAATGACTTTTAAATGCTGTTTTAAGGGGACCATTCAAACTCAACAATGAGTTGAAAATCTAATCAAAATGAGTTGAAAGTCTAGCTTTGATTCACCTGCCTCATGATTCTTTAAATGTCACCAATGCCACCATGATCTTCAACTCTTGGAGTGGTTTGCCTGGGGTGTGAAGTGGCCAGTCCCTCAGGTCAAGACCACAGTGCCACCATGGCACTGTACTTGGTTTATTCAGACTCCTTCCTGTGACCTTGCAGGCATCAAGAGGAAAAACCCAAATAACAAACATGGTCCCCAGAGGTGAACCCAGCTGAGACAAGCACGGGACACTGGAGCACAGGTGCCATTGGATCCCCCGGGCTGTGAGGTAGGTGGAGACCATAGGATGATGGCTGTGTGCCTCTCAGTCATGCTGTAGGCATTGCCCAGTCTTGCCAGGAAAACAGCCATGAAGCCAAGCAGAGCCGTTGGGGAACAGCCAGGCATGTTCCCTGGAGCTACAGTATGGAGATGTTTGGAAGTAAGAGATACAGGTAGAGTAGGACAGGATGTAGGGGAGCTTACAGCTTTATCCTTACTCTATTGAGGTAAGACAACCATAGCGTAGAAACATGGAGTATGGCAGGTGTCAGTGTGCAAAGTTCTCTGAGACTCACACCTGGGGGCCTTCCATTCTACAGAGAAGCCCACAGGATTCAAGGAAAGGAAACCCTGAACAAAGATCCTATGATAAAACACTTCCATCCAGACCCCTGTGGGAGCAGCTACCTCCTTAACAGGAGAACATGGACCTTCTCTCAAATGCCTCTGCCTCTGGGTCTTAATTCCAACCACCTTCCAGGGAGCCATGCATCCTGCATCCCTTTTAAGAACATACTGAGGACAACACAGCCAGTCTAAGCTCTGTTTACTACAAACTGACCAGGGCTCTAATTTGTCTCCTAAGGACAAATGTAATAATGTTTCTCTTGAAATATCAAACATTCACTTCTACTATCAACTCAGTTGGAGGCTCCCTTTATGCTTCCTGTTCCTTCTGGCTAATCAAACACAGCTCACCACCTCACTCACCATTTGTTTTGCAGACTTCTCTCTCTAGAGTACTGTGTTCTCCTAGACTATAAGTTCCAGGGGGCAGTGGAGCCTCTCTGCTCATGGTACCTAGTTGTTGTTGTATATGTAGGGGTGTGTGTTTGCGCATGCACACACGTGTGCATGTGCATGCGCTCACATGCACATGTGTAATACATAGTCCTATCCCCCTTTATCCTCTCATCCATGGAAGCCTGATCATCATCTGGAATTAAGTGTCCCAGACAAAAACTCTCAGAAAGAAAATGGCCACAGCGACTGTCAAGATAGGCTGTTCTGTAGGGAAAACCTAGAACTGTCTGAAAGCTCTCAGCTCCACTTTTCCAGTGAGGCCCTGAAGGAGGGCCTTGGGCATGGGTTGTCTTTATCACCATGGCCAGCCTGGAGTGGTACATACTAGTGTCTGTTTCCTTAGCAAGGCCCTGATGTCACAAATGACGGCAGAAAGCACCTGGAGGCCTTCTGGAGGGTCTCCAGAAGCCACAGAGATGCAAGCAAGATATCCTGGGAAGTCGCTGCTCTGGGCCTCAGACAGAGAGGGAAGGGAGAGGAGAGGGAGGGAAGGAAGGAGGGAGGAGAGAGTTCCTGTGCAGACTTGTAGAGAAGCCACACCAGGTAAATGACACTGGAATTAGCATCTGAACACCTTGATGAAAGGAAGGAAGAAAAGGGCTAGATCTCCAAATAAAAACTAGATTATTCACTGTCAGACTGAACAGGAGAACAAGGCACAAATAGCAGCCAGGCACAGGACATGCCAATTTTGCTTAAAAAAACGGTGTGCAGGATACGCCAGTAGTAATGTGGAGGGCTGCAATCCACAGCAAAGCTCAGTTAGCAGATGTGGAGAGGGGTGAGCTGGGACAAGGAGAGGAGGCAATGGGAGACCAGAGGAACTAGGAAATACATGGGCCTCAAAATTAGAGATTGAGAAAAAAATTCTTCCTCAAATTTACATGTGCTTTCTATTCTAAAGATGTGGGTGGCAAGGGAGGAGTAGATACACAGAAGGAGGAAAGAGAGGAAAGAAAACCAATCAATCAAGGCTCAACATTACTTCCTTTGGAACTTCAGAGCATTATAGAAAATGAATTGGAGCCTGTTGGTCTAATACTTGGTACAGATATCTGTCAAAAGGAACTTCAGGGCTGCGAAGAATCAGGTCCTGTGCATTTCACTGGATCTCCTGGATAGTGCCAAAGGTAAGTACTGTGTGATTATTTACTAAGTCCTCTGTTCTGGCACATCAAATGGCTTGCAGTGCCTAGCCTGGCTCCTCTGCTATCCTTCAGGAGGCTTGTCAGACACAGCTTGGGACCAGACATTCCTGTGACATGAATGGGACCTGTGTAGCCATTCCACAGTGGCTCTGGTAGTCTTGGCAGGGCTTATTCCCCTGTTCAACAGTCAAGTCTATGAACCATGACTAGAGGTAACAGGCCTAGTTATAAATGCAACTGGAGGCTCATATGATCTCGTGGCTCTCAGGCCAACCATGAGGGTAGAGCTATGTTGTCAGTTTATGTGCCTTTACCTAATTCCATAAAAAAAATCCTTGAAGCAGACACATCCTCTTTTCTCACAGAAGCACAGAAAGGCAAGCTAGGTGATTTCCCAAGATGCTCTAGGAAGAAACCAGTCCCCCAAAGTGGTAGGAAGGTCTGCACAGGCTTTAGATTCTTGCCTGGGTTGTAGTTAGGCACCGAGGTTGATGGTGGGGCTCACCTTACCTTGGTGAAGGTTAGACAGTCCTTGTCTTGGTCTCTGTCCTTCATCTCAAAATCATAAAGTGCTTTTCCCTGGGGTGGGGCCTGTGGCAAGGGACGGACACACTGGATGTAGCTGGCTGGGAGAAAGCCATGGGTGCCCTGCAGCTCTCCATGGTACCAGTTCTCATCCACTTTGCGCCGCAAGATGATAATGTCCCCTTTGTTGAACTTGAGGTCACCGGGTTCCTTCCCCTCATAGCTGTAGAGGGCTTTGCCATAGGGAAGCTGGGATAGATTCTGAAAGGAGAAAATAGCACATGGTTACCTGGAATGCCTTAAGAGACCCTTCCCAAGCAGCCTTGGTATTCCAAGGAGCTTTCTGCATCTTGGAGTTGTAGAGAGAATATCCTGAGACTGGAAAATATTATAAAGGAACAAACAACCTGTCACAGAAATATGCAAGCTTCCAGACTCGAGTAGGACAAGAAGGTCCTCACTGGAACCCTCTCAATAATACCCATGAAGGCCAGGTGAGGTTGGATGCCTCTCACTCTGGGTTGAAAAGTTGAAAGTGGCTGGGTGCTGATTCAGGCTCATGCCTGTAAATCCTAGCTATTCATGAGGCAAAGATCAGAGGATTCTGGTTCAAAACCAGTTCAGACAGAAATGTCAGTGATTCTTATCTCCAAATAACCATCAGAAAGTCAGAAGTAAGGGCCGGGAGTTTAGCCTTGTGGTAAAGTCCTTGCCTAGCATGCACAAAGACCCAGGTTCGAGTCCTCTGTACCACATACATAGAAAAAAGCTGGAAGTGGTGCTGAGGCTCAAGTGGTAGAGCTCTAGCCTTGAGAAAGCCCAAGGACACTGCTCGGGCTCTGAGCTTAAGTCTAGTTCTGGCAAAAAAAAAAAGTCAGAAGTGGAGGTATGACTTGAGTAGTAAAGTACCAGCCTTGACCAAAAAAGCTAAGGGACAGTGCCCAGGCCCTAAGTTCAAGCCTCAATACCAGCATATTTTTAGAGATAAGGGAACTGAGACATGAGAAAGTATAACCTGCCACAAAGAATAAGTCTACCTCCGAGTTCTAAAATGTTATTACCCACCATGCTGTGTTGAGTGAGTGTTTTCCACTCGGTGAGATTTGTTTCTCAAGGATGCTCATCTGAAAAGCTCTCAACTGACGGCTCACAGTAACTCAGGGCATGTTTAAGGGACCTCTGGACTGAGCAGAGCAGCCCACCTTTCAGTTATCATACTTGTATGATGGTGTTTGTATTGCAAATCAGCCCTTTTCCTCTGTTTTCTAAAACTGGAGCCTATTCCAGTCTATTGTATTACACTACAAAACTATCCAGAATGAGCGTTATTGACATAAGAGTTATTTTCTTTTTCTTCTCTGAGTTCTGTGAGGATAAACCCTCTGGATCTACTATTTAATTGGTCAGTGGTGGCTGCTTGTCAGTCTGTCATACAAATACTGTCATACAAACATTTTCTCCATGGAGTAAACCTCTGACACATGCCCACCAGGTCCAGGCAAAAGAAACTTGGCCAAGGAACTTGAAGCAACTCTGCTGTACACAATGTGGGGTTCATAGGGGCCACCTAAAATCCTTTGGAGCCACTCTTGCCATTCTGTCAAAGGTGAGACAATCCATCCAAACATCATCTACCATCTTTGGTTTCGGTGACCACCTCTGAAACCCAAACAGAATTCTTGGCAACTAGGCTAGGTTCTGTGGCTTATTATAATCATATCTATTTGGGATAGGGAAAAGATTGAGAGGTGGTTCAAAGCCAGCCCAGCCAAACTTTCTTCAAAACCCCATCTCAGCCAATAAAAAACATCGTGTATGCTGCAGCTTGCCTGTTATCTTGGCTACTCAGAATTGATAACAGGAGGATAGCAGTCCAAAGTCCATCAGGACATAAAGGCAAGACTGCATTTGGAAATTAAGAAAGCCAAAAGAGCTGGAGTATGGCTCAGGAGGCAGAAAGGAGTAGCCAACTAGCAAGTACAAGGCACTGAATTCAAACCCCAGTACCCGCCCCCCCAAAAAAGTAAATAAAATACTTGGCAACTGTCTGCCCCTCAGCACTAAGGAGTCTGCCATATAATCTGGGGTTGCTGTGGTGTTCCTATCCACTTTTGGACTTCTCCTAACTGTGCTCACTTCATAAATACCCTTTAGGTGCATGGAGTTTTCTCCTTTTTTATTATAGATGACCCACACCTGCTCAACTGAGTAAACTGTTCCAAAATTCCACAGTGGGTCAGAGGAAAGCCTTCCCATTGTCCCCACGTCAATACCTGGCAATTTTCCTACCAGAAGCTGCCTTCTCACTAGGGCCGCCTGTGCCCAGGGTTTCTGTAGTATTCAAATCAATCAATTGCAGACAAAAGCCCCAAGCAGCAGTACATCAAAAACTCTTTGTAGAGGACTTAATAGCATGTTGCAACTCAATCATTCTACATTTATGTCTCAGCCACGTCAAATGACAGCAGTTAAAGAGAGACCTGCTGGCAGGCTGACAAATAGCTACCACTGACCAATTAAATAGTAGATCCAGAGGGTTTTTTCCTTACAGAACTCAGAGAGGGAAAAACATCACTCTGTCCAATAATGCTCATTCTGGATAGTTTTGTAGTATAAGCACAATAGATTGTAATAGGCTCCAATTTTAGAAAGCCGAGCAAAGGGGTAATTTGCAATACAAACACTGTGCTTAGAAAAGACTGGAAGAGGCTGCTGGCTATGAGCCACCAGAAAAATCCCACTGCCCACAGGGCCAGTCCCTGGCCCAAGGATTCCTAGGAACAATTTTGTCTGAAGGTGTCTTTTGATTGGAACAACTGGAAGGCAGGGTATTATTAGCATCTAGTGAACCTAAGCACAGAAAGCAGTCAACTATCCTACATCTTACCAGACAATAAGGAAGACACCTAGCCCAGGTGTCAACAGGGTAGAAACCTGGCCCAGGCTGCTGTATTAAAATTACATATATATATATATGTGATGGAGTAGCTTTCTTCTATTTTAACTCATTTATTACTACTTTAAAAGCCCTGTGCCAGTGGCTAGTGCCTGTAATCCTAGCTACTCAGGAAGCTGAGGATCCCGGTACTTGCTCTTCCCTTGTTCTCAATGTTCCTTCTCCAGTCCTATTAGCTCGTACAGACATACTCTGCCTTTCCCTCTTCCACTGCTGGCCCTCCTCTGCTCCAAACTAATGTAGCTCACTGGGTGCTGCTTCTAAGCATAAAGCTGAACCTACCCTACTGCTGCTCAAAGCTTCCAGCAAGTCCTCAATGTTTTCTGCATGGGTCTAAGCCCCCCTGCACAACAGCTAAGACTTCTCCACACTGAGCAGCAGCCCCACTTCCAAGGACAGCGTGCTTCTGGAAACTTCAGGTTCACACATCAAGATCCTTTCCCCTCTCAAGTACCCAGGACAGAGATGTGCTAGGTTCATCCTGACAACCAGAACCAAGAATTCCCCCTTCCCCCTTCCTACCCCCCCACCCCGACAGACATCCCTTAGCTATGCTGTTACTTCAAAGGAACTCAGGTTATTTCTGGATAGGAATGGGGAGTGGGGAAAGTTAGACAAAAAAGGTCAGGCATGGCAAGTCTGGTACCCCTGTGGAGATCCAGGCAAAATGCACAGCTCTTGCCCCAGGTGGAGAAGCAGTTCCCCAGATATGTGAACCAGGGTAGAAGCTAGCCAGCAGGTACAGTTAGAGGACTGTACTCCTTGATTACAGCTCCATGGGTGGCTAGAAACCTCCATGCTGAACAACGTGGATTCTGGGATGGCTGTACAGCTGTGACCTGTGTACCCTCACTGGTGGGCAAGAAAAAGCAAGTGGGGAGGGCAGATGGAGTGTCAGAGGAGAGAGGTCAGATATACAAGAGTACCTAACAGAGCAAAACCAAGAGGGGGCAATAAAACTATTTAAGATGCAAAAGTAATTTCTTTGGGCACTTTTTTTCTTTTTGCCAATCCTGGGGCTTGAACTCAGGGCCTGGGCACTGGCCTTGAGCTTTCTCAAGGCTAGTGCTCTACCATTTGAGTCACAGCATCACTTCTAGCTTTTCTGTATATGTGTGTGACAGTGAGGAATCAAACCTAGGGCTTCATGCATACTAGGCAGGCATTCTAGCACTAGACCACATTCCCCTCCCCTCTCCAGACATCTTTTTAAAGTCAGAAATAATTCAGAAAGCTGGGAGCTGGTGGCTCATGCCCATAATCCTAGCTAATCAGGAAGCTGAGATATGAAGGTCATGGTTTGACATCAGCTTGGGAAAACAAAACCTTTAAGACTCTTATCTCTAACTGACAGCAAAAGGCTGGAACTGGTAGTATGCTTCAAGTGACAGAGTGAAAAAGCATGAGGCCCTGTGTTCAAGTCCCGGTACAGAGACAAAAAAGAAAGAAAAGGAAATAAAAGAAGGGGGAAAAGAAGAAAAAGAAATAATGCAGAGAGGCAGAAGAACTAGAAACCAGTTCAGTGTCAAAAAATGCCCAGAAATGGCAACATGGGCACTTCCACAATCTTTCCTCTTTGAAGATTTTTTATGAGGATAAGTAATTAGCACATAGAAGGGCATAGAGGCAGCAAAACATTGTAAGAGGCAGGAGGTATCCACAGATTTCAGTAGTATCAAGAGACCCATAAGGTTCACGCCCTCCTTCCAACGTTCCAGCCAGAGGCACCAAGTGGGTTCCTTGGAACCCAAATCCTTTCTGTTTAGAGCAAGCTCTCACCCCAAGGAGTGCTCCCCTTAGGAGAAAGTAAGTTCAAACAATGCTACTATGAAGCCACTGTCACAGGGCTGAAGACGTTGAAATAAAAAATATGTGTGTGGGGGAGGGGGCGGAGTAGGGGATACAGCTGGGAGGCTCATGGGACAATTAACTCAGCCACCCCTGCAAGGCATTAATAACAATTAAAACTTATAATGTCTATTTCATGGCTCGTTACTCAGATGAGGCACACAAATCTTCCTCTGGGCTTAATGTCCTAGACCTGTAAAGACAGCTCACACAGCTTAGATGGAATCAAACACAGCAGGCTTTGACAAATGGACTTCCATTACTCTCTCTGCCACAGGGGCTATCAAGCAAGTCCCTGAGCCAGAGCAGGCTTCAAGGTCACCTGCAGCACAGTAGAGGGCATGCCCAGATGGGTCCTATGTCTGCTGACCCCTAGAAGCTGGGGTAAAGTGCGTGAGCTAAGAACTTTCTTGGTCTAGACCTTTAGGATTTTACTTGGTCTGCTTCACTCACTCAGCACCTTTTAACTATTCTACTGTTTACTATTCATGGTTTTACTGCCTGTCACTAATGGCTGTCAGCCCCAGTACAGCAGACAGCTTGATTTTTCTCACTGTTATTTCCCCAGTCCCTTGGCTTGACATAGGTCACAGGCTCAAGAAATTATTGACTGAATGAATGAATATGTGAAGACTGTCCTAATCAAAATGGAGTCACTGAGAAATGATTTAACCAAAATAAATAAATTGGACAAATAACCAAGAGGTTCTGACGGTGACAATTATGAATGCCTGATGACAAGAATTATCCACAGAAACACACACACACACACACACACACACACACACACACACACACACCCTTCTGTCTGCCCAGCAGCTGTGTGTCCATCCTTGGATTTGTATCACGCTTGTTACTGATTACTAGCCATGGATATTCTGTATGTTAGCTGAATGCTATTGGCTTATGCCTGTACTCCTAGCTACTTAGAAGGCTAAGATGTGAAGATCACAGTTTAAAACTAGCCCAGGCAGAAAAGTGTGCGAGACTATTATTTCAAATGAACCACCAAAAAGCTGTAAGTGAAGGCATGGATCAAGTGATAGAGCACTAACCTTGAGCAGAAAATGTGAAGCAAGAACAGGAGGCCCTGAGTTCAAGCCCCAATATCATCATATGTACACACTTACACAAACACTCAGATTAATTTTCCTCTATTTTGCCTTGAAAATTTCCCTATCCTCTATCTCCTTACATACATCTATATTGCTGTGCAGTGCTCTATTTATTCCCAATAAATATCATTTATTATTTTTCAGAATCTCACCATGATAATTGGGTTGCCAAACCTGTGGGCAAGCAAAATAATCCACTGGCATTAAAACCTGAACTATTTCTCCCCATAATGTAAAGGGTGGAATCCATGGAGCCAATCATCTTATTGCTAATGGTGGTTGAGCCTGGAAAATGGGGGAAACACGAGCGAGTGCTTAGTGTGGGGCCAGACATTCTATCTGGTAGGATGGCCTGAGAAAGGGTATACAGTCAGACATAAGTGGGTGTAGAGGCCTCTCATTGACATCTCCAGACTTACCATCATAGCATATAACAGATCTAACACACACACACACACACACACACACACACACACACACACACACACACACACACACGTACGTTAGAGAACAAGCATGTGGAGTGTGCTAAGCACAAGCATGGACAGGCCATGGAGGGACAGACACACATACCAAACAAACAAGGTGTTTCGGGGTCCACAAATGTTGAAAGAACAGCTAATGTTTTCTCATCTCCACTTTCCCTTTCTTCCTATCTGTGAGACTATTTTGAGTTTCAACAGAGGTCAAGTTCACCCAGGCAAAGCCTCCATTTTTCAGAAGTATGTGAGAGGTGGCCCAGACCACACAGTGGGAATCCTAAAGGCAGGAAATGGCATTTTTTCATTCAAAACAAAGTGGGTCTATGCAGAAAGCATAGCTGTTGAAGAACGCACTCTGCCATCCCCTCTGTGGGAAGAAACAGACTGTGTGTAGGGGAGCTAAGGATGGAGATGCTGTGGGAACCAGGGTGTCTAGGAATCCTGAAGGTCTAGAGCTGGGCAAAGTGACTCCCATAGTCCTGCCCCATTTTTCTGTGGTTCCTTTTGTAAACCTAGCAACATGTGAAGCAAGTTCTGCCATGTCTTCTTTGCAAAGGGAATCAAACTGGACAAACGTGAATAATTAGAAACAAGAGAAAAATGAATTGGATAAACAGAAGACAATTAGGGTTGTCTAGAAAAATGGTAACCCTGGATTTGATAGGTTTAAATTTGTGTCATTTGATAAGAATTGGTCTCAAGTTCGGAATAAAGTGCAGGTAACTGTGTACACTGCATGGGAAGGGACAGATTGCACGCCTACATACACTCATGCATGTACATAGATACACATACTCTCATGATTTACCCAACACATGCCTGTCTGGTGTTACCGAGAAGGGGACTGTCAATGTCCATTGCTAATGAAGCTCCAGAGTTGGCAAACCATGTCCAGGGGTGAGATTCACCTTGCTTCCTGTCTTTGATTTGCTGGGATACATCCACAACCATTTGTGCATATTGTCCTCACTGACACCTCACTGCTACAAAGCCCCAAACATCTACTCTTCAGTCACATACAGAACGGTCTTCAAAGCCTAAGAAGAAGGTGAGGTTAGGGTGAGGCTGAGGCCCCTGTGTGAACGAACTATGTCATCTGTAAGTGCTGCACATCAGTGCTGAGTCAGCCATGCGGAACTGGGGGCAGCCTTACTCTGTATATTTTGACAAAGTACCATAGTTCTTAGGAACACATTTTTTTCATCTACTGAAGAGAGAATCAAATCTGTCCTTCCATATTTTCTACTAATGTCAAGAGAATAAAATTGATGACATGTAATGAGGTTTTGTCTCTTAATGAAGAAGGTGATTATAAAAATGCTAATAAGAATGTTTGCTGAGGCAAACAGATGTCCCAGGAACCTGGATATTGGGTCAGAGAGGACAGCTGTGGAAAGCATATCACAATGGCTCCTAGCTTTGCACTGAACTGAATATCAGATAGATGAAGGGAGAACCTCAGCCCAGGATCTGTACACGATGGCTCCAAAATGTATAGAACCAGAAAAAAATCAGCAAGGGTAAAGTGTTCTCTTGGGCACAACACCTTTCCCACCCTCACAGGTCTTGTGGGTACTCCAGGGCTCAAGTGGTAATTCCAGCTGGCTTCTCAAGGGATGCTTTCACTCTGAACTTCATTAACCCCAGTATCTGTGTGCCACAAAATGCTTCCTACTCCAAAGCCCTTGACCCAGGGGATCTTCACGAAGCCTAACAGGCTAATAAGTTAATCTGCACTTTATAGACAGGAAAGAGAAGCCCACTGAAGTTCGGGAACTTCCCTAAGTTCAAGTCAGGCGGCCTCCCCTGCTACATATACCACCTCCTCTACATAGACTGAGTGTGCAGATGGTTCTCTGTGCCAGACCGTGCGGGTAACCCAGTGTGAACCCCATGAACTGAGACATTTCATAAGTGAGAAAATTCAAAGAAGCTTCTTCAAGATCACAGGGCTTGTGAAAGGAACTGGATTTCAAGTCTCACCCACTACTGCACCTGCTCCCCCAGAAAGCAAAAGGAGTCCTCCCCCTGGAGTTAGGGTAACTGTAATTTGGGTAAGAAAAGTAAAATTAGGTTACTTCTCCATCAGACTAGTAGGGCTTGATTTATGGTTTCATTGATCTTGAGAAGGGATCTCTGCCGGGTAGCTGCAGCCTCCTGTGAGCTCACCATCCTCACTTCCACCACCCAAAGCACTGTGCAACACCTGCATCCAGCTGATGGTCAGCCAGCAGCAGCCCATCCCTACTCCACTCAGTCCTCACGGACAGCCTACCAGAGCCTCCTCTGTGAGTGGCTACAGATCTAAAGAATCATGAGACTAGGGGCTAGGATTTCCACTCATCTCAGGAGGTCAAACAGAGGAAGGAAGCAGACTTATAAGCCTCTGTCTTCTTTCAGGAGATCAGATCTTAGTGTGGCAGTCTATGCTTACCAGCATTTACTTTATATTTAAATATATTTTTGTCATGTTGCTGTTTTCACACTACCAAAAATGTGAAACTTAAGGGACGTTAAGTGTAATAGTGCCCACCTACAATACTAGCACTAGAAGCTAAGGCAGGAGGGTCATGAGTTCAAAGCCAGTCTGGGCCCCATAGCAAGCTCTGGTTTCAAAGCAAGCAAAGCAACAAAATCAAGAACAACTAGAAAGGACTGCCAGTTCACTTGCTCTAGCTACTCAGAAGGCAGGGGTCTGGAGTTTCATGTTCATAAGCCAGCCTGGGCAGAAAAGTCTGTGAAACTCCATATTAATACCCTAGAAGCAAGTTATAGTTGTGGGCACCTGTCATCCTAGCTGTGACAGGCAACCTCAGCCAGAGGCAAGGAGAAAGCTTGCCTCAACTGGTGGAGCCTAGTAAGCATCAAGAAATAAACAGAGGGGGAGAAGGGAGGGAGAGGGGAGGGGAGGGGAGAGGAGAGGAGAGGGTTAGGGAAGGCAAAGGTATTTGCAAATATCTACATAAACAATGAAGTTTCCATAATGCTCAAAGGGCAAAGAACACTAGGATTAACTACAAGGTTGAAAGATAAGCCTGATTAAAATTCTACCTATTTTGGTTTGGATTTCCTTCATGCATGCATTCAATTACATGTTTTACACTAACCGTAATTTTCAGGGGAGGGTGATGGTCTGGTTCTGTGGCATTCAGAGTACTCTCTGGTCTGAGAGTAAGGTACAATTCTTCTGTGCACCAAGTACCAATGTATGTTTTTGGAGTATGAAAAGGTCCCTTGGGTTTAGTTTCTATGGTGTTTCCCATTAATTCTTCACTCCAGATGTTAATTTACAGACTGTATTGCCACATTTGTAATGGAAATAACCACAAAATTGGATGTCACAGTCTTATAAGCTTAAGGTGAAGTTCATAAATAAGTAATTAATTCAGATAGTCTCACTGTGGGGAAAGAAATAAATGTTCTTTTGAGTCAATGGGAATAGTGCCAGAGCTGGCATCACTGGTCCTTGAGGGGTGACTGGCTTATTCAGCAGCAGTTGGTAGGCTGGGCAGGATACAGGATGAGCCTCCGCCAGCAGCACCCGTGGGCAGCCATGAGCAGATGATGCATTCTTCTCTACCCATTGTAAGGGGAAAATTTACTGATGGAGGCTTTACTTCAAAATATAACTTGCATTCTAGTTAATCTGACTGTTTCTTGCTTTGCTGTGAGACATTCCTATCTCTTATTTTAATTCAAAAATTAAGGTTAAAATGGAATCTTCAGTCACTCCTTTACCCAGTCTAGAAAACAAGACCCTTTTTCCAGCATTGAACTGGTCCCCTAGACAGAAAAACGATCTAACTTTCGTGAACCAATTTCTGGGCCATTTTTGACCCTCATAAAATGTTCTTTCTTAGAATACTAAGTATGTTTGAACTTAATGAAATCTTAAAGATCTTAGAATCTTGCCTGAAAACTTTGATAAATTAAGGATCCCAAGATTTCTATAAATCAAAAAATCCTATACCAGCCTCTTAACCTGTTCTGGTACTGGGAATTCTGCATTTTATGCATACTCAAAAGTTCTTACCTGGCTGAAAATCATTTCCAGCTTTTCATATGGCATGGGATTAAAATCCAGAATATACAAAGAGTCTCCCCCCAAGAAGCCCAACATTAAACACCTAAAAAGCAAAATAAGCATCAAATGGACAAATACACTGAAAAGACACCTTTCAAATGAAGAGCCACAAAGGGCCAGTACATACATGACAAATTATTCAGTATCTTTACCTACTGGACAATGTAAATCAAAACCATGCAGATTCCATCTTAATCTTGTTGAATAGCTAGCACCAAAAAACAAAAAACAAAAAAAAAGAGCAAAAAAACAAGAGCAAGGATGTGGGCATGGGCATAGGGCAGTTATACACTACACTGTTTGGTAAGAAATGTAAATTAATCCAGTTACTATGAAAATCTGTATGAAGTTTCCATACCCAAAGTAACAAGTCAGCACACGAGAGATAGCCATGTACCTACGTTTATTACATCACTATTCATAATAGCCATGTTACAGAATCAGTATACATATCCACCAATACACAAGTGAAGAAAATGTGACATATATATACAAAGGAGTTTTATTCAGCTATAAAATATGAAATTCTGTCATTTTCAGGAAAATGGATGGAAGTGCAAATACAGTGTCTCTCTTATGTAAAATTTATGTAATTTATATATTATGTAATTTCTCTCCTATGTAAAATTTAGGGAGTGGGAAAAGACATGAAAGTAAAAGGGGAACCATCAGAGATTTAGAAAGGGAAAGGGAAGGTAACAGAGGTAGTGAATATGTTCAAAGTATGCTTTGAGTATATATGAAAATATCATACTGAATAAATCTTGGACTTCGCTAACAGAGGTTTACAATAGAGCAAAACCTAGATACACAAGGCCGTATAGGATGAGGCTAAAATGAAAGGGCCTCCAAGATATAGAAACAAGAGCCATATAATGTGGCTGTTGTTCTTAATGTACTATGTTATTTCTCATTTATTTTGTTGTCCCTTGGTTACCTCATATTGTTACCTTGTTATCTGATATATTGTATACATGATTACTTGAAGTAGGATAGGGAAGGGGGGAAAACAAGATGAGGGGCGGGGTGGGGGAGGGAAATGGGGACAAAAGCATAAGGGGTAGCAATGATTGTGAAGTAATGCTCCTTCTATCTGGGGAATATAATGTAACCCTTCTATTAATTACAATAAATATAATTACTTATTTTCTACAGCAAACGTTCACCAATAAAAATATAAAGTAAAAAGTGTTTCCAACCATTGACATTCCAGCCAGAGGTAGGTAGTGAGTACTAAGAGATCATGGCGGGGGGGGAGGGACTATGAAAGGGGACAAATGAAAGGTTAGACCGCATCACTTAGAAGGCAACTGAGCAACTCCAGAGTCCTGAGGTAGGACCAGGTTCTTGGTGGAGTAACGGAGCATTTGGGAAGAGTCCCTATTGTTTGGGGTGGGGCTCATACAGGGCGTTGATATTCCAGGAAGGATTCAAAACCAATTAGATGTAAGTGGGGGTCTTCAATATGGAAATGAAACCATTTGGAGACACATATACATGCCCCCAAATGGTTTCACTACAGTGAGAAATAGCAGACAATGCCTCAGAGGGTGGTAGATAGCTAGGATACACCAGAGGCCTCTTATCTCCACATTTCTTAGACTGCTGGCACATAGGCTAGTGTTTGTTGTGTTGTTATTCTTATATATGTATATAATGTTGAACAAAGAATTCTTAAAATGAAGTGTAAAAGCTACTTCTGATATAAATATCATGTACATGTTTACCATGGTACAAAATAATTCTGGATATGACTTGGAATGAAACAATCAGATGTGGTTCATGCCATCCAGTGGGAACAAGAAGGGGCAGTAGGAACCTGAAGTATGTAATAGCTCTCATTAAAGGGTTACCGTGTAAAAAAATTGGCATAGGTGTTTAAGTGTCCTCCAGGATGAAAGACCTGTCACTGGGTGAATGTTACTGGACGACTTAGAATTCTTGCAGAAAAGAATTTTCCAGCAATCAATGTAGAATGAAATGGGTTGCCTTGGAATGACATATGAGGGTTGATTCCCAAGGGTTAGAATAAGAGGAAACAAAGAAAGGAATGAGGCCTGCAGTCCCTGAAAGCCAGTTCACTCTGGGGCTCTAGGATTTCTTGGCTTGCTCAGAAAACAGACCCACCCTGACTCCAGCCACTCCAGCTGGAGAGAATGAAGTGAGACACTGATCTTCAGAGAAAATTAAATACCAATGGGTTGTGGAAATGTGGCCAAGGAACCCCACCCTGACCTCTAGGGCCTGTTAAGCACCATGGCATCCTTCCTTCTGGCCTCTAGGAAAAAAACAAAGCATAACAACCACATACAAATATCCAAAAATTGCCTCTTACACGGCCAAAGGCCTGTCCCAGAACAGACATTTTCCTTGCCAATGTTGAGTGACTGCATTTTTCTGCATTAGTCATCACTGTTAAAAATGGGAAGAGGAGAAGGTGTGGGGAAGTAATATTTCACTGTCTCTTCCAGAAGACTATATCCACATGTATGCACACACAGCAGAGTTGCAAGGACACTGTACAGCATGGAGGAGGACTCTGCTCCCTGGAAGGACGCCTGTATGAGGTAGATGTATGCCAGGCTCCATCCTCGGCTGTGAGCTTGCTCTTGCAAGACACTGGATGTGCAACAGCTCTTCTGATGCCATTCACTTTCCATCCAGAAGTTATTCACAGCTGCCTTGCGAGGGATTCCAAAATAAAGAATCAATGCTGTCTTCTTCAAATACCATCTTCAAAGGTCTTCATAAATATAATTCGAGAGATCCTCAGGCTGATTTTTCCTTCCACTGAAGTGGTAACTAACTTTCACAATTATTTTTAAATCTATAGGCTTGGTCAAAACCATTTGCACTCATTATGATGGCTATAATCACAAAGACAATAACACGTGTTGCCAAAGATGTGAAAAAAAATGTAACCCTCAAACTTTGCTGACAGGGACAGAAATGGTGAAGTTACTTCCAACAACCATTTGCCAGCCCAGCATAAGGGTAAAGAGAGTTACCAGATGGTCCAACAGTTTTATCCTAATGAAAACTCATGGAAACATACTTGTGCATGTATGTTCAGAGCAGACTATCTAATGCAGCAACCTAAATATCCACCAAGTGAATAGATTTTAAAAATGGAGTATTAGGTTCTACTGGCTATGCTCTGGTTTGAAGTGGTTTGAATGTTTCAGTCACAGGTCGGGGTGCTGGAAGCTCGGATCCCAGTGTAGAAGTGTTGTGGGATGAAGACAGACTTAAAGGCAGGGCCTGTGGGAGATCATCAGGTCAAGGGGAGCATCACCCTAGAAGGCGACACAGTTTTCATGGGACCCCCTTCTGTAGCTCCCTGTCTTCCCAGTGACCTGCTCATCTGGGATGGACTTCAGATCTGATGCTCCTACCATGACATAACACATCCAGGGCGCCTTGCCAGAGCCAAGGCTACAATGTACGTTCATTCAGCCTTCAAAATTATGAGCTAAATTTTCTTTCTAAGCTACCAGCCTCAGATACGTCAACACACGTCAACAGAAAATAGACTAATAGAGGCCAGAAAAGAATGAAACACTGACAAAAGCTACAATCAGAATGAACCTGGAAAATACAATGTGGAGTCAAGAGTATTCACAAAGGCCACATGATGTCTCTTTCTATTTACGTGGAATGATCAGAAGAGTGACACCTGAAAGAGAGCAGCTTAGTGGCTAGAAACAGTAGCCAGAGTAGTGCTGCTATTGGGTGACAGGTTTCTCTTGATGGTGATGAAAATGCTCTAGAATTAGCTGTAAATATGGTCACAGTTTTGTAACTGTACTAAAAACCAATTTTAAAAGATAAAATACAGGCTGAACGTCAGTAGTTTATGCTCGTAAGCCTAGCTGCTCAGGTGACTGATATGAAAGGATCCAGGTTCAAGCTAGCCCAGGCAGAAAAGTCCGGGAGAATAACCAACAAAAAGTCAGAAGTAAGTAGCCAGGCTCTAGTGACTCACACCTGTAATGCTAGCTACTCAGGAAGCTGAGATTTAAACATGACAGTTCAGAGCCAGCCTGGCTAGGGAATTCCATAAGACATTTATCTCCAATTCACACCAAAAAGCCAGAAGTGGAGCTGTGGCTCAAGTGGTAGAATACTAGCGTGGTGCAAGAAAGCTCACCCCGCCTTTGCAACCCACTTCATGGCCCTTAGTCAGGCTTGATGTGACAGCAGTTCACGATGGCCCAGACTTACTTTCTACTTGAGAAGCACATGCTGTCCACACTCACTTCTTCCATCAAAGCCTAGGCCGACAAATAAAACAGACTCGGTATGATGTCTACAAGCACCTTCCTGTCTCTGATTATCATATTTTACTGAAACCACCTTGGGGCGTAAAGACACGGATGTGATCCAGTAAAATCCCTCTGCAGCACAGCCCCACAGCCGTGCACCTCCCAGATAGGGCGTTTTATGTCGTCCTGCTCCCATTAAATTCCAATCCAGACAGGGGAAAAGCCACCTCTAGGCCTCATCTTCACATTACAAGAATTGTGCGTGGAACTTTAATTGATGGCAATAAAACTGCCTGCTCGTGGCCTAATGCAGAGAGATTGGCAGGCACCAAAAGCCCAATTTCTGAGCTGAAGAAGGGTCCTCATTTGAATGCTCATCTTCTGGAAAGAGAAGAATGAGCTAATAATCTACTGCTTGATGAATTAGGAATCATTTACGTGTTGTGGTGGCCTTTGTACTTGGTGAATGAGCTCTTTTTAAAAGGTTATTTCTGCCCTGGGCCAGCCTTTCACATTCGACTGGAGGCTACTGAAAATTTATTCATTCAGCAAATTTATTCTTGTAGTAGCTCTCAAAATCAGTGCACACTATTCTATAGCAGAGCACTCATTTGTGAAATTATTTATAGACTTATTTAGAAACCAAAGCTTCCTCCAGACTGACAATTTTATTCACTGAGTCATGCTCAACACGAAGGCAAGTAGCACTTGCAAAAGTAGCACTTAGCATGTATGCCTGGCTTCCTCCTTCCCCTTCCACAGAAAAGGCTGCCCTTGGGAACACGTGAGCAGGTCTGGCTTTGCCTCCACTTGCCCTCAGCCCCAAAGGATTTACAGAACAGGGTCTATATTCCTGACTTCTTTTGGAAAAGCAACAAGCATGGAGGTCCAGGAAGAAGGGAGAAGGAGTGCCACTTGGGAATCTCAGACTATAAAAGCCATGCCAGGTATCTGCGAATCAGTTCCTCTCTTCCCCCCTCATTTCCTCTGTTCTGTTTCCTTCCC
The DNA here is from genome assembly GCF_031878675.1 of Megascapheus bottae. Taxonomy (NCBI): domain Eukaryota; kingdom Metazoa; phylum Chordata; class Mammalia; order Rodentia; family Geomyidae; genus Megascapheus; species Megascapheus bottae. Next base: position 625,204 of record NC_143515.1, read on the forward strand.
TCCCCACTACTTTACCCTATCTCTGTCGTTACTCTTCCTTTTAGTTGTCAGGAAGAATTTTTTTTCTTAAAAAATTTTTATTGTGATTAATAGAAGGGTTACATTGTATTCACCAGATGGAAGGTGCATAACCTCACAAACATTGATGCCCTTTCTCATGACATGGTCCCCATTTCCCTCCTATCCTCCCCCCCGCTTATCTTGATTTATCCCTTCCCTATCCAATTTCAAATAACTAATTAAGCACATATAAAATATATCAGATAACAAGGTGAAAAATTGTAACAATATGAGATAACCAAGGGATGGTAAAAGAGATGAGCGATAACATAGGACAACAGTCACTCATTATATGGCTTTTGTTTCCTTATCCTGGAGGTCCTTACATTTAATGTCATACTATATGGCCTTACGTATCAAGGTTTTGCTCTATTACAGATCTATGCTAGTAGAGCCCAAGGTTTCTACTGATTATGACAAATGAGGGAAACCATTGAGTCTAAGTTCCTTTGAGTCTGGCTTACTTCACTTAATATGATTTTTTCTAAGTCTTTCCATTTCCTAACAAATGGGGCAATGTCATTCTTTCTGACAGCAGCATAGAATTCCATTGTGTACAAATACTACATCTTGTTGATCCACTCATCAACCGAGGGACATCTGTGTTGGTTCCATATTTTTGCTATGGTGAATAGTGCTGCAATGAACATTGTTGTGATAGTGGATTTAGTTTGCCCTTGTTTCTGGACGGTTGGGTAAATGCCAAGTAGTGGAATTGCTGGGTCATAGGGGAGCTCTATGTTTAGTCTTTTGAGGAACTGCCATACTGCTTTCCATAGTGGTTGAACGAGTTTGCACTCCCACCAACAGTGTAGTAGTGATCCCTCCTGGCCACATCCCCTCCAGCATCTGTTGTTATTACTTTTCTTGATCAGGAAGAATTTTTTAAAGAAAGGATTATCTACTCACTCAAATGTGGCATTTGCAGAAGTATCAGGGTGATTATCAAGTTTAGTCATTTTCAGAGCTTGAGATCTGCTAGGAAATGCCATAGTAAGGATTTCAGAAGTCTAAAATATATATATTTAGGGTATTAACACATATTATTACATTAGTATATATTATATGATAATTACAATACATTAATTAATATAATAAAAATAAATATATTTATATATTCATATATGCTTATTTATATCTGAAATACATATGTGTGTATGTATATATGTAAATGAGTAGAGAGGATGTTGGATTTTTTATTTTTTTATTTTTTATAGTAATTAGTAAAAGGGTTACATGATATTTGCCAGGTAGAAGGTGCATTAATTCACATACATTGATACCCTTTCACATGTCTTGGTACCCATTTCCCTCCCCCCCACACCCCCCCACCCGTCTTGGTTTTCCCCCATTCCCTATCAAATTTCAAATAACCAAATACAAATAAATTCAATATATCAGATAACAAAGTGAGATACTGTAACAATATGAGATAACCAAGGGACAGCAAAGGAGATGAGAGACAACATAGTACATTAAGGACAACAATCATTCGTTATATGGCTTTTGTTTCAATATCCTGGAGGTCCTTTCAATTAGCTTCACATTATATGGCCTTATGTATCAAGATTTTGCTCTATTGCAGATCTCTGCTAGTAGAGCCCAAGGTTTCTACTGATTATGACGAATGAGGGAAACCATTGAGCCTAAGTTCCTTTGAGTCTGGCTTACTTCACTTAATATGATTTTTTCTAAGTCTTTCCATTTCCTAACAAATGGGGCGATGTCGTTCTTTCTGACAGCAGCATAGAATTCCATTGTGTACAAATACCACAATTTGTTGATCCACTCATCAACTGAGGGACATCTAGGTTGGTTCCATATCTTTGCTATGGTGAATAATGCTGCAATGAACATTGTTGTGCTAGTGGATTTAGTATGCCCTTGTTTCTGGGTGGTTGGGTAAATGCCAAGTAGTGGAATTGCTGGGTCATAGGGGAGTTCTATGTTTAGCCTTTTGAGGCACTGCCACACTGCTTTCCATAGTGGTTGAACGAGTTTGCACTCCCACCAACAGTGTAGTAGTGATCCCTCCTGGCCACATCCCCTCCAGCATCTGTTATTATTCGTTTTCCTGATCCTGGCCATTCTGACTGGAGTGAGGGGGAATCTTAGAATTGTTTTGATTTGCATTTCTTTTATGACCAGAGATGTTGAGCATTTCTTCATGTGTCTATAGGCCATTTTTGTTTCTTCTTCAGAGAAGACTCATTTTAAGCCTTTGGCCCATTTTTTAATGGGATGGTTGTTACTTTGGAGATTAGTTTTGGAGTGATTCAATTTTTTGAGTTGTTGATATATTTTAGATATGAGGCCTTTGTCCGTGGTTTGGTTGGTGAAGATCTTCTCCCACTCTGTAGGCTTCCTAATTAATTTACTAGCTATGTCCTTTGCCATACAAAAGCTCCGCAGTTTAATGCAGTCCCACTTATCCAGCCTTTCTCTGATTTGTTGTGATTCTTGGTCCTTATTAAGAAAGTTTCGACCTGTGCCAAGGAGGCCTAGTGTAGCTCCTATTCCTTCCTGTAGAGTTTTCAGTGTGTCAGCTTTTACCTCCAGGTCTTTGATCCATTTGGAGTTAATTCTAGTGCAAGGTGACAAAGAAGGACCCAACTTTAGTTTTCTGCAGGTGCTTAACCCGTTCTGCCAGCATAACTTGTTGAAGAGGCTGTCTTTCTTCCATTCTATTTTTTTGGCTCCCTTGTCAAAGATTAGGTGGCCATAGGTCTGTGGTTTAATATCTCGGTCCTCAGTTCTATTGGATTTTTTCCATATATTTTTATTGTAAATAATAGAAGGGTTACATTATATTCACCAGATGGAAGGTGCATTACTTCACAAACATTGATACCCTTTCTCATGCCTTGGTCCCCATTTCCCTCTCCCTACCCCTGCTCCTCGTTTTTTTTCCTCCCCTTCCCTATCCGATTTCAAATAACCAAATACGCATATATACAATATATCAGATAACAAGGTGAAATACTGTAACAATATGAGATAACCAAGAGACAGAAAAAGAGATGAGAGATAACATAGTACATAAGGACAACAATCTTGGCCTATCTTTCATTAACATGTACCTGCCAATCCCTTTCTCACATACCTCCTCCTGCAGACAGGATGGAACTGAAGGTATATTCCCCCTCCAGCAATCTGTCTTTCCTTGAGATACCTGGCTGAACAACAGGGCTGACACTGGCCAAGTATGTATTTTAACCAAGTCTATTCTGCCACAAGAAGGTTATTTATTTGTCTTTTGGTGTCAGCACTGGGGCTTGAATTCAGGGCCTGGATTTTGTTGCTTAGCTTTTTCCACTCAAGGCCAGTGTTCTACAACTTGAGCCACTTCTGGCTTTGGTCGTTAGCTGGAGATAATAGTCTCAAGGATTTCTGGCTTCAAACTGTAATCCTCATATATCTCTTCCTCTTGAGTTGCTAGAACTACAGACGTGAGTCACCAACACCTGGCTACACAGGATTGTTTTATTCCTACAAGATTACTAAATTACCTTTGAAAATTTTAATCTTTCATTGATTGCTTCTATCTTCTACAATCCATCAACTCATCAAAAAGTGTTTTTAATTTCTATTTGAATAAAACACCATCACATTAATATTTCTTTGTTAAAAGGAAACAAAGCATAATCTAATTTTAAAAATACTATAAGCAGATTATCAAATTCAACAACTAGATGCCCTGACACTCAGAATTTCCACTTCAAATGTTCCTAATCCAATGTTGTTGGCTTCAGCAATGAATGATTATATTCCGGAGTAGGAAGAGGCAATTTACATGCCACATTTACTCTACCAATTTACTAAATTAAGTGGCAAGATAATAAAAGAATGGAATTTTGATTAGAACAGTCTAATTAAACGTGAATCGGAGAATAAAACATTTGAGTCCTCTTACTAACTGCATACCTCAAAATATGCAAAGAACAACAAAGATGTGTTTGAGGGACACACTCATGGGCCCTGCAGGCCCCTGGATTCACGTCTTTCCTCCATGAATTCTCCAGCTTGTCATGAACACTCATCAGTAGCACTATCACATATATTGTAACTTACCAGTAGTAGCAGCCATTTGAAGGCGCTTCTGGAATAATCATGGGTGCTTTACCTATATTCTATTCTACATTAATAGACCTTGCAAGATAAGTGAGATTAGTGTCACTTTAGAGATGGAGGATTTGTGTTGCGAAAGTTAAACAATTTGTGTTATTCCATTAGGCTGCTCTATGGCCCACATACACCAAGTTGTGAATAGGGCCTAGTGAGCTTCACTTTCTTTCCTGTCTTGTCTGCCTCACCATGACTATGGACCTGTTGCATATTGAATATTAGAGAGGTACAATCTATTAGTGATTTTATGATCTACTAAGAGGGTATAGACATTCTGATTAGGTTGAGATACCTAATCACTACCTAGTTCCCAGGTAGGATTCAACAAGTGGGATAGCCACTCCCTTTCACGTGAAAGGCAGTGAACAGGCCCTTCATCTGGCCATGTAGAAAGGAAGCTTAAATGAATGCTGGAGATGAGGACATGTGGCGATTCCACTAGCAGGGAAGGCAATTGGTGCTCACTTGCCTTGGACTTCACATGGGAAGGAGAGGATCATACCTTTAGATCCAGTCAAGGTAATCATAAACTACTAGTCATAGAACAGGAAGAATGTCTCTCCACTCAGTTCTTATCACCACCCTTATCTTCCTGGAAATTATGCTTCCCAAAATGAAATCACAGACATCTTCCTGCCTAGTGTCAAGCCTGGTGATAGTTATAAAATCTGAGCTGAATGAAAAGTCACATGCCTAAAGATTTTAAGTACCCACATAGGATTATAAAAGCTTTTGTATCTTTACCAAAATTCCATACAAAAGGCAAGAAAACAACAAATTCTTCATAGAGATAGGACCATGGTGAAAGTTTAAAAAGAGACAATCAAGGAGCTAAGCAGTAGCCAGCCTCAAGGACGGTTTCACAGTTTCACCATGTGTTTCAGTTTCTAAAACGTCCTTTTCCTTCCATCAGTGTGTTTAGAAGGTGGCTGGCCAGCCGAAGTCCAATAAAGTATGAAAGTACACTCGCCGCTGCAGAGGGGTTAGCTCCAGGCCTCGAAAAGGGGTCACATCCCAGTCCCACGTAGAAAGGCCCTGCCTCATATGTATTGCTTCCTGAGAAGAAGTGGGGATAAAAGTAGAGTAACCAATAGGGGAATTTCTAATCCTAAGTGTAAGGCAACTAGATTGACACTGTTACTGGCTCTCTCTTCCAATGTGAAGCTTTTATCAGGCTAGAAAAAGGTTCCAGATTGGACTAGATAAAGATGGATGTGGCATAAACATAGGCTGGAAAGTATCCAGGTCATACCTGCCCACAACTTTGGATTTTGCCAAGTCCCCTCCCCCCTGCAAAACCCCCTAAAAAACAGCACAAGAGAAAGGGAGAGTAAGATAATGTAAATATTTATACATGGTCGGGTTGATGAGGAAAGAAGGGAACAGTAGGACTTGCTGCTCTGGAATAAGTGCTATGAGTTGTTAGGATTTTATCTCAGCTGCTACGCCTTCTACCGATTTGAGTTTCTCCTGACCTGCACTCAGTGAAAGTAGCACAAATGAGAAAGCAAAATGTAAATTCAGGCTCTGGGCCTAGTACCCAGAGGGAAACTCCAATCTCTCCACCCCTCTGAGCCTGCAGGCAGACATGATCAAGGGCATTTGTCTTTCCAATCAACTACCCTTCACTGGTTTGGGAAGAGAAAAAAAATAAAGGTAGAGTTTTTATCAGAACACTGTGGAAGCAATTCTCTCTCAATTCAAAAGAATGCAGCTAGTTTAACACTTGGCCTTGCAAAATAATGCTACTAATCCTCCTATGTCACTTCTGGACATATGTCTAAGGGAATAATAAGTCAACCTGCAATACGAATACCTGCAGTCACATTTACTTCATACCTATTCACAATAGCCAAGCTATGAAATCAGCCTATGGCCAAGAGGATAACAATGGAGGATGTAGTACAGGAGACAGCACCACTCCATGTCTCATCCTGGAGAGATGAGAAGCATTTTTTCAGCAGCTATCTAGATAGGCGCTGGTCAAAATGCACCTTCCATTTGGTGAATGTAATGTAACCCTTCTATTAATTACAATAAAAAATATATGGAAAAAATAAAAAAAAACAAAAAAAAGAAAAAAGAAAGCTTCTATTTCTCACAGAACACAACACCAATTCCAGTATCACCCCAAGAATGAAGGACTCCACACTCCTATATTTATGCTCCACTGGCGGTATCTTTGTCCTGTTAGGACAGATACTTTTGCATAAGGAGATTCTCAGTAAGTCTAGGAGTGAGACTTCACAACCCTGGGAGGAAAGAAATTCCAAACTGGGTTTGTTTCCAAAAGTTCATTTCTCCTTCACCTCAAAGCCAGTTTGCCTTTCAGTAGAAGGGATTACTTTAGGTCAGGATAACGGAGGCTTATCTTTCAACCTCTGTCTTTCAATCCTAGAGTAACATTAGTGCCTGATGGCTGGCCTCCAGGACCCCAGCTTGTAAGAAGTACATAAATCAGTGGACCATTCTAGTTCCACATGGACTACCAATTGTGCTAAAGGAGTTAATACCAGCATATATATATATATATATATATATACACACACATATATATATACATATATATCTGCCATCACAACATTATATTGCCATGATTTTTGGACCAACACAGGCCAGAAGAACAAACTGCAGCTCTCTGATATCCTCAATCCACAGATTCTTGAAGAGTTATGTTGTAATTCACTCTGATAAGGGTTTGGAGACCCATTCGTACTTGCTCCCCATCATAACCCTCTCAATCAATGGCTTCCTTGTCATTGATGTTCCTCTCAACTCTAGGCATGTGCAGCAAACTGGTCACGAAGCAGGGGGACTAGGGCTGTTGTCTGCCAGTTGAGGAGGGTTGCAGCTGGTCATGCTAGGAAGAATAGCAAAGTGGAAAATCTCCAAACATCTGGGGCTGTGCATCAAATTTCAAAGTGATTCTGTTGCTTACACAACTTTCAAATCTTGGCATTTGCCAAATCTTATGTTTTGCTTAATCCAAAATTAGGCAAGGATTTCAACTCTCTTTTCTGAATTATTTATTTATTTTGTTATCCTTAAGAACTTGTACAACAGTGTTTCAATTCAAATGTCAAATTTTGAGCACAATGCATCTTGATTGAGGTCACTCTTTTCCTCGTCCTCCTTCTCTTCCAACCCCACCCATTCCCTCAATTTTCCTAGTTACATTTTCACATGTGCACATTGAATATTATGACTGCATTCTCCCACCCTTCCTTTCTCTATTTTTTATCTTCCTTTCCTTGATCTTATCTTCTCCTTAATATACTTGACAACAAATGTTCTAGCTTCCTGGTAATCTGTTTTCAACTCTCTTAATATCACTAGACTTTTTTTGCATAGAAAATTCAGCTATGAGCTGAAATAGGGGAGAAAATATTCCTACTACTCTCACCTCCCCCCCCATTTAACATCTGATTTTTGAGCAAATGCAGACACACACGCTCCCCACCTTCTCTGTATTTTCAGTCAGAAAAGGCAGCAAAGCTATACCAAGACTGCAGTTGCTTATCAGGCCAGTTAGCCACTACTGGCCACACACCCTTTCTTCTGCAGGTCCTGCTCCTTCCTGAAAAGATGAGTTTGAGAAAGATGGGATAATTTTTGATGTCCCAGTAGGAACAAGCACACTATGAAATTGCTCACAAGCAGGAGTCCATTTGGTAAGATTTTTCTTCCTAAAACGGAAACATCTCTCTTGCCCTGTACTACATCACTGTAATTCTACGGTATAACAAGAAAGGCTTGTCGCGAATGTAGCCTAGTGGTAGAGTGCTTACCTAGCATGCATGAAGCCCTGGGTTCAATTCCTGGGTAGCACATACACAGAAAATGCTGGACGCGGTACTGTAGCTCAAGTGGTAGCGTGCTAGCCTTGAGAAAGCCCACGGATAGTGCCCAGACCTTGAGTTCAAGCCCCAGGATTGGCAAAAACAAAAAAAGGAGCAATCAACATTTAGGCATCTAAATTGAATCCATTCTCTTTTTTTCAGAAACAATGATTTGTAGAAGCCAAAGCAAACTCTGACAACCCTAGACCTCAGCTAGTAAAGAGTGAAACAGAGACAGCAAAGCCCAGTAAAGCAGAGTCAGAATTAGGTTCCTGCCACAGCTGAGGCCAAGTATTAGAACCAAGTTTCTAGGAGTTTACTTGTTGAGTTCTAACAATGGAGAACAGACAGATCTCTGGCTATCCCTTCTCTATTCCACCTCTCCTCAAGTTTACTCCTCAGGGGAGGAGGCGAAATCTGCCTACCTGTCCAGACCCTCCCTTCAACAACAGATGTATTTGTTACATGTTAATGTGGGTGACCATGGAAGACCATCAGCTTTTGAACAAGAAATCCAACGTGAGCAAACAGAGGCTCCTAAAGCCCTAACCCTAGAAAAATGGAGGAGGAATATTTTTATGACACACAAAAAACTGAGTAGGAAAGTTTACAGCATTCTTACACGCCAATTGCCCAAATGTGGATGCTAACAAGACATTGTTCAGGAGGAGGATGAACAAGCTATCATCTACTCAGAGTATTAATCTGTGGCAAATAAAAATGAACTATGGAACCACAAAAAGACATGGGAATCACAAATACACATTACTAATGAAAAAAGCCGGTGTGAAGAGCCTGTATACTATGTAAGTCTAACTACACAGCATTTTGGAAAAGACAGAACTCTGGAGATGGTTAGAAAGGTCAGTGATAGCACACTGGGCACACGGCTTTTATTACACATTGTCCAAACAATGTATAATATAAACTGTTCTGCTCTGAGTGTGACCCTAGACCTAAGCTGTGGGTGTCAGGAGTGTATCAACTACCACAGATGTATCAACCACCCATGGAGGATAAAGGGGGAGGTTGTATCTGTGAGAGAGTATTTCTTCTGCTCATTCTTGCTGAGATCCTAAAATTTATCTAAATTATAAAATCTGGGGCTCTATGGTACAGCACTTACCTAGCAGGAGCAAGGCACTGGGTTCAATCTCCAGCACAGCAAATAAATAAATAAAGCCTAAGAATTTATATGATAAATGACAAGTTCTCTTCACAGTGACATCAAACTTAAACGCCCAACAGTGGACACAAAGCCAGTGTCAATAAGAAGCACAACCCAATACCATAGCCTTCTATTCCTTCTGTTATTTTTCCCACACATACCACAGCTTTGGTCAGCCATGCCACTGACACTAGCTTAGGCAGGAGCTATGAAGATCTGCTCCAAGGGATGAAGACCAATGACAAGGTTTTTTTGCAAGCCACCCCCACTTCTCTAGATTCTGTCTCTTATTGAAAGTTTTGTTCTCTTTCTTCTTTAGAACTTGAAACATACTTTCCTCACCATATCAATACTTCCATATTAGAAATCTTTTCATTTTGGGTGAAAAACTCTGATACACTTGCAAAAAAAATTCTCACATGATTAGAACAAAAATACACATTTCAAAAGGCTAAATATTTTCACATCTAACACAGAGCAGGGAGGGCCCTGTTCTAGTCTGTGTCATGGGTAATATTCCAGGAACTAGTGGTTCCAGTACATAGACCAAGACCTGATGGGTAAAAAGGAAAGGCTCTCCAAGGGGTCAGAAAGCTGTACTTGAAGAGCAGCAAGCCAAACTCACCTCAAACTCATCCATCCACCTGAGTATTGAAAGAGATACCAGGTGGAAAGGAAAAAAGAGTAAAAATCTCTGGGTGTGGAAGATGAATAAGCTCCTACTCAACAAGGCCATGCAGCAAACCTCGTTTGTGCATGGACCCTCCCCCAGACATGTGTTCTTCTGTGTTACCCACTGCTTCTGATCTCTCAGTGATAGGCACAGTATTCACTGCCTCTGCTAAAACCCACACTGAATGTTGCCCTTTGTGTTTTTATCTCCTAGAATAAGCAGTGTATTCCACTGACACACACTGCTGTCTTCATGAAACTGTTCCCTAGACACAGCAACTGAGGTTCACTGGGCTCTGTGCTTCAGCCCTAATAGAAGATAAAACTCAGAGAACAAAAGGCATTTACCTGGGTTGCTATGACTCTCAAAAGCTCCATCCTGGGGTTGGATAATGTTTGGTAGACATTTACTACTGGACAGTTCTTTCTGCCTTCCTGCAGATCAAATGATATCCCTCCACACTGCTGGAATTCATGCTGTCAAAGAGGGCCTCAGAACAAATTATAGAATAGAACCTTCACTACTGGCAAAATCTGCTGTCTTTTTCTTCATTCTTTGGAGCAGTATTGTCAGATGACAGCAATAGGCTACATTTGTACTTTTCAATGGAGAATCTATTTGCCATATATGGCTCTTGGCCATCTTATAGGAACAGCTCTAGAATGCATGCTGAAGGTTCTAACCTGAAGCCACCATCACCACCACCACCTCCTCCTCCTCCTCCTCCTCCTCCTCCTCCTCCTCCTCCTCCTCCTCCTCCTCCTCCTCCTCCTCCTTTTCCTCCTCCTCCTTTTTCTTCTTCTTCTTTTTTGCCAGTACTGGGCTTGATCTCAGGGCCTAAGCACTGACCTTGGGTTTTTTCCCTCAAGGTTAAAGCTCTACCATTTGAGCCACAGCACCACTTTGGCTTTTCTATGCATGTGGTACCAAGAAATCTAACCTGGGTCTGCATGCATGCTAGGCAAGCACTCTACCACTAGGCCAAACTCCTGGGCCCTAAAACCTACTTCTTTAGGAGCTAGTACTGGGAAAATCAGGGCCTGGGTGTTATCCCTTAGTTTTTGTTACTATTGTTTTTGTTTTTCTTTTAAGCTAGTGCTCTTCCACTTGAGCCTTAGCTCTGCTTCTACCTTTTTGGTGATTAATTGAAGATAAGAGTAGTATGGACTTTCCTACCGAGTTTGGCTTCATAATGAGCCACTAGCACCTAGTTCTAAACTAAAACTATTAATGGAGAATAACAATCATGTAGAGGAGGCTCTGTGAGTTTCTGCTGTCACTGACAATCTCTCTGCTCTACTTCCTGTCAAGGCAGAACTGAGATGAGTGGCAAAAGAGTCTTCAGATTTAATGAGTTAGCCGGTAAAGAACCACTTACTTTTTTAAAATATAATTTTAGGGGCCGGGAGTTTGGCCTAGTGGTTAAAGTGCTTGCCTAGCATGCACGAAGACCCGGGTTTGATTCCTTGGTACCACATACATACAAAAAATCCGGAAGTGGTGCTGAGGCTCAAGTGGTAGAGCTCTAGCCTTGAGAAAGTCCAAGGACAGTGCTCAGGCCCTGAGCTCAAGCCCAGGACTGGCAAAATATATATATATATATAATTTTAATTTTTATTATTAAGGTATTGTACACAGGGGTTACCATGTCAAAAGTCAGGTAATGAGTACATTTCTTTTCTGGATAATGTCACCCCTTCCTTTACTTTCTCCCCGTTTCCTCCTCTGTCCATGCACAGTTCATTTTCCACATAGTATATACTGAATAGCAAGATTACATTTGTTCAACCTACTTTACTCCCTTTCTGTGGCCCTCCTCCCCTGTCCCCCAAAAGAAAAAAACCTAAAGCAAAAATGAACTCTACTACCACTAACACCACCCACAAAAACATTTCCATTTCCTGGAATTTGTTCCAGTAAATAGTATTTTAAGTGTTTAGAAAAGTTACACCCTTTTGTTCCTCCCCTAAGGAAATCCTCCTTTAGTCTGTGTGTGTGTGTGTGTGTGTGTATGTGTGTGTGTGTGTGTGTGTGTGTGTGTGTGTGTATGTATGTGTTATCATGTGCAGTTATATTTTAGATCTAGTGGCTTATCTCACTTAACATGATTTGGTTTAGGTTCATTTATTTCCCTGCAAATTATATAACCTTCTTCCTTCTAATGGACTGAGTAAAATCCCATTGTGTATATGTACTACTTTTTATTTACAACCATTCACTTTAAAAAAGATGTATCAAAGCTTTCATTAAAAAAGAAATTTGTATTATGTGTGTAAAGGACTACTTTACAAATTTATATATACAATCTTTATAGACCATGGAAATGATACATGCAAATTAAGATGGAGACATTATTAAGTAGTAGGATTAGTAAAAAAAAATGTGTTCGTTATATCTCCCCATTTGTAAGGAAATGGAAAGACTTAGAAAAAATCATATTAAGTGAAGTAAGCCAGACTCAAAGGAACATAGGCTCAATGCTTTCCCTCATTTGTCATAATCAGTAGAAACCTTGGACTCTTCTAGCAGAGATTTGCAATAGAGCAAAACCTAGATACTTAAGGCCATATAGGATAACACTACATGAAAGGACCTCTAGGATATAGAAACAAAAGCCATATAATGAGTGATTGTTGTCCTTAATGTACTATGTTATCTCTCATCTCTTTTGCTTTCCCTTGGTTATCTCATTTTGTTACAGTATCTCACTTTGTTACCTGATATATCGGATATATTTGTATTTGGTTATTTGAAATTGGATAGGAAAGGGGGTAAACAAGATGAGGTGGGGGAGGGGAGAGGGAAATGGGGACCAAGACATGAGAAAGGGTATCAATGTATGTGAAGTAATGCACCTTCCATCTGGCGAATATAATGTAACCCTTCTATTAATTACAATAAAAATATATGGAAAAATGTGCTCGTTAATGGTTTCATTTCTATGATGAAGGAATTCTTTCTTGTATGGCTGTTAAGTTTGGGCTCGGTTACTTTCCCTCTTAGGTCCTGTCACCTGGCTCTGCACACTGGATCCCCTAGCTAGACCACAATATAACTTATGTCACTCTGACAAGACCCACAGGATTTGACCATTCAAAATATCCAGTCTCTTCACTGTTCATAAAGGAATGTACTCTTTATCTGACTTCCGTAACCATAACCCTTCTATACATCCCCTTTCCAATAACAATAAATAAGTTAAATAAACAAAACCAAGCCACAGTACCTGTAATCCTAGCTACTCAGGAGGCTGAGATCTGCTGTGGGGAGGGGTTTCCTCTCCTCATAACAACTGACACTCCTGTCCCTTGGGCCACGTCTCCAGTTCTACTCTTTTGCAAGTTATCTGGAGTTGAGAGTCTCCCAGACTTGTTTAATTGTCTCTGAACCTTGATCCTCAGATCTCAGCCTTCCAAGTAGCAAGGATTATAGCCCTGAGCCTCTGGCACCGAGCTGCCCTTGCATTCTTGAGCAGACTGCTTTAAGTACATCTTTTTCCAATGACATTTCTAAGCACATGGTTCCTATCTCAGGGGTGACACCTCAGTCACACAGCCTATGGTTAAGAACCTTCTCAAGACTGCTTCCTTCTGTCACTGGCTCGGGTCTCAGGATCCCTCTCTTCCTCCATACCCACTATTTCCTGGCTCTTGCTGTTTAGTGTCCCCGGTCTCTGATACTTCTGATCAGCTCCTTTTCTGCTCCAAACACTCCAACTGTTTCTCACAGCTTAGATAGCTAAGTTCAAATGCCTCACCTTAAGGCAAGGTCTGAAACCCTATCCAAATCTTCTCCAACTCTGCTGCTCTAGCCTCGCCCAGCCTACCTAATCTCATCAAGCCCCTTAACCTGCTCACCTTGCCACTGCTGCATGAAGTTACAGACCCCCACCTCTACAAATAAACTAAAATGTCTTTCAAGTCATTAGAAGGCAGATGCCATCACTTAGAGAAACCCTTCTATTCTATGAGACCAAAGAATCACTAATTCTCCACTTACATTCCCTTATCTCAACCAGGTGCTGAGATTTTTGGCACCTACATACATCCAATCTAATCAGATGGCTGAGATTTGAGGATTAGGTTTCAAAGCCAGCCTGGGCAGGAAAGTCCTGGAGCCTTTTTATCTCCAATTAACCACCAAAAAGCTTGAAATGGGCCTGGAGGAAGTGATAGAGAGCTAACTTTAAGTGTGAAAGCTGAGGGATAGTGCCCAGGTCCTGACTGCAAGTGCTAGTGACCAGCTCAAAACAAACAGAAATTTCAGGATCTTTTTCTCATCTCTCCTGTGATGCTCAGCTTGAGATCCATGAGCCTTTGCTAGCAGAACCAGATCACTCTCCTCTCATAGCAATGGCTTCTTGCTGCAGTACATACCAGGGGGTAGAGTATAATCCATGTGAACCTATACATGTTCAGTTTGGACATGTTTACAATCTAACACGTCACCCCTTTCTCACCTCTGGTTATGCATCATGATCAGCTGTACAAATTACCAATGTGGCAGGAACACAGAGGCCAGGCTCCTGTCCTCCAGCTGTATGTTCAACAGATCCCAGTAGCACATGGGCACTGACAAGGGGAAGATGGACCCAGACACTACACTAAGATCAAGGATCTTAGTACAGGTTCTTTCATGCTCTTCCTGGTCCCTCTGGGCTCAACTCCTCTACACATGCTAATCAGCATAAGACAAATACCACCTGCCAGGCAAAGCAGCAGCACTCCCTTCCCCCGCAGCCCTCTGGCCAGCATAGGGTCTCCCATCTTCTGCTTCTTCCTGATGCTACTCAGGTTGGTCCCCTGTAACTGTGGCAGACTTCATACTCTTATACTTTATTGTGAATAAAATACAACAGGAATGGTCTGAGCTTTCTTTTCTTTTCTTTCTTTTTTTTTTTTGGAAGTTAAAGTTTTATTCTGCTCCTAGCATCGAGAATCATACTGACCGCTCAGGGCTGTCTCTAAGATGGGAGTGAGAGAGCGACCCCGCCTAATCTTACAGGCTACTTTTATAGGCCCCAGCCATATGGTTGGGCTGGCCATACACAGGTGGCCAATGGAATTCAACATAGTTGATCGATGGCTGGGGCAGCCAGTGACACCTTTGCTGTTTGAACGGACCTATCATCTCGGTGGGCTTCTGGTGCACTGCTCTGACGACAGGTCTGAGCTTTCTTTAATAAGGTAAGCCTAGGATGATGATATGAACCAGCAATTCCATTCTCAGGTATGTGCTCAAAGAGCTGAGAATTGGGATGCAAAAAAATCCTCATATACAAATGTCCCATATAATTCCTTCACTAGAGGGTAAAGATGGAAAGAATCCAAGTGACTGTCAACAGATGCAGGGATAGAAAAAATATGCTGTATCACTACAACAGGATATCCTTTGATCATAAGAGGAACTGCAATACTGACAGATGCCATAACTTGGATGATCCCTGAGCACATGAAGATACTAGACATGAAAAGGCCACATGTTGTATGATTCCATTTATATGAAACATCATATAGTTGGCAAATGTATACAGACAGGAAGCTGACTGGTCACCAGAGGCTAGGGAAAAGAGGAGATGAGAATGGCTGCTTTGGGAGAGGTGAAAACATCCTGGTACCATACAGTGGTCATGGTGGCACTGACTTGTACACTTTAAAATGGTTAAAGTGGTGAATTTTACAGTACTTATGTTACCACAGTGAAAAACAAAAGCTAATTCTCTTAAAATTCTTAGGAAGAGGAGCAAGCTGGCATGAAGAGAAAAAGAGATCAGAATTCCAAGCCTGAACTCTGGCTCACTTTTGTCCCTGGGGCCTCCTTGTGTTTTGCTTACAAAATTGTATGTGATTATATAAGATTTTATTGACCTGTCTGAGTCACCAGTTCTGGGTCAGCAACATGTTTTTGAACTGACAATGCTGAAAAGGAACCATGAGAACACACATATCAAGTCCCTATTCTAGGCAGAGTGCCAGCCTGGCTACCACCATGCTGCCCTGGTCAGTTCAGAAACAGCAGCACTCAACAGCCAACCTCACTGGCTAGGATTTACCAGCCCATGAATCCACTGCCAGGACACAGACCTGTGGATGAAGGAACCTGAAATGAAATAACAACAACAAAACCAGATTCATAGCTGTAATTAAGCAATAAAAACAGAAAGTGAACAGGATAAGCCGCCACTTCAGGAAATTTCACTGATTGTGTGCCATATGATTAGCCTAGATGTGACTCATCTGTCTCACTTGAAAACAGTCACACTGGAGGGGGGGGTGGGAAACCACTAGGGTACATCAATCCGGAAGGTACTTTTACAGACTTGGACTTGAGATCAGATCAAGTGTTCAGCCATCCTCCAGTTTAGTCATCAGGGACTAGTCTTTTAGGAAATGCCTAAACTGAAATAAAAATGCATCTGTCCTCAGCTGCAGCATGAGATTCAGACATAGTCTCACACACACCCATGAAAGAATCCTTTCTCCAACTTCTGGCCAAGTACTCCTATTACGACACTAGAAGAATTATCTTAGTATTGAATATTACAATGTAGATTTAAGAACTAAATCAACTGGCTATATAAAAGTTCAATTTGGTAAGAAGTACTTGTGTCTATTCAATTTCTGAACTCATCTCCCAGCAGGGAAACTAGATATGAACAGTACTTGAACAGCACAATAGGCATGGATATTTTGTTTTTATTTCAAGTCACAAATGACAAAAATAAAGATTTTCTGTTGATTACAAAGAGAATCAAGAATTCTACATTAAACTATAATATTTTTTCATAAATAATTTTTTAGTGTGATTAATAGAAGGGTTACATTATAGTCACCAGATAGAAGGTGCATAACTTCACAAACATTGATACCCTTTCTCATGACTAAACTATCATATTTTTACAAATGAAACTGTATTACAATAATCACATGTACCCTTGATTATCTTACTTAAGTCATATGTACCAATTCAAACAACCCAGCACAGAACTCCTCCACAGCCAAATCGTAAAACCATCCATACAGGACATGTATGAAGTATACAATGAGTCAAGCTTCATCTCACCTGTAATTAATCCAACACAAACACTAACTGTGGCCATCTGGGAGAATCTAATCAACCCAATTTATCAAACAGTATCATAATTTTTTAATTTCATCCTAGATGCACCTCAAAGGAATCACCAAACCATAAGGAATATGTGTGCCATTCTAGGCTGGATTGATTTCATTGGGGGGAGAGGATTAAGCTTTTGTGCTCAAAGCTAGTGCTCTACCACTTTAGCCAATGGTTTGGGTAAAGATAAGAGTCTCACGAACTTTCCTGCCCAGACTGGCTTTGAATTGGAATCCTCAAGTCTCAGCCTCCTGAGTAGATAGTACTATAGTGTGAGTCGCCAGTTCCCAGCTGGATTTGTTTTAAATCAGATATCAGGCTATGGGTGCACCTGAGTCAACTGTTTCCTGCATTGAATCCTTCCAAGTACTTACATTATTGTGGGTAAATGTCATTGCATGTGATTTCCTGTTTGGAGAACAAAAACCATCAGCTACTGTTTAAAGTCAAAGGAGAAACATCCATGGGGGCAAATCAAAGAGGCAGGAAAGAGAAGCCTGCTTTTTCTCTTCACATGGCACAGAGTAGAGGTATACTTTCGACTGTGTTATCAGCCTGTGCTCAAGAACAGCAGCAGCAGGGTTGGACAAGAAAGCCTGGGAGGCTCACAGGAGATCGCCACATCTCTTCCAGGTACAGGCTTTGTGGGCAGGAACACGAATAGGCTGCATGTGAGCCAGCAGGCAGAAGCATCCTCCAACACTGTTTATCCCAGCCCCATCACTCACGCCCCCAGGAGCTGTATTGTGCTGGCACCCCATCTATTTTGAAACGGTCCCCTCCAGCATTTGAATGGATATTGTCAAGCACATTTACTCTAAAAATGCTAGGTGGGTGATAAGGTGTCTGCTTCCTGCTGATGTTAGATGAAGCAAGCAGAACATGAGTTGGGACAGAAACAATATCTTAACATCCCACAGTGGCCAGAATGAGCCCAAGTTACTGAGATCATACCCAGCAAGTTTCCCAGCTTTGTTGGGGGTAACCAAGAAACAGCCTTGCCTAGAATACGCAGCCTTCACATCGCACAGGAAGTGTGGGCAGTGAACCACAGGTTCTTCCCTGCTTGGAAGGCTGAAATTTCAATCTCATGGACTAAGGTACACTTTCACTCTCAAGAACACTGCTCTCCTCGTAGTATCCAGTCAGTTTCCCACCATTCCACCATCAGCCCAGAAAAAGGGAGGATAAGAGAACCAAACATACACGGATCAGAGCTTCAAGCCTCTGCTCCTCCCCTGACACTGTTTCGAAGAAAGCAAGCCCTTGCAGTGGGAAGCTGACCAGGGCTCTTCCCAAGGGGATTCTAGGCTGGCTGCTTATCTTGAGCATGAATTTTGTCACAATGAAACCCTTTTGTACAATTAGAATCTGCTAATAAAAACAAGAGAGAATAGATTAACCATCCCAGAAAAAAAAATGAGGAAAAGATTTTGGCTGTGTAGAAGTATTTGAACCTTAACATTTTAAGGAAATAAAACATTTATTTTCTAACCAAAACACAATAAAGTATTTTCAAACATTTCTCTTCACTTAGTAGAACATGAAGTGATGCGTTTAGGTCATAATTAAATCCAACTCTACTCAACAATTTCTCCTAGACATATTTCTCTTTTTTCCCTTCTTTCAAGTAAATCATTGTGATTGTTTATATTGCTAGTTTAAACCTTAGCAAGGCAAAGTACTCATTCTTGTGATTTTATTTGGGGTGCTTTCTTGTTAACAACAAGAATGGTAGAGTCCCCTGTCTTAGGCCTATGTATTACCTCCACACTCACATGCTCCAATCATTACCACCACAATGGCAATTTAGTCCCTCTCTACCCAGGAAGAGACATTGCAGGGCCATCCTCCACTCCCTGCACTCCCATAAAAAGAGAGGAAGAAAAGCAAAATAAATAAGGAAACATGTTTCTGGGGGGAAAAGAATGATAAAGTAAAGAAACACCTAGAAGTTTTCATTTTCTTAGCTTCTACCAATAAAGCTCAGAGCAAATACCCACAGGACAAGGAGGAATCTGTCTGAACACCCTCCCGGTCTCTAGCCCTCATTTCTCCCCACCACACAACTCCTTTACCTGGTCCAGATCTGATCCCCAGCTCCTGGCTATCCCCTTTCCACCACAACTTCCCAGGGTCCTACCCAAAGGTCTTGAGCCTTTCCTCTACTCCCAGAACCTCATCCACTCCTATCCACAAAGCTCAAAATCCCATAGCCCTGAGAAGCTGGTGCATCTGGGCCAGGAGCTGCACTTGCATTTCCAATCTGTACCTCAGGAAAGCTGTTTCTCCAGAGACAGCAGACATGCTTCCCTGCTCCTTGATGGTGGTTCCCTCAGTGCTTATCTTGAGCATGTCAGATAGAAACACTCGAATTTCACAGCTTTCAGTGTGGAATCTCTATTCCTGTGGCCCATACCCAAGGAAAGCCTTTTTCCTTCTGAATATATAACTGTCCCCTGCAAAAAGTCCGATGGGAAGTGACAAGTACAAGGGAGGTCTACTCTCCTATCTCTGGGCAGCCAACAAAGCAGACCATTCTTCCTCTCGTAACTTTGGGAAGAGCTTCAGACAGTTTGCTCCTACCTTGTCAACAATGGGTAGAGGGTACACGTGGATGTTCAGAATACCTTCTGATGCTCCCCAGTAAGGTAATTCTGGTTGACCATAACTAATAGGATTTAACGTTTTCATTAAAACATTATCTCTATACACACATACCAATATGCCAATTACCCTGATATGATCACTCAGTATTTTCATGTATTGAGCTGCCACACAGTATCCTGTAAATATGTATAATCACTATGTGGGTCACTTAAAAAGAAAAATTGTTTTAAAAATAAAAACATGAGAAGAGGTATCAATGTATGAAAAGTAATGCGCCCACTATCTGGCGAATATAACTGTAACCCCTCTACACATTACAATAAAAAAAACAAAAAGAATGCAACTTTATATGAATTACTGAATTTGAACTTGCAAGGATGAATTAGTCGTCAACATATTACAAGCAGCTGAAGGACAAAACAAAATCCACATGAAAACATCACAACCCTAGAAACAAATCCAGAGGATTAAGAACTCCTGGGGCTCCTTAAGAGACTAATATTATCAGAACAGTCAAGTGTCTTAGGAGGCCATTTCATTCCATGGGCTCAGAAGCATTAAAAAAGTGTCACACGGAGCCTGGAAAGGATTCATGTAATATCTCCACAATCTGAAAATGAATGCACTTGACATTCCTGTTTATGATCTTACAGCCATGAGGAAACCAGTCTAGATGCTACCTGTGTCTTCTCAAGGTGACATTCTGAACTTTTTATTTCTTTTTAAGTGGCTCATATGTCCATGTCCATCCACCTTTTCCTAGACATGTCAAAGCTATACCTGGAGAATGTAGGTGAGGCATCCTACACCTTTTCTCAGTCACCCTAAATTCCTAAGCCACAGTCATGAGCTAGGCAACATTAAAAGTGGCTAAGTAAGGCAAAGAAAATGAATGATTAAATGTATCCTATGTCAATTTAATTAAATACCAACTTGATTTGTTGTGATTCTGGTAGGATTACATCAAACTAAAGAGTTTCTGCTTGGCAAAGGACATAGCTAGCAAGACAAATAGCCCACAGAATGAGAGATTTTTACTAACTATGCATCAGACAGAACTTCATATCTAAAATGTACTTAGAGCTCAAAAAATTAAGCCTCCCAAAAATAACCCAATTAAATAAGTGGGCTAAAGACTTAAAGAGAGACTTCTCAGAAGTAAGAATGACCAAAATATACATGAAGAAATGTTCAACATCTCTGGTCATAAAGGAAATACAAATCAAAGCAACATTGAGATTCCACCTCATCCCAGTTAGAATGGCCATTATCAAGAAAAACTGTATCAGATGCTGGTGCAGATGTGGCCAAAAGGGAACGCTACTACACTGTCAGTGGTAATGTAAACTTGTTGCTCAAAGGACTAAATATAGAGTTTTATGACCCAGCAATTACACTCCTAGGCATTAGCTAATAGACCACAAACAAGGCTGCACTAAAACTACCAGCACAAGCATGTTCGTTGCTTACCATAGCCATGATATGGAATCAACCCAGACAAATGGATCAATAAAATGTGGCATACATATACAATGGAATTCTATCTTATGTCAGAAAGAATGATACTGTACCATTTGTAAGGAAATGGAAAGACTTGGAAAAATATTTTAAGCAAAGTAAACCAGACTCAAAAAAACAGGTTGCATGGTTTCCTGCATTTGTTGCAACTAGAATGTGCCTATAAATCTACAAGCAAACATATAGACATGATAAATTATACAGACTCTAGATATGCACACAGTGAGACCAATGGAGGGTCTTCTTAGGAGAGGATCACAAAGGCTCAATAGCTACATACATTGATCATATAATTTAGGTTGTTTATCAAAATGAACTCCAAGAAATGGAAACAAGAGGGTTTTTGTTAGTTTGCTTTTTTCCTTCTTTGTCACTGTTTTTGATTTCTTTACCTTTTGTCCTATATTAAGTTTATCAGTTTGGGGGAGGGCAAGGGGAAACACAGAAATGATGGGACAAAGGATAAACAAATGCAGCAGTGATACTCACTAGACACTATGTTGAAAATGAACTATACAACATGGTGTTGATGATGATTCACTGGGTATATTTTACCCCAAACTAATTAAGATTCACACATGAAATATACACAAAATTTATATGTCTATTTCAAGTCAATAAAATGATTTTTAAAACATTCCCCAAAGCAGGCACAAGTGGCTCATGTCTATAATCCTAGCTATTCAGGATGCTGAGATCTGAGGATCACAGTTCATACCAGCCGAGGCTAGAAAGTCCATGAGACTGTGGCTCAAGTGATAGAGTGCTAGCCTTGAGCAAATGAGCTCATAGACAGCACTCAAGCCCTAACTTCAAGTGCCAGAAGCAGTACAGGCAAAAAGAAAGGAAGAATGGAAAGAAGGAAGGAAGGAAGGAGAGGGAGAAAGAGAGAGAGAGAGAGAGAGAGAGAGAGAGAGAGAGCCTGAAAAACTAAAAACACAACCAAATGTGGCAAATGTGATCAGTATTTATTTAAGCCTGTGGTTCAGCTCTGTCTACTCACTAGCCCCTAGCTGGCCCAAGAGCCATGGCTATCCTGCCACTCATGTTGTACTAAGGAGTTTCTTTTCTTGAGGCTCAAAGGGAATAAAGTACCTCTGGACCACAAAACTCACTGGTTCGCAGATCATAGATTTGGGTATTCTTATTTTAAGTTAAGTTTTGTCATTTTTAGTGTTTGACAGTATGCGGCTATGGAAATATCACCTTAAATGAAAGTTTTGCCATGAGGTTAGGCAGTCCTCATGTTCATTCACTGTTTCAGTGCTGCTAGAGCTAGGTCCATTCTGCAAATGGTTGTCTCAAGGTCATCTGGTAGCTCACACAGAAAGCCCTCCCATCAAAGCCTAGTGAACACTGGACACTGGTGGCTCACACCTATAATCCTAGCTACTCAGGGGCTAAGATTTGAGGATCATGGTTCAAAGCCAGCCAGGACTTACATCTCTACTTGATTACCCCAAATCCAGAAGTGGAGCAGTGTCTAAAGTAATCGAGTAGCATCCTTGAGCAGAGAAAGTTAAGGGACAGCACTCAGGTTTTGATGTCAACCTCTAGTACCAGAGGCCCTCCCTAAGATCTTCAGCTGCAGTGAGATTGAAAAGTCAGAAGATCAGATCAATAGCAGATCAATCTAATTGTGGGAAAACATCAGAATGTTCCCTCTCATACCTGCATATCCCCTTTTATTTTAACTTAAAATCCAGGTCCACTAGGTTAGTTTAACCTGCTAATCAAGATTAATATTAGCAGGTGGGGTAGGTGACATCTTATATCAACTATTGGGAATCAGAGAGATCAAGGGGAGGAAAAAATGGACAGAGGAAGGGTGGGTGAATACAATTATAATATTCAGAGTACACATGAGAAAATGGAATCAGGTAACTTGAGGGGATGAGGAGAGTTGAGAGAGATGGTGGAGAAGGATGATTAACTGCACTATACTTACACACTGATACAATGAATTAAAACTGCTTTGTAGAACTACTTAATTTAAAAAATTTAAAAAGTAGAAGATATCCCCTCTCCAGTTATTAACAGACCACAGGGGCCATGCTCTCCTGAGCCAGCTGCAACCACTTGGCAAGTCAGCCAATCCAGGAATCCCTGTGCAACAGGAAAGCAATGCCCACCAGCCAGCACACCAGAGCCACACCTCTTCCCAGGTTCCCTAAGGCCACAGAGCTTCTTTGTGGTAAAGGGTGTCTAGCGTTTTGGGGGCATAGATTGATGCCTTTTCCTCACTCATGGGTTTCTATGGTACAAAACTAAGGCTCTCATCTCTTGAATATACCTTGAACTCACTGTTCCCCGCCTCACCCCATCCTTATGTGTGCATGGACAATCCACTTCTTTCATCCCTGCTACACGGGTAGCCTCCCATCTCAACCCAGTGTGGGTTTTCTCTCACTCACTCCCCAACCAAGCACTTCAGGGAACAACTTCTCCGGTTTCTGAATTTTAGAAGAATGGATGAGATGAATAAATAGAACAAATCCTTTCCTGTTTAAAGCTTTCCATTTTATCCTTTGGTTAGAGCTGGCTCTGCACATCCTACTTGTCATTCAGCAGTTCTGAATTTTCATTTCAGTCTTTTTAATTGAATGTTCAGCCTGGCTGTACATGCTGGGTTTTGTAAGCATTTTAATCAATAAATAAATTAGCCTACACCACAGCCATGTCTTCCATCTGGGGCTGGCAACAGAGCAGAGAGTGAAAGGCCTAGCTGGAGGCTTCTCTCTCCCTCCCTCTCTTTTTAAAAATCCCCCTGATTATTTAGAATATTCCAGACAAATCAGCATTAAGATTCAAATACAGGGAAAAAGAAATGCTTTGTAATTCAAGGCTTCCCATGAGCTTATATGAGGAAAATTTTGAAAATGAAAGGAAATTGCACCACACTAGCAGTGTGATTCTAGAAGCTCCCCTTTTGGGGACCAGCTCTCCTGTCCCAGAACACAGTATAAGGGACCACAGGGGGTATATCATGACAAGGTTTCCTGGCTACAAAAGGCCCCAGAGAACTGGGCAATGGTGGCTCACACCTGTAACTGTAGCTATTCAAGAGACTGAGATCCAAGGATCATGAGATTCAAAGCTAGCCAGGGCAGGGAATTCCATGAAAATCTTATATCCAGTTAGCCAGTCAAAGAACTGGACAATAACCTGGGACTCAAGTTAGTACACTAGCCTTGAGCACAAAAGCTAAGGGACGGCTCCCAAAGCCTGAGTTCAAGCCTTAGGACTGGCACCAAAAAGGTTAACAGGCCACAGAGATTGGCAGATTTTCCCAGGGATAGCCTTAAAGACAAGTACTCAAGTATGTGTTGGGTATCTTCATGTAGCAAGCACCATTCCCAAGCATCTGGTTATAGTGTCAACCTAAATTGGAAAGTATTTCTGCTCTTGTAGGTTCATACATTCCTCAGAAATTGTCACATGAAGATGCATAACTAAAAAAAGATGGCTAACTGCTAAGAAGCCCTCTGGAGATGGGCACAAAAAGGGTTGGAGGAAAGCCTGGGTTTCCTTCTAAGTAGGGAGATCAGGGGAAGCTCCCAGGAAAGGAACTTGGAGGTAAAACTGGCAATTGTGTGAACAGCCTTGGAGAGAATCAGGCATGAATGTCATGGATGGAAACCTGCCTAGGCAGCTATGCTGGAAAGGGAAGAGCCAGTGTGGTAGAACAAGGTGAATGCCCCAGGCATGCTCGGACAGAAATGAGCATAGAAGAACTCACAAGGGGGCACTGGCTCAAGTTTCTTTGCATGATTTAGATATAAATGAAGTGCCATTCCCCCACAAAAGAAGGATCATATGTTGACAGCTTTTTCATATGGCTTCATTTCATCAATGGAGATGGGGTAAGTAGGTAATTAGGGATTGACCTTAAGGATTCATTTTGTTCCTAGACCTTCTGGTTTCTGCTTCCTGTCCACCATGAAGTGAGCAAGTTTCTTCCCCCATGACCTTTTCTTCCATGATGTCTTGGCCGTGCCATGGGTCTAAGAGCAATGGACCCAGCAGATCATGGATTAAAACCTCTGAAACTTTGAGCTAGAATAATAAATACTCCCTCCTTCCAGTTTATTTTCTCAGGCAATCTGTGGCAGCCGTAGAAACTAACATACCTGCAAAGGCCATGTACTGGCTCTGATCATAGTAGAAGGCACCTGGGATTCTGAGTTGACGATGAAGGTATAACCTGGCTCCTATTTCAGCAGGAGGACTTTGGTCGATGTGTCAAAACACATGCCAGGGAATAGTAGAAGAAATCAAGGCCAGGGAGGCTGTATCATCTGGGGAAGAGATAACAGCGGTTGGGGCTAGGGTATTGGTGGTGGGAGGAAATGATCAAGAACGGTTTGAGGGGAAGCTGAGGGGACTGACGTGTGTGACCCCCAGGACATGAAATGTCAGCTGCACCCTGTGTGATTCTTCGGTTCCCCTAGCTGAAATCTAGCCAGTGCCTGGAGGGTCAGTATGATTAGGCTCTCAGGATATAGTTTTGGTTGTTCTTCCCACGAAACTCCATGACTATGCTCCTGTCTTCTCTCTGCCTCTCTCCTTTTCTTTCTCCATCTGTCTAGGGGTGTGTGTTATTCAACTGTTTCCACAGACTTATGCCTTCTGACACCCTATATCTCCACATCTCCCATAAGGAATGAGATGAAGAATGTCCCCACCTGACATCTTCCTACAACACCCATCTCCTATGCCAGTGTGGCACAAGCCGCCATCAGGACACAGCAACCTGGAGGGAGGCCATGTCTTGAAAAGGGTCCCAGACCTCTGAAGGGAAGCCTCCTCATGAGAGGGAATCAGACCTAGACATGGCTGGAAGCACCAGTCTATATGTGGGCCCAGACCTGGGTGATGATCAGACCTGGGGGTGATACTCACCTGGGAAGTTGACCGTGTAGGTCACTGCTTCTGACCCTCAGAGGAGCAGTGTGCAGGCAAGCTAAAAGGGCCTCTTCATTGGTGGTGCTTTTCCTATGTTTTCCTGGATGGTAGAATTTCTCTTCCTTCTCTTCCCCTTATTATTAGACCTCCTTTCAATTGCAATGAGTCTCATCCCAAAAGGCCAGCAGCCTTGGCACTACAGATACTAATGTCTATCAGTAAAAATAAATGCATCAGTGGCAAACTCTGAAATGAGACCTCAGACAGGCCCCCTGACCACAATCCTAGCATAGATATCTTGCTTCCTCTTCCTATCCTCCTCTTCATTTTATCTAGCAACATATTCCAATCCTGAGCTGGCTCCAAACAGTAATCCTCAAATCTCAGACTCCTGAGTTGCTAAGTTTACTGGCATGAGCTTCTGGCATCGTGTAAAATATTACTTTTATGCATGTGAACATTAAACATTTTCTGAGAGAGAATAAATTTTTTAACTAAAAGAAAACCTTTAAATATACATATGTATATATAAATATATAGATATAGATATATATACTGAGAAGGTATCAAACATAACTTAGCTTTTGGCAGATCTGAGATACAACAGTTACTTAAAACAAGTGGCATGAAAATAGAAAGGGAAAACAAAGCCCTGTCCCACCTGTAATCCTAGCTATTCGGGAAGCTGAGATGTGAGGATTATGATTCAAAGGTAGCCCAGCAGTTAAGTCTGTGGGACTCTTATCTCCAATCAGTCACCAAAAAGCCAAAAGTGAAGCTGTGGGTCAAGTAGTATTGCGCTAGCCTTGAGCAAAAACAGCGCAGGGATTAGACCCCAGGCCCTGAATTCAAGCCCTAGGACCTACTTCCCCCCCAAAAAGTAAACTCTTCCGGGAGTCTGAAGAGGGCTTAATGTACTTCAGACATACACATTACCACACAGGCACGTTCTCTGCTCAGTTCCTCACTTTGAAACTGATGGGCAAACCTGACCTGGCAGCAAAGAGGAAGCAGTGATGCTAGGAAGACCTATGCCTACTGGAAGTGATGCAGCATCCCACCACAACCTCATTCTGTGTGAATGCAAAAGACAACAGGAACAGTTTCAAGAATGTCTCCAGGAGTAAACAGGATTTTGTGGCTCTTCTTGAGCACTCCTCACCACAGAGCCACCTGGACCAGGCTTCGTAAACAGAAACTTATGCAGGGGCCTGCAGCCCCTCCATCTGATTCCCTAGAGGTGGCGGGTGCCCCTGGCAATCACAGAAATACAAATGCACCATCCCTACTCACTTCAGCAGATGGGCTCAGGCCAACCAAAAGCAACAGAGGCAGCTGCGTGTAGAACACTGAAAAGCAAACAGCCTCCCTCCCCCTCCTGCACCATGCATAAAAATCCAAATTTCTGTTTCTTCTGACAGCCTTCTGTTGTTGCTTTTCTGGCATTTTTCCATGCTAACTCCACAGCATTTTCAAAAGATTTCTGCTGCTGGTCCCCTCCCAGCCACCTCATACTCAGGAAATCAGGGCCCTGTTAAGGTTCCCTCTGAGCCATTCACTGGCCCAGGGAGCAGCTCCCCAGGGAAAGAATTATGAATCACTTGTGACATCAGGAACTAAGCCATGAGATGGATGACAATGACGCTGGCAGCCAGCACAGCACCTGCTATCACCAGTTCCACCAGATGCCCCAAGGAAACAACAGCAAAAACGCAGCCACACTCTATGAGTTCATCATCTGGCAAAAGAAGCAGGAAATATGTACATGAAGAACGGACTTAAATCCCAAGTCAAAGGCGGAAAACATGGTTCATGCAGTTGTTGGAGGCTATCAAGAGCACTGTATTAGGAAAGCAATCTGAAGCTTAAGCCACGGGTCTGGCTTTTTTTCCCATGGTTAATTGGAAATAAGAGTCTCACACTTTCCCACCCAGGCTCGCTTCAAACCAAAATCCTCAGATCTCAACCTCCTAAGTATCTGGGATCACACGCATGAGCTACCAGCACCCAGCTCTAGGATATCTTATTCTGTATAAATAACTAACGCATTTGTCTCTCATTTAATGTGTGTTTACTGTGTGACTAGGTTCAACAGAATTTCTTACAGTCCTCTTTCTTGTCTGTCTCCATTGCCAGAGAGAAGAGTGAACGATGAATCCCGGCACCTGAAGGAAATTACCTTAACCTGAGCCAGCAGGAGAAAGGGAGAATTTGGCATGCCAATGACCATGGGGCCTTGATCTCATCCATCCATGATACTCAAAGTATGGTCCATGGATCAGCAGCACTGGGATCATCTGAAAGTTTCTTGGCTTAATGCTGAGTTCCCTGGACCCACATAGTCAGACTCTGGATTTTAAAAAAATCCCCCAGTGATTTGTTCACTGTATTAGAAGAATGAAGAGGGAAGAAACACTGATCTAGGTCATGAGGTCTCAAAGGCTTAGGCTCTAAGAACTGCAAATTCACAATGCACAGGATGAGGAAACCAGGACCTGAAAGAGCCAGCTTTTTCCCCACTTCCCATTCCTTAATAGTCCACTGTCACCCAGGCACTAGTAGCTCATGCCTATAACCCTAATTACTTAGGAGGCTGAAATCTGGGGGTCACAAAAATTTGAAGTCAGCTCTGGTCAGAAAAATCAATGGGACTCTTGTTTCTAATTAACTCTCAAAAAGCTAAAAGTGGAGATATAACTCAAGTGGTAGAGAACCAACTGAACAAAGAAAACCAAGCATGAGAATAAGGCCCTGATTTCAAGCCTCAGTATTAGCACAAAAGTAAGTAAACAAACAAAAGACCTCGCTGTCTCCCAGTTTCTAGCTCAAACAAAAAAAGTATTTTTTTTTTTATCATGACCGCATGTTCCCTCCTTAGCATGATTCAGTCCATGTTGGGAAGGGCAGTAACATCCAGGTCACGCACAGTGACAGTACAGAAGAGGGTTGAAACCTAAACTCTCCTCCACTCAGAAACAAAGGCTGAGCGTTTGAGTCCAGGGAAACCATCCTAGCAATACAGTGGGTGACCATTCTTATGCAGCTTCTTCCACAGATTTCCACCACACCCTACAGCTGGCCAATTGTCAAACCTCAATAAGCACCATGGAAAAGCCAAATTCATGTACAAACAACAGAACAGTGTATAAAATTCCTTTCAAGTAAATTTTTGAAATGGTTATTTTTAAGACTGCTCATATGTAAGCCAAGCATGTAAAATCCTGTTCCCATTGGGAATAAATTAGAATCACCCAACCAGTTTGTGATAGTGTGGCACTCATCACAACAATGCATGCATATAGAACTCAGAGAAAGGAGATCTTGTCACAGGGTTGGGGTAGGGGGAAAAAGAGATAGGTAATAATTTTCTTTTCATTTGACAGCTTGGAAAATCCCAGTTTGGCTTTATAACTCCTGTTCTTCTGTTATGATTTAACACCTATTTCAAGAATAGTTGACAAATGAATGTTATCAAGTAGCACAATGCCATTTCTATTTGCCAGCCAGAACAATTTTTTTATGTCCCTGATAAGCACACAAATAAATATGTCAATTTATTCATAGCTATGCTTTGGAGTCAAAGATGTAATCTCTTAGGTTCTGCAGACCTGGGAACCACCTTCTTTATGGAGTCTCCATCTGTTTTACTGGCATAAGGGAACAAAGATTTCCAAAATAAATAAGAAAGTGAGTTGAGTCTCCTGCAGAAACTTCCTACCATCTGCCATCATATTCCATGAATCCTCAATCGTGATATCCACCTTGACTCTAGTCCCAAAAGGCAAGCATTGGGGGACAGTGATCTCCTGAGTTCCTGGAAGGATTCCTATCATACAAGAAGGAAAAAATGAGAGCAAAGAGTGAAATGAAGCCTGTCTCCTTTGGTGACAATGCTTTTGCCTTGCAAAAGTCCCCGGAATGCTATCAGGAATAGGTCAACCCTCCCTTGAGAGGGACTAGAGGTGACTTCAATCCTACAGGGCAAAAGTTCTATTTGGGGAGGCCACTTGGGGTGTCTAATAATATAGAGAAGAAAAGTGTCTTTAATGGCGTCTCAGTGAGCTGGCATACTCTGGCTTCCCCCATGTTAAGAGCTGGCATTTTCACATTCAAATGCTTCCTTTGTTCACTGGTTTCTGGATGAGAATAGCTTTCCCTGTTCATGTTCCCTAATGCAACAAGAGCTGTGGGCAACCTCCAGGCTTTGGTAACTTTAATTGAAGTTATGCAAAAGCAATTACAGTTAATTACAGACTTTCTGATTTTTAACTTGCTCTTCTTATGAGGCCCAGAGATTTGCATTGTTTCCTCCATTCTCTGAATGGTTGGCAAGTACAGAATGTCAAAGTTTCTGAGTTCTTAGAAATAAAAATTTCAAGGCATTTTCTTGGTAGTCTCACCTTCAGGGAAAACAAGATAGCTTAGGGGCAGATGTGACTTTATCAAAGCTGATGACCACACCACAGGACACACAGCCTCAATTACGGCAAGCAGGAAAACAGCCTTAGGCAAAGGATCTCTCTTCTACTTTTCAAATAAGAACTGGAAGCATTTCTCTGCTTTGCTAATTTTTAACCGGCAGATCTTGGAGAACAGAGGTGGTGTACTCCACTGGAAATCTGAAGAATGTGCAAAAGGAAGGGTCACAGCAAGCTGCACGTGAGCTCAAGAGCCTGCCTAGGGAGGAGAGCAGAAACTTAGGACTCACTCCCAGAGCAAGCTGATATCCAATTTCCAGGTCACTTCAGTGTCAAGAATAATGCCCTCTACCAGTACAGATTTGTTTTTTTCTGCCTTTGAAAGAACTTGAAGGGAGAAGGGTGTTTAAAACACGCAACCTAAGTTGATTTGAGAGTGAAAGTGGCTAGACTTTCCATTTGGAGAGGGATGCTAAAGAGGAGTCCAGTGGAGTCCTCTTGAAAAGTGTTTTCAATAGTACACCTACCTAACAGTTCCTCTTTCTTCCCCTCAAAAGCTATAGGAAAAGAACTACAAAGGTGTGTGGAGGCCCCAGAGAACACCATGCCTCCCATGGAGGGAGATAACATCCTGACCCCATGGTTCCTTCTTTTGCATGTGCCTCCTATCAGACAATGCAAGCACGTGTCTAAGGATGTAATACACACAGATTAGCCTCCTGCCACAGACAGGGCCAGGAGACAGAGGCACAGCAGGCTCTTACGCTCTGCCAGTGGAAGCTGGTGTCACCACAGGCCTGTACAGATGCGGTTTGTCCAATGAAGACCCACAACTCCAATTGAAATTCTGGGAGACAGGGGCTCCTGAGTGGCTAGAGTCCTCACAGGAGCTCTGGGTCATCTCCTGTTAAGCACTTCTTTCTGGAAAGACAGGGCCATTCGCAAGCCAGAGAGAACTTATGTTCACTTCTGTCTAATGACTTTGTGCCAAACATAGGAGAAACATCTTCCTATTTGTAGAGTTTAAGGAATTTTAAATTATGAAATGTTAAGGCATTCATTCAAATATCATCACAGTCACAAAATGTGCTGTAGTATTCAGTGGCCTGTTTTGAGGCAAAGCAGCCTTCCTCCTAGAGCAAAGCTCTGACTCTGTAGTTTTGGTGGTTTCCTGTCACACTGCATTAGCCTTGTACAGATTGTGATAAGAATAAGAGTGAGGCATTCTAGCATCCTTACTTCTTCTAGGAGGGTGGAAACATCCATGCACCACACCTTTCCTCATCACAAGAACACTGTTTCTCATCTAGTATCACCACCCTCAGAGAGTGTTTCACATCTTGCATACCTCCCTCAGAGGGACACAGAAAATACTCAGCCTCTTGTGTCCCCCTTACTTTAAAAACTGAAGATGGAGTGGAATTCTAGCAATGGGCAGACCCACTTCCTAACTTGGACATCAAAATAACAGTTGGCTACACATTCACCTTTCACTATTAGAAAGCATGAGTTGGGTTTCTATGAGCTCCTTGTTTATGTACCACAGCTTATCAGATGTGAATTATCTTGGAGGGTCTAGGCTGCTAAATCCAAGAGGAAAATAAGAGCTGAGAGAATGAGTGAAAA
Organism: Megascapheus bottae; assembly: GCF_031878675.1. Taxonomy (NCBI): domain Eukaryota; kingdom Metazoa; phylum Chordata; class Mammalia; order Rodentia; family Geomyidae; genus Megascapheus; species Megascapheus bottae. The sequence continues at coordinate 657,259 of NC_143515.1, forward strand.
TTCCCAAGGCATGTTCATCCAGCACAGAGGTTGATCTCCACGCGAGCGGCAAGGACCATGAAGCAGGATGTGCTCATGCAGACCCACACATCAGAGGCTCTATAGTCAACAAGCATCGCCTCCTGATACTGCAGGCAGACGCAAAATCAAGCTTCCAGGAACCCCAACACAAGTGTACCCTGCAGAAGCTTCAGAGGTGACTGAGGAATACACACCATTGTGCTCCACTCCGAGTCCCGTTGCAAACATAGGCACACTCTGGGCTTGGCACTATCTGGAATGAAGTGTGGCCATGCCAGCCTCCAGGACTGTCACCCCTGGCACTCAGTTGTCCTGGCACTCTGCCACCCTACACATACTGTTAATATGCTAATAAAAGGGCACCGCATGTGGAGCAAAAGCCACAGGAGAATCAGTGGTGTGTGCCTTACGTCTAATTAAGACAAAACACTTTGTGGGATTGCATTGGGAAGTCATGCTATTGATTCACAAGCCAACTTAACCCAGCTATTAACACTTGATATTTCTGTAGGTTCCCAGGTAGCCCAGCAGAAAAGTGTGGGCTGGCAAGTTTACCCTGACTGAACATGGAATGGCTCTCAGCACAGGACAAAGGCACACATTCTCCCAAAGCAGAAAGCCAGGCCCATAGCAGCTTTCTGTAGGAAGTTACACTCTCAACCTTGCCCCTCTCTGCCTGCAGGACTCTCTCCGGGGTGAAATCAGAGCATTAGAATCCTCAGCAATAACAGGAGAAGCAGTCTAGCCACAGAGGGGACTGCTGCATAGTACAAGGACTCAAAGAGCAGCTGCTTCCCACAAACACTTCCTATTTGATAGTAGAGGCAGAAAATGTCTCTGATTAGTTTCCCAAACCCTGTCATCAGCAAAGCAAATAACCAGAGTGTGGGTTTTTAAATTTAGTACATTCAAAAGAAGCATCCTACATAGGACTACAGCTCTCTTCATTCTTTCTGCCTCTCTGTCCCTTTGGTTCTGGCTCTCTGTGTCTGTCTCTTTGTGTGTCTCTGTTGCCTCTTTCTCATGTACACACTGCACACGTACATACACATACACACACACACACACACACACACACACACACACACACACACACAGACTGGCTTTGGATCTTGCTCTCAGAGACAAATATTGAAGATCTACCACACCCATCCCATAAAAGAATCCTCAAAGATAACTATAGCACCAAAAATATAGTTGACCCATAAAATTGCTAAGGGTTTGTCACATCCTAACAGAGACCACCCACTTTTTCCAGCCAACACTGACTTCTGGCTACTGTTCCTCACGATGGTATCAAACACAAGCTTCCCTGACCTGCAGCAGATGTACCAGGCTTACCTAAGCAGGACGATAGTCAGTGGGTCCCTGCCCCAACTCCAGCCCACTCAAAGACTAGCTGCATTGGGGAATACAGTCCTAAATTAGGAGCTAAGCCAAACAATCTTGAAATTCAACTTACTTTGTTACTTACGAATTACTTTCTAATTTTATTTATTATCAGGACCCAAATTTAAAAAGAAAAAGAAAACAACTCCAGTGATAATCATGTTATCAATAAATGAAGACACTTGAAGGAAATCAATGACATCTAAAAGATATGACCTCTTAAGAAAAAGCCTTGGTTGCCCCCCCCACACACTAGAAATCACAGGCCCTTAATATCTTCAAGAGCTTCCCTCCATGGACTCTAAAATCTAAGGGTCATGGTCTTGTAAGTGGAGCATAAGAAGGCTGACAAGCCAGTGACAACGAAACATTCCTGGTAGTATACACAGGGAAGTTGGAAATATTGGTAAGTCTGCCCCCATCCCCTGTGTCACCTCCCCAGACTTCTGCTCAGCCTTCCCAAGCACCCCTGGCATTAAATTGCCAAGCAGAGTCTTCAAGGGAGAGAAAGGGGTCCAAGAAAATCTTGTTCCCCTGAGGTGGGAGCCGAGAGCTATCTGATGTTCGTTTCAACTGTGGTTACACCTGAGAGAGTCCTTTCCTCAGGATATTTCCCAGCTTATCACTTAGGTGGTTGGAACCCAGGGGCCAATTGACCCTAGAGAGGAACAGTGTCAGGAAGAAAAGGAACACAAGTTTTGGATCCAGGAATATCCAAATTAAAATCCTACCTCTATCTCTAAGCACACCTCTATGGCTTAGCCACTTAACAGCTTTAACTTTCCAATTCTTCATCCACAAAAGGAAGCTAATAACTTCTTTAGCTAGCATCACTGTGCCTTCCTTGCAACGCCTCTCCCTTTCTCAGCTATTAAGGAAAAAGCCAAAGTGTAGCCTGTTGCCACCCTGATACCTCTTGCCTATTGCCTCCTGGACACCCAGCTGGTATCATCATAGTTCATCAACACAGGTCTTTATTTCTTTAGCATTGCTGAATGCATTTCTACTGGATGGCGAGGCTCCCCTCCCTCTCTCTCTGCCTGAGCCCAGTGCTGAATGAGAGAAATACTCAGGCCAATCAGACCAATCATGTGAGGCCCGGGCAGAGGGTATGATAAGGACATTGGGCAGGTAGGGAACAGGTATCCAGGAAGGCTCACAAATAGGTACCATCTGACTAGAGCAAAGGCTGTTCCCCCAAAGCACTGATATGGAAGGCTGTCATGTCAGTCAATGGAAGACAGGAAGCTGAGTTGGGCCCCCCTCCCATGTACCTTCCATGGACTGCAACAACCATTTCTGGGCTATTCCCTAGGCAGTTTCAGAAATGATCATACGTTTTTACTTCTGCTGCCTATGAATCCAGTATGGTGTAAGTCTCAGCTGCTTTTAAACACAGTTCCACACATTCCTCCACTAACCATGAAGGGAGGCCCCTTCCTGTACACAGGAGATAGAAGTTCAGAGAACTAGTGGGGTTTTCTTCCTCACCAGGGCCTGATTCCATAGGGCCCATCAGACTTGCCATCTAGTGCTTCTGTCTTCAAGGTGAGGACCCCTGTGGCTTCTCTCCAGGAAGTGTGGGCCACCCACCTCGGCACATAACTGACTCAGGAGGGCTCAGAAACAACCGTGACGTATCTCTCCAGCTATTCTGCAACCTTCTGCTGCAGAATAACCTTCCTGGCTGTTAAACTATGAAGTAAAAATCACAAAGCTGGAAAGCAAAAGAGAATGACTAGTCGATCCCATTTTTAGGACAGTAAGCTAAACAAGTGAGTGCACAAAACAGATGTTCTGCCTTGACAAAGAGGACAGTTGGAATGAGTCCAACAATGCAATGCACCACTCTTTTCAGCAAGGCTGTCTCAAGCCCTACAGATATCTCAGGCACTGATGGACAGTGTAAACATGGTTGACTTCCCTTGGGCCTTCCTAATGTACTCATGACCTGGCAGGAAGAGCAGGGTAGGAAGATCCGTGAGGCTCTCCACTTTCTCCATTCCTATGTGTATTGGCTTCTTAGAAAAAAAAAATCTGAGCTCACCGTCTCCCTTAGATGCATTTTTTTTTTGATAAAGGAAAGAGAAACAACTTTTACCAACCATGTCAGACTAAATGATGCAACTCAGCCTCCATACATTCTCAAAGTCAATTTCCGTCTGCATTAGTAAGATGTAGACTTAACCCCACACATGGCAATCAGATCTAATAAAAGTAGCTGCTACCCATCACCAATTGGAAATTATTCTTTAGCAAAAGTTAGAAAAATAAAATAAGGCCAACCTAACAAGCAAGCCAGCGAGTTTGCTTTCTCTGGGCTTTGATGCAATCAGAAGCAGGGGCTCAGGTATGCAGTTCTCAGCTTAGAGCTGTTCAATATCTCCTCTGGCAGAGAGAAAAACAGAAGCGAACCTGGATCCTGCATTACTTCAAAGGCTTGGCACTGCCACGCAGCTCATCATAAGGCTTTTGGCATGTGATGCTCCTGCAAGCCACATGGCTCCAACCACAGGTAACTCTAGATCCTGCCTCCTTCCACTCAGGAAAGGCCAGTTCTCTCCTCATACCTATACCCCGATGCTCTGTGTGTTACCATGGTTAGTCATGCATCTCCCCAGAATGGCTGGTATGCGTCTTGGCACAGAATCTCTGTATAAACTTGTATTGGGATCTACAGCTCCCACCACCACCACCATGGAAACCAGAGAAAGACTCAATTCCATCTAGCCTGTGTCTGAGAACTGCGAAAAATGTGACAGCTGCTCATTCAAATACACTGCATTCAAATTAAGTATAGCACTTTTCCAATGAGCAGATCTACAGCTGATTACAAAGGTCCCCATCCCTAAACCCATCAGTAGAGCTCCACCCTCCTTCATACACTGTCAGCTGCTGCCAAACAGATGAGAAATGTGTGTTGCAAAGACAAAACCAGCAAGAGCCACATTCAGCTTGCCTGTCATGGCACTGATTTACCAGTCTCTCCTGTGGGAGATTGGAAGGAAGTGACACGCTAAAGGTCACATCTGCAGAGCTGGTCTACTGACCAGAGAACAGATGCTCAATAGACAAAGGGAGAAAACAGAGTCCTCATCTAAGGTAAATTCACAGTATGATTAAGTTACTCTTAGCCCATTCTCAACTTCTCCACGTATATGGTGTGGGTTTTGTTACTAGGACTGTGGGTTCATTGATCCGTTACTTCCCCAATCTGGTTGACCAGTCCCTTGTCCTTGCTGAATGCCCAGCAGTCTGGGTCCCTGACAATCCTTCCCAGAAGTCAAAAGGAGCATTACCATCTAGAGCCCTCCAGAACCACTATTCCAAATGGCTGAGGGAGGGCTTACCTAGGCCTTAGTTTTCTTCTGTGTAAACTGAAGGGGTTAAGTGCAGCGGTCTCCAGGTTACATCTTGTGTGAGCACTTTAGGGTTCTACTACTGATTTTTCCTTGGCCAGTTATCCTGCATTTTATGTGTCTTCCCCTAGTTCATACCATTAAAGTTAATTATAGATGTGAGCATTTTAGGATTCTGACAAGGATTGCAGTAGAAAAGAGCAGCCTCTGAAAAGCAGACAGAAAAGCGACTGGATTATACTCTGGGAGAAAACAGAAAAAATAAGCAGGCAGTCTGTCTAGTATTTTGAGGTCCTAATTTTCTACTGCTCTTACCCAGAAGTAGCACAGCCATAAAGTATCTGCTTTTGGACATGTCATGCCCTCTTTCCCTGTCTTTCAGATTTCATCTCCTTTCCTATCTCTGTGCCCTTCCCCACCTCTCCTCCCCAGCACAGTCTTACTCCTCAGCTGCCCCCAGGATTCAACCCCTAGCCCCAACCACAGGGCAGACCCTGCCAGCATCCGGAACTCTCATATGCCTCGCCTATCTCCTTCTTCAGCAGCTGGCAAGGTCACCACCTACAGTGGTTTGGCATCATTGCTTATAATGGCACCAATTTTCCAAGGCAATGCAAACTGATCCAAGCTGTGAAAGTGAGAAATTCCAAAGGAAAGGATGGTGGGGATCTTTCTGGTAAGAGATAAAGATTACTCTGTGCCCTTGAAGCCCCACCATAGGTTGGGAGTAGAAATAGCAAATTTCCCCAATTAATGTCTTAGAGACCTGAGCAGCATCCAACAGTGTAGACTACTTAGATGAAAGCAGGCCACAGGCCACAGACTGAGTACCACATCTATGGAGGTTGCTTCCAGCAAGCTCCATCTTATAATTGACCCAGCCTAACAGCCCTCATATATCCTTCATCTCCACTGGCTTTCACAGGCCACTGATATCTTTTCTTTCTCAGTGTTGCTTTGGGAAAACAACAGAGACAAGATAAAGCCTGGAGCAAAGCCATCTCTCTCATAAGTGAGCCAAGTTAATCAGTACAGAAGATGTGTACTACCTTCCATAATATACCCCTGGACTCCAGACCAGTTCCTAGTCTGCCACTCAATACCACATAGATGGACTTCCAAGAAAAAATGAATCTGACATAAAATTAATGGCTATGGCAGTCCTTCACACACCATTGCTGTCTTTGGAACTCAACTGTTAGGAAGAAAAGCCACCTCAAAGTGAAGCACAGACCACTGACTGGTAAAAGGAAGTAAAGCCTAAAGCTTCTGGTCATCTCCTGGTATTGCAAAGTATGTTTTTCTGCAATGTCTGAAAAATATTTATTTGTATATGGGCAAAATGTGAAATACCGATTTCATAAGTCTTCAGGGCCAATATTCTACAGGTTTAGAAGGTTAACAGACCTTCTCAGAAGCTCCTACTTAAAAGAACAAATAGGAAATTTCTACTTGTAGAGTTTTCTTTAGTACATTTTTTTCATATATTTTTATTGTAATTAATAGGAGGGTTACATTACATTTCCCAGATAGGAGGTGCATTAATTCACATACATTGATATCCTTTCTCATGTCTTGGTCCCCATTTCCCTCCCCACCCTCTTTAGTACATTTTGAAAAATGAAAATGTACTCCCAAAATGTCCCCCATACACACATTTTCTCAATGAAGAAGAAAAGTAATATGTTACAACAGTAAATAATTCAACTAGCAGGTGACTATTTATTTCAGCCTCAATGGGTTCTTTCATGTAATGGGGAAGGTTATCTCAACTTCCTAAGATTGGTACATGGACTAAATAAGATAAAAGAAAAAAACCAAAACAGATTCAAGAATATAGCGAGCATAAGATGAAAAGTAACCCCACACTCAAATTTTAGACAGGATTTATTTCTGGCAGGATTTACTAATTTCCTCGGATAGGACAGTACTCCACAAATACCCCTACCACCCAATTCTGCGCCCCCAAACTTCAGGCATAGCTTGGAGATTCAAGTGAAGGCTCAAGGTGGGTTTCAGATGTGTGCAGATAGGTTTGTGTGCCTGGGGCAATGTGGCCTTGGGGACTCCTGGTCTAAGAAAGCTAAACTTGGGCGGGAAGCCAAGCCAAGCCTATGTCCAGGAAGCCTCAAGCTAAGAGTGGACAATGATGTAGACAGTCGTGTGCCAACTTTCTAAGCAGGAGATTTGGGGCTCTGAAACACTGGGTGGGTGGGTGGCGGACAGGACAGAATGCCCAGTCTGCACTCCTGGAATCCCGTGGTGGACCTTCCCTGTGGTCCTACGTCTGTAACTTGTGATGAGTCGCGAGGTTTTCCTCCAAAGAGAATGCTAAGCAGAGGACACTGATGCCACGCTGGAAGACATCACTTCCACGCCCAGGTGTCAAAATCGCCATCTCCACTGCAGATCCCAGTGTTCCTGGAGACAGCCTCTGCCATGCAGAACAACCTGCTCGCACACAGGCACTAGGGTGGCCAAAGCAGCAGGTATCCCAATGAAGTGTCCGCCCCAGATTAGAAGAAAATCTCACTACTGAATTACTGAAATAGTTTTAGACAAAGCTAGCTGCCGTTTGTCACTCAGGGAGTGAAACTCTCAAGGGGAACATTTCACCCTCACATCCCACCCATCCACACACTTGAGTTCAATGATCCTGTTGCCACCACTTTCAGAGTTCCCCGTGAAAGGCAAGTGACCTAAATGGGAGTGAACGAGCCTTGCTCAAACACACTCTATTTAATGTAGCGTTCATTCCGAGCCCCACTGCAAGAAATATGAGGCAATAAATAATGACTGTGTACAGGGTGAATCTCCAGGAGGAAAGTCCCATGGAGTCAACAGCTGTTACTTGGTATTCTGTGGACTGCTTAGAGCCACAAGTAGCTGCTAACTAGCACAAGAAAAGTGGGACTCTTCCCAGATGATACTAAATTTTATGAAATTTACATGGCTATAGTAATTGAGCACACAGAGATGATTTCCATAACCAAGTCCCAGGCCACAGAAAGAGTTTTAAATGAAATGACACTAGGACAATAATCAGTTCAAAATCTAATCATACCAATATCTGCAAACTTCAATAACCCTGATTCCAGGATTAGTTGACTGCATACTTAGATGTGGAGCTGAGGAAGACCCTGTGAGGACCTGCCTTCAGACTCATTCCAGCACCTAGCATGATACCTGTGTTACCAGGTAACCAATGAAGCTGCTGTACCTGAGCCATGTGTTGAACTCACCTTCCGCGCAGTGTCCTGAGTCAAGCCCCCTCTAACAGACTATACCTGATCACCTTTCCCTTCTTCACCTCACCCCATTTATTTCTCATGTGAATTCAGGTAATCCCATCTTAGTATCATTTCTACATGTCACCTTGAATCATTTCAGGAACAGTCATGTTATTGCACATGAACCACTAGGTCCAAGAGACAGAAAGTTCTGGATTTCATTAGAGGAGGAATTCAAGGATGCACCCAGAAGAAACTTAAATAGAACAGGTTGATTAATGTAAAATAGCATGAACTCTAAGCCAAACTAAACCCTCCAGGTGGGAGAGTGGACAGGCTCAAGAAGAAACACTAGCAGGAGCCCCAAGACCCTAACACCAACATGAAGGTGGTCAGTCTTGAAAACTAGGTATGCCATTAACTTACAGAGTCTGGGTTATGTGTTATAAACTCTCTCCACATATTATGCATGGGAGTACATGGCCTTGAATGGTCAGAGTCAAGGTGTCATTTTCCTCAGGCTATAGGAGCTATGAATCAACAAGACCTTTGCTCTTTTTCATGAGTTTCTCTATTAACATCAGCAGTCTGGGATGTGGTTACTTATCAAAATCCAAGCTACCATTTTCAGCCAGGAGCTTTCCTAACTCCTATAGCAGCAGGATGCATGCAAATAAATCAAAATTGATTCCTCTGGGTGGTATAAACATAGAGAAATCTGAGACGCCATCAATGCTGGAATTATTGAGGGTTTGTGGGCTTGGGTTTTTAGCTTTTGGGGTTTTTTTCCCCCAAAAGCAGTCTGTATCTGACTTAGAATATTTAGTCTGGTTCAGTTCTGTGCCCAAACGACTTTTGATACTACAACAGCAATAAGATCACTCGGTTTCACAATGGACAAAGAAAACACAAGGTCCTATCCTGCTGCACTATGGAATAGATGAGAAAATCAAGTGCTACGTATGTAAGACCACATGGTAATGCCAGATTAAGGTCTCCACTCCCTAGGTCCTTGAGACCATGCATAGGCATCACACAGGAATGGACTGAGAATCTCCCTCAGAGGTCACCATTGATCACTACTACATCAGTAAGGGACACAGCATCACCACAAGGGCCACTCGGACCTCATATACCTAGACCTACATACATCTCACTGTGATCATTTTCCATAGCAAGCGGCTTTCCCTTTGAAAATATCAGTCTATCCATCCACAGGAGCATTTGTAAAAGTTCACAGAGTGAAACGAGAGAACACTAGAGTTTTCTCTGATTCCTTGTTAAATATCTGCTCATATAGCATAGAAATTCCAACCCTGCAGAAGAAAGGACCTCCTGGTTCTAACCTTTGCAGGCGTAACCGAGGGATACCTTCAACATCCACATAATACGCACCAGGAAGAGCAGACATTTCCTGGATTAATGGCTGTTGGACTCATTTCTGACAACTGAGCCATGAAACCTTCCTGGGGTGAAAACACTAGGCCCCATCACTCGGAGCAAGTAAAGGATGCTTTGTCTTCCCACACCTAGCTGCAGGGATGTAGACTATAAATCCATTCTATCGCCACAGCAAAAAATGTTAGATTATAATTATTTTTCCTCTCCATAAACCTATAGCAGATCTAAAAAAACCCAACAGACCTTGAAGGGAAAAGGCTAGATCTGATTACCAACTCCCCCACCGAACCTTCAAATCCCTCCAGCCAGCACCTCACCCCATAAACCATCGTTAGCCAGAGGAAGCAGGCTTGTGGTTATGTTGGAGAGAAAAGAAAAGTGAGTTAGCATTGAAATGAAGCAAGAGCCTTTAAAAATGATTCAAGTGCCCTTGAGTGATCTTGAACTTGGAATTGGCAACCATCTCACAAGCAAAAGGAGGGAAAAGATGAGCGCAAGTCACAATTTGAGCACTTACCAAGTGATACACACACTTAAATTTAAAATGGCTCCTTTCCTTGCCATTTGGAATAGACTGGAATTCTAAAATAAATGAATCAATGAATGTCCCAAGTAGATATGAAAACCTGCTGTCCCAGTCAGTAGCGGCCTTCTCATGCCTATGTAAGTGACTGAATTACCATAAGCCCTGCTCAGGCCTCATCATCAAAACCCTTGGAGCTATTACTCGCTGAGGTCCAAGTACAGCTCTATGCAGCTTTTACCAACATCATTACAACTATACAAATATAAGGCAATCCTTATTGGGTTCCTGATTTCCCCAGGAAGCCCACATCTCTTAAACTTTGGATCAAAAGACAGGGTAGGCTGAGAAGATTGAGGGGGAGTGAGGGAAATGGGAACAAAAACATGAGAGGGGGAATAAATGAGAAGTAATGCACCTACTATCTGGCGAATATAACTAACTGTAACCCCTCTGTGCATTACAATAAAAATTATTTAAAAAGAAAGGGTAGGCTGGTATCCATCTGCTTTGGCAGGCTCTGTGGACCTCGGTGTATTGCAGCAAATATGAAAGCCAGATTCATGACACCGAGCAAAGCTTCATGAATAGCTAAATGCAGGCTTCTGGCATTGGTGTAATAAGGCAGGTAAGCACAGAATGTGTTATTCATGGAGGTGGTTCTAAGTGAAATGTTCAAAGAGAGCACCTGGCATTATTTGTCGAGGTCCAATGTATTACAGAAGATGCTATGGTAATCTATAAATACTGTAATGTATGCAGTACATAGAAATAAGTTTTTAAAATTGAAATTAAAACCTACATAAATATAACCAAAGTTAACAATTCAATGGCACTAAGTACAATCACAGTGTTGGACAACTACCACCTCATCTAGTTCCAAAACATTCTATCATTCCAAGTAAAATGCGATCCCAGTTCGGTAATGTTCCTCCATTCTCTCTTCCCCAGAGCTCCTGGCAACTATCAGCAGCTTTCTGTTTCCATGGATTTACTTATTTTTGATATTTTATATAAATGGAATCATACAATATGAGACTTTTCATGACTGGCTTCTTTTAGGATACTGTTTTCAAAGACCATACAAATTGTAGCATGTGCCAGTACTTCATTTCTTTTTTTTTACAGCTAAATTAAAGATCACTCTATGTTTATAGCACCCTCTGTGTATCCATGTACCAATTAGTGTACACCTGGGTTCCTTCCACCTTTGGATTACTATAAATAGTACTGCTATGGGCATCCATTTACAAGCATTTGTTTGACCACCTGTGTTTTTGTTTCCTTTTTGCCATGCAAGGGGCAGAGACAGAACCCAGAGTTTTGCACATGCAAGCTCTTGCATTAGCAAAAACTCTACCATCAAGTGATACCCATAACCTTAGCTCCTGTTCTCAATTTCGTTGGACAAATATCCTGGAGTGAAACTGCTAGAAGTAGTATTTGATATACAAAATAGTCAAGTGCATAATGTTGAGGGTAATAAACTTGACATTTCAAAGCTGCACAATGTTTGCTCACAGGGATGGTAAATTTTAAAGTTTCTAATAAATCTACATACTGTCAGATCACTAGAGCTACAAGTTACCATAAATACTACATACAAAGCATTTTTCCTTAACCTGACAACAAAGGTAAACATAATAGCAATGGTGGCAATAATAATGATGACATAGGAGTTAATACTGGTTCTATAAACCCAGCAGTATGCTAACTTTCATATCACTGCTATATATTACTATGGTGTTCTAGATGGATGATAGATAGTAGAAAGATAGTTCCCATTTTCCATGGAGAAAGTCATGTACCAGAAGTCTCAAACCCGACAGAACATTTCAAGTGCTCAAATTTCTAATTGTTAGAATATTTTTTTCATTTCATACAAAATAACCCAATTATGTGCAATTAATACTATCTTGAGCCTGGTCTTAAGAAGTATATCTTGATTGCAGTTACCACCTACATATCCTGTCACACACTGTGATAGTGTTCCTTGCAATGTCACAGATCTTATGTGTCCCCTTTAGTAGCTGCACAGAATTCATGTTTGTCATTACTAGAAAGCCACAAGCAACAGCAGAGTAGGATGTTGCATCTGCCCCACCATGCAGGTCCCAGCCCACACACACTGCCGGCACCTTACAGACACTGATTAAATATGTACTCAACACACAAATCTGCACTGAACTCTTTCCCTATTGGCAGATCAGCTCTACCATTTTTCTCTTCCCATGTCTAGCCTCAGACACCTCTTGTTGGTAGACATGGACCCATCCATTGTCTTTTTTCTCATCCACTTCAGAGCTTTCATCCTTCTATGGATCCTGCGACCTCAAGGACACATCTCACAGAAAGGCCTTGGAAAGACTGCTTTCAGGACCCTGTGCCGTGTCCCTATAAAACTACATGGGTCAGGCGGTCCCCTGCCTGACAGCTTGCCTGGAATAAAGGCAGTATGCATAATCCCCAAACAGACTTACAAGCTTGCTTGTTAATGGGCATCTCCTGCAATTCTCACTTGGAGACTTCAAAATTCATCCAAAACCATCCAGATGGTCATCAAGAACCAATATTTCCACAGCCCTAAATACTCAGTAGACAATTTTTATTTGAATCACAGTCTTAATCCCATTAGTAAAATTAAGAACCAATTTTATTAAAGGTAGCAATTTTCTTTTTGTCTTCCAACAGCTTAATGGAGGGAAAAATGACCTTTTGTGACCTCCATAACTAATGTGTTAGAGAGCCATCTGGAGCTGATACTGAAACTATACTCTGAAAGGAGGTTGGAAAGCCCTGGCTCTGAGGACACTAAAGAACACTTGCTGATGGAAACAAAAAGCATGTCCCCTAAACCACAAACACCAGGCGTATTGCCGCACCAGGGGCCTTATACTTGAAGTCACTTTTACCGTGATGCGTTCATCGTGGCTCATTATCCTTTCACATACCATCCGCTCCAGAGAGTGCTTTAACGCACTGAGACCCCAGGGTGTCACAAAGTAGGGTGTCAGCCCAGCACAGCCTACACACTGCACAGTGAGAGTTGTCTCCATGACTACTGAAGACAGATGGCCAAGAACAGTCAGGAAGTGAATTTGTGTGTGAACGTATATGCCTTTTACTCACTTGGAGCAGGAGTTGCAAGGGAACAAAAGGAAGTTCCTTTAGGCCAAGCAGATAGCACCAGTAAAGGAAAAACAAACAAGGGTTAAGAGGGTAGTACGGCGGTAGAGCCCTTGTCTAGAGTATATAATGCTCTGGGTTTCATCCTCTGCACTGCAAAGAAAAAGTGAAAAAGAAAGAAAAGAAATTCTCACCAAACACCTGTGGGAGGAGAGTGAAATCTGGCTTCTGCAGGCACAGGCCATGCTCCTAGCCCCAGAATACACCAGGAATGAGAGTTAACTGCACGCACAGGCCAGCCCTAGGCAGGTTCTTTGAGGAGCTCTATAGAATCCCTCTCTTGGATGGCCTACTGGGGTAGCTTTCCTTCCACAACTCACAGCCACCAGCTCCATGAAGTGCTGGCAGGATGAGCACATCTCAGTTACTAGAGATTCGGCCTAGAAAAATAAGAGTATGTTTCACAAGAAAACATCTCAGAACACTTGCTGTAGAAGACCCTGAGAGTTCAGAACTCAGGCCAAGGAAGAATAAGCTCAATCCAGACGACTGGCCTAAGATATGTGAGAGTACCTGGGAGGTAAGCAGTAAAGGTTCTGGTCATGTCACAGGAGACAGTCAAGGACAGCACCCCCCACCTCAAAAGGAAATTTACCCACACTCTGTTTAATCGAAAATCATCAGTGACTCCTCCAGTACAGAATACAAACAAGAGAATCCAGAACTGGAAGTATGTCAGGGAAGCAAGAATGAAACCAGTGGTTAGTGTTACTTTTCTTTTGGCTAATTCTAACCCCTTCCAATTACTGTGTTATAAAAACAATATGCTTCAGATTTGCACAGTACTTTTAGGATGGGCATTTATCAATACTGGTTCCACAGAAGACACGTTTAGCAGTGTGTGTGTGTGTGTGTGTGTGTGTACACACTTGCATGTTTGTGCAAGCACTACTTGTTCATGTGTCCCAACCTCCCATTCACAGAATTCCAGACCAAAACAACTTTGCTTTTTTCATTTCACCTTTTTATTAGCCTCTCCCAACTCCTACTCCTCTTCATCTTATAAAATAAAATAACTAGAATTATTCCAGCAAGATTTACTCCTTGATCTCTGAGATAATTTTTTAACTCTTATCTCTGAAGTTTTTGAGCTCTCCATTGTCTTTGCACACCCATCCATGCATGTTTCTCTGAAGAAGTGTTAAATGTAATGTCTCTGAGGAAAATATCTAAAATCCAAGATGTCTACATACATCACACCAAGCAAGCAGTAGGCCCCAGGTGTTAGGGGAAGGTTTTCTGGAGCAATTCATCCTCAGCTTCCTGTTGCTTTTCCATTTCAAGCCAGCAAACCTTGTTGTGTTCATTTGCAAACACTCCAGGAAGGCAAATGCTTCCAGTTGCTCTTTCCTGGCTCACTCTACAGTCTCTGGTTCGGAAAAATTTGAAGTGGGAAGGTGTTACAATTTGAATCTCAAATGTTTTTCCCAGGTTGAAGACTTGGTCCCAAAAGTATGATGGAATTTTTAGGAGATGGGACTTAGAAGAAGGAAGTTGGGACATTTGGACATGCCCCCCCACCTCCTCCTCCTCCTCTTTCAAGTATTTTGTTATAACAACTAACATAGAAGGAATAGAATGAAAACTGAGTTTGAATTGAATTAATGAATACTCAGCTCAGTGTCTGGCACACAGTCAATGTTCACCAAGCTGGTCTGGAACTGAAATTCTTCCCTGCAAACATCCTTCATCGCTGTGATTAATATACCACCACATTTGGCCAGTTTGTTGCTTTTCTAAAAAGTGATCATCTCCATGCTTGGAAGCAGTGCCCAGGACTTTGAGAAGCTGTATTCTACGATCAAGGTGACTGTGAACTCACACTAATGAGGACATTCTTCAAACTTTCAAGCCTAACTTACATTCCTCCTCCCCATATATCAAATCCAAATACCTCTGGGAGAGGTCAGGGTAGGGCTGAGTCTACAAGAGGAGGAATCAGGGCTTGGGGAGAAAGCAAAGCTCTCAGCCTCCACATAGGGGCCAGTAACTCACTGGTAAATGTCTGTTGGGTTCTGACCTGGTTGGTTGAATAGCTTTGATCCATAATCTATTCAGGAATTCATCCTTTCTTTCCCAAGGCTCCACTAATTTTTGTTTTTGTTTATGTGCAGCCAGGAACTCTGAATAGCCAGCATATTAGTAGTAGTGACATTTTGCTTTACTGTGATGGGACACTGGGACTCAAACTGATGTAATTAATACATGTCTGAACATGTGAGTTTTCTCAGGTCTTTGTCCCAGATCTGAAAATGTCCAAGTAATTTTGGCAGTGACTATATTAAGCACTATCTGGCTATTTGAAGGCAGAGGAAGGTGGAGCTAATTCTTAAAGTAGAAAGAGGAAGAAATAGTAGTGCTTAGTCAGTAGACAAGAAAGCACCAGAATGGTCCACTTGGCAAAGCTATGAGGAGACATGGGTATTCTCTACGAACAGTAATATTTTGTGGAAGGCCTCACGGTGACCCTCATCTGATCTTCCTTCTGCCATCATTCTTGATTTAGTCAATGTCCAAAAATTGTGAATGAGAATACAGAAATTTGATTCTATTGCAATGCCTTGCCCAGGACAGTAGATTGTTGTGCCTTCTGCTTCTGGAGCTTCCCTGCAAGGCAGGTGTCCAGAACCACTTCTTTCAAAATCCTGAACATAACCAAGCAGCATGGTGGTAGAAGAAAAGATCTGGAACTATTCATAAGTTTCATCATCACTGTGTGATTTATGGCTTGAAAAGTCCTTGTATATTCGTCCCCACAAAAGCAAAAGTAGAGTGAAGAAAGGGAAAACAAATAGATGACTTCATCAATCAGGGCTTTAGGTTGTCAATTTCATGAAAATCACTTGGGAAGATGAATCTATCCAGTTTGCTTCACTCTTTCTCTCCACTTTAACATCATCAGCCAAAGCATACACCAGAGGTAAGCTTTTCTCCCAGCCCCACCTCACACATCCCTATCTTCTTTTCTGGGCTCTGAAGGCTGTGTGCAAGATCCAATGGCCATCAACAGGTAGACAGAGTTTCCCTAAAGGTTCATAAGCTTGTCTTTAATGTGTCAGTGTTGAGATGGGACCTTGAAAAGCTGAGGCTTCATAGTGGATGATTGCCCTTAGAAGTAATTAAAGCAGTTCTTGTAGTAACCTGGCTATCTCCAGAGAAAGCCAGAAGCTTAAAGAGAAAGCCTGACCTAATAGTTTCCTGGCTTCCTGTGTCACCATGTGATCCCTCCATGTCCCACACACTTCCACTTGCCATGATATGATGTATCCAGGAACCCTGGTCAGAGACAACGTACAGGACTTTCAGCCTCTAAAGCTATAAAATAAATATTCTTCTTAAAAAACTAAAATATCTGATCTCAAGTATTTTGAAATTGTAACCAAAAAGTGCTACTATAGAGACATCCAGTTTAATCACTTATTGCAGGCATAACTGAGAGTTGGTGCATTCCATTTCTACCCTTATATTATTCTGACACCCTTCCAATTCCCCTCAAACCCTTCCCTATGGCCCCATTTGAGTCTTCTCCCAGTGAGATTGCTCTCACGCCTAACTAAGGGGACGCCCCCCCCCCAAACTTTGGAACAGAACCAGGGTCTGTGGTCTGTTTCATGTTCTCCACTATCAGATGGTTATGAAAGCAAGTGCTAAGGAAAGAGCTGTCTCTCCATGGTCTTAGGGGTGGCTGTCTTCCTGGCTACATGCTCTCCCTGGGTCCTCTAACACCTAAAAGTGGCAGTCTTGGGCAGCCATTTCTAAGTTACCTTGAGAGGGGGTTGGAAAAGGATAGAGCCAGCAAAACAGGAGGCATAAAAGCTGGGCTTTTCATCTGAGTCCTGAACCACAATCCTATCCTTTTAACAAAAAAGCCAGGCAGCAATGTGTGTTCTCAGCAATTACTTCTGTTTTTCCTGCTGCTCCTTCCTTGGGCATGCTCAGCATTTCCCAAAACACAGCTATTATCATTAGATCTGTTTGGGTTTTCTTTAAGCTTGTTGTACTTGTGTCTGGAACTGCCCTCCTGCAGGACCTTGAACCCTTTATGCATTTAACAGGAAGTTCTGTCTCCTTCTATTGTTTATATTTCCTATGTGGAAGGACTACTGAAAACTATTACTGAATCTCAGCACGCATGGAGAGCTTACCAGTTAGGAAGCCAACTCCCACACAAATAATTACCTCCCTGGCAATTATTAAAAAGCACTATGAGGGACTGCAAGGAGCTAGGGTGCTTTAATTGATAATATATTTTAAGACTGGCCAATGTGTTTACCCTGTCCATCCACAGGTACTGCTGCTTCCTTTTTAAGTCATGTAAGGATATTGTTGGTTTGTAAATTAAGAACAGCTGCTTATACAGCATACTGTGCAACTCTGGACATAAATCAGAGAGAAACTCTGCAGCACTGCTTCTTAGCTCTACTGCCTAGAGAGCAATTAAATAACATGGCATGAATTTCCCCTTCCACTGGCTCGCACATGCATGTACACTCCTTGTAATGCTGTTAAAGAAGTAAAGCCACATCACTGCTGAGTGGCCAAAAGATCGAAGCTTCATTTCAGGAGCTGCATTTCGGAAGCTCCGTATCAGGAGCTCTGGGGCTCCCCTGGATAGCATGAAAGGATGGCCCTACACTAAGTACTGATCTGGGGCTCTGCTTCTGTCAATAGTGGAAACTTCATCCTACTTGGGGAACAATAAAGAATAATAAAGAATAGATTAAGAAAGTCACTATGAAAGCATTCCCAAATCTAGGTGACTCTGCCATACTCTCAAACTTGTTCCTCTTGTGTCAGAGTATGCTCGGGAGGCACTCATCAGGTACACTGAATGGATCCCTGTGACACTTGAGGCATAGATGTGTACACAACACATAGGCATATGACACCCACAGAATACAACTCATGTACGCCCAATGTGCCTTTACACAACACCTACATGCATACATCATGCATGCCTGTACATCCACATACATGAAAATACCACTTCTACAGTGTGCACAACAAATATGCACACACAAGACATATATGCACACCTAAGAGGATGCCAGCACTTCGAGGATTTTCTTCAGAACCTACAACTGCTCATCAGGGCCTCCAACTTTTGTCAGACGAACTGTGGTTATAAATGCAGCCCAAAGCAAAGACACCCTCTCTTTGAACTTATGCTACCTCACCAGAACCAGGGAAGAAATACCTGGAAAGGAGAGACAAGGACCGCTGCTGATGCCTTTGAGGAGACTCGCGCTTCCTAGGAACCAGGGAAACCCTACATCACCCAAATCTCCCGGAGTCATTTTCCCCCACGTCAAGCTGGACTCTCCTCAGCTCACTACTCGTGTCGCACTTACTTCTAGAATTCTCAGTATTCGGGGCCAGGAGCAAGGACCAGTGGTAGAGTGCCTGCCTAGCATGCACAAAGCCCTGGGTTTGATTCCTTGATACCACATACACAGAAAAGGCCAGAAGTGGTGTTCAAGTGGTGGAGTGCTAGCCTTGAGAAAGCCCAGGGACAGTGCCTAGGCCCTGAGTTCAAGATCCAGGACTGGCAAAAAAAAAAGAAATAGAATCCTCAGTATTCGTTCGTCATTTTTGAGAACTGTAGTGGTGTGAAGAAACAGACAACAGAAATGGTCAATGGACAACACTGCATCTGTCTCAACACCACTCTACCCACTGTTTTCACACACCCACTAGCCTCGGCTGACAATGGCCTTGGCACCTTCCTCTTTGACCCTTAACCCCGATGCATCATGGTTCTCACAGCTCCCTTTCCATAGAAACCGCATGGGTTTTTATTTCAAATACTCAATTAAGCACATATAAAATATATCAGCTAACAAGGTGGAATACTGTAACAATAGGAGATAACCAAGGACAGCAAAAGAGATGAGAGATAACACAGTACATCAAGGGCAACAATCACTCATTATATGGCTTTTGTTTCTATATCCTAGAGGTCCTTACATTTAGTGTCATACTATATGGCCTTATTAATTACAATAAAAAGTATATAAAAAAAGAAACCGCATGGTTTTCTTGAATGTCCCTTATCAATAGTAAGAAAAGAAATTATCCCAAATCCCAGAGCCTCAGCCAGCCATCCACTTATAATGCAACAGCAGGCCACATATCCTACATGTGGCAAGCAGGCTGAGGGTACTTGAAAAACAAAGCATAAGGCCCCTGAGGTACACATCCCAAAGACACAACTGTTTTTGTTTCTTTTTTTTTTAAAGAAAAGACATGACTGAAAGAAAAAATGGCCCAGGAGAAGTATTGCAGAAAGTCCACAGAGAGCCCTTGGCAGAGGCGGCCAGCCCTGCAGTCAGCATACCGGACTCAGCAGGTCCTTGGCTTCCTTGTGCCTCAGTTTCTTCATCTGTAAACTGAAGACAAAAATGAATGTCCATCTGTGGGGCTCAGATAAGCATTACTGAAGTACATGCAGAAAGGGGAAACCAGAGGACAGTGCCTGCTGCTCACAGGGCTCATGAGAGCGGCTTTTACCATCATTGCTATAAAATTCACACCCCTGGTTTCTAACTGGCAGCTCAGTCACCTTGGGTTCCAAATCATGTTCAAAAGCTTATATTTTTAAAAAACGTGACATGTTTTTTGAGACTAATTCCATCATGCTCTAGTTATTGGACACTTTCATGTATAAGGCATTGAGAGCCACAAGGCTTCCTCGTTTTAGACTTTACAGCATGCAAGCCTTCATTCTCCCAGTGTTAAAGTAAGACTGGCTACATGTGGAAACATTCAGTCCCCACTAAACCAAAAAACCAAAATGTTTCCTTCCAAGTAGAGAGACAAAAGGCATGGAGACTGGGCATGCCCCTAATGCTGCTTCCAGCCCACCAATCTGACCCAGATGCTGTGGAATCCTCCCCTGTGTTCACACATGACTCCTCAGTGGTCATCAAATACATCTCATGACCCCACAGTGAAGAGGCTAAGGGACTAAGCCCAAGGTGAAGACCATCAAGACCTGACCACCATGGTCTCAGAGGCCTGGGCCTGAAGACCCAGATGTCCCCTTCTCCCACAACCCAGATCCCATAGTAGGTATGCCCTAGTGAGCCCACCATCAAGATGGGCTCTTCCAAGAGTCAGCAATGATTGCATGGATAATGTTGGTGCTGAGGAGTAAAAAGGCATGACAGCTCTGATCATGGAAGCTTGGCCAACCTGGAAGTATCTGAACTCCAGAGAGCAAAGCAGTAAGAGGGCCATGTCATGTCAGCATTGCTCAGATGGGAGCAGTGGGGCTCTGTGAGTCATGACCAGAGTACCAGGCCTGAGTTAGGCACCTGAGTGTCTACTCTATTCACCCTGCATCCTTCCCCATCCAGGGAGGCCACGTGTTAGCTATGTCTCCTTACTCTCTGTCTCTCCTGAAATACCTACACATTTAGCAAACTGAGTAGATATTAATTTGTAAAAGAAATGACAATGAGGCTGCCTCCTAAAGTCTGAGAAGAAACAGATGTTGCTCAGTCCTTGCTTCAAGGCCCTGGCTCTTCTAGTCTGAATAGTTAAAGGATGTCTCATTTTCTTGAGATGAGACAATGGGAAGGGATGAAGGGGAACGGGGCCTGTCACATTCCTTGTGCTTGATGCCTCCTGTGGCTGCTCAGGAAGGAGGCGCCCTGAAAGTTACAGTAGGCTGGATCTTCTAAAATCTGACCACCTGTAGAAGGGACCAGCCATGACACCTGCACTGCTGTGTACCCCACAAGCTATAGCTATAGGCAAGGCTTCTGTCTACAGATTCTTCAGTATTCTAAAAGAGAAGGCATTGACTCTCAAGCTTATCTATTTCTAGTTATTTTTTTCTGACCAAAAATGTTTCAAGATCCTCTCTCTTGTCAAACAACATGACAACTGCTGGAATTCAAGAGTGCCCAGAACCACATCATCCCTGATGGCTCCATCTTTTAAGGGATCCAGAACAGTACAGTTTACATCTGTGTTACCACCCACATAGCAGGCTCATGTAGGACGAGAAGCTGGAGACAGAGTCTGGCAACTGCCGAGGACCTCCTGTGCCAGAGCTCATGGGTGGGGGCTGGGATTTTTGTGATCTCTAAAGCAGACTTCCACAGATGGGTATAGGTGCTTCTTTCATGACAATGATCATCAAAGACTCCCACAGAAAAATTATACCCTGTTCATTACCCTAGAATAACTCTAAAATCACAAAGTTCTGGATTAGACTCTCAGGCTCAACCTACTAGAAAATGATGCTTCGTAACTTGCCAACTTCTTAGACCTCAGTGTCCGACACAGCGATGTCAAAAACGGGCTACTTGGCACCTCACAATAATCTCATAATGCTGTTCTGTGCGACTGAGGATGTAGTTCAGTGGCAAGGCACTTGCCTAGCAAGTGCAGTGCCCTGGGTTCAACTGCCCAGTAACATAAAAGAGAAGATCAAAGTGAATAAATCGATGCCAGTTTTGTTTTATTTTGTTTTGTTTGCATCTCTACCCAGACAGATCCTAATGCTGCTATGTGCTGAAACTGGGACTGTGGACCTGGTTTTCTTATTCATACACACAAGTTTTATGTTCTTAGGATGAAGAACATACTCTAGCCACTGGTACCTGCACACCTAAGTATATTATACTCCCTACATGTCATGAAGTAGGGGAGAAAAACAGCTTAGAGGCCAGTGACAACTACGGATCACCTTTCTTTCTTGCCTAGGATATGAAACATCTCTACCCATCAGATTCACTCAGTACACACTACCAGACCATGAATCAGTAGTTATCTTAGCTCAGATCATGGATCATCTTTCCTTTCATGGCTTCTGTTGAAGTATCCCCTGTTTTATTCCTTCTAGTCTCAAAGGATGTAATGTTTGGGATGGATTATGAAATTTACTTCTTCCTCTCCATGTCCAGTCTGTTTGAAAAGACTTTTTCTGTCTGTCCAGGTTTATTTACCAAGCAACTAACTATATCCTGAAGAAGAGATCCTAGGTAAAGATGTGCACAGTTCCATCTGTTATCCTTGGAGAATAAACTCTAAGACCCTATAATAGACGTCTAATGTCTCAGACAATACCAAGCTCTATCCAGAGCCCAGGATTACTTCCATGAGATAGGCCTAAGAGGCTGGGAGATTGAGGTATGACCCTTCCAGTACTTGCTCCTCACTGAAGAAAGGTCCTGGGGGAACAGACCACTTTCATCTATACTTTAAGCAAGAGATGAAAGTTCACGACCTGAAAAGCCTCTCCTTTGCCTGGATCTTCTGGAAAGAAACTAAAAGAATTAAGCTGTCTGAGCATCAGTACTCTAGTTCATCTGAAGAGGGGAAGGAGGTATATTCTAGTTACTTCATTCTGAGGTAGGAATGTTGAATCTAACCGGTGCCATCTTGGCCATATGGTAGATGATAAGGTATTGGGTTTAACTGGCACCATCTTGTCTTCATGGGAAGTCGTGCCTCCCAGGGGCTGGGCATGGCTGAATTCCTAGAGGCAGGAGCAGTAACTTGGATGATAGATCATTGGACCTGCCAATAATCTCTCAAGCTCCCTGTGACCCTGACCCCTGATCTGACATTATTTAGGCCCAGCCCAGCTCAGGTGCCATGATACCATGCCGCATGTCTCTGTTTTTGTATCATGTCGCCTGTCTTCGGGCTCTTCTCTGGTTACCATAGTGTCCTACTTCAGCCCTCGGTTAGAGCTGATCTGGTTTGTTGGTATTCGTTTTCTGCTTGTTCTTTCCTCTCTTGCTCTTATGGCTCAGTTTTCTGACTGTGTTAAATGTATTTGCAGGGCTGCTGGTCTTTGAGACAGGAGTCCACCATGCAATCACTGGCCTTTTAATAAAGACATGTGATTCGACCTCTCCAAATGTGGCTTCTCTGTTTTCTTGCCATACAAAAATATTTACAAATATTTTTTTGCCAGTCCTGGGCTTGAGCTCAGGGCCTGAGCACTGTCCTTGGATTTTCTCAAGGCTAGAGCTCTACCACTTGAGCCTCAGCACCATTTCCGGCTTTTATTCTGTGTATGTGGTACCGAGGAATCGAACCCGGATCTTCATGCATGCTAGGCAAGCACTCTACCACTAGGCCAAACTCCCAGCCCTGCTTACAAATTTTTAAGGGCAATGAGGGAATAGCCTGAATGCTTAGGCACAAGGAAAGGCTTTGAACTACTTCCTAGGCTATAGAAAGTAAGATCTAGTGCCCAGTAGGCCGTGGGTTTCCGCAGCCTTCAGGGGAGACCACAGGTCAATCATGGTTGAAGGTGGCGACTCCAGCGGCCCCATTACCACATGAAGAACCTGGAGAGCAAGCCTGCCTTACCTTACAGCACCTCTTTCTGGTTCCTTTGAGTTAGGGTCACCTGAGTTACTCATTACTCTTATTTACAAAACCAATTAGCCAAGCACTTTCCCTCCAAGCTCTTCAGTCTCAGAAGCCTAAATGCAGTGTCGTACTGATGACTTTGCTAGAAAAATGCAGTCATAAACTTAATGGGAAGACCTGGCATCCTAGTAATAGCATTCGAGGCTTTTCTACCCTGAGGTTGAGAAGCAGGATAAGAGGATGGAGTCAGAGGCACTGGCCTCTGGCTGCTGTAACAACACTGTGTTCTGTTGGAACCTTATTGCATTGGAGACCTGTGGCCTTTCCCCCTTATTTAAAACAGTAGACTACACCATTTCCATTGATGAATTCTAATATATGTCACATTTAATGCACTAGGATATATATAAACATCTAAAATATCTCTTGTGTAGGAGAATAAACAGTCCCCATAACTGAGAAGGGAGAAGCTCAATTGTCTTTCTGTAACAACGATGGTTGAACTTTCACATTATCCCAGTTCGAAATACTATGCCAATCCATGATAAAAGTCTAGGAGGGTCAATCATGTCTATTGATTCTCAAGAGGTCAATTTTTTTCTTTTTTTTTCCATTTTGTTCTTTTTTTTTTAATGATCATCATTTTTTTATTGTAATTAGTAAAAGGGTTACATGATATTTGCCAGATAGAAGGTGCATTAATTCACATACATTGATACCCTTTCACATGTCTTGGTACCCGTTTCCCTCCACCCCACACCCCCTACCCGTCTTGGTTTTCCCCCCTTCCCTATCAAATTTCAAATATCCAAATACAAATGAATTCAATTTCTCAGATAACAAAGTGAGATACTATACCAATATGAGATAACCAAGGGACAGCAAAGGAGATGAGAGACAACATAGTACATTAAGGACAACAATCCTTCATTATATGCTTTTGTTTCACTATCCTGGAGGTCCTTTCAATTAGCTTCACATTATATGTCCTTATGTATCAAGACTTTGCTCTATTGCAAATCTCTGCTAGGAGAGCCCAAGGTTTCTACTGATTGTGACGAATGAGGGAAACCATTGAGCCTATGTTCCTTTGAGTCTGGCTTACTTCACTTAATATGATTTTTTCTAAGTCTTTCCATTTCCTAACAAATGGGGCAATGTCATTCTTTCTGACAGCAGCATAGAATTCCATTGTGTACAAATACCACAACTTGTTGATCCACTCATCAACTGAGGGACATCTAGGTTGGTTCCATATCTTTGCTATGGTGAATAGTGCTGCAATGAACATTGTTGTGCTAGTGGGTTTAGTATGTCCTTGTTTCTGGGTGGTTGGGTAAATGCCAAGTAGTGGAATTGCTGGGTCATAGGGGAGTTCTATGTTTAGCCTTTTGAGGCACTGCCACACTGCTTTCCATAGTGGTTGAATGAGTTTGCACTCCCACCAACAGTGTAGTAGTGATCCCTCCTGGCCACATCCCCTCCAGCATCTGTTGTCATTCGTTTTCCTGATCCTGGCCATTCTAACTGGAGTGAGGTGGAATCTTAGAGTTGTTTTGATTTGCATTTCTTTTATGACCAGAGATGTTGAGCATTTCTTCATGTGTCTATAGGCCATTCTTATTTCTTCTTCAGAGAAGACTCTTCAAGAGGTCAATTTTTTTCATATATTTTTATTGTAATTAATAGAAGAGTTACATGATATTTGCTAGATAGAAGGTGCATTAATTCACATACATTGATACCCTTTCATCACATGTCTTGGTCCCCATTTCCCTCCCCCCCACTCCCACCCCACATATTGTTTTTCCCCCTTCTCTATCCAATTTCAAATAACCAAATACAAATATATCTGATATATCAGGTAACAAAGTGAGATACTGTAACAATATGAGATAACCAAGTGACAACAAGAGAGATGAGAGATAACATAGTACCTTAAGAACAACAATCATTCATTATATGGCTTATGTTTCTATATCCTAGAGATCCTTTCATTTAGTGTCATCCTATATGGCCTTATGTATCAAGGTTTTGCTCTATTGCAAATCTCTGCTAGGAGAGCCCAAGGTTTCTACTGATTATGACAAATGAGGGAAACCATTGAGCCTAAGTTCCTTTGAGTCTGGCTTACTTCACTTAATATGATTTTTTCTAAGTCTTTCCATTTCCTAACAAATGGGGCTATGTCGTTCTTTCTGACAGCAGCATAGAATTCCATTGTGTACAAATACCACATCTTAACATAGAGCTCCCTTATAACCCAGCAATTCCACTACTTGGCATTTACCCAATCATCCAGAAACAAGGACATACTAAATCCACTAGCACAACGATGTTCATTGCAGCACTATTTACCATAGCAAAGATATGGAACCCCAGATGTCCCTCAGTTGATGAATGGATCAAGATGTCAGTTTTACATGCACATCCAATTCAGCAAGGTATATGAACTAAGGAACATACAAAACGGCATGTGTTTTTGTACATGGGGCTGTTTCAGCTCTAGGCATGTCCAGATGGACAGCACTGGAATCGCAATAGTGTTTAGGGCGATCTCAGCATGGAGAGACAGATTGCGGCTTGCTGTCTAGAAATTTGAAGTGATTCTCAAGATTATTTGAATAGGGTATTTGCCTCTTTATGTCTAAAGATATCCCTTGCATTAATCAACAGAAGCTTATCCAATCCTGAGTGTCTACCAACACACAAACATCTATACTGATCATTAAAATGAGTTCTCAGACTATAGACCTATTTCTTTGATGAACACTGATGCAAAACTTCTCAACAAAATACTGGCCAACCGTCTACAACAACTCATCAAAAAAATTATACTCTATGATCAAACAGGATTCATCACAGGGAGGCAAAGCTGGTTCAACATACGCAAATCAATTAATATAATTCAACACATCAACAGGAGCAAGGACAAAAATCACATGATTGTCTCAATAGATGCAGAAAAGGCAATTGACAAGATCCAACACCCCTTTATGTTAAAAGCTCTGGAGAAACTGGGAATCCATGTAACATAAAGGCTGTGTATGACAAACCCACAGCTAGTATTATACTTAATGGCGAAAAGCTAAAGCCATTCCCTCTAAAATCAGGAACGAGACAAGGATGCCCACTCTCTCCACTCCTCTTTAACGTAGTATTCGAATTCCTAGCCAGTGCAATAAGGCAAGAAGCAAGCATAAAGGGATCCTAATAGGGAAAAAGGAAGTAAAACTTTCCCTCTTTGCAGATGACATGATTCTGTATTTAAAGAATCCTGTAGACTCTACTCCTAAGCTCCTTGAGCTGATTCAAAACTTTGGCAGGGTAGCAGGGTATAAAATTAACCCTTAAAAATCAACCATCTTCCTCTATGCCAACAGTGAGAGGAACGAGGCAACAATCAGGAAAGCAAATCCTTTTGCAATAGCTTCAGAGAAAATAAAGTACCTAGGAATTACCTTAACTAAGAATGTAAAGGACCTTTTTGATGAAAACTTTAAAACCTTGAAAAAGGAAATTAAAGCAGAACTGAGGAAATGGAAAAACCTCCCATGCTCCTGGATTGGAAGAATCAACATCGTGAAAATGACAATCTTGCCCAGGGCTATCTACAAATTCAACGCAATACCCATTAATATCCCAATGTCATTCTTTAAAGAAATAGAAGAGGCAATCCAAAATTTCATATGGAATAATAAAAGACCCCGTATAACAAAAACACTTCTTAGCAGAAAGAACAGCACAGGAGGAATTTCAATTCCAAACTTTAGACTCTATTACAGAGCTATAATCATCAAAACAGCTTGGTACTGGCACAAGAACAGTCCTGAAGACCAATGGAATAGAACTGAGGACCCAGATATTAAACCACAGATCTATGGCCACCTAATCTTTGACAAGGGAGCCAAAAAAAATAGAATGGAAGAAAGACAGCCTCTTCAACAAGTTGTGCTGGCAGAACTGGTTAAGTACCTGCAGAAAACTAAAGTTGGATCCTTCTTTGTCACCTTGCAGTAGAATTAACTCCAAATGGATCAAAGACCTGGAGGTAAAAGCTGACACAGTGAAAACTTTACAAGAAGGAATAGGAGATACACTAGGCCTCCTTGGCACAGGTCGAAACTTTCTTAATAAGGACCAAGAATCACAACAAATCAGAGAAAGGCTGGATAAGTGGGACTGCATTGAACTGCAGAGCTTTTGTATGGCAAAGGACATAGCTGGTACATTAATTAGGAAGCCTACAGAATGGGAGAAGATCTTCACCAACCACACAACAGATAAAGGCCTCATATCTAAAATATATCAACAGCTCAAAAAATTAAATCACCCCAAAACTAATCTCCCAAGAAACAACCATCCCATTAAAAAATGGGCCAAAGACTTAAAGAGAGTCTTCTCTGAAGAAGAAACAAAAATGGCCTATAGACACATGAAGAAATGTTCAACATCTCTGGTCATAAAAGAAATGCAAATTAAAACATCTCTAAGATTCCACCTCACTCCAGCTAGAATGGCCAGGATCAGGAAAACAAATGACAACAGATGCTGGAGGGGATGTGGCCAGGAGGGATCACTACTACACTGTTGGTGGGAGTGCAAACTCGTTCAACCACTATGGAAAGCACTATGGCTGTTCCTCAAAAGACTAAACATAGAGCTCCCCTATGACCCAGCAATTCCACTACTAGCCATTTACCCAATTGTCCAGAAACAAAGACATACTAAATCCACTAGCACAACAATGTTCATTGCAGCACTATTCACCATAGCAAAGATATAGAACCAACCCAGATGTCCCTCAGTTGATGAGTGGATCAACAAGATATGGTATTTGTACACAATGGAATTCTATGCTGCTGTCAGAAAGAATGACATTGCCCCATTTGTTAGGAAATGGAAAGACTTAGAAAAAATCATATTAAGTGAAGTAAGCCAGACTCAAAGGAACATAGGCTAGGTGGTTACCCTCATTTGTCATAATCAGTAGAAACCTTGGGCTCTACTAGTAGAGATTTGCAATAGAGCAAAACCTAGATACAAAAGGCCATATAGGATGACGCTAAATGAAAAGACCTCTAGGATACAGAAACAAAAGCCATATAATGAGTGATTGTTTTCCTTAATGTACTATGTTATCTCTCATCTCTTTTGCTATCCCTTGATTATCTCATATTGTTACACTATCTTACTTTGTTATCTGATATATTGGATATATTTGTATTTGGTTATTTGAAATTGGATAGGGCGGTGGGGAAAACAAGATGTGGGGTGGGGGTGAGGGGAGGGAAATGAGCACCAAGACATGAGAAAGGGTATCAATGTATAGGAATTAATGTACCTTCTATCTGACAAATATAATGTAACTCTACTATTAATTACAACAAAAATATATGAAAAAAATGAGTTCTCAGATGGTCACTAGCATTCACTGTAAGAAGCACCTAAGTGGGGCCTGCTGGAGCTCTAGTATAATGTATTACCCCACACATATACCCAAAGAGGGGAAACAAACTAGATGAATCATTTTGTGGCTCACACCTAGTAACCTCCATTTGAGAATGGAGAATTACCACAATACAAAGCAAGAGCTAGAAGTAGCACATGCCTGACACCAGGCCCATCTCATCCTTTAGCTTCACACAGTCTGTGATCTGTACAGTCTCAAAGACATCCCTACTCTTCAAAGGAAGTGAGCTTACCAGAGCCACAACCCAACACAGCACTCAAGATCCTAGAGTATTTCCTAAACTTAAGAGGTTGGACAGAAAGTACCTGGTAATGCTCTGATCCTGCCCATAGGGCTCCTGACACCTGTGGAGCTGGACCTGGCACTGTACCAACTGTGCCGCTAATCTCAAGTACCCAGCTGCCTGTTCCACTGGAACCTCATGGAGTATCCACACTAGCCTCTCAGGTCCAGTGATGCAAACTGTTGCCACAAGAGAGGCAATGCTAGGGAAGAGGCAGATACACCAAGCACAGGGGACTGGTAAGACAGCAGAGGGCATGTAGGAAGCTAAGCATTTACCCGGTATCTCCTCTTAAGGTCATGTGCCCTCAGATTTTAATCACTTTCCAAACTCTTCCCTGTGGGAGCTAGGAATGTGCTAGCACAGTGTCAGAAGTAAAGGCACACAACTCTCAACTCTTGCAAGCAGTAAGTCAGGCATTTCTATGTGCTTACGCATGGATGTATTGAACTCTCTCAGCAACCCAGTGTAAGACTATCTCAACTCATTTTACAGATGGGAATGCTATAGTTTGAATGCTAAGTGTTCTCCACACTGGAAATTTGGTCCCTAGCATGGTGCTACTGGGATATGGTGGATCATGCAAGAGGCAGGCTAGTGGGAGCACCTTACACTACTTTTCCTCAAAGGGGATCATATGGGCCTGGTCTCCTGTCTTCCTCATGTTGTTGTTTCTGGCCATGAAGTGAGAAGTTTTGCTCTCACCACATTGTAATGTCTTACCATAGGAGCAAAAAAGACAAGGCCAGCTAATCATGGACTGAAACCTCCTAAATAGTGACCCAAAATAAACCTGTACTCTTTATAATCTGGTTATCTCAAATTTTCATTATAGTGACAGAGAAACCTAGGCAAAGAGAGGAAAGTAACTTCTGCTGTTTTGCTCAGTTAGAAATTATGGCAGTGGTATTGAGACACGAGCTTGAAGCTACCCTGCTACTGAGCATTAAAGTCTTTAGAAAGGCAGATCCACTCCTTCAGTTCAAATAGCTGCTGTTCTGGAGTGGGAATTTTGAGGCTATAAAATACCAGCAGAAGAAATGTTTTACTTTATCTGATCCTCTAAGTATCTTTACTGGTACAGTTAGGGCAACAGTCATACTGGCTTGGGAGAACCAGAAAATGTACCTTTTCCCGACAAATACAGAGTCAATGTGACATGAATGGTGCCTATCTCCTGAGCTCTTCGGTGGGTAATACTGTACAACCACATGTGGCAATCCTAAGAGCTGCAGGAGAGGATTTAAAGGTATGATGATTTGGAATCAAGAAAACTGCAATTAAGACAAAATGGTCACATGTAATTTGTGGTTTCTATTCCTTAAGTAATTATTTCCTTAAATTATATATTATAACTCTGTATGTGTCAATCCAGACAGCAATCCTTATCTCTCAGTCAAAAAGCAAGCCATGATCTTTAGTGGGCTCAGTGGTTTAATAATCACATATACTTTGTTTTGTTTTCCAGGCAGCCAATTCTTTTCCAATGGCCCAGATACAACCAATTTTTCTCAAAACTCTAAACACTGCCCAGAGCACAAGTTCAAGCTGAGAGAGTTTCAAATTAATGAGTCAGAACATACCACCTAACATCTGAAATCTAACACAAAACTTAGGCTTGGGCAATACTGCTATGGCTAGGGAGGAAACAAGTTACATTTCTGGGAAATGTTGCAATTGGACAAGTAAAGTTCTCTCCTGCAATGCTGACTTCCTGAAGTCACCAGAACACAGCCAATCCTGGAGCCTCTTGGCTGTGAACCTTCCTGCCATCCACTCGAAACAAACCAATTAAACAACCCCATCAAATTTAAAGGTCAAACAAATAAAAAACAAACACCAAAACAAATGCATTTTTTTCTTTCAAAGATCATTAAAAAAAACAAAAACCAAAAAAATAGGTGACTGGCTAGTTCCCAGGCTTAGCACTGGGAGACCCTATCTCAGGGAACCCCTCTAATTAGAAACACTAGATAGCTGGCCAATCCATGAAGCCCGCAAAGCCTTGTACAAAGATACACCACCCTGGTTGGATACTCAGACAACCTCAGGAGGCAGTTTCTATATTTTAAAAATTTATTCTTATACTCCTGAAATCTAATTGTCTGCTACTACGAGACCCTGTAAACTCTTGAGATTAAATCTTTTGTTAGTAGCTTTGCATTACTATAACAAAATATCTAAAGCAAATATTTCATAAAGAGAAAAGGTACATATTTCCAAACATTAATAATTGAAGTAAGAATTTTTTAAGAGTTGAATTTACTTGAATTTACTCCTCAAAACAGACTTGACTTTTTGTCTGACCTAACCAAACACTGGCTCAAGAGCTAGAGTACTAACCTTGAGCCAAAAAAGCCAATCTAGAGCACAGGCCTTTGTTAAGAAGAATCATCAGAAACTGGTAACAGAAGCTGAAGATGAAAAGGAATAGAAATGTTAGCCTCTGAGGATAAACAGGACCACATGTCACCTTTATAAATTCAGTAGAGGGAGGGGGTTTTAAATAATATATAAAATGAAAAGTGTGGAAAGGGAAAAGACTGATATAATTGATTTTTATTACATTTAACTTCTATCCATCCAAAATTAACACATATAAACATGAAATAATTAATATTCAGAAAATTAAAGAATCTCTATCATCATAAAAAGTCAACATCCAAAAGCAAAACAGACAGGGGTTACTGGAGTAATCTGCAAAGTAATGGACTCCCGTTAATGCATGGACCCTGGAATTCAGCCTCTGAAAGTTTTATTTTACATTGGCTCTAGCATTGGACTTGGCTTTGGCCTAAGAGTCAACAATTATTATGCTATCAGAGGCTTCAAGAGTGCTTGAACATTTGGAGTTTGCTTATTCTTGAATTCTCAAGAAAGAAGGTTCTTTTAGAACCTTCAGTTTACCACAGGAAAGTCAAATTCCCTAAAGGACAGAAAAACATGTAGAGAAGGGCCCCAACCATTCTTTCTATTCCAGCAACCCAAAGAATACACACAATGGTGTGGCCAGGACTTTGGCTTAGTGCTAGAGTGCCTCCTAGCATGCACGCAGACCTTGGTTCGATTCCTCGGTACCACATACATGGAAAAAAGCCGGAAGTGGTGCTGAGGCTCAAGTGGTAGAGTTCTAGCCTGGAGAAAATCCAAAAACATTGCTCAGGCCCTGAGCTTAAGTGTAGGACTGGAAAAAAAAAGAATATACACCATGGTGAGCTAAATAACTAGAATTTATTGGAGGCCTTCTCAGTTCTGAATGTTTTGCTATGCAATGCATGCTGAGAGAGGGGGAAAAAAAACAAAATATGTTCTCCTTCATTGGCAATCAGAAACTAGCAAGAAGTAACATAATCTATCTGTGTGTGGATATAACCTAATCCTGTTCTCTTTCTTTTTTTTTTTTTTCTAGTCCTGGGCTTGGGCTCAGGGCCTGAGCACTATCCCTGGATTTTCTCAAGGCTAGGGCTCTACCACTTGAGCCACAGCACCACTTCTGGCTTTTTGCTATGTATGTGGTACCGAGGAATCGAACCCAGGTCTTCATGCATGCTAGGCAAGCACTTTAACCACTAGGCCAAACTCCCGGCCCCTCTATCTTTCTCTCTTTCTCTCTTTCTCTTTCTTTCTTTCTTTTTCTTTCTTTCTTTCTCTCTTTACCAGTCCTGGGAATTGAACTCAGGGCCTGGGCATTGTTCTTGAGCTTTCTCAAGGCTAGTGCTCTACTGTTTGAACCACAGCGTTTTCTGTGTATGTGGTACCAAGGAATCGAACCCAGGGCTTCATGCACTCTAGACAAACACTCTATCTCTAAGCCATATGCCCAGCCCCAACTTTATGCGTTGTAAGAAGATAAACAGAAGCCCAAGGAAGTTCAGTAATTTGTAGGATAGAATCACTGTCCTAGAGGTGAAACTGAAATTTGAACACAGGTATTGTGGTTTCAGACATCCAGCCCTTTTCCACTTTGGCATACTATGTGTTTTGTGAATGAAGTGGCTTAGCAACTTTCATTAGAGTGACATAATTTTCTTCCCTCAAAGGTTTCCTGAGTCCAGTTAATAATGCGAAAGGTTGAATTAAGTAGTCTGGATCCCTAGCCTAAGAGACCTCAACCTTAGGGGCTTTACAAACTCCATAAAAGACTCTACAGTTCTTTGAGGCAACTTTCAGCCAGAAAAATCTGAAGATCAAACGGTTACAGCAAAACAAAAAAAAGATTTACAAGGAGTTTTCTGTCTTGTTTCATATACTCATGGCGGCGAACTTTGGAGTGAGATCTTATGAATCTGGTCTCAGTTTAAGACGTAAGTATCTGTACACATGCAAAAATCTTGAGGCCACTTTATAGAGTCTTAAATTTGTTTTCTCAGAGCCCACATTCTTATAGTTTAGGAGGGGAATTAGTCCAAGAAAACAAAAATAAATTTATGTGAAACTTGATCTGTGTAACATGAGGGTAGGAATGGGAGGGGGAAGTGGAGAAGAACAAAGAAAGGGGTGACACTGACCAAGAGGCACTGGACTCATAACCTGAATTGTGGAATTATAACTCCTTCGCACAACTACTTAATGATAACAATCACAAAACAGTAACAACTATTATTATAATAATTTACTTGTGATTACAGATCAACATTTCAAAAGTCACATCGGAAGAACTAATGCGCATGTGTCTGAGTATCCAAACGGAAACCACCACAAGGAAGCATCCTAGCGCTGAGGGAGAAGCCCAGGGACAGTGGAAGCAGATGCAAAAGAAATGACCACAACCCTAGGTTGCCAGTGGACAGACCATGTCAGTGGGTAGCTTTGTCTCTCTTTTGTGAAAATCACAAAGAGCCAACAGGATGACCTAAAAAAGACAGGGTTCCTATGCCCACTTCACGAGCACAGCTGTGAGCACAGAGCAGGTAGAGGAGCTTCCAGAAAGACGGTCCCTTCCTCCTACTGCTATGATCTGAACATCCAGAGCTAGAGGCAGCATGGGCCCTGTGCAGACGGCAGGCATCAGCACCAAAGGCTAAAAGGGCTAATGTCACAGGACTACAGGATCCAATCCAACTCCACACACACCTGCTCCAGGACTGGAACCGAAGGGCAAACAAGGCCAGCAGACCATGACTGCTTCTGTGTCCACATCACACAAAATAGGACCCCTTGTGATGGTGGAAGAGGTGTAAGGAACAATCCCTGGCTTTGGCAAAGAGATGTTGTTCTACAGTTTCCCCTTAAGGCTAGTGGGGTCTTCTCTGGGCCTCAGGCTGCTTTTAGGCCCAAGAGACTCCTGTTTCTAGAGGCTGTGATGATACCATTCTAATTTCCTGTCTGTTACCTAACAGCAATTCTGGGAAGAAGCTTTCTTCCCAACTGGCATGCTCACATATTACTTCAATCCATTTATTCCTATAAAAACTATTAGGGCAAATGGCTCTCATCTTCAAAACCTAGTTCCACATATCTTACCACCCTATAAATTAAATTTCAGTCTCATATTTGACATTTATTTTAGGGTATTTCCAATGCATTCACCAGTGCTGGTGGTTTTGCCAAAAGACTTAATTGTGTGTTTATTTTTCTATTAGTACCAGAGGTTTATATATCGCCACAAATTAGCCATATGCGTCACTTTGCTAAATTGCTGCTAAATGTAAAATGTGCACATTTTCCTGAGAAAGCTTTTCCTATCGTGTCTTGCTTCTTAAATGTGTGCTTCTTAAATGTTTTATGCTCCCTTTACATTTTTTGTGTAGCTCTGATTAGGATCGATTGTCTTGCAGAACATAAACAGTATGCATTCTTCCAACAGTCCAAGAAAAAAAAAACCCAGAAAAATAGCTCAATGAAAACCTACAGTTCATGGAAAACAATTTTTATCACAATTTCAGGCGAAGAGGACAGAAGAAAAAATATCCTCCCCATAATTTCCCACTGAAGTGTTTAACAATCAACAGAAACAGCAGGAACTCTTCCTTGTGAACACAGCCTAGACTGCTGGAACCGATTCTACAAATGTTCTGACCTGCTCAACCATGTACTCCTTCACTCACTGTCATTCATTCATGCTAGCTTGTTTATTCCCTCATGTATTCACATGTTCATCCACTTATTTATGCACTCATTCATGGCCACTTACTCATCCATTCACTCATTCACTTCCTTCTCCATTCATTCAGTTACTCACTGAGTCAGATATTCACTTGTTCTTTCATTCATTCACCTATTCACTCACTCATTCAGTCACTTAATCATTTATTCAATTACCTTTGACTCACTCATTCTTTTATTTTCATTCACTCATTGGTTCATTCATGTGCTTATCTGTTAAGTTGCCATTCATTCACTCATCCAGTCACTCCTTCACTCACTAATCCCTCCATTAATGTCTCTCCTGTCTCTGATAAGTCCAAAGGTTTTTGACAGTCTAGGACTAAGAAGTATGAAAAGGATGGGAAAGAAACTGTCCCTGCTTTAAGTGGTTTGAGTCCAGTGAAGAATAAATATGTATACAATAAATATCACATGAAAAGTTATCAACACTATACTGTGGGAAAAGAGAAGGGCAGTAAACTCTAACCAGGTCACTGTGGGAAACTAAACTATGTTTCCATAGAGATAGCATTTACACTAGCTCCTTGAAGATAAGTAAGATTTCAGTCTGAAAGGCAGAGGAATGGGAGGGTGTAACAAGGTCATCTTACATGCCCTCTTCTACTCTGTCTATGGCTTCCTCCTTCCTCCCCCGTCTTCTGGGCATAAGCCACAGTCACCAATGTGTCATCATCTCACTTAACCTCATTGCCAGTTTTCCTGTCTAGGTGTATTCCTCTCTTGGTGTCCACGACTAGATCACGTCCTGGCCTTCCCTTACTACAGTGACTGTTTCCCTCCCTGTACTTGTATGTTGACAGTTGTTGTTGCAGAATGTGTTCATGACCTCTCTCTAGCGTCTCCTCTAGCCTTATAGCTTCAAGTGCCATCTCTGTATAAGCTGAAGATAGTTCAAATCAGTACATTGTTAAGCATAGAAAAAGGAGGGCCAAGATGTGGCTCAAATGTGTAGTGCACCAATCTAGCAAACACAAGGCCCTAAGTATGGGAAAAATTAAATAAAATAAAAATGGAAAGGGATGTTTTAATAATTGTCTGGATGATGGATATATTCAAGGACTGTCCTGGAAAAACAAGAACATGTGCTCATCTTTTATAACTGCATTGACTTCAA
The DNA here is from genome assembly GCF_031878675.1 of Megascapheus bottae. Lineage (NCBI taxonomy): Eukaryota > Metazoa > Chordata > Mammalia > Rodentia > Geomyidae > Megascapheus > Megascapheus bottae. The sequence goes on from NC_143515.1 coordinate 693,684, forward strand.
CAACCTACAGTGTCTCTAGCTTGTACAGCCACTTGACTGTTGGGCATCTCTAATGTCTTAACCTTCACAGGCTCCAATTAGAACCTTTTATATTCCCTTTGAATATTCACCCATTTTTCAAACTTTGGTAAATAATGTTAGTATCTATCCAGCTGCTAATGTCATAGCTCTAGGCTCTGTCCTCAGTTTATCCTCTGTATGACAATACGACCTGTTAACCTAGCAAGCCTTCAATTTGTCTACTAAGTTCCATCTCTGCTATTTTAGGCCACTCTGTCATCATTGTTTCTTGCTAAGAATACTACCATCCATCACCTCTGGTGTTGTTTTTTCCATGTACATAGCTAGCAGGAGCTTTCTAAAACAAACCAGAGCATACATTTCCTGATCAAAGTCCTCTAGTGATGCCACAGGGCTCTGAAAGCAGAGCCCCAGCACCTTCCCTAGGTTGTAGAAAAATCTGGGCTTCCATGTCATTCCTTGAGAACACTGGTGCTTTCCTATCTTCAGCAACTATCTTAGTAACTATGCAACTCCTGAACTTCGCTGACTGGCTGTTTTTCACCATCCATATCTTCAGATCTCACCCAAAACACTATACCTTTTTAAATGACCTTGCTGGTGTAGTTTAGATCTGAAAAGTCCCTCAAGTGCCTGTGTCTTTGAGCACTACTGGAAGGCAATGGGACCTTCAAATAGTAGAGCCTAGTGGGAGGAAGTTAGGTCATTAGGAGCATGTCTTTAAAGGGGACATTGGGATACCAGTGTCTCCTCTCTCTACTTCCCTGCTGCTACTGCACATATTCCCAGTATGACATATTGTTTCACCACTGAGTCAAGCAACAAAGAACGCGAAACAGCCATGGGTAGAAACCTTGGGTAGAACTATGAGCCAAGATATACCTTCCTTCCTTTTAATTAATTAATTCCAGGTACTCACCACAGCTATGAAAAGCTACCCTTGTCATTTAGCCACCAATGTAAAAATAGTTACTATGCCATTTTCCACTGTATTGTCCTAGAGTACTCTTTCTCTGTCTGCCCTTTTCCCCTGGCTGATTCTCTTCAATAAATATTAAATTGATGGTCTCCCCAATTAGAATGTAAATTCTTTGAAAACATAGACATTTTCTTTCTCATTCTCCATCACATATTTGATGCAAGGAAAATGACAGGCACTTGACAGGCTAGCATAAGTAGCTGGTAAGTGGATGAATAGGAGCCAGAATAAAGATAGCCCTGAGGTGCAACATATACTTGACAGGTTTGGAGCCAGGGTGCACACAATATGATATACTCTCAGGATCATCACTGATCAGAGATCTGTCATTTACTGGGGACATCTTCTGAGGGTGGTCTGTTGACTTCTCATTCTGTGTCCTAAACTAGACAGACAATGCCATCCTAAGATCCCCAATAAAATGTTTGTCAGAACTCTTGAGGCCCTTGTAAATGAAGATAACTTGACTGTCTGTGATTCAGTGTCATCTCACTAGCTTTGAGAGATCAAATAGCCTACCACCCTACAGCAGTGGGGACAGGCAATCTCCTCCTCCTCACACACCACAGTACTCTGGACATCATGCCTACAATAGTCTCAAGTACCCAGAATTACAAATATGTGAGTTTTCAAAGTCTCACTCAGCCTCTCTGAGAGACAAAATTCCCTTTGGCCACAATTTCTGATTTCCTAGTGCTTCTCTGTAAGATCTTCTGAGATTTATTCCAAAGCGGTAAACAGAAATGACAGAAAGTAAAAAAAAAGGCCATAATTCCCTCAGCTGACTGGATACCTTTCTACAGGTCTGACTGACCTCCAGTGGCCTGAATGTTCTTAGAGGTGTCCCAGCTGTCTAAGCAGGCCACTGAAGCCGACTATGCTTGAATCTCTTAAGTTAAGCACAACCCAAATGTGGAAGGGGTAGAAGTTAAGACAGGAAGTCTCTTCCTTCAATCAGGGCATCAGGGCACGGTGATCAATGCAAAAACACAAGGCTTCATCCATGGCCTATACCTTTCACTTCTGGTCCTCTAGCAGCCATTAGTGCCAGGATCTGTATGGCCTAGTCACAATCTTTTCCTCCGAGAGTCAAGTTCTAGACATATACCACATAAGTGACCATCTATAAAACATGACAGCTCATATGAAGAGTAGTCTTCAGCACTGCTGCCAGCAGACACATCAGGAACCTTTGGAGGTCTTGTGCCTAGTCTTCAGAGCAATGGCATTAGAGTCAGTGGAGGAGACAGAGTCCTCGAGGCTGTCAGGACTCCCTACTGACTCCTGTCACAGTTGAAAACTCTGGGAGAAGGAGACATGTGAGATGAGACAGAAGCACAGATTCAAGAAGAAATGGCTCCTTCAGAGAAAAGGGAAGGGAGACAAAAGAAAGGCTCCCATGTGATGAGCTGTTTATGCCATATTTTTATATGAAATTCAGTGCCAGCTAAGTGCCAGTGGCTCACCCCTATAATTCTAGCTACTTAGGAGGCTGAGATTTATAGATCATGGTTCAAAGCCAGCCCAGGCAAAACAAAGCCATAAACAAACAAAACTATGAGATTTTTGTCTCGTAAAAAAAGAAATCTAGAAGTAGAGCTGTTGTTCCAGTAGCATAGTATCATCCTTGAGTGGAAAAAGCCAAGGGAGAACATGAGGCCTTGAGCTCAAACCCCAATACCGGCACACAGAAAAAAGGGTCAGTGCTGCCAGAAAAATTCCTGTAGTCTGAGGCAGACTGCTCAAAGGATCAGGCAGAAAAATGAGCTATGAAGTCAGTTCCTGGGCATAAAGGGCTTCGGGTCCATGAAGAATGAAAAGATTCTGAAAGAAATGAGAAACATATACACAGAGAAAAACAAAACTGAGGAATTCCAAAGCCAAACAGGAAAGAACGTCAGGGGCTGGGGAGAATGTTGGTAAAAGCCACATAGAGAATCTGGTGAGGGGCAAGCAGGATGCAGTAACAAGGGCCCACAGGCCTTTACTAGCACATCTGATGGAATGCAGTGAATGAGGCAAACCTGAGGGCTTTGAGAATCAAGGTGTCAAGGAATACAAAGAAATGGTGATGTTTAAGCTGGGTACTGTGGCTCAATACCTGTAATCCTAGCTACTCCAGAGGCTGAGATCGAAGTTCAAAGCCAGCCCCAGCACTACAAAGCCTTGAGACCCTTACCTCCAATTAATCATTAGAAAATAGAAGTGGGGCTATGGCTCCAGGGGTATGGTAGTAGCATTGAGCCAAAGAGCTCAGGGACAGCACCCAGGCCCAGAGTTCAAGCCACATGAACCACGAAAGAAAGAAAGAAAGAAAGAAAGAAAGAAAGAAAGAAAGAAAGAAAGAAAGAAAGGAAGGAAGGAAGGAAGGAAGGAAGGAAGGAAGGAAGGAAGGAAGGAAGGAAGGAAGGAAGGAAGGAGGGAAGGCAGGCAGGCAGGCAGGCAGGCAGGCAAGAAAGGAAGAGAGAGAGAGAAAGAAAGAGAGAGAAAGAAATGGAGATATTTAAATCTGATTTTCTACCAACAACAACAACATGTATAGAAGCTCATCATGGGAAATTTGAAATGATACAAAGAAGGTATCTCTAAAATATATATATACACACACACACACAGCATTGAAAGCTGGGGAATTGAGGAATCTCCCACATGAATAACCCTGATTTCATGCCCAATTGCCCTAATACCCTTCCATCATTTGCAGTGGTTTAGCAGTATGGCTAATTTCTTTATCAATACATTATTTTACAAATATTCTTAGGATGAACTCACTTTTCAACTAGCAGAAGTACTTGCTTGTCTCATCCTCTTGTTATGATTGATAAGGTATTAACTTCATCACTGACATCATGTTAAATATCTTTGATCTGTTTGTTAGACAATAAGAGCTCTCTTTTTAGTGTTTATTATAGGTCGCTTATTTTAAATATTTACCTTAAGGAATTCTTCTTCTGATACTCTCTAAAGTTCTAGAAAAGGAAGTGGTTTGTTTAGATGTGAATTATAACAAGGAGGGGGAGAAAGAAGAGTCGGCATAGAAGTAGGGAAGGGGACCATGTCTCTAGTAAGGAGAGTAGCCCAAGAAAGCGGACACAAATTTGCAAGAGAAGTTAACAATTCTAGCATTTTGAGAGAACAGAAATAATTAGGAATGGTCTCCAAAGGACATAGGGAAGAAAGGAGGATGAAAGCTTTCAGATCCAATGACCTCTAGGATTTGTATGAAATGATCACACTGGTTCTGAAGAAGACTACAGATGCTATAGATTGGAAACCAGGAAACCTCTACAGTGAGTGAACAAACCATTAGCTTTAAGTCAAGGCACTGTTGGGCCCGATCAAGGAGTATTTCCATAGCTGAAACCTCTAGTACAGCATGATTTTGTGTACAGGGAACTGAGGCCCAAAGGTGTTATCTGGGCAGCCCATGACTCACCAAAGAAATGACAAAGGCTACAACATCAGTGTGATTCATCATATGCAGCACCAACCCCCAGAACTCAGAATACAACTAACAATGAGAGTTGGCCTGGGCTGAGTGGCCTCTGCAGAACAAATGAAATGTTCATTCTTATTAGTAGTCCCTTCCAGAACAGCCTGGTAGACGCTCCAGAAAGTATTTCTGGAGCCTGCACATTAGCACAGCTTCCATTAATTGAGTGTCTCTTCTCCTGCAGGACACTTTATCCAAATCCTGCAATTTTGGAAGACGCTATGACACAGTGACTTAGGTGCATGCATATCACTAGTATGGAAAGGCAAGTGGTCATGGGAATCTGCAGATGTGAGACATACACAGGGCTACCCGCTTCTCCTCACACGTGGCTCTGTTTAATCCACTGCACGGGACCTCAGAGCACTCAATTCTCTTAAAGACTGTGCCCAACTAAAAATGGCAACCAGCACCTTCCTTTGCCTCTGTATCTTCTCTATCTTCCTGAAAGGTCAAACCTGGCCCCCTTACAAGTCTTGTGTTGGCAAAAAAAAAATGTTGTTTGCACACTAACCAAATTCCCCCATCAGATTTCAAAGCCAAACAAACTTCTTCAAAACAGCATCATTCGTTTGATCTGAAAAATATTTACTTGATGGGAGAAGAAAAGGCTGAGTTAAACTTGCAAAGTGTATCCTCCTTTTTGAGTAAGGAAAAAGAAACGACTATTTTGGAAACAATCCATTGAACCTTAGAGCAAAAATATCCACTTAGGCCACCAGAAACACACAACAGCCTCTCTTCCAGGAGCCCTGAGCATACCTAGGGCACTTGGGAAACCCAAGCTGCTGTTGTATTTCATCACATATGATTCTGCTCAGTTACATTTACCACCCCAGCACCATGCCAGTACCCACGGGATACAGAACAAAAAGACTGTAGATGCCAACCTGACAGCACTTGTAGAACTCTTGAGTCTTGGGATGCTCAGAAGTGTCCTCTTTCTCCGACTCTCTCCTCTTCCTTCTCTACTTTCTTGCCCTCTCTCCCTGTCACCCTCCCAATCCCCTCCATAGGGGTACACATGCAGAGTCATATTACATCAAACCCTTATTGAAGCCCGGGGAAGTTATTTATTTTGACTATGATTATCATTATCCTGGCTTTGTACCCTCTACAATAAAAAACAATAGAATCAAAAATCCTCTCCCTGTCTCCCCTCTGCCTTGCTCTTCATCCACTGACTCTTGTCCACCACTAGTACAGGGCTGCACTCCTGACTCTCCTGGGACAGAGCAGAGGAGCTATTGCAGGGCTGGGCTGTAGCCTTTGATCAGGAGCTGCCCTGATGAGTAGCTGAACAGCCACTGGGGATGAACGACCACCTGAAGAGAAGGCTAGCTACAGGACGAGAGCCTTCCCAGCATGCTGTGGAGTGAGGTGTCTGCAGGCTCTCTCTTTTCTCTTTAATCACACCTGGGGTTTAAGAAACTCTGAAGCTTTGTGGCAGTAATGAGAAGAGGAAATGTACTTTCTCTAGAGAGAGCATATATATATATATACGCATGTCTATACATATATGAATGTGTATATGTATATGTATATATGTAAATCCATACATATGTGTATTTACGATACATACATTTATATATCTATGTATGTAATATATTTATATATAAAATGCTTATTTATTTGTGTTTCTTTCTTTATTTGTGTATGTGCAGTACTAGGGATTGAACTAAAGGCTTGGTCACTGTTCCTTAGATATCACTGCTCCAGGCTTGAAACCTACCACATAAGCTACAACTCTTCTTGGGGCTTTAGGTAGTTAATTGGAGATAAGATTCTCACGGTCTTTCCTGTGAGGCCGGCTTTGAACCTGGATCCTCAGATTTAGTCTCCTGAGTAGCTAGGATTATAGGTATGAGTCACCACAGCCTGGCTTCCCCCTGTATTTTCTAATATGCAATATAATGATGCCACACAATCTATTGATGTGCTTCCCATGAAGCAGAGCATTCTTCAGTCTCTAGGGGGTGGGACTGTTCTATCTAGAGTTTATACAGACTCCCCACTGCACCACTGGGCTCCCCAAGCTTGAGGGTGGACTCATCCACAGCTTAGCCACATGCCAAGAGAGCTCCTTTGTTTTCTACTTTTTTCCTACCTTCAAGCAGCCACCACATGTATGGACACAGATCTCCTGAGACATTCAGGTCCTGGAGGTAACTACCACTAAATCCTTGTGTATATCACCCTATCCTCCAGGCATCAGTATATGTGTGAGGGCTACCTTGAAAAAGAAACATGGCAATTGCAGACAGAATCTTTCATGGCCATAACGTAAACTAATTCCTAGCCAGTGGACCGAGGAACCCATAATAATTTCAGTTTAAGGTTCGGCGGAAGATGGCGGCGGTTCAGGGTGAGACGTACTGAGCTCCTGCCAAGATGCATGTACTGGCAGTGCAGGAGACTGTCCCCTAACAGAAATTGATCCTAAGTAAGCTGTAGGACCACAGAGAGCTCAGGCAGAGAGAAAAATAAGGAAAAAAAGGAAGAATACCAGCGCAAAAACAGAGTGTGGAGCTCCGCCGCAGAGCAGCCGGAAGACAACGGCTCTTCTGAATCAGAACAGAGAAAGCAATCCTGCTGTCACTGTGGTCGTTCCTAGAAACACAGTGACAGGTCTGGGCACGGTTTGAACAAAAACGATATCCATATTGATAGTCACCTGCTTTTTAAACTCCGGGTTCTCAACCCTAGTATCTCTTGGGCAAGAACTCAGAACAGTGAGGAATCTCCCCCGAACTTTGTTCTTTGGGTTTTTTTGTTTTTGTTTATGTTTTTTTGTTTTTGTTTTTGTTTTTGTTTTGTGTGGGGGGTGGGTGGGTGGGTGTTCTGTTTTCCTTTATTTTGTTGCTGTTTTGTTTCTTTTTTCTTTTTTTTTCCTTCTTAAATTGGTATCATTGAAATCTCCTATATCAACCTCTCTCTTTTCTCTATATACTCTTCTTATTACTCTTCTCATTTTGATAAGTTTTATCGAAGTTCATGTAAACTTTCTACACAAATACTCTACCTGTCTATCACCTTAGGTCAGTTATCCTTACACGATACCCTTTCTTCATTACTATAATATTCTTACACACCTGTATTATTCTTTTTCTACATCCCTTGTCGTCTTTCATATTATTTTTCTATCTCTGGTCCTCTGTTCATCCTTCAACTCTTATAATCATGGATCTACATTTGATGTTGTTGAGCAATGCTGTGTATATAGGTGTTCAATTATACTCTAGGTCCAGAGGGACTTAAATACAATAGAGATTGGATTGAGGGGCTTATTGTTTTGGTCATAAATCGGTCATCTGTGATTATATTAGATTTGTATGTAAGTATACAAAAAGAAAGAGTGTTATTACCAATCTACAGGAGCTAATATCTATTGTCAGCCAACTAAAAAGGTGTAGGTTGGTTATATCTGAAAAATTATAATCTTGTTTAGTATTAATCTTGCTCCCATCCTCAAATGGACAGAACAAGAAACTCAAGAAAAATGTCAAATCAAGGAATAGCATCTCCCACCCAACATAAACAGGCAATGGAGCAGTCAGTGGCAAATCTAGAGGAGAGCTTTCCAAGTGCTATACAAATGCAATTGATAAACATCATTAATGAAAAATGTGAAAACATAAAGAAAGAGATAAGGGAGGAAGCCACAGCTAAACAAGAGGAAACCATAAACAAGGTGATAGGTGAAAAAGGGGAAGCCATAAAAGAGGCCATAATAGTTTTTCAAAGAAAAATGGATGAATTCATAGAATACACAAACAAAAAGGTGACCAAACTCCAAAAAATGTCCAAAGAGAATAAAGCTGCTGAGCTAACCACTCAAATGGAAATCAAGGACCTAAAAAAATCCATGCATGATCTAAAACAAGAGATGCAAGGCATGAAAAATGAGCAATTAGAAGCAAGGGAGATGAAGAATAAAGTAGATACCTTTGATAGCAGGTTAGACAATGCAGAAGAGAGAATTTCCGGGGTTGAAGATAATTTAGTTGTTATAGAAAAAGGACAGAAAATGAGTTAATTCAAATCTAGGAAATACAAGAAAACACTACAGGAGGTCCAAGATACAAATATGAAGCCTAATTTAAGGCTAATTGGTATTGAGGAGGGTCTAGAGAAAGAGGTCAATGGTATTGGAAATATACTTCAGGGAATCATCTCAGAGAACTTCCCAAATATCCAGAAGGGCAGGCCCATCCAGATACAAGAAGCTTTTAGAACCCCAAACAAGTCTGACCAGAAAAGGACATCCCACTGCCACATTATACTCCAAACTGGATCAATAGAGGCCAAAGATAGGATCCTAAAAGCAGTCAGGGAGAAGAGAACAATCACCTATAAAGGCAAACCAATCAGAATAACCCCAGATTTCTCAGCAGAGACCATGCAAGAAAGAACAGAATGGAACGATATATACCATGCCCTGAAGTCAAATAAGTACCAGCCAAGAATACTGTACGCAGCCAAGCTCTCATTCCTAACTGAGGGAACAATAGAACTCCCCTATGACCCAGCAATTCCACTACTTGGCATTTACCCAACCAACCAGAAACAAGGGCATACTAAATCCACTAGCACAACAATGTTCATTGCAGCATTATTCACCATAGCAAAGATATGGAATCAACCTGGATGTCCCTCAGTTGATGAGTGGATCAACAAGATATGGTATTTGTCCACAATGGAATTCTATGCTGCTGTCAGAAAGAACAACATCTCCCCATTTGTTAGGAAATGGAAAGACTTAGAAAAAATCATATTAAGTGAAGTAAGCCAGACTCAAAGGAACTCAGGCTCAATGGTTTCCCTCATTTGTCATAATCAGTAGAAACCTTGGGCTCTCCTAGCAGAGATTTGCAATAGAGCAAAACCTTGATACAAAAGGCCATATAGTAGGACACTAAATGAAAGGACCTCTAGGATATAGAAACAAAAGCCATATAATGAATGATTGTTGTCCTTAATGTACTATGTTATCTCTCATCTCTTTTGCTGTCCCTTGGTTATCTCATATTGTTACAGTATCTCACTTTGTTACCTGATATATCGGATATATTTGTATTTGGTTATTTGAAATTGGATAGGGAACGGGGGAAAACAAGATGAGGGGTGAGGGTTGGGGGGAGGGAAATGGTGACCAAGACATGCGAAAGGGTATCAATGTATGGGAATTAATGCACCATCTCTCTCGCAAATATCATGTAACCCTTCTATTAATTACAATAAAAATATATGAAAAAAATTTCAGTTTACCCAAGAATTCTCAGAAGTTTGGGAAGCACGTTTCAAGGACAGTATTCAAGATCAAATCTATTTTCATCTTTATCAAAACAATATAAAACAATGAAGTAAATAGTAAAGTGTGGGAATAAAAGCTTACTTGAAATGCACATGATACTTTGCTTCTTTTTAATAGCCAAACCTTTCTATGGAAACAGACACCATAAAAACCACTTCCACACCAAGAGTGATGATGTGCACCTATTATAACCACCCATCTACAAGGCAGAAGAAGAATGACTTCAAGGTCAAAGCCAGTCAATCTGGACAAAATTAGTAAGGACATATCCCCAAAACAAAACCAAACAAAAGGGCTAGAGGCCTGACTCCAGAGGCAGAATGCTTTCCTATCAAGGGTATGACCCTGGATTCAATCCTCAGTATTGTGGAGGTAAAAAAAAAAAAGCATAATTTCAGGGACTGGAAGTTTGGCCTAGTGGTAGAGTGCTTGCCTAGCATACACGAAGGCCCACGTTCTATTCCTTGGTGTCACACACATAAAAAAAGCCAAAAGTGGTGCTGTGGCTCAAGTGGTAGAGCTCTAGCATTGAGAAAGCCCAAGGAGAGTGAGTTCAAGCCTCAGGACTGGCAAAAAAAAGTTGTTTCAGATGCACAATATTCAACACTTTGTGTACATAACAATTAATTTAGCAACTACCAAATCATTAATATTTGAGTTATTCTCCATTTTTCACAATTTTACAATTCTAAAATGAAAATTTCACTCAAGAATTTTATTTTTCAAATGTGTACCTTTCTGATTACTAAGATAAAACACTGTTCCATGCTTCAGGGTTTTAGGATTGAAAGTCTTGCTACACTTAAGTAGCTCATGCCTGGAATCCTAGCCACTCATGAGGCTAAGATCTGAGAGTCATGGTATAATGTCAGAAAAATCCACGAGACCCTTATCTCCAGCTAAGCAGAAAAAAAATAAAACTACCACCACTAACAACAAAATCCATGAAGTAGAGGTATAGTTCAAGTAGTAAATCATAGGCCCCGCGTTCAAGCCCTAGTAGTGGCACATAGACACATACGCTCACAGACACACACAGCAACATCAGTTCATTAATCCAACATTAATTCTTTTTGTGTTCTATGCTTTTGTATCATGCTCAGGTATTTAATAGTTTTAAAAAGCTGTTTTAGCAAACCACAAACATTAAAAAGATTCAAAACATGTCCTGTTAATGTCTCTCGCTTACACATGTTTTGTCGTTTGCTTAATTGTTTTGTCTATTTTAAAACTAGTTTTATGAGATAACCAAGGGACAGCAAAAGAGATGAGAGATAACATAGTACATTAAGGACAACAATCACTCATTATATGGCTTTTGTTTCTATATCCTAGAGGTCCACCAAGACATGAGAAAGGGTATCAATGTATGTAAATTAGTGCACCTTCTGGCTGGCGAATATAATGTAACCCTTCTTTTAATTACAATAAAAATATATGAAAAAAAACTAGTTTTAACACTGAAAATTTTCCAAGCTAGGAACACTGATTTCATCTGAGATTCCTTCCCTTCCTCCTTCTACATTTGGCTTCTTTTTTTTTTTTTTGTTAGTAGTGGGGCTTGAACTCTGGGCCGGACCACTACTGTCCCTGAGCTCTAACATTAATGCTCAAGGCAAATGCTCTACAATTGGAGCCATAGCGCCACTTTTTTTCCTCCTGGTGGTTAATTGGAGATAACATTCTTTTTTTTCCTCTTTTTCATTTAATTTTTATTGTAATTAGTAGAAGGGTTACATTATATTCACCAGATAGAAGGTGCATTAATTCACATACATTGATGCCCTTTCTCATGTCTTGGTCCCCATTTCCCTCTCCCCACCCCCGCCCCTCATCTTGTTTTTCTCCCTTCCCTATCTGACTTCAAATAACCAGATATGCATATATACAATATATCAGATAACAAGGTGAAATACTGTAACAATACGAGATAAGCAAGGACAGCAAAAGAGATGAGAGATAACAGTGCATTAAGGACAATCATTCATTATATGGCTTTTGTTTCTATATCCTAGAGGTCCTTTCATTTAGTGTCATTCTATATGGCCTTATGTATCTAGGTTTTGTTCTATTATAGATCTCTGCTAGTAGAGCTCAAGGTTTCTACTGATTATGACAAATGAGGGAAAGCATTGAGCCTATGTTCCTTTGAGTCTGGCTTACTTCACTTAATATGATTTTTTTCTAAGTCTTTCCATTTCCTTACAAATGGGTCAATGTCGTTCTTTCTGACAGCAGCATAGAATTCCATTGTGGACAAATACCACATCTTGTTGATCCACTCATCAACTGATAAAAGATGGGCCAAAGACTTAAAGAGAGTCTTCTCTGAAGAAATAAGGATGGCCTATAGACACATGAAGAAATGCTCAACATCTCTGGTCATAAAAGAAATGCAAATCAAAACAACTCTAAGATTCCACCTCACTCCAGTTAGAATGGCCAGGATCAAGAAAACTAATAACAACAGAGGCTGGAGGGGATGTGGCCAGGAGGGATCACTACTACACTGTTGGTGGGAGTGCAAACTCGTTCAACCACTATGGAAAGCAGTGTGGCAGTTCCTCAAAAGAATAAACATAGAGCTCCCCTATGACCCAGCAATTCCACTACTTGGCAATTACCCAATTGTCTAGAAACAAGGACAGACTAAATCCATTAGCACAACAATGTTCATTGCAGCACTATTTATCATAGCAAAGACATGGAGATAACATTCTTACAGACTTTTGTGTCTAAGCTAGCTTTGAACCAGGATCCTCAGATCTCAGCCTCCTGAGTATCTGTGATTATAGGCATGAGCCACCAGTGCTCGGCTTATGTTTGGCTCCTTAACTCGACCCAGGTATTGCCTCTATCTTTCTGTGGGTTTTTAATATTTATTCTGTGGGACATTCATGTTTATCTGGAACTGACTTCTCTGAGTTCTCAGCTATGTTCTGCATGTTTGTTACGTGAACTGGAGACATAGGTCACAACAGTTTCACGATGGGTCACAATAACTACAGTTTTGACCTGAGGGAAGAGTCCCTTTACCTTCTGAGTCTAACCCATGTCAGACCCATGTCAATTATGACAACTGTTTATATATAAGGAAGCAGCCTCATGGGTAGGAAGAGTAAGTGAAATCAGTACAGTGCATCTTGATTAAGGTCACCCTTTTTCTCATTCTCCTCACCTCTCCCAACCCCACTCATACCCCCAATGTACCTGGCTCCATTTTCACATACGTATGTTGAGTATTATACATTCATTCACCCTGCCTCTCTCCATTTGTCTCCCCTCTCTTCCTTCCCTTTCATTCCTCCAACACATGTTCCAGATTCCTGTATTTATTTTGTTAAATTGTAAGTTAGTTGTTCAAAGGGGTTATACCATTGGAGTTCTCCGTGCATATACCATACTTTATTTAATAGTCTGTGTATATATGCCTTAATAGACATATTTATCATCTAGATCTAACTTCCACATGGGAGAGAAAACCTGTCCTTTGATTCTCTGAGCCTGATTTACTTCACTTAACATAATTTTTTCCAGGTTCATCCACTTCCTTGCAGATGACATAATATCATTCTTCCTGATGGATGAATAAAATTCCACTATATATATATATATCACATTTTTGACTCACTCATCCACTGAGGGCATCTGGCCTATTTTCATAACTTGGTTTTAGTGAATAGTGCAATAATGAACACAAATGTCCAAGTATCTTTACTGTATCCTGACTTGTAATCTTGTGGCTTAACACTTAAGAATGGTAATCGCTGGATCACAGAATATTTCCATGTTCGGTTTTTGAGGGATCTCAAAACAGTGGTTTCATAGGCTTATAGTCTCACCAACAGTGTAACAGGGTTCCTTTCTTGGGAGAAGTGCAGAAAGACACTTGTTCCCATATCTAAGGAAAACAGAACCTCCATTCATTATCATCTTTAACCAACAACAGCAAAGAAATATCATAACAAAACACAGCATTTATTCCCTAAATTGTACTCATCCAAGAAGAACCTCTCTGCTGGAAGATTCACAGTAACCTGGGCATTGTGCACTCTGAGGAAGAGATTGTGGAAATGGTGAGTTTACATCAATAGCATGAGACATGGTTTTATTCTCTAGAGCTCTTCTCAGAGGGAGCTCTAAAAATATCCCCCAGAAACTAAGTGTTCACCTTGGAAAGGATTGAAGTCTGAGAAGGTTAATGACTATTATAGGAAGTCAACAAGAAGCCTACACCATATCCTCCTACAGTGGGCATTAGACACAGGAACACTCCTCTGTGTGATTTAGGTTTCTGGGTGAGGAGTTTTATGAATGTTATTGGCTTCATTTGGCAGGGAAGTGGGGAGAGCTACCAGCTACAAGGCAAGCATGAAAATGAAGTAAGACTAGAGAGAGAGTTATAAATGTCATCACCGAGGTTCATATTTCCTATAGAAATGAAGATAGTGCATCTTTTAAAAATGTGTTTTATTGTAAAGGTAATCTACAGAGGGGTTACAGTACCGTAAGTAAGGTAATGAGTATATCTCTTGTCGAACAGTATTACCCCTCCCTCACTTTCTGTTACTTTCCCTCCCCCTCAACTAGCCTCCTCCCAAGTTGTAAAGTTCATTTCCAACACAGTGGTATGTGTATTGTTGTTGCATTGGTTCACCCTCTGTTCTTTGTCTCACTCTTTTGTTATTCCCCTTCCCCTCTGTATATATGTATACAGGGTATATATGTATACTCAGGTATATAGACACAGAGTACCAAAATGGAAAAACAGTGATACCGTAATCCAAAGAAGAAAAAAGAAAAAAAGGAATACCTTCATTTAAAAAAAATCCTCTTGTTTTCATGTCTTGGATTTCGTTTCAATTAACATCATTTTATAGGGTCATTTGTACATAGCTATTGAGCTATTGTGATCCTCTGGCCATAAAAGAAATGAAAATGAAAACAACATTGAGATTCCACCTCCCTTCAGATAGAATGGCCATTATCAAGAAAACAAGTAATAACTGATGCTGACAGGGATATGGCCAAGAGAGACCTTAACTACACTGTTGGTGGGGATGGAAACTGGTTCAACAATTCTGGAAAGCAGTATGAAGGTTCCTCAAAAGACTAAACATAGAGCTTCCCCATGATCCAGCAATCCCACTCCTGGGCATTCACCCAAATAACCACAAACAAGGCCATACTAAATCTACCAGCACAACTGTGTTCATTGTAGAGCATTATTTGCCATAGCTAAGATATGGAACTAATCCAGACGTCCCTCGTAGAGGAACGGGTCAAGAATATATGCACAATGGAATTCTATGCTTCCATCAGAAAGAATGTCATCACCCCATTCATAAGGAAATGGAAAGGCTTGGAAAAATCATATGAAGTAAAGTAAGCCAGTCTCAAAGAAACATAGGCTCCATGGTTTCCTTCATTTGTAATAACTGGTATATGTCTAGGAGAGTCCTAACAGAGGGAAGTATATCATAAAGTTTATAGGGATTGACAAGAGCAGCCCTCCATCTCTCTTCTGATATCACAGAATAGCAAAAGTAAAACCAAGTCTTTGAGGCTCATTGTGATGATGGCATCTCTCACATCCAACTTCTTACCAGTCCCTCTGACAGTGCCTGCTTCCTCCTTTTCTCATCTTTCTCATGTCAATATGGTCCTGTGTGCTGCTTCCAAAGTGTGGCTTTCTAGGATAAATGGTAATAGTGCTTTTGCTCTTAAAAGTATCTTTATTTGTGCACCATGAGGTCACTCTACTTGAGTGACAAGGATTTAGAAAAAGTTAGGGACTCTCATATTGAACTTTTTAGAAGCTATAGAAGACAATAGGATGATGATTATTAGGGAGAAGTAAACCTCATAGTGAGAATTCTTTGCCAATTTTCTTCTCCCAGAACCACTTAGTTTGCCTGCTTTACATGCTAACCCTTCTTACATCACTCACGAATGTCCTCTGTGAAGTGAGAGGAACTGACACAAAGGATATTTGTTGAATGAGACTACTCATGTCCTAGAATCTGAAAAAGTGTAGGAACAGAAAACCCATGAATGGCGCCACTCATCCAACACCTGAATGAGAGACAGATAGATATTTAGAGATACACAAAGACAACGTCAGAAAGAAAGGGAGAGCCTACAGCTTTTCAAAAATATTCCATCCATTCAGAAGTGGCTCTGTGGCTCAAAGTGGTAGAGAGCTAGACTTGAGTGGAAGAGCTCAGGGATAGTGCCCAGGTCCAGAATCGAAGTCTCACAACCAACAGAAAAAAAGAATATTCCATCTAAGCACTGATGGCTCACACCTACTCATGAAGCTAGTGTTTGGTAATTATGGTTCAAAGCCAGCCCAAACAGAAATACCCACAAGACTCATTTCCAGTTGATCTGAAAGAAGCCATAACTGGTGGCATGGCTCAAGAGATAGCACATTGCCCTTGAGTGAAAAATCTGAGCAAGGGGCTCTGAGTTCAAGTCCAAGTACCAAGCACACACACACACACACACACACACACACACACACACACGCACACACACACACACACACACACACACACACACACACACACAATTTCATTTTCCATCTCTTCTCCTTCCAGGATGTGAATGGCTCACAGAAATTATTCTTTCACATCAACTTAAGTAGGCTTGGCAATGGCTGCACTTAGGCAGAAGACTTAAAAAAATTCCTATTTTCCATTATCTCCTTCCCCATAATCAGCCTGTACCCCTGCAAAGCAGAGCTCCTTCCTTCAAAGAGAAATATAATGAATAAATGAAAATGCAATCTTTACTTTTTCAAACAGCAGTCAATGAGACGGTTCTTTACTGCATCACTCTCAGGTCCTAACAAATTCAGAAAGGTTTCATCATAAACAGAACTGGTTCATTCTAACTCAAGGCCTTCCAGAATTGGTTCCTCAGGGGAAGCCCATGTGTCTAAAAGAATTAAGAAAAATGCTATTTCTTCTCTCCTGAAGTACCATTTTTAAACACTAAGAATCTATAGCAAAGAATTAGTTTCCTGTGGTTTAGACAGAAGTTTTCTTGCAAAAATCTAAGACATGCACTTCATGCTATATCTAATAGCAGCTTGAGAATCAACTCTAGTCAAAGATGAGCATATTCTTAGCAGCTAATTACAGTAGATCCTTGACATATCATTCTAAAGAAGCCTCCACTGAAGAAAACTACAATACTCAGGAAGTATAAAATTCAGTACTGAACCATGAAGTGTGCTTCATTTTTCCCACAACATGGCTCAACAACTGATAGAGGTATGATAGTATCTTTCAACAAATCTAAAATGTTTACTTTATCACTTCAATTGAATATATTACTGTCCCTTGTTGGCTTTGAGGAAATAACTTTACCTTGTTTTTAGACGCCACTGTTTTGGAGGGGACACATTTTCACAAAATTAAGGGAATGCAAACACTCAGCAAATCACATAACAATTTAAACACAACTGAGCTGCAAAATGCACATACAGGAATTTAAATGTTCTGTTTTGGAAATTTCTTTTGATTCTTTATTTTGCCATTCATGTCCCCAAATCATATTATAAGGATGGTTTGGTATAAAAGCTACAATTCAGATTCCAGTCATTGATTGTTAGTTAACATTTATGAATTTCACGGTATAATGTTGATATTTTGCAGAACAACATAGTTTCTTTCCTAAGTTAAACTTATACTCATCATATTATCCAACTGTCTCATGCTTCCAAATTTATCCAAGTGAGATGGAAACTTATAGTCATACAAAAGCCTTTATGTAGATGTTTACAAAGACTATGAACATTGTAATTGCCAAAAAACTTGAAAAACTTCAAAATATCTTTCGGTATTAGAGGGATACAAACTATAATACATTCATACAATAGACTATTTATTGCCCATCAATACAAAAGGAAAAGCTAAGCCTGACCAGTGGCTTCCACCTGCAATCCTAGTTACTCAGGAGACTGAGATATGAGGGTCCCAGTTCAGAACAAGCCAGGCAGAAAAATCTGTGACACTCTTATCTCCAATTAACTTGCAAAAAGCTGGGATTAGAATTTTAGCTCAAGTGATAAGAGTGCCAGCCTTGAGTGAAAAAGCCAAATGAGAGTGCAAAGCACTGAGTTCAAGCCCTAGAATTGCCATTAGAAAAAACAAAACAAAACAAAAAACAACTCATTGATAGACATAATACATCTATAAGTCATAAATGTGCCATATAAAGTGAGAGTACATAGACTCAAAGACTACCCTTACTGCATAATTCACCTATGTGGCATTCTGACATATATAACTCTATAGGAACAAAAATAGAGTTAAAATGTGGCTTTCAGAGAGCATTACACCTCAATATTCAACTGAGTTTCCAGGTAGAAAGCTGAAGGCTCAACTATAGCTAAGTGACCTTTTAGGCATCAACAAGAAAATTCAGACAGCTCTTATATTTCCCCCCGTGCTCAGCCAGAAGTGTGCTTTTGAGAAACTGTTAACCCTCCCATTCCAAAAAGTAGATAAGTAGATGATCTTGCTTTATATACAACAGCAAAGGCTCACATTTGTTGGACATTATGTATGACCCTATTGCCTCTCATCTCCCTCAGTCAGTCCTCACAAGCATTCTAGGAACAAGTACAATAAATAGAGACAGGCAAACTAGGGTTCTAATAGGTGTCAAATGTCACCCTCAGTGCCCACACAATCCAGGAGTTCAGCTCCTACATATAAACCCAAGACAAATGCAAACACAAAAAGGTATGCATGAACACTTACAGCAGCATTATTCATCGCAGCCAAAAAATGAAAAACAAGTGCCCCAAATATAATGAATGGATAAGAAAACATTGCTTCTTCATGCAATGGGATATGATGCAGCAAAAAAATGAATGTATGTTGTAAAATCTGCTGTGTGTATGTATGTATATTTATGCATATATATACCTATAATCTGCATATATACACATACAAAAACCTAATAGTTTTTGGTATATTTCTTGTGTATGTATATATTGCATATATATACATGAAACATTGCTTCTGCATGCAATGGAATATGATTCAGCAACAAAAAATGAATGTGTGTTGTAAAATCTGCTGTGTGTATGTATGTATATTTATGCATACAAAAACCTAATAGTTTTTAGTATATTTCATGTGTGTGTATATATGCATATATACAGGAAATATACCAAAAACTATTAGGTAGAAACATTTCAAGAGGGAAGACATACTATGTAAACCATATCAATCATGCTGTTTCGCAAACAGCATACACTAAACCTAATTAGAGCAAAATCTACATCACCAAAACTGAGTAAGAAGGAACAAGGAATAGGAGATCTAACATAACAAATAAATGCCAAATGTTCTGTAGTTGCCTTTAGAAAGTGCCATAAGATTTAATTTGGAAGCAAACTAAAAATACTAATTATATTTTTACTTAGACTAATGTTAAAATTAGTATGTAGTCCTCAGCCACATGTCAGCAGAGAGCACGGGGAAGCAGCCCACTTAACTAGTAAGTGAGAGGAAGAAACCTATAATAGAATAGAGACAGACAACAG
Source organism: Megascapheus bottae (assembly GCF_031878675.1). Classification (NCBI taxonomy): domain Eukaryota; kingdom Metazoa; phylum Chordata; class Mammalia; order Rodentia; family Geomyidae; genus Megascapheus; species Megascapheus bottae. Next base: position 713,056 of record NC_143515.1, read on the forward strand.
AAACCGAGGTGGGGGGAATCTATGAACCAATAATGACATTCAGTCTTCACAGATATTCTAGGGGGAAAAATCCATTAGAACATAGGTACAACTTGGTCTATTAAAAAAAAAAAACAGAAGAAGAAGAGGAGGAGGAGGAGGAGGAAGACGAGGAGGAGGAGGAGGAGGAGGAGAAGGCAAGTATCCTGGCCCAGCCAGTCAAAAAAAAATTCTAAAGTTGCCAGTGCTAACGCAGTGATAACTGCATTAACCTTTTCCTGTGGGAATTATTTTTTTATTGTAACACACTTGTCAAAATGTCATCGCATTAGCTTGCCTCTCCCACACCCGCCTACCGATTCCTCTCAGCTGTGGAAGACAGAGCAGTAATTAGAGCAGGAAACTGTCCTGGATGAGTAACTGCTCCTGAGCTGTGGACACTACTACAAAAGCAGTCCTGCCCAGAATCTCAGAGCGAGAGTAGGGTCAGGGACCCCAGGCAGGCTGGGCCACCCAAGGCCTCTTGCTGGTCAAGGACAAGGAACCATAATTACATCCCAGAATCCAATTCTGCTGCCAATCTGAATGCTGACATGCAGGAACTGTGAGCATTAATTCCACATAGCAGAGTGCCCTTTTGTCTGCAATGGTCACCCAACTTACCACAAATGAGTATGACCTTTTTTCCTTTCCCTTCTGCCTCTGCCACCCCAAAAAGGGGTCCTGTTGGCAGAAGTTCCCAAGAGATTTAAAAATGAACTGGATGTTTGTCTTCTCTAAAAATAAATACATGAAGTGTATTAATAAAATATATACATGGGCATTCTCATACCTGACACAACACGGATGAATACCTAAGACAAAGAATCTGTATTGTATAAGGACAGTCGCATGAGGTACTTAGATGATGTAACCTCCTGTCTTCTGTATTCTGGTGCTTTAACTCCTGAGCTTTGTACAAGGGCTTCCAGTTCCTAGAGATAGCCAAAAACTAGCTCACAAGGGCAAACCAACCAATCCAGAATCCATAGCTAACAGATCTTTATCTAGCTCTGACACTCTGGGTCACTCTGTGTGTCTCCCAGGCCAGTCTGTGAAGTCACAGCTCAGAGAAGCTTACAGAGACATGCCTACATGTAGTAGTCTACTAGATGGGTCCTGAACAGCAAAAAAGAAAAACAAAAAAGGACTTTAAGGGCAAAGTAAAAATATTTGAATAGAGTATGGGCATTCATACTCTATGGGCATTTCATTCAAAAGGCATTATACTAATGTAAAGTGTTAATGAAAGATGAAAGGAGAATGAGACAGTGGGAACTCTGTACAGTATTTTGCCATCTACTCTAAAACAAAAAGTTTATTACTAAGGGAAATGACTAGCTAAACATAGAAGTTTACAAGTAGGCCTTGCTAACTCTCCTGTTTATTATCTTTAGATCATACTCCTTTTTCTCCAGTCATTTCTCTCCACATCTATCTACTTCTTCATCAAACTTAGCAGAACATAGTTTTCCCTTTTAAGCCTGTATTAATAAAGCTCCTATGTCACATGAAACTTTAAAAAAAAGAAGTTTATACCTATAATCCCAATAATTCCAGCCATGTGGGAGACTGAGTCTGGGAAGATTCCAATTAGAGACCAGCCTGGGTAAAAGTCAATGAGGCCTTATTTCAACAAAAGACAGACAAGTTGACTCATGTCTGTAATCTCAGCTATATGAAAGGCATAGGAAGAGGGATTATAGTTCTAAACTAGTTGAGCAAACAGTAAGACTCAAGATTAAAAAATAATAATAATCTAAGCTGGATGCAGTAGCTCATGCCTGTAATCCTAGTTACTCAGAAGGCTGAGATCTGAGGATCAAGGTTCAAAGCCAGCCCAGGCACAAAAGGACCTGAGACTCTTCTCCGATTAACCTCTAGAAAATGGGAAGCAGGGCTTGGCTCAAGGGTAGGATGGTAGCCTTGAGTTGAAAAACTCAGGGACAGTGCCCAAGCTGAGTTCAAGCTCCATGACCCATAAAAAATAATCAACAGCAAAAAGGGCTAAACTTGTGGTTCAAGTGGTAGAATGCCTATGTAGCAAATACAAGACACAGTCCTTGAGTCCAAACTTTGGTATGACCCACTCTCCTTCCCCAAGAGTAGCAGGGAGTATGACTTAATAAAAAAAAATCTATTTGATCTCTATCCCCAGTATGCAGAGCATACTAAACTCCTGTGATTTCCTGAGCAACCAAGTGCTGCATTCATCTTCTGTTCTAATATTGGCTCTTGGACTCCTAGTTTATGACACAGAACTCCCTATCTCTTGGAAGTTTTGGATGACAGGAGCATTCTTCGTTTTAATGAGGTGCTTCCTGGTGGGATCCTAGAAAAGTGAGCCCCGAGAATCACCAGCGATGAATCGAAGTCTGGAACTTACAGCCAATCAACTGGGAAAGGGAGAGGGGATTAAGCCCCTTTGAGGAAGCGACCACAAGATGAGCTCAGGGAACTCCATAGCAAGACACACATATATGCCATGAGGGTGGTGCAGCCCAACTCCATAGGGATAAGACATTTCCAATTCCGCCCCGTGCTTCCCCATCTGGCTGTTCCTGCTTCACTTATCACATCGTTTATTATTAATAGAGCAGCTGGTGATGGTCTGCACACACTTCTTTGAGTTTTCTGAGCATTCTAGCAAATAATCCAAAGTGGGGGAAGGTCATGGGAACTTCGGATCCATAGCCACACTGGAGAGAAGCTGTGAGTACCCCGAGACTCACGTCTGGAATAGAATAGTCTTATGAGACCGAGGCCCTGTAACCTGTGGAGTCTGTACTCACTCCGGTAGACAGTGTCAGAAGTGAATTGAATGATAGGTTGCTTAGCTGCTCCTCAGGGAATTGGAGAATTGCTATGTGGGGGGAATCCCCACACATCTGTCTCAGTCGTGACATATTCCAGGTGGACTGTGAATAGCGAGGAAACCGTCTGCTCCTCCCACCCAGGTGACTTGTGAAGACAGAGCACATATCCCCGAACATCTTGACTAAGAAAAATGTATCTACAACACATTTTATTGCACCTGCTCATTAATGAGACAATAAAAGCCCTTGAGGGATAGACTGTAGCCGTGTAACACCTGCCACTAAACACATTCTTGGGGACTATGAAGGCTGCTGATTGAATTTCTGACAGTATTATAAGCAAATGTTGTGATGTTTGCCAAACACAGCAAGTACATAATCTGTGGCAAGAAAATTTAGTCCGTAGAGACTTTCTGTGTGTCATCAGGAAAGAGCAAAGCATAGCATTTGATATGCCCACTATTTCTGAGTATCACTTTCTTACAAAGATCACCAGATTCACTCCCACACTCACTCTCACACCCAGAGAAAACATAAATTCTATTTTCTGCACTAAAGAACAAAATAAAAATCATACCATCTCCACAAAAACCTTCTGCTAGTAAGACTGCAGGCATATGGGGATCAAAGAGCCACTCAAGGGCCAATGGTGAAAGGAATTGCAGGAAGGAACTGTTGGACCCCACAGGGATGATTTGTGCCACAGTATTGTGACATGTAGATAAATGAACCATGTGCCCAGTATGGAAGGCACACTCACAGAGCGAAAGGCATAGCCAGTATATCCAGGAAACACTTCCATGCACAGATGAACCTTAGAGTGACAGATTTCTCAGGTAATCATGGGTGAGGGCCAGGGCACTAGAAAGACACAGAGACAGCTCCCCACCCCCCGCCCCAAACCTACCAACATGGGATGTTCCTAATTTCTCCAGAGAACTCCAAGCACATCTGTCTTCACTTGACTAAAGACTCTGAAAGTCTCTTAATATAGTGAGTTCTGGCATAGGTGTGTGTCATGCAAATTCTTTTGGCAGCAGCTTCTAATTTCCTCTTAAGCACCTCTTCTGTCCCTGAGGCCTGGAATCCTCTCAATTTCAAGAGGAAAAAGATGGCCTAAAATGATGCGGAAAATTGTTGTCATAGTAATCAGCTCATACAAGCAAGCAGAGGAAATCACTAAGTTGTGTAGAAAAGATCCAGAAAAGATCTGAGAAAGGATTTCAGAGATAGGACCAAGACACCCGCCATATACAATGAAAATGGCCATCAAGTGTCCAGGTCACTGGATGGGGCCAATGCTAGAAATAAATCAAGTCCATATGGCACCATCTGAGCCCCAAACATGGCTTAAAAGGCATCAGCAATGTCAAAACCTACGGGTCCCTAAGACACTCCATCCTTTTCCTTCTACATTTACCTTGGCTGATTGATTTGACTTAAGATATTCTGTTTCTTACAACGTAGAAATTCTGGTTCATTTCTATAACCAGAAGGCTCTTACTAGGCCAAGCCTCCTTAATGGCATAAAATGTGCCATGGGTACCTGCCTAACCCCCAGAGTCAACACAGGTCTTCCACATGGTGAATCTTGCCAAGATTAAGGGTTGAAAACTGGGCAGCTGTGGAACAGACCTATCACCTACTAAGAAACCAAGACAGCTGACTGAGAAACACTCAAAAAAGTAGTGATGAACCAGGCCCCTGGGGAAAGAGTGGAGAAGAAAGCCTTTAAGACATTTGCAAAGAAGCTACTACTATAGTTTGGATGTTAAACTTAGGAAGTAATTCAGCCCTAAACCAGTAGCCAGTGGCTCAGGCCGGTAAATCCTGGCTACTCAGGAGGCTAAGATCAGAGAATTTCAGTATGAAGCTAGCCTGGGCAGGAAAATCCATGAGAATCTCATTTCCAATTAACTACCCTAGAAAGCCAGAAGTGCAGCACTAGCCTTGAGGAAAAAAAAAAATCTCAGGGACAGAACCTTGAGTTCAAGCCCCAGGACAGCACACACAAAAAAATATGGTAAGTAATTCGGTTTTAAGAAGACAGTAGGGGCCACATAGTGTAAAACCTGCAAGTAGACCCTCCTCTTCTAAGCATCCTACCCATGAGATAAGGATCGTCTGTGGGTCACAGATTCCATTGAATGCCCAACTTTCACCAAGAAACGTGACCTGAATGCCAAGACAGCTGGCAGGGTTACATTTACAAGGAGCTGAATAATCTGTTTGCACAGTTCATGCTCTTACATGAGCCATGATAATAAAAAATTCAAAAGGGACTCCTCTAAGCCCTCCCGCAGATGGCAACAAACAGAGCTTGGAGTTGGGTTTCTGAAGCTGGGACACAGATCACAGCAGCTCTTTATGAATAGCCACCTTCCACATCTCCTCCTAAGGATAAAAAGTGAATGATCCTGATTCAAAAATGATGAGGTTATAGTTATGCAGGAAAAAAAAGTTTGGGCTGAGGCCTGTTTTCATGACAAAATACAGTTCCAATATTAAAATTATATTGTGGTGCTTTACTGTGGCTGGCACCAATATCAAGACATTAGAGCCAGGTTGTGTAAAAGCAAACCTGAAATGAGCTATAGAAATAAATTTAAAGTCAAGTTCAGGACAAGTTCACAGACCTGCTTCTGTCCCTGTTTGCAATAATTACAGGAAAGAAAGTCATCATCTTTTCATTTTCTGAATCAAGGCGTGAAGGTAACTTGAGCTGCGCAGCTGCCTATGACCAGAGAGAGACTTGAAGAAACCCATCTGGGAAACCATTACCAGCTGACTTTTGGGGCGGGGGCGGGGGGACATTTAGTGATCCCCAGGCCTTCCTGGTCCCACTCTGCACTCTGACCTGTATCTTTAAGTGACTTACACAGGAAGAACTAGGAAGCTTCTCGAATGAATGAAGTAAATTACTAACTAAAATAAAATGAAGTATATCCTCAATTTAGAAGAATTTTATTCTAGCTGAGAGTACTGTTAGAGTATCTGCTTAGCAAGCATGGGACTCTGAGTTCAAACCCCAGTACTGACAGTAAAATAATAATAATTTTAATCAAGTGAGCCCTCTCTAGTGAGAAAATGTGTTTGAACCAGGGACAGGGTAGACCTCTGCTTCAACTATTGGGTCTTAAGAAGGAATACAGTAATGAAATATAAGACTCTGGATCCCAAGGTCACAGCTGGGGAAAGGATGAAGGTACAGACTATTTCCTCTGATGAACAGAAACCGGGGAAAACACTATAAAAAGAGCTCAGAAAAAAAAGAGTGCATTCCCTTCCCCTGTGATGGGATAGAACTGAGCACAAACACTCACAATGAAATCTTTTGTAGATCTTGTCAACCATTCGAAAGCTCAGTCCAGCCCACAAATGTTTCCTACACTTTGTTTATAGGTGACTTAAACAAGAACTGGAAGAGCTAGAGAGAGCTGAGAGTAGGGTACTTGTCTAGCATGTATGACGCTCTGGGTTCTATCCCAAGCGTGCACACATGCACACACACACATACACATACACACCCCCCACACACGCGCGGGGGTGGGAGGATGGAAGAGGAAGAGGAAGAGGAGAAGGAGGAAGAAGAGGTAGAAGAGGAGGAGGAGGAAGAAACATGTCATACTCCTAGTTGTTAAGACTGGAACAAGACAGAACTCTATCCAGAGGAACACATACAGCCTCATTCCACATATGGAAAAACAGGTCAGAGAAGTTAAATAACTGCAGATGTCCCCAGATCAGCTAGCTGACAGCAGGTAATGGGAAAGGACCAACTCTATACTAGGTGTGAAAATCATACCTCAGCTACTTCCTTCCTCCAGGTTTTTCTTCAAAACTACACAACACCTTTCAAATTAAATAAACAAACAAACAAAAAAGAGGGCTGGGAATATGGCTTAGCAGTAGAATGTTTGCCTAGTGTGCACGAAGCCCTGGGTTCCATTCTTCAGAATCACATACACAGAAAGGGTCAGAAGTGATGCTGTGGCTAGCTTTGAGCAAAAGAAGCTTAGAATAGTGCCCAGTCTCTGAGTTCAAGCTCCAGGACTGGGAAATAAAGATGGGGGGCGGAGCGAGGGAGACCAGGTTATGCTACATTTTTCTAACTGTCCATTAGTCCATTATAGTAGCCACTAAGTACATGGGGCCAGGTAAATATCAGTCCTACTTGGATCAAACTTTTAAAAAAATTTTGAAAACCTAGTTCCTAAGTCCCATGCACCCTTATGCATTCATGGCTGCTGTACTAGACAGAGCAGACACAGACCACCCCAGGAACTGCCGATGCACCCCGAATTCCAACAGGTGCTCGTAGGTCCCTTTCACATTAGAAGAAAACACAGATTTAGTTCTTCGAGACTGAACCCAGCAACCATCAAAACTCCACAAGCACATGTGAAAAGTTCATAGTTTCCCAGTTCTGATCTATACTTTAGTGCCACTAACGACAATATCCAAAAAGTCTTATTGCAGGTTGCTAAGATCAAATTGTGGAATTTTCAAATTAGCTGTATCAGGCAAGTGTAAACTGTCCAGCACATAAGTGTTTGATGAGATCTATCAAGCAGAGGTAGAATGGAAAGGCTGGGCCAGAGTTTCTTCTGTAAAATGGAAGGCCTACGCCAAGTGGCCCTTGTGGCTTGTTCCAAATCTGACATCCTATTCATTGCTTGGGGGGCCAGTTCTGGGCTTGAGCTCAGGGTCTGAGCCCTGTCCTTGGACTTTCTCAAGGCTAGAGCTCTATCACTTGAGCCTGAGCACCCCTTCCAGCTTTATTCTATGTATGTGGTACCAAGGAATCGAACCCAGGTCACTCTACCACTAGGCCAAACTCCCAGCCCCCATCCTATTCACTTTTAAGTCAAACTGACACATTTGACTGCACCTCCTACATGTGCCAGGATCAGGGAGCACTGAAGAGCTTGGAACACATGCTGCAGGGCTCTGCCTGTACAACATCAATTCTCCAACAAGGCATTGTCACAATGGACAGGAAGAAGAGTGTGGAAAGTAGAGCAGAGCACCTAAGGAACTAAAGTGGTTGTCCCCTGACACTTCACCAGCCTATAAAAAGCCCATAGCTGAGCATGGATCTTCCTTCATATTTACTTCCACTCCAGGTGCTTGACCACAAAGACTTTGACAGCTTATATCCAGCTGCTGACATGGCTGGGTCCTATCCCCTCACAAGGGGGTGCCTACAGAACTCTGAAGTATGTTCTGCTGTTCCATGCTTTCCAGATGTTTTTCAGAACCTCTGAGAAACAATTCTATAAGGGTATTCACTCATGATGGAACATAAACTAGACTTCATAGACTCTGGGATCCTACTGACAGCTAGCCACTCATTCTAGAGTGCCAGGACAGTGGGTAAGACGGCAGATAAAAGAGCAAAGCACGCGTAGTTCTTAGCAGCAACAGCCACATTTTGTTTTAGTAAATCAGACCCTTTGGTCACAACTTGTCTGGGATTGCTGCTTTTGTACAGGCTGGCTTTGGACAACTATTCTCCTACCTCCACCTTCAAAATAGCTGGGGTTACAGGTATGAGCCATTATACCCAACCTATCATGGAGTTAGAATCTCCCTTACTTCTTTTTTATCTAAGATCGTCTAAGAGATCTTCCTATCTCCACCTCCCAGATAGCTGGAATTACAAACGTATGCCACCATGCCTGACCTTTATTCCTTTTTAAAAGTGAAAAGTATTTCATTATAGGTACGTAGCACACTTTTTCAAATGTATTCATCCACCCATAGATACTTGAGTCGCTTCTATCCTTTGGCTATTGTGAAAAATGCTGCTACGCAAATGTAGAAGTAGCTGTTTGAGTCTCAGTTGCCAGTTCTAGTGTATAAGCATGCATAGGAGTGGAGTTGTTCAATCATATAATAAATCCATGATCAAAGCTTTAAGGAACTACCAAACAGCTTTCCACAGCAGCTGGTCCATTCTGTAGTCCCAACTATGCACTAAGAATTCATTTCTTCGTGCTCTTAGTAAATCTTATTTTTCACTGTTTGAACACAGCCATAGCATTGTGGTTTTGATTTATACTTCTCAACTGACTAATAGTGTGGAGCACTGTTCGATGTGCTTAAAAGCCCATTTGTATATCTTCCTTGGAAAAATGTCCACTCAAAACCCTTTAGCTATTGTTGAGGTAAGTTGCTTGGTTTTTCTTATTATCTTGTAATATCTTTATACTCTGGATATTAATCCTTTATCAAACATGATTTCTCCTATTGTATAGTTAGTTGTCTTTTCATTGTCTTGATAATGTTCTTTGATATAGAAAGCTTACTATTTTGATGAGATTCAACTAAAGAGTTTTTTAACAATATTTTATTGTCATGGGTTTGCAGTTATACTAAAAAGATTCATTGCCTAATTTAAGGCCATAAATTTTTTTTAAAAATTTTTATTGTAAAGGTAATGAACAGAGGGGCTACAGTAAAGATGAGTACATTTCTTTTTATGCTATTCTTTTTTTTGCCAGTCCTGTGGCTTCTCAGGGCTGAGCACTGTCCTTGAGCTTTCTCAAGGCTCACGCTCTACCACTTGAGCCACAGCACCATTTCCGGCTTTTTCTGTGTATGTGGTACCAAGGAATCAAACCCAAGGCTTCGTGCATGCTAGGCAAGCACTCTACCACTATACCACACTCCTGGCCCCATGAGTACATTTCTTTTTGAACAGAACTACTCTATCTTCATTTTCTTCCCCTTTCTTCCCACCCCAAGCCCCTGCCGACTCCCCTCCTCAAGCTGTAAAGTTTTTTTCAAACGTAGTGTTGCATTGGTTCCTACTTCGTCTCACTGTTTCTGTGATTCCCCTTCCCTTCCCTGAATCTGATGAACTTATATACAAGACAAAGCATACAGAAATTTTTAAAAGTGACAACAGGGAATCAATCAAAGGAAACAAAAAGAAAAAAGAAAAAACTGAAACAGTACACTAAAAAAAAAACTCTTCTTTCCATTTCTTGGAGTTCATTTCAATAAATATCATATTGTATGGTGATATACACATAGCTATTGAGCTACTGTGATCCTCTGCTGCAAATATCCTGAACATATTCTAGTAGTTATTACAAATGAGGGAAATCATGCAGACTATGTTTCTTTGGGTCTGACTTGCTTTGCTTAATATAATTTTTTCCAAATCTTTTCATTTCCTTACAAATGGAGCAATGACATTCTTTCTGATGGAAGCACAGAATTTCACTGCATATATAAACCACATTTTCTTGTTCCATTCATTTACTGAGAGGCATCTAGGTTGCTTCCACATCTTAGCTATGGTAAATAGCTGTGCAGTTAGGTTTAGAGTGAAAGGCCATAAAGATTTTTACCTATGTTTTCTTCTAAAAGTTTTGTAAGTTTAGATCTTATACTTAAATCTTTTATCTATTTTGAGTTAATAACACCAGGGAAGAACCTTACTTAATTCTTTCACATGTGCATATCCAGTTTTATTTCTTTTTCTTGACTAATTTCTCTTGCTACCTTTCCTAGGACCAGGCCAGAAGGACAGAGTGGTTATCCTCTCTATTTTTGTGTACACTTGAATGTTCACTATTAAGCTGGGAGTGGTGGCTCACGCCTATAATCCTAGCTACTTAGGAAGCTGACACTTGAGGATCCAGGTTCAAAGCCAGACCGGGAACTACAAAGCGGTGAGACTCTTATCTCCAATTAATCTCTAGGAAACAGGGCTGTGGTTCAAGAGTAGGGCAGTAGTTCATGGACAGCACTCAGGCTTGGTGTAGGGTGGTAGCCTTGAGCTGAAGAGCTCAGGGACAGCACCCAGGCTTGAACTCTAGCCCAGAGTTCAAGTCCCATGACCCCCCCCCAAAAGTGGGCTGACCATGAATTCAATAATTACTCTACTAGATAAGCCCATGGAAACTCCCAAGAGAAAACCCCTGGTTTCTCTAGGTGGCAGCCCCTCTGTCCTCCATTAGAGGCCATGTGTGGAGAGAGCCAATGAAATGGAATGCTACATGAGGGCAAGCTGGAAACCATCCAAATCAAACTGAGTTAACAGAAGACCTGAGCCCCAGATAAAACATCTACCTGGGCTGGGAGTTTGGCCTAGTGGTAGAGTGCTTGCCTAGCATGCACCAAGACCCGGGTTCGATTCCTCGGTACCACATATATAGAAAAAAGCCAGAAGTGGTGCTGGGGCTCCAGTGGTAGAGCTCTAGCCTTGAGAAAGTCCAAGGACAGTGCTCAGGCCCTGAGCTCAAGCCCAGGACTGGCAAAAAGAAAAAAAACAACTCTACCCAATCAGAAAGGGTCCACTTCCAGAAAGGGCAGAGTCTGAAGAAGAGTAGGATGAAGAAGACACACTGCCCAAGCCTAGGCATTGGTAACAAGGACAGGGCCCTAGCCCACTTCTGTTCCACAGGAGTTGTGAAGACCAGCCCAGGCCCTCACCCTTGCACAGAAGATGAACATGTTGAGCTGCTCCATATCATTCTGGAACCCCACAAGTCACATAGCCTTTACATGGGAATACATATGCATAGACTCATGTACACAAGTGTACATATCCATACATGTGTGCACATGGGGACATGTGTACTGACACAAGCATACTGAAATAGGGCAACTGGGTCTAGCAAGTGCCATATTGACCACATGGTGGGAGGCAGGGTCTAGCATCTTGTCCACATAGTGGGGGAAGGTGAAGCCCCCACTTTCCAGGAGATGGGCATGCTTAAATCCCTGGAGGCAGGGGGCAGGCACTTAGCTGATAGGTTACTAAACCTATCAGTCCAGTGCCCGTGACGGAGTTTCCTGTGACCCTGGACCCTGATCTGACCCTATTTAGCCCAGAACAGCTCAGGCGTCATTAAGCCATGCCATGCGTCTCCACATTGGCCGCCTGCAGACCACTAAAGACTCCAAAATTTGACCTCTCAGAATGTGATTTTTCTTGTTTTCTCACCTTATAACAATACAACTACATACATATAAGCATACATATATACTCTTATGTGTATATATAAACACCCATATGAACAAATATTTGTACAGCTTTTAAATGCAGAAACATCTTTAAGCACATACCCATATACCTGCACATGTAAACACATGTATGTACACAAATGTATACAGCATAAAGAAGGTCCTCACAGTCATAAAAATGAATTCTATGGCTCTGAGGATACAGCTTCAGGACTAAGGGCAGTTCTGGGGTCAAATCTCTACTTCTTGTTTCAAGCTGTGTCTCGTGGTCAGGCTGTTTTAGCTATCTGAACCCCAAATATGTCAAATTTAAGACGGAAGACATTACCTGCATGTGTCATAGGACCAAGAGATCCAGTACTAAGCTCAGCCTTCAGCCTTCCTCAGTACTGATCCCTGTCCTTTGGCATTACTGGGGATCCCACTTTGAGGGCACCAATGCAGAACATCTCTTGCTACAGATGCTCATTCATGACTTCCTTTCCCTGGAAATGGCAGACACCCATGTTCTTGGAACTCCCTCCTCAATCCCCTTATTCTTTGACTTTAAATGGGTTCTGTCCCAACCTAGGGCCTCTTGGCCTCAGTTTAGCCCAGTTAGCTTTATGTTTCCCTTTGACCTAATCTCCTTCTCCGTTGATTGCCTTGATTATGGGAGGCTTTCTGTTGTGGGAGAGGGAGTGTTTTATTTCTTTTTGTAACTAATCACCTCAAATTTATTTTCACTTTCATTTATTTTTGAGGGCGCTCCTGCACTGGGGTTTGAACTTAGGCCCTGATACCCTCCCCCTTAGCTTTTTCCTCTCAAAGCTGGTGCTCTACCACATGAACCACGCATCTATTTGCAGCTCTTTGTTGGCTGATTGGAGAGAAGAGTCTCACAGATTTTTCTGTCCAGGCTGGCTTTGAACTGAGATCCACAGTTCTTATCCTCTGGAGTAGCTAGGATTATAGTCATAAGACTGGAGCCTAGCTTTCAAATTTATTTTTAGCCAGGCAGAGGAGCATTGAATGAATAGTTAAAGTCATCAGAGCCCTTGTAAGAAGTTATTTTTCACTTTTACATGGAGCCACATGAAAAGATGAGCACACACCCTACCCAGCTGGTCAGTGGCCATGGGACTGCCCCTGGAGCCACACTGCAGCTCTGTGGTGCTTTTTAGGCTATGAGGGGAGGTGATGAGGTCGCATTCTGGTGGAGAGATGAAAAGGTCTTCTTGTTGGGTTTTGTGGTCAGGAGGCGTCGGCACGCAGACCCTTTCATCTGTTCTTATGTTTCTGATCAGCTGCATCACAAGGTTGGAAAAGCAAAAAGGAAGTGGAAATTGAAGCTTATTTTTGTGAGGCATAACATTTTCACTAGAAGACTGATTCTAGAACAGTTCACCATGCAACTTAGAAGTCCATATTTTAAAATCAAAAGAACAACTTCTGGTGAAATAGAAGAAATCCATATTTTAAAGGCATACACACACACACACACACACAGTTTAGAGAGTCAAGGAAATTTCTAATAATGTCCTTTATGTGCTTTGCCCTAGGATTAACCTCTGATTCAAACTAGGTTTTGTCATATGCATCAGAGAGCTGAAGCACGTTTTTCTTGAGGCAGAACGGAACTAAGTACTAGTGGTTCATGCCTATTATCCTAGCTACTGTGGAAGCTGGGATTTGAGGATCAGGTTCAAAACCAGCCTAGGTAGAAAAATCCATGACACTCTTACCTTTAATTAACCACAGAAAAGCTAGAAATAGAGGTGTGACTCTAGTAGAGTGTCAGTCTTGACTGAAAAGGCTAAGGGCTAGAATACCCTGAATTCAAGCCCCAGTTCTGATCACAATTCAGCTTCCAAAGTCCTATCTGACCCTTGTGGATGTCTTTGAAGCATCTGGTTTCATCCAAGCAAATTCAGGAAGCTTAGGCATCCAGAGGAGGGAGGCAACCAGGTAAAGCTAAAGTCCTAAGGAAAGGACTCCACCTCTCCTGGCTGAAGGTACCAGAAGGCCTCCAGCACCAAACCAACTCGCTGCAAGCTAGGCCTACACAGAGACATTCCTGAGGGTGAATGCAGGGTTCCCCATCCCAAGGGAACATTGGCACTTCCAGAAAGGCCCCTGGAACCGTGCCAGGGGTCTCTCTGGCATCATCTGGCCTTCACTGCATTCATTAAATGCTAGAAGTGGAGGAAAACAGTTTGGGGCCTGTCCTATCCCTCCTGGTCTCCATTTTCATAGAAATTTCCTTTGTTTTTGTTCATCTCATAAGAAAACTTTAAGGCCAAGTACATGGCTTATACCTGTAACTCAGAGGCAGGGATCAGGAGGATCTCCGTTTGAGACCCAGCCCAGGCAAAAAGTTCAAGAGAGCCCATCTGGACCAAAAGCTTAGCATGGTCATGTGCACCTGTCTCACATCTATGGGGAGGCATAAGTAAGCAGATCACAGTCCAAGGCCAGTCCTGGGGGAAAAAAATAAAGCTTATCCGAGAAATAACTAAAGCAAAAAGATCTGGGGCATGGTGCAAATGGTGAGATACCTGCTTAGCAAACACAAGGCCCTAAATTCAAATGCTAATTCCACAAAAAATAAGAAAAATCAGCTTTAGCATTAGATACCAAATAGCTCAAAGATGAAGAAGTCGAAGAAGGTAGACCTCAACTCAGTTTATCTGGCAAAATGATACAAAGTTCAGCTGACTTGAACCAGAGAGTGAGAAACTCAGAACAGGTCAGAGGATGCAAGTCCATAGGAAAGGGATAAGGGATAGAGGTGGGGGTACAATCCCCAGCACATCTACCCTCTGCCCGAGGCAGTCTTTTAACAGACATGGGTCATAGAGAACTCTGCTTTGATGAGATGACAAGGGCTGGGCCAGAATGAAGACACCAGCCTGCCAAGAATCCACTGTTGTAGCTGAGAAGACCTGGAGCTAAGACTGTGCAAAGACAAATTGTGTCTCTCCCTCTTTAAAATAGGCAAGAAAAGAAAGACAAGTTGGGATGCCATATAGGGCTGTAAAAGCTGCTTTCCACCATCTGGGTACCAGACCAAGGTATTTAAAAATCTATTGAGCCAGTAGAGCCTCTTGTTAAAGCTGTTTGGTTCAGCCTGGTGCCAGTAGCTAATGCTTATAATCCCAGCTACTCAGGAGGCTGAGATCTGAGGATGGCTGTTCAAAGCCAGCCTGGGCACAAAAGACTTATCTCCAATTAACCACCAGAAAACTGGAAGTGGCACTGTGGTTCAAGTGGGAGAGCACTAGCTTTGAGCTGAAGAGCTCAGGGACAGTGCTCAGGCCCAGAGTCCAAGACCCCAGAGCCGACAAAAAAAAAAGGAAAGAAAGAAAGAAACAAACAAACAAACAAAGAAACAAACAAAGAAATACAAGAAATTCAATATAAGAAATTTTAGGGCCTTTTGATCGTTTAGGGCACAGGAAGAAGCCCCCAGAATATCCTTGGGATGGCTTTAAAGGGACATTTGGTGATGTAGCTCCACTACAAGGCATCTCAAGTCGAGGGGGTCCTTATGGCTCGCCTGCCAAAGGATGCAGGTATCAGAATCTCTCCCTGTGGGATTTATTAGTAGAGTACTGACCTCTTCACGAGACATGAGCTCCTACATGGAGCCCTGGGACCTGATCTGATGATGCATTTCTTCCCATCAAGAAAGGAATCTACTTAGTGTGGTGTCATTTCAGCACTTGGTGAGTTCTAGGCCAGCCTCTGCTACACTGTGCAACTCCTATCTCAAAACACGGAACAAACCAAAAAAAAGGGAAGAAAGGCAAAAGGGAGGGAAGAAAGCAGGGAAGGAACAAAGAGGTATCATACAGCCCTTTCAGTCCTCTGAGCATATACCTGGAATTGTAACAAGCACTCAGAAGGAAAAGTCATATTTGTCAGCCGAATTGTCACTCAAGCCTAGCCATCATACCAGCTGCCTGGCCAGCTGAATGCCAGGCAGGGTTCTCTTCCAAATACGAATATTCTTCTAGCTTCATGGACGGCACTAGTAGCCCAGAACCATGAGGAGGCACTTAAGAGGCACATCACACATTACACATAGATGTCGGCTCCAACTTCATGGTCTGGAGATGTGGATGACCATAGCAGATGACATGTGTCGAAAAGTGCTAAAAAGGAGCTGTTAACTGATTTGCCAGTCAATTTGATAATAAATGACTCGCCTCTTCCCTTCGAAGAATCTAAGAATACCTATCTCTGTGATGTTCCTCTAGGGTTTAGGCCATTTCATTCCAATCTTGAGTTCTGTTTTTTATTCTGGTGGCTCATTTGTCACTTAAATATGTAGAAAGTGGTAGGTTCTGGTATAGAGAAACCTATGTAGGCGCAACTATGAAGATTATTCTTGCCTAGAAAAGGTCATTTACATTGGCCTAGTTCTGTATTATTACAATTTTTTTTACTAAACCCTGTAAAAAGTAATTCTAAAAACTCAGCTGAGTATCACTGTCTCATATCTATAATCCTAGTTATTCAAGAGGCTAGATTTATCACAGTTCAAAGTCAGCCCAGGAAGAAAAGTCCATAAAACTTTTAATTAGTTAACCAGTAAAAAGTCACAAGTGGCAGTGTTGTTCAAGTGGTAGAGCATCAGTCTTGAGTAAAAAGAAAGCAATGAGGCTTGGAGTTTCAAGCCCCAGTACTGGCATTTAAAAAAAAAACTGACTGCTCCTTGCCCTTAATTTTGTGAAAAAAAAAATGTCTCCTAAAAGACAAATGCTATCCAAAAAGCTGAAAGTATTCAACTGAAGTGAAAATCTGAGATTTCTTTGGCATGATTTGGGCAGTGTTATGGAAACCATGGATCAAGCATCCACAGAAGAGTACTGAACTCTATGCAGCCTCAGCACACCTGGTTTTCCTCAAATATTTCTTCTTAAAATATACACCTATGGATGTGGAGGGTCTGCTGTATTATTTTTCCTTGTCCGGATTTTAAATAAAATGCTGTTGGAATCACCTAACACTATCCAAAACAGCCTCTTTGCCCTGCAGGCGACAGTACATATTAAAATTTCATCGAATGCCACTTTTTTTCCAGTAAGCCAACATCATTCTCCACCCATATCTCTATATCTCTGATATTTGCATCTTGTTGGACAGTCTCACTGCATACAGGAGAGTGCTGACAGTAAACAAGAGGAAGAAAGTTCCAGATCAGGCACCAAAAATTGGCAGCAGAAAGCAGAAAAAAAAATCCACCCCCCAAACAGGCATGTGATTCTGCCAGCCTCGAGCTAGCTATATCAACCAGATAGTCACCAATCTCACTCGGCCCAGTATCCCTCCAAGCTCCTGTTATTCTGGGAAGCTGGCCCAGCTGCACCAAGGCAGCTGCTCAGAAAACTGTTCTAAATTCCATGAAGTTCCCACTCAGGGTTCTAGGAATAGGTAGCAGAGAAGGGGGAAGGGGGGAGGGGTATGTAGAAAATTGTACGTGCCAAGCAATGGCTCCACCAGTCCTGAGCTTGGAACTGTTATGCCTAAATGCCCCCCCCCACTCCCTTGATAGCCACACTTGATAACTAACTGTTCAGGCTGGTTTTCTACACCAGTTGCTGCCCCCTGCATTTCTTTTATTTGAATCCTTGCTATTTCTGAAACTAGGTTTTTAGAATCCAGGTTCAAAGTCCAAGAGTCCCAAGCTCTGTTCAGTCACTTACTCCCAAATGCTAAGAAACATGGTAAAGGACAGGGGAAAGAGACTGTGATTATATGGTAGGCCATAGAAGGATAGCACTTCAGTACATCGTCAGCCATCTTCAGGGGTGCAGACATAAGCTTTAGCTTAAGTAGAGAGAACTGAGGGCAAGAATGAGAAAGGCATATAAAAACAATCCCAAGACACAGATACAGGCTGGTTGACCACTAAGTACCTCAATCTTTGTCCCAAGAGCAGTCCTGGAAAATGATTATCACTTTATTACTGGAGTAGAACAGGAACAAGGTGGTCTCTTCGGTTTTTGGCTGTCTTCTTTAAGATAATAAGGAGACATTCTTGTTTGAAAGGAAGCTTGCTTTCCACCCAAGGTAGTTATCATTGACTATTTTCTTCTACACACAGATCATCACAAAGGGAGCAATGACAAAGACTACCTCAGATCAAAGGGCACAGATACAGAGTTGGGGCACTTTTAGTTAATTTACGATCCAGGTTTTTTATGTTGCCTCTTACATTTCCTCTTAGTATACAACCCCTATAGGGAGGAGGTGGTTCTGGGAGGCTTATAACACCTCCCTACTTAGCCTTACCTGTGATGAAATACAGATGGTAAACAAAGCCCAGATATGTAACCTTGGCCTGCTGCCTCCTCACAACTCCTCTCCAGCCAATGAGCAGCCTCCAATCAGTTGTACGCTCATTTCCCCTTTAATGGTGAGCCTTTAATTGTGCAAGCTATGTTTTCCCTCAGAGGCCCCAGAGAGTATTTGCACAAAGGAGATGTGATCTTTTCAGAAGGCCAGAGCTAACCAAATGGATTCAAGAGCTGTTAGAAATCACCCTGGCATGGACAAAACCCATTGACCTGGCTGCCTCTCAATCTACTTCTACCCCCAGGGAAAAGTCCTGAGATGAAAGGAGAGCAGTTATTCTAACAAGTACAAAGCTCAGTTGTTCAGCTCAAAAAATTGAATCACTCCAAAACTAATCTCCAAAGAAACAACCATACCATTAAAAGATAGGCCAAAGAGTTAAAGAAAGTCTTCTCTGAAGAAGAAATAGAATGGCCTATGGACACATGAAGAAATGCTCGACATCTCTGGCCATAAAAGAAATGAAAATCGAAACAACTCTAAGATTCCACCTCACTCTACTTAGAATGGCCATCATCAAGAAATCTACTAATAACAGATACTGGAGGGGATGTGACCAGGAGGGATCACTACTACACTGTTGGTGGGAGTGCAAACTCGTTCAACCACTATGGAAAGCAGTGTGGCAGTGCCTCAAAAGACTGAACATAGAGCTCCCCTATGACCCAGCAATTCCACTACTTGGTATTTACCCAACCGTCCAGAAACAAGGACATACTAAATCCACTAGCACAACAATGTTCATTGCAGCATTATTCACCATAGCAAAGATATGGAACCAACACAGATGCCCCTCAGTTGATGAGTGGATCAACAAGATGTGGTATTTGTACACAATGGAATTCTATGCTGCTGTCAAAAAGAACAATATCCCCCTATTTATAAGGAAATGGAAAGACTTAGAAAAAATCATATTAAGTGAAGTAAGCCAGACTCAAAGGAACATAGGCTGAATGGTTTCCCTCATTTGTCATAATCAGTAGAAACCTTGGGCTCTACTAGCAGAGATCTGCAATAGAGCTAAACCTTTATACATAAGGCCATATAGTATGAAGCTAATTGAAAGGACCTCCAGGATATTGAAACAAAAGCCATATAACGAATGATTGTTGTCCTTAATCTACTATGTTGTCTTTCATCTCCGTTGCTGTCTCTTGGGTATCTCATATTGTTACAGTATTTCACCTTGTTATCTGGTATATTGTATATCTGGTTATTTGAAATAGGATAGGGAAGGGAGGGAAAATAAGACGAGGGGTGGGGGTGGGGAGAGAGAAATGAGGACCAATATATGAGAAAGGGTATCAATGTTTGTGAAGTAATGCACCTTCTATCTGGTGCATATAATGTAACCCTTCTATTAAATACAATAAAAATATATGGAAAAAAGCTCAGTTGTTGTGTTAATCTTCCTCAACTTTAAAATAAAAGTTTCTTACATAAAATTGTCTCACTTCTGTAATCCTGGCTACTCAGGGAACAGAGACCAAAAGGATTAAGATTCAAGACCAACCTGGCATGAAGTTAACTAGACCTCATCTCAACCAATAAGCTGATTATAGTGGCTCAGACCAGTAATCCAAGCTATGTGGTGAAATTGTGGGTAAAAGGACCACAGTCTAGGCTTGTAGAGGCTGCAAGAGAAAGTGGAGATGGAAAATTTGAGAGTCTATTGAAGAAACAACTACAGTAAAAGGGGCTGGGTTTGGAGCTCAATGATACAGCATCTATTTCAAAAGTCTAAATCTCTAAGTTCAAACAATACCATTATAACAATACAATTTCTTGTTAAAACAATACAATTTCTTGAGGAGCAGTAGCTGATTGAAAGCCTTATTCCACCTGAACTGCAGGTAAGAGAAAAACCCAACTTCCTTCTGAGTCTCCTGCTGGAAGTCCTCAGACTCTACCCAGACCAGACACTTCGTTGTGTAGAAATAGGAGTCACACCTGCTGCAGATATTTTTCTCTGAACTCTGTAAAGCCTCAGATGACCCATCAGCGGGAATAATACCAGCCCAGTCTGTTTCCCTAAAACACAGACCCCAGTTCTTACCACACTATGCAGCCACACAAGCTTCCAAACAGCACAGGTCTCTCTCTACACTCAACAGACTGAGACTAAATAAGGAGCTTGGAAAGACAATATCTCTACACTTGGAACATCATTAGACCAGTCACACTGGTGACCTTCTTTTTCCTTGTACTGCTACCAGAGTTTGAACTCAGGGCCTGGGTGCTATCTCTTAGCTTTTTCATTCCAGGCTAGCTCTCTACCACTTTGAGCTACAGCGCCATTTCCAATTTTCTGGTGGTTAATTGGAGATAAGAATCTCACAGGCTTGAGCTTTCTAACTCAGGCTGGCGTCAACTTTCGACCCACAGATCTCACCCTCCTGAGCAGCTAGGATTGACTGGGATGAGCCACCCATGCCAGGCTTGGCATTTACACTCTAGAAAGTGGCAAATGCTCTCAGCCAAAGCATTTTTGAGTTTTTTTTCTAGAAAACCAATAGTTAGACATCTGCTAATATACTAATAAAGCCTGATCAGAGTTGGCCACAGACACCAAAATCACCCACACAGAACAAGAAGAAACCTCTGGTCCAATGACCTCAGTCTTCACATGGCAAAAAAAAGAGGGTGGGGATGCACTGGTCCATGAGCCCACACCCCTGCCCCACAGCTAGGGTGCTCAGGCCGCTACCACACAGGGCTCTGATACGGTCTCATGGAGGTATGAGATCTGAGAAGGCCATGAAGACTGCTGAAGAAAGAAATACAGATTCCTAAACAAGCATACTGATAGCTGACTATGCCCACTAAAGACCTCTTGTGACTTGCAGCATGTAGGAAAAGCCAGTCAATATTTGATGGGTTCCTTGAAAGCTAGGGGCTACCCTAGCTGTCCTGGGTGCCACTTGCCAAGGGCCTCCATGGAGCGCAGATTCTTCTCCATCTCCAAATCACTCCTTGCTCTTAAAAACACCTCTCTGTCTGCGGCTCAGATCTCAGAATCTTTCTGGCATTATCCACATTGTGCATCATTAAGAGTCTTCTTCAATGGGTCATAAGAGAGAACAACTCAGTGTTTGTCTTCTGGGGATGCATCTTATCCTTGAGACATCCACTTAATACATGGCTCTCCTGGGCAGACATCTTCAACCTCCCTTTCTCTGATAAGGATACTCAGTACTGGCATATCTCAGAGCAACACGGAAGAATTGAATTCTGAAAAACAAAAAGGCAGAGTATGCTGCTTATCTACATTATAATATATAACAAACTGGCTCAGAGTCAATTATCGGGCAGCCGACCAGTATGCAACATTTTTTCCCTAGTACCCAGGATCAAACTCAGGGCCTTGTGCACACAAGTTCTCTTCCACTGAGCAACAATTTCCAACTGTACAAATATGCAACTTGAGGAGAGCTTGGAGGGAAGCTCACCTCTGTTCCAAGTGAAAACAGCTGAACTAATGATTAGACTAGGGCTGGAGGTTCAACGTCCAGAAATTCACTGGCGTGGAGCTTAGCTGAGGCAGGCACCTGGAAGCCTGGCTTCCCTCCACTTGGCCTTTCCACAGGGTACCTGTCTTACATGTGCATCCCCACATGATGGCTGGGTTCCAGGAGCCAGGGACCACAGACACTCAGGCCCAGAAAGTGACAAAGTCACTTCTGCTGTGTCCTATTGGTCAAAGCAGTCACAGAGTCCAGGTCCAAGAGCAGAAGCCTCTAGATAGCAGGAGCATCCAGAAATTAGCAACCATTTTCTATCTACCACAGTAAGATATGAAATCAAGGCTAGCTTAGAGAGTGCTTTCTTAGAGTGGTAGGGTGCTTATTTAGCATATATGAGGGCTCTCTGTGTGTGTGTGTGTGTGTGTGTGAGAGAGAGAGAGAGAGAGAGAGAGAGAGAGAGAGAGAGAGAGAGAGAGAGAGAGAGAGAGAGAGAGAGAGACAGAGACAGAGAAACAGAGACAGAGACAGAGACAGAGACAGAGTAAAATTTCAGCTCTCTTAGAGGAGTCATTTATGTCAACAGAGCCTGAAATGGACGGCAAGCTCCATGGAGAAAGGGGCATGTGGGTCTGCACAGTTCCTTGGTCAGGCATCTCATGAATACGTGCTGAACTGTCGAGTCTAATAAATCCTATGCTAAAGTTTCTCTTTTAAAATATCTCATCAGAATTCTAAAATGGAGGGAGGAAAGGTTCTCACCTGCATAAAATTAGAAGAAAGAATTACAATTTAGAGCAAAATTAACGTGAGAGGAGAAGCTAGGTGTCAGTTTGCTGAATTTGGTCCCAAAACAATATGACATACTTTAATTTTTTTTAAAAAAGGAGAGAACATGGTGCCATTTAAACGATCAAAAACAGCTACTACCCAGAGTATAGATGGTTTTAAATATTTACATTAAATATTCAATTAAGTCTCAAGGAAATCTTCCTATATAGGTGTTTTGTTTTCAAGTCAAAATATATGTCCAAATTCTCTGTGTGGCATGCAACATCATACATGCACAATTTCACTTCCTAACAACAAAAGAACCAAGATTATATTCCTCATGGAAACACTATTTTACAGTAAAATTCCATGTTACACTAAGTCAAAAGCAGATGGCTCTGCTGCCTAACATTATTACATACATAATTACCTACATCACAAATATTTCCAAAATCGAAACTGCTAAGCTTTCTTGCCTGTCACTTTTCCTTATGCCATCTCCATGGCAACCTGCTTCCCTTCCCCGGAGACAAAGAGAACATAGGAAACATCTTTAAATTGGCATAAATGAGACACAAAATCTTTAATCAGACACAGCTTTATTCTAATGATTTAGCAGATACCAAAAATTACCCAGAAATAATCATTGTAGTTCACAAAAAAAAAACAAACTTCTGTTTACCCATGATGACAGCATAATTACAAAACACAACACCCAGGCTTCCATCCCGCCTCATCAGCACCCAGGTTATTAGCTCTGAAGCTTCCTTCAGTGGCAGCTGCCCCTCCCACACTACACATGGCTCTCAGTCCCTTCTTCCAAATGAGCCAGGACAAGTTCCACCTCGGGCACCTGAGGGCTCATTTGTCACCCTGGCCTCCTGCAGATGCAGAGCTCAGCTTCATGTAGGTGTGCCAGACTCCATTTTATCAGTTATAAAACAGTTACTACCCTAGATGCAAGCACAAGGTCCACAATTGGCGGAAGATGCACTGAGAAGCAATCTTATTAGCTTGGATAGCTGGAGTAGGGGCAGAAAATGCACAAAATTAAGCAAACTCCTTGTCCCTATAACCACAACTCCTGTTGTTCTTAAGTATAGTTAAAAATATCCTGTCAAGTGTGGGGAACAACATTCCAGCCAAGCAAACTCTCCAGGGAGGGAGGGAGACATGAGCTTCCCACTCATACACGTACAGTTCATAAAACACCCAAAGAGCCCCTATGGAGACCCAAAGGGCCATCTCAGAGAATAAGTCCATCACCAAGTGGCTCACTAACTCAGACTTTTTTATTTTATTTTATTTTTGCCAGACCTGGGCTTGAACTCAGGGCCTGAGCACTGTCCTTGGGCTTTCTCAAGGCTAGAGCTCTAGCACTTGAGCCTCAGCACCACTTCTGGCTTTTTTTTTTCTATGTATGTGGTACCAAGGAATTGAACCTGGGTCTTCCTGCATGCTAGGCAAGCAGTATACCACTAGCCAAACTCTTCGCCCTTGAAAGTAACTGTGATAAATTTGAGGACAAACATCTGAGAGAAACACACACCTGGTATTTTCTTTCATGACAACAAATAATTCATAACCTTACAGCTGGTTTCCATGGAAAAGTGGGAAGTGGAGAGAAGAAAATTTCAACTTGAAGTTCATGCTTAATGCTAGCTCTCACACACATATGCACATAGTGCTTTATCGATACAAACCCTCTGACCACTGTAGGTAAGCACTTAGAAAAAGCCACATATTGGAGGTAATGGTAGGAGTGCAGTTTTTCTTGATGAAAATCTGTGCACCTGCCCAGCTCCACAAACTCTGATGGCCAGCCAGCTCTAACATATCTGAAACACCTGCCCAACTCCAAGTTTATGTAGTACACAAGCACCAATAATCACTTATGACAATGCTCTAAAGTCAGGCTTCAAACTTGCTTAACTGGGATATAATTACACTTCCCGACTCTCCCCCCTCTTCCCCACCACTTCCACTTTATAATGAAAGAGCCAGGATGCTGGTGGCTCACAGCTCTTCAGGAGACTGAAGTCTGAGAATCATAGTTCCAAGCTAGCCTTGGCAGGAAAATCTGTGAGATTCATATCTCTAATTAACCATCAAAAGAGAGAGATGGAGCTGTAGCTCAACTGCTAGAACATTAATCTTGAGTGGAAAAAACTATAGGACAGAGCTCAGGCCCTGACTTCAAGCCCTAGAACCATCAAGTGTGCATATGTATGCATGTACACACACACACACACACACACACACACACACACACACACACACACACATTGAATTCTTGTCACTTTGGCACAATCTGAGTAGAAATTCCTAAGTTAAAGCATCAAAAGTCAGTCACCATCAGTACCTTTACGTACACATTTGAATGACATTACTGCTGTTGAGAAAACCATGTCTAGAATGAAAGGCATAGTAAATAACAATGAGTAAACTTAGTTTTAACAAGACCACAAAGGTTTTTTAGGTGGGAAATAAGAAAACTGAAAGCTGACTAGCATTTGATATCATCAATATCACAGATCTGATTAGGAAATTGTTGTCTTCTTTGCTGGGGATAACAGTCTATAACCAATTGCCTCTTTGTTCTTCTGATACATAGGCTGAATTGTCCAGAGATTAAGCAATATAATATCTGCAATATTAGCTTCTTGGTTCACCCAAGACAGACAGAGAAAGACAGAAAGAAGAAAAGGCAAATATGAGGAAAATAATGGTAGAATCAAAGAAAACACATGTGTTGCTAGATCTTTATATATAAAGAATCCAATATATGAGTATGTACCTGTACACACATGTATATGCATATAGCTTTACATATGCATATGTATATACCTATTTATATATCTGTACATATACATACATATATGTGTGTATATATGCACATACACATATATTCTGTAACTTGAACTCGGGGACTGAGCACTGTCCTTTAGCTTTTCACTCCAGACTAACTCTCTACCAGCTTTTTTTTGTGGTTAGTTGGAGATAAAAATCTCACAGATTTACCCACCTAGAATGGTATCAAATCGCAATTGTGATCCTCAGATCACAGCCTCCCGAGTAGCTGAATCTTGTAGCTATGGTTACAGACATAAGCCACCAGCACCCAGCTCCTTCTTTTGTAGTTCTGGTCTTTTCAGAGTATTTGAGCATTCGTAACAACAGCTAGTAGGAGGTAAAAATTCAGGTTCTTTGTAAAGACAAATGTTGAATATTGTTTTATACCATCCTAAAGCGCTTAAAACTCACACACTGCAGCACTGTGGGCTCCTTTTCTGGGGAGGACGGGCCTGAGGACCATCTTTCCAGAGACTTACAGGCCACAAAAGTGATAAGACATGGTAAAGGGTAGTGAGGTATCCCATGAGGAAGAAAACACTCCAGGGACTCCAAACGAGCATGGGAGAAAAGGGCTGAGGACAGTTCCATGCAGGGTGATGCTAGTCTTTTTGGAGTGAGCTGAGGGGAATTACAGCTGCAAGAATAGAAACAATATGGGGACACAGAAAATAAAGCACCATTAGATCATTGTGTCAAAAGGCTGCAAGAAATGCCATGCTATAAGGCAGGACAGACAGCATGGAAATAGTTCTTCAGGGCTTCAAACACATGGTGACCAGAGCCAAGAGACTTCTGAAGACAGAAAGAATTTAAGGGATCCAATGACTGCCTGTTTGCATTCACTCTCTGGGACGCAGAACATCCTTTCCAGGGCCTCCTAGAAAGCATTTCTGTACTTGCACTACTAAGTTTGGCATCCACCCAAAGAGCCACTAGTGGCCTCTGTAGTCAGCTTCTTCTAGACACTGTCCTTCAATCTCTGAAGAGGTGTCCTGACCCTGTACTGTTCTCTCTTGTCATCAGCATCCTTCCCTCAGGTTGACAATGGTTGCCGAGGGACAGAGTTAGCAGTTAAAACAGGAGGGTACAGGACAGGCTAGTACAGGGCCCTGGGCTGGATGGAGCTTCTGCAACCCATAGACCAATGACCTTTCCCCAGAAGCAAGAGCAGAGTAGAGTATACTCAGGAGTCCCAGAGCTCTGCTGGGAGTGGAAATGGCTATCAGCATCCCTAGAGGTAGAGGAAACTGAGGCTCAGTGTCAGAAGTGCTCCCCCAAGAAGATAGGTGATGGTTGTTTCTCTGAACCAGGATCACAGGGCCACGCCACATGCTGTATCTGCCATGCTCTGAAGCAGAAACCATCTGTTTTCTAAGAATAATCAACTCTAGCTACTAGGAAAGGGCAGAGAGAGTAAATGGCCATACTCACCATTCTCCCAACATAGGAGGAAAAGGGATAGCCTCAGGGTCAGAGAAAAACGATACACACAACTAAAAATGCAATTACACACAGCCAATGATGTCTTCTTATCAGGAAGTCTCAAACAGAACACAAGACCCCTCGAGCTGCTGAAGCAATCGGACAATTTTATCACCCATTTCTCCTTTCAAAGAAATTCAGGATCTTCCTTAGCTCTAAATGGGAAGTCTGAGCAGATGCTGGACAGCTGGCAGGGGACTGAACCTCATGGTTCACAAAAAGAACCTGGGAACTAGGGAAGAAGTCAAGGACGTGTTCTTCTGTCCATAGATCTGCTGAGGTAGAGGAGTGGCATGACACTCAACCTGTGTCCTACTGGATGCCCACGCTTTCCTCTCAGGAGGCACGCATGCTGTACACGGTCACCAAATAACAAGACCCAACCACACCCCAAGGCCTGTCCAAATGTGGCCGGCATCCATTACTTGTGTCCCCTGTCCCCTCTGGAGCTATTATCAAGTTATTTGCACTAAAGCATTTGGTTTCCAACCAATTGTTTTCTTTGATACATGTATCCTGGTGGTAATTTCAAATGTGCCAGCAGACTTGGCAGGCACTGGCTGGCTTAACTCAGGGCAAGAATCTCTTAGGAGCACATCATGTTCCCATTTAAAGATGTGCTCAGCAGCATTTGTATACTGTTTCCAGATTTGTTTCACACCAGTATTTACATCTTTCATCACTGAGAGTCTCCACGCAAAGGGCAGGCAGCCGATGCAATGCTTGGTTGGTGGAACTGAGAGAAAGGAGTAGGAGGAATCACACTTGTGCTGTATGGAAGCCATGCTGTGAACGGCCCAACATTCATTCCATAACATGAGGTGACACATGTTACTTTCTTTGTATTATGCCCACTACTTGCTCTCCCTTCTATCTAACAGGTTCCCTTTCTGTCTACACACCCTTCTACATCCTGGACCACTATGATCCTGGCTATTCAGGAAGCTAACACTTTCAAGATCAAAGTTCAAAGCCAGCCTTAGCAGAGGGTTTGCCTTACTCACTCCATCTCCAATTAACCAGCAAAATGTTGGGATTAGAGGAATGGCTCAAATGGTAAAGTACCAGCCAAAGCAAACAAACCAAACAAAAGCACAAGGCCCTGTTCAAGCCTTAGTACAATCACTAATAAATAATAATAATAATAATAATAATAATAATAATGTGGACAAAAATATTTTTGACTGGGGAAAAGAGACTCCAGTAATAAAAAAAATTCAAGGTAATAGAGATGTCTCCAAGGAAGAGGGCTGTTCCCAAGATGGGCAGAGGCCCAAAGTCCAGATGCACAAAACACAGCCAAGGAAGGCCTGAGTTCACCTGTGATACCATGGTGAAAAGGTAACCCTACAGAATTTCATTTCCATGTTTCACAGTGCATCTGTAAGTGTAGAGGGACAAGATTAGGCCTCATTATAAGACATGCATCTTTGCAGCCATAAAGAGGGTGATGGGTGAGGAGATGGGTAAGTTGGTGCCCCATCTGATACAAACCTAAGCTGAAGTGAGCAAATGGAAAGAATTGAGTGGTGTTCAGGGCTCAAAACCTCCACTAACATATGATTTCACACATCTCCCAGCACTGACAGATCCTCAGCTACTATCAAATCTAATCCCATGAGTCCTGAAGCTATGTTGCAGCTGTGGCCACCATCTGTCCCCAAAGCAGCCTGGGCACCAGCGTGGAAGGACTGGAGCCAGGCATGTTGTTCTCTATACTAAGCTGTGATTATATCCATGCTGTACAACGTGTTTCCCTTCCTCAGGAGTGCCCTGGACCCAGGAGACAGTGGCATAAAATGGCAAACAGAAAATTTCTGGGCTGATCAGCAGACCACATGAGAAAGGACTGTTCTTTAAACATGATAAGCCCTTGTGCTTTCATTTTGAGCTCTGTCTTCCCTGAAGGACCTAGATATGGAGTTGATCCATGGGATCAAGAGTGGGGAGGAAAGAACAGATGGATGGAATAGCAAGCTCTGCAACATGCTCCCTATGGGAAGCTGTCAACATTTCCAGGAGTCCAGGAGCCCAGAGATCATACATTCACCAGGCCTGAGGCTCAGAGCTCCGGTCCAAACAGGATATAGGGAACATATGAGAACTGGAGTTCAGAGCCACACCCTGAGACAGGAGCCACAGAGAGAAAGAAGGAATGAACCAGAGATGAGACACACAAGGCAAAGTTATATGAGGAGACAAGGAGATGGCTGGGAAGGCCATCAAGTCTCGGGACTCTATGAGAGCCTTTCTGCAAACCCTAGCTCCACTCATGGACTATGGCCCCCCTTCCAATGGTGCCTCTGCTGATAAGGTACTCTGCAGGTTTTGTCTTTATTCTGTTCTCTCATAAAGTGGCAACCATCCATCCTGACAGTCATCACAAGAGTGCATACAGGTAAAAAGTATCATTTTCCCAGCTTCAGTACTGGTGATGTAGTTCTGTGGGGGCTGACCTGCATACTGTAGAGTATTTAGCAGGATCACTCATTTCTACTACAAATGCCAGAAGCATCGCACTCCTAAGAGTCTCTTAGGTCCGACTGGAAGCAATGACTTCTTCCCCTGGCTCTCTCCCCCTGTACCCTGGAAATCCCCACCCAGCCCCTGTAACCCTGGCAACTGGCATGCCTGGGGGCAGTGGGAGGTCCCCACCGAGATATTTCCCCATGCTCTGAGATCACATCCACTTCCACTTTGTCTATACCCCTCCCCCTGTATAATCTCACTTCCCACCCTAAGCTCTTCTTGCTCGACCAACTCCATCTTGGGTGGCAGGGGTCTGCTCTTTCCTCACGCAATAAACCCTCTTCTCCTGAACTGCATGGAGTTTCCTTTCGGCAGACATTACAGAATCATCATCAAAACTGTCCCCAAGCTTTAACAAAAGTGCCACAGGGCTACGTATAAGGTCAAGTAGGCCCTCTCCAAGTTTCTATTCTGAATCTAGGATCTCCAACATGGTAACAGTAGGAGGGAGAGAAGACCTTTGGGAGATTAGATCAGCAGTGTATAAACTTGTGATTGGCATCACTGCCTTCAAAAAAGAACCACAAAAATTCTTTCTCAAGGGCCGGCAGTTTGGCCTAGTGGTAGAGTGCTTGCCTAGCATGTACGAAGACCCGGATTCATTTCCTCAGAACCACATACATATAAAAAAGCTGGAAGTGGTGCTGAGGCTCAAGTGGTAAAGTGCTGGCCTTGAGAAAGTCCAAGGACAGTGCTCAGGCCCTGAGCACAAGCCCAGGACTGGCAAAAAAATAATTCTTTCTCCATCCTATTAGGGCCCAGCAGGAGGGAAGCCACCTAGCTGATGAGAGAGAGAAAGGGAAGGGATATCAAGCAATGGACATAATACAAGGCAAATAACATGTGTTACTTATGTTATTTCCTATTCCCATAGTGCTTCGGACTCCTACACAAATGTGTCCTCTTCCCCATAATGCTGTGGGTTCTCAAATGCTTCCTCTTCCCATAAGGCCCTTTGTGCCCACTCAATCAATGAAAAGAGCCAATGGCACATGCTTAAGCCATCAGGTATTCAGTGTAAAGTTCAGGGGAGGAGATATGGATGGTGTCCCATACCATAAAAACCACCCTCTGAGACGACTCCATTGGACATCTTTTTAAGGCTTGTAGAGAAACATGCTACTTTCCTTTCAGTTTTCCTTCCACTTTCAAATAAACTTATTCTGATTATCTTAAATAACTTACCTGCCTTTTAATTCTCTAAGGGATAGAGAAAATGAATCCATTCCCCTAGATAACATCAGTAGGAACAGATTCTGCCAACTGCCTCCAAAGTTATGATGAGTTAAGATGTCATAGGAGTATGTTTTTTAAGCTACTCACTTTGTGGTACCTTGTTAGAGCATCCTAGCTAGATCCTCCCCCACGCCGTAGGAAAGCATTTAGTAGGCAACTCACCACAGCTGGCCCATATCCTCGTCACACATTCCTCTGCCTCACTAAGTCTTCGTTTTAGGTGAGCTGTTTCATGAATGTTTAAGCAAATCCTGTCTGATACTGTGGATGCTCTGTTCTTTGGAGTCACAAAGCTTGCAGCCACGTGGATTGGTAGTCTCACGGTGTTTAGCTCACAGCTCCACTTATATCTATTTATGACTGATATCATTTAGAATCCCAGAAGGTCCCTGATGTGGCTGCCTCTGACATCAGGCAGTGCCTTGAAGTGCACTGGACAGGAGCCCCAGAGATTACAAATGTCAACCTTAGACCTCACTCCCAAACACCCTGAGGATCCCACAGGGCTCAAGGCCCAGACACTCCCAGGGGTTACAGCCTTAAGCAGGATGACAGGGAACCAGGCAGTAGTCACACTGGAAATCCCTCCCCAACTCATTTCAGGCCCAGCTCCACTAAAATTTTCACAGCAAAACTGGGCATTAGGAGCTCAAGTCTGTAAGGCTTGACCTTAAAAAGCGAGACCTGAGAATCACAGTTCAAAGCCAACCCAGACTTATCACCCAGAGATTATCTCTGGTTAACCATCAAAAAGCCAGAAATGGAGCTGTAGTTCAACTGGTAGAATTCCAGCCAGCACCTGAGTTCAAACCCCCAACACAGGAGAGCATTTGCTTATTATCAAATAAATAAAACTCTTTCTGTTCCAACCTCCCAGACCCCATGAAGGCCCACAAAACAAACGATGTGCTGGAGGGCCAAGCACTTCACCCACGGGACAGGTAAAAACTCCAAGTGTGGGGTCTTCGTGCAAAAACTGGAAAAGAGCGTTTGTCCTTTCTCTCCCTAGACCTGCTGGGGAATTTTCGTTTGCTTATCTCCTGATGCAGGGCAGTACAGAGCCCTGGTACAAGTGCAAGGACTGTTCTTCATTACCATTCGGGACATAGACACTTGTCTCTTCCGGCCCCAACAAAGCTCACAAAGCTCACAAATCTCAAAAATAAGGCTTTTGTGGTGTGTGTGTGTGTGTGTGTGTGTGTGTGTGTGTGTGTGTGTGTGTGTGCGCGTGCCAGTACTGGGCCTTGAACTCAAGAGTCTCACACACTCGGATATTTCTGCTCAAAGCTGATGGTCTATCATTTGAACCACACTCCACTTTTAATTGTTCAGTGGTTAATTGAGGATAAGAGTCTCAGTCTTGGGGCCAAGAGTTTAGCCTAGTTGTAGAGTGCTTGCCTCGCATGCACAAGGACCTGGGTTCAATTCCTTGGTACCACATACATAGAAAAAGAAGCTGGAAGTGATGTTGAGGCTCAAGTGGTAGAGCTCTAGCCTTGAGAATATGCCAGGACAGTGCTCAGGCCCTGAGCTCCAGCCCAGGACTGGCAAAAAAAAAGTCTCACAGACTTTTCTGCCCAGGCTAACTTCCAACAGTGGTCCTCAGATCTCCTGAGCAGCTAGGAATATAGGTACCAGCTACTGGTGCCCTGCTCCAAAAAATATTATTAAGAAGTTCAAGACAGTAAATGCAGAGCTCTAAACCCCAGAACTGGGCTGCTGGGGATCCGAGGAGCTGCATTCCTTCACGAGGCCTCTCACTCAGGCACTGGCCCTTTAACCTACAAGGATCATCTCTGTGCGCGGCACAGGGCTCTGAGCCATCTGTACAACGAGATCTCATTCACTTTCGCTGGAGGACTATTTACTGAAGAAGACAAGCATCTGAGATTAAGCCACCATCCAGAGGACAAAGAACTTGCCCATGAACAGAGGCAAGACTGAAATCCACTCTGGATTCATCCTGCCCTTTGGGACTCTCCTTGCCATACAACAGTAACCCTATCTACAGTTAGGCCAGGAACATTCCTTCAGGCCAAAGGGCCCACGCCTCCCCTGCAGACCACTTCTACTGATTCTATTAAGAACCAGTTTCTACCGTCTTCTCCACTGTGGTACAAGCTGAAACTTCACCCCTACTGCTATTGGTGATCTTGTTGTTTTGAAGCTGGTGATGTGCCTTAGTGGTAGAGTGTTCGCCTAGCTTTGTTAAGTCCCAAACTTAGCAAACCACCCCCAAAATATTAGTGTGTGAACCCATGCCAGTTCATCCATTTCTGTATGCCTAGTGCAGATAATCTGCATAAAGAGTAAAGTAGGGCTGCAGTGAAGGCCAGGTGACCCAATACGAAGCATATACCCAGTTCCCAGTGCAGGGAGCCTCAGCAGATGGCTTTGCTCTTCCCAGACCTATGCTCAGGGTGTCCAGAGGACCTTTGAGTGGGCCCACTGCTGCATGTCAAGGGAGGCCCTATGAGTAAGCCTCCCAGAAGAAGTACACCCTTGATCAGAATTCATTCACGACCCCCAGTATCATCCAAGGAAGCCTGCAATCACAGTACAGCAGGACCTGGAGCCCTAAGGCTACCACTCTGCCATCTACACAGACAGACAAACAAGCCCAGGACCTTCGCAGTACATGTGCTAATTCAGCAGCTGACCCTGAACAAGCTCTGAACAGACTACGGAATTGCCCACGTCCCTCTCCCCAATGGGCAACAGAACCACAAGCATTATACTGTGGTACAAGGCAGCATGGCAGGGTCCTCAGTGACAGTGAGGAAAAGAAGTTGAATCTGAGCCAAACAGGCAACTAAGAATTAAAAGCCAGGAGGCCACTAGGTGAGGATGCACAGATGGAATCAGAGTGACACAGTAAGCAGCAGGAGCCCCAGAGTACACAGGAACTGCACACAGTTAGGTCTGTCACATCATCTGTCTCAGCAGTGTCCTGCTGTAGTCTTTGTAACAAGCTGCATCCCAAACCATCCAACAAGGTCTAGAAGGTACACAGGTACTCCATAGTTCAGGGCTGTGTGGCCTGAGTGAGATCTGCTGCTCTTAAGAGCTAACCCAGCTCTGTCCCCTCCCATGAGGAACACTGCCAGGACCCTCCCTCTGTGGCCTGCCCTTATAGAAAGACAGGTGTTTCCAGTGGATCTGAAAATGCTAATTAATGCTAATTATCTATGGAGTTCCTAGTCCCGAGGAGGAGCCTAAGGTCTATCCAGTATTGTTTTCTTCCACTCCAGGAAGAGGTGCTCAGTAACACAGCAACTTAATGCCAGGAGGAGGGAGGGAACTTAGGGAACTCTCCAAGCACTGACACTCTCTCTGAGCCAGAATCAGGTGATGACAAACAGCAGGTTATTTAAAAGAAGAAGGGTAATTTTAGAAGGCCAATTGCCCACAGGAAGTCCAAAGGCTATTTTAAAACATTTTATCAGAAGTCCAGGATAAATGATTATCAAAAACACCAAAATAGATAGTGCTCAGAAAAATAAGATACAATTGTTGAATTATCTGGCACACTGTCAGAGAAGCTGCCTACCGGGAAAGAGGCATCTTTCCAGAAAACACTGTGAAAGCAGCTCCACAGAGGGAAATCCACTGTATATACCAGAGTTAAGTGCAAATAGGAACCTAATTAAACAGGTCTCAAGAATCCAGCTTTCCAAAATGAACTTACCAGCTATTTCAGTGGCTAGGCCAAGAAAGGATGGGGTTTCCCAATGACCAGACATTCAGGAATAAGGATCAAACACTGGTGTCCACAGAGCCAGAGCTCTCAGCAGCTCTTCAGCCTCCACTTTCCCTAGCTGGCACCTGTCATTCCCTCCTGCCTCCTGGCATGCCACCTCAGCTGTCAGACCTTCTTGTAACATACCTGTTCCTACAGACAAGGATATGAGCAGAAGATGACATCTGTTATTCACCTGCCTCAGCTCCAATGAACTCCATTTTTCTTTGTTTCTGTGTTGTGCACGCACGCATGTGTGTGTGTGTGTGTGTGTATGTGTGTGTGTGAGAGAGGGGGGGGGAGAGAGAGCACACACAACAGGCCTTGAACTCAGGATCCAATACTCTCCTTAGCTTTTTCACTAAAGGGTGGTACTCTACCACTTGAGTCTCACCACCACTTCTGGTTTTTTGGTAATTAATTACAGGAAAGAATCTCACAGATTTTCATGCCCAGACTGGCAAGAAATCCTCAATCCTCAAATCTCAGCCTACTGAGTAACTAGGATTGCAGAGGTAAGCCCCTGCACTGAGCCTTCATTACTTTTTAAAATCTGCCTAAGGCAGACAGACATATTTGTAAAATGTTCTTCTTTACAATCACAGAATTAAATATGAGGCTCTCTCTTTAAAATCATTTTCCTTTCTCATCTTTTTCCACCTACTAAAAATGTGTGAGCCTTCAAAATCCATAATCGAGGAAATTAGGGTCAGCCTTGTCTGCTTGGCTGGGTTCTCATACCACTTGGCAACACCAAAAGTTTGGGCCATCAATCATTCAGGTGAGAGGAAGTCCAAAAAGACCCACATAGCAACTTCACAGAAGATAGTTTGGGCTACAGCACGGAGGGCTGTAATAGATAGTTTGGGCTACAGCAAACATCGCTGTCCACTGGCAAGAGACAAGGCAGGTAATCTGAGGAACTCTGAAAACAGAGGTAAGCAGAGGAAGCCTCTACTCCAGGGTTAGGCAGCATTAGTAGGAAAGGCCCACTCACCACGGTCATAATTTGTCATCAAAAAAGCGAATAATAACAAATGTGCGTGAGGACTGAATAGTAATAGGAACTCTATACATTGCTGATAGGCATGTAATTACTCAAACTATGAAAATCCCAATGGAGGTTCCTCACAAAACTAAAATAAAAATCCTATATGATCCACTTTTGGGTATGTACCCAAAGACTCAAAGTCAGCTTACTACAGAGATGCTGTTGTACTCATTTTTACCAAGTCACTAATCACAATAACGAAAGTATGTGATCAGCCTAGGTGTGTGTATCAATGGATGAATGGCTTTTTTAAATGGGGCATATATTCATAATGGAGTTTTGTTAAGCCATTACAAAGAATAAAATTATGTCTCCTGGGAAGTGGATGGAGCTAGAGCTTATCATGTTACCTGAAACAAGACAGCTCCACAAAGACCAGTGTACCATGTTTTCTCCCGTTTGTGGAAGCTAAGAGTAAAGCAATCAAGCACTCAAGGTCATGAATGTAAAAGGGGAAATAATAAGAAAGTGGACAGAGACAGTAGGGACAAGAAAGACTAACAGTACATATGATCAAAGTGCATTATATATATACACATA
Organism: Megascapheus bottae; assembly: GCF_031878675.1. Taxonomy (NCBI): domain Eukaryota; kingdom Metazoa; phylum Chordata; class Mammalia; order Rodentia; family Geomyidae; genus Megascapheus; species Megascapheus bottae. The sequence continues at coordinate 748,879 of NC_143515.1, forward strand.
TGAAACTGTCATGATGAAACCCCTTACTATGTATAATTTTATATATACCAACGTAAAATAAGTAGAGGAATAAAGTAAATATAAGGGTTAAAAGAAAGACAGCCTCGGGCCGGGAGTTTGGCCTAGCATGCACGAAGACCAGGGTTCGATTCCTTGGTACCACATATATAGAAAAAACCAGAAGTGGTGCTGAGGCTCAAGTGGTAGAGTTCTAGCCTTGAGAAAGTCCAAGGACAGTGCTCAGGCCCTGAGCTCAAGCGCAAGACTGGCAAAAAAAAAAATAACCTAATATGGGGGAAAAACCAAGACGGGGGTGGGGGGGTGGGGGGGAGGTTAGGGGGAGGTTAATGGGTACCAAGACGTGTGAACGGGTATCAATGTATGTGAATTAATGCATCTTCTACCTGGCAAATATCATGTAACCCTTTTATTAATTACAATAAAAAATATATTAAAAAATAATAAATAAAAAAAGAAAGCCTCTTCAACAGTGGTGCTGGCAGAACTGGTTAAGCACCTGCAGAAAACTAAAATTGAATCCTTCTTTGTCACCCTGCACTAGAATTAACTCCAAATGGATCAAAGACCTTGAAGTAAAAGCCAATATACTGAAAACTTTACAAGAAGGCATAGGAGATACAGTAGGTCCCCTCGGCACAAGTCGAAACTTTCTTAATAAGGACCAAGAAACACAACAAACTAGAGAAAGTCTGGATAAGTGGGACTACATTAAACTGCAGAGCTTCTGTATGGCAAAGGACATAGCTAGCAAACTAACTATAAAGAGTGCAGAATGGGAGAAGATCTTCACTAACCATACAATGGACAAAGGCCTCATATCTAAAATATATCAACAGCTCAAAAAATTGAATCACTCCAAAACTAATCTCCAAAGAAACAACCATCCCATTAAAAAATGGGCCAAAGACTTAAAGAGAGTCTTCTCTGAAGAAGAAACAAAAATGGCCTACAGACACATGAAGAAATGCTCAACATCTCTGGTCATAAAAGAAATGCAAATCAAAACAACTCTAAGATTCCACCTCACTCCACTTAGAATGGCCATCATTAAGAAATCTACTAACAACAGGTGCTGGAGGGGATGTGACCAGGAGGGATCACTACTACACTGTTGGTGGGAGTGCAAACTCGTTCAACCACTATGGAAAGCAGTGTGGCAGTGCCTCAAAAGGCTAAACATAGAGCTCCCCTATGACCCAGCAATTCCACTACTAGGCATTTACCCAATTGTCTAGAAACAAGGACAGACTATTTACCATAGCAAAGATATGGAACCAACCCAAATGCCCCTCAGTTGATGAGTGGATCAACAAGATGTGGTATTTGTACACAATGGAATTCTATGCTGCTGTCAGAAAGAATGAAATCGCCCCATTTGTAAGGAAATGGAAAGACTTAGAAAAAATCATATTAAGTGAAGTAAGCCAGACTCAAAGGAACGTAGGCTCAATGGTTTCCCTCATTTGTCATAATCAGTAGAAACCTTGGGATCTCCTAGCAGAGATTTGCAATAGAGCAAAACCTAGATACATAAGGCCATATAGGATGACACTAAATGAAAGGACCACTAGGATATAGAAACAAAAACCATATAATGAGTGATTGTTGTCCTTAATATACTATGTTATCTGTCATCTCTTTGGCTATCCCTTGGTTATCTCATATTGTTACAGTATTTTACCTTGTTATCTGATATATTGTATATATGTTTATTTGGTTATTTGAAATATGATAGAGAAGGGGGGAAACAAGATGAGGGGTGCGGTGGGGGGAGGAAAAAGGGGACCAAGACATGAGAAAGGGTGTCAATGTTTGTGAAGTAATGCACCTTCCATCTGGTGAATATAATGTAACCCTTCTATTAATTACAATGCAAATATATGAAAAAAATGGTTAGAAGACTACATGCTCATCATCTGATCACAGATGAACAAAACTTCATCTATTGCATGCATTCATACAATGAAACATTATTCGGCCTTAAAAAGGAATGGATGACATATATGGTAATGTGGATAAACTTTGAAAATATTAGTGAGTCAAAGAAGTCAGCCAGAGAGAGCACCCACTCAAGGATCCTATTCATGTGAAAGTTCATAGTAGAAAAACTCACAGATATTCCTAGAACTGGGATGGTAGGGTACCAAGTTTCTTTTGAGGGTGATGAAATGTTTTTCTATTGGTGAGTGATAGACACTTGCATAAGATGAAAATACTAACAAATACTGAATTGTACACCATAAATGGGTGATTGCATGGTGTATGAGTTCTAGATCAACAGAACAATTAAAAAGATAAAAGCAAAGATTGGAGAGATAAAGAAAATGGTTAATTTTTGCACCCTGACCTGATCTTTAGAGAGAACAAATTATTTGCCCCAGTTCCAATTCTCCTAATATATAACTAGCATTTCCCAAATACATTTATTTAGAGTTAAAAAACTCTTAACTGAAATTTTAACCCATAAGCTCTATTTACTTACCATAAAGTCATGCTAAGTAATTCCTTTTGTACATTGACATGGATCAATATATCTACACTGTAATCAAACTGTAGTTTCTAGCTACAGGATTCTCATTGATTGTAGTGCCCTCCTCTTTAGAAACTGCCCTTCATGGAATGCTACTACACTGTTGATGGGAATGTAAACTGTTTTAACCACTATGGAAAGCAATATGAAAGGTCCTCAAAATACTAAACATAAAGCTCCCCTATGATCCAGCAATCCCTCTCCTAGGCATCAACCCAAATGATCACAAACAAAGCCACATTAAAACTACCAGCACACCCATAGTTAAGATATGTAACCAATCCAGATACCCCTCAATAGATGAAAAGATCAAGAAAATGTGGTATATATACATTCTATGTTTCCATCAGAAAGATCGGAAACACCCCATTTGTAAGGAAATGGAAAGGCTTGAAAAAAATCGTATTAAGTGAAGTAAGCCAGATCCAAAGAAACACAGGCTCTATGATTTCCCTCATTTGTAATAATTGGTACATTTCTAGGATTTTCCTAGCAGAGAATCCCAATAGCTAATAGCTATGTACATATGATCATGTAAAAAGATGCTAATCAACTATTTACCATAACAAAGATATGGTATCAACCCAGATGTCCCTCAGTTGATGAGAGGATCAACAAGATGTGGTATTTATACACAATGGAATTCTATGCTGCTGTCAGAAAGAACGACATTGCCCCATTTGTAAGGAAATGGAAAAACTTAGAAAAAATCATATTAAGTGAAGTAAGCCAGACTCAAAGGAACATAGGCTCAATGGTTTCCCTCATTTTTCATAATCAGTAGAAACCTTGGGCTCTCCTAGCAGAGATTTACAATAGAACAAAACCTTCATACAAAAGGCCATATAGGATGACACTAAATGAAAGGACCTCCAGGATATAGAAATAAAAGCAATATAATGGGTGATTGTTGTTCTTAATATACTATGTTATCTCTCATCTCTTTTGCTGTCCCTTGGTTATCTTATATTGTTATAATATTTCTCCTTGTTTCTGATATATTTTATATATGCCTAATTGGTTATTTGAAATATGATAGGGAAGGGGGGAAATCAAGATGAGTGAGTGGGGGGAGACATGGGGACCATGACATGAAAAAGGTATCAATGTTTGTGAAATAATGCACCTTCTATCTGGTGAATATAATGTACCCCCTCTATTAATTACAATAAAAATATATGGAAAAAGATGCTAATCAAAATAAACTTTAAGATATGAAAACAAGAGGTTTCTCCTCTTTTTGAACGTACTGTGTAAAGTTATTTATTTTTTCTTTCTTTTTTTCTTTCTTTTTATCCTTTGGTTAATCTGTTATCACTGATTTTTGACTTTGGTACCCCAGAGTCTTGCAAGTTTATCTGATTTGGGGAATAGAAGGGGAATAACAAAATGATGAGACAGAAGACAAAGGGCGAACCAATGCAACAGCAATACTCACAAGGCACTGTGTTGGAAATGAACTTCACAACTTGTGTCGGGGGGTATTAGGAAACTGGGGGAGAGCAACTGGGAAAAAATGAGGGAGAACTTACACTGTTCATCAAGAAATGTACTCACGATTTTACTTATGTATTTGTAGTCCCTCATAGATCACTTTTACAATAAAATAAAATATTATTTTAAAAAATAAATTGCCCTTCATTTAACTACTGTTAGTACTGTAGCATTTAGGCATCCCATCAGAAAAGTGTCAAAAATGAAAAAGTCCATAAATTCATAGATCCTTAAGGCACATAAGCTGGTGCTCGATAAGTGTTCAGTGAAATAAAAGCATCTAACATTCAAGGTCTGAACCTGCCTGTCAACTTCTATGACCACATGTGGCAGCCTTGAGTCATGGGGACTGAAATAAGTTTCTGGATCTCAAATTATAAGTCCTTGAGAAACAGTTCAACATATAAAGTCTTGCTCTGTGGTGGCAATATGTATTTTCATTATCTTTTGTATACTTATTTACGACTTCTTACTCATCTCATCTCATACATAATTCCATACTGTTTCCGCATAAAAACACAACTTGAGGCCGTGTGAGGTAGCTCACGCCTGGAATCCTAGCTGCTTAGGAGGCTGAGATATGAGGATCGAGGTTCAAAGCCAGCCTGGACACTAAAGAACGTGAGACTCTAATCTCCAATTAGCCACTAAAAAACTGGAAGTGCAGGGGGTGTGGGGGGGGAGGGAAATGGGTACCAAGACATGTGAAAGGGTATCAATGTATGTGAATTAATGCACCTTCTATCTGGCAAATATCATGTAACCCTTTTACTAATTACAATAAAAAAAAACCTAAAAAAAAAAACTGGAAGTGGAGCTGTGGCTCATGGAGTAGGGCAGTAGCCTTAAGTTGAAGAGCTCAGGGACAATACCCAGGTCCAGGGGTAGGGTGGTATCCTTGACCTGAAAAGCTCAAGAACAGCGCTCAGGCCCACGTCCAAGCCCCACAACTGAAAAAAAAAAACTTGAGGAGAATACTGGCACAAAAATTACCCAATCTTTGCATAAATGGCTTATTCCACTCTATCCCAATACTCATGTATACCATACTAAGGAAAATCAAATTCCTCGTAATGAAAGTGCATTTCCTTTTAATAATTACAAAATTAATGTCTCCAATGAGTAGCTTATGCTATAAATACTCTATTTTCAAAATGCATGATACGAGAAAAAAAGTTCTTTTTTTTGCCTTTTGTATAAAGCATCTCAAATCATTTTCCAGGAAGCTATGATTCCTTTAAACAGCAGTGCGGGATGAAGTGAAGTAGCAGGATACCACTGTAGGGGAGAATCAAAGAGACTACAGCCTATGTCTAGCACACAGGACAGTGTCTGTTGGGAAGATTTAAAGGACCCCAAGTCCAGAATGAACCAATTTTGACTTCTTCCTGTCAGTTTCCTCATTGACAAGGTGAAAACCTGGGTAAATAAGTCCAATGTCTTTCAAATTGTGTCCTCCCCCCCAAAATGACTGCAGAGATTGGAGAAAGGGGAAGGAAAAAGTTTGGGTCTAGGAGACAGAACAGTACTTGCAGATACCTTTTGGGAAGCAGGAGACTCTTCTATTGAAAAGTAAATAATGCAAGTTTCAAGAACACCAGTCTGAATAATCCTAAAGAATCATTCTTCATGGGAGGGAAAAACTGAGCAAAAATGAGGGAGGGAAATGTACACTTTACGTTACATATAATGGTAACCCCTCAAAATATTAACTTTGTAATAATCTAAAAATTAGGGGAAAAAGGATCGTTCTGCTTATAGCCACAGAGAAGAGGAATTCTCAGCCCCAGCCTGGGGACTTAGCTCATTAAATGACTCGTGATCCAAGGGATGAAGGTATGGAGAAGAACTTTCCTTTACAGTCCGGATGTGCAATGGGAACCACTGCGGCCCTACCACGTTGCCTGGCTATGTGGAGTGTGTAAGTGGCCTTACTTCCCTGATTCAAATTTCTTCATGTAATAATGTGGGAAATGCCTGTCCCTTGAACCATTAACGTAGTAGATCATGCCAAGCCCAGGCTAGACTCTGGGAAGGGGCAGTCTCTTCATCCCTGACCCCACTCTCAGGCTGCTGAAAATGACTGGAGACATACAACTCCACAGTTCAACTGGTCTCTAAATTCATTGACTTAGAACTGACTCTACTTTCTTGCACCTACTGTCACCACAGTACGTGACCGAGTATATAGCAAGTACACAATGAAACTCAGGGAGCCTGGCACCCTCAGGAGTTCAGCTTACCCTGCTGTGCCGTACACACCTCCTTCTCCATCCCTTGGCCTCCTTTTCTTATGGTTTCCAGAAAGGACCTTTCCATTCTCTTTTGCAAGCACATACTCCGTATCTCATCCTTTCAAGTAGCATCCCTATTGTCCTTTCTCTCTCCTGTCCCGCAGATGGCACAAGGGCCTTTCCACTCTTATCTACCATTGTTCCCTCTAAATTTCCCCCTATTTTCTGACATGTAGTCTATGGCTTCTTTCCTGCTGGAAAGTATAAAATATTTGCCCTCAGACCCTTTATAGAGAAGTTGTGCCGACTCTGATATTAAAGCAGTCAATTGGAGTTCTTCCCAAAAATGTTTGCTTCTGGTGAATTAAAATAATCACAATGTCCCTTGTATTTTCTCATTAGAAAAAGCACAGTGCTTTGCATGCCATAAATGTTTAGCCAAAGATTTTCAGAATTAAACACTCCCTAACAAAATGATTAATTTGAGACTCTTTTTTTTTTTTTTTGCCAGTCCTGGTCTTGAGCTCAGGGCCTGAGCACTGTCCTTGGACTTTCTCAAGGCTAGAGCTCTACCACCTGAGCCTCAGCACCATTTCTGGCTTTTTTCTATGTATGTGGTACCAAGGAATTGAACCCGGGTCTTCGTACATGCTAGGCAAGCACTCTACCACTAGGCCAAACTCCCAGCTATTTGAAATTGGTTAGGGAAAGGGGGAAAACAAGATGAGGGGAGGGGGTAGGAGGAGGGAAATGGGGACCAAGACATAAAAAATATATGAAAAAAAAGAAAATGATTAATTTGAGCCTTGGTCTCTGAGATACCTAATAATGACCCCATTCCATGAAGCAGGTATTTTGATCAGGAAATAGAAAAAGAGCCACCAGATGTCTCCTGAATAGTTTGTTGACAATCTGAAGGTGATTTTAAATGTACACAGACTTTGCAAAGAAAACAAACAGAAAAATCTGTACCAATTCACCTCAACATAATTAGGCACAATGGGGGCTTGCAAATTCCTATTTCCATTGACAATCTGTTGTTTCAGGTGTTACACAGTTCAATGGGACAGAAAATCAACATTTTAGAAGATTACAAGCCATCAACAACAACCTATGAAAATAAGAGGCAGATTTCCTCACAGCTCACACTTGTACTATCATCCCAAACACTGGGAAAGTTCAAAGCAAAGGCAGAGTCAGACAGCACCCTCCCTCTCTCTTTCTGTTTTGCTGACCGCCTCCATAATGAATCTTTAAAGATCCCCAAACACACTACTTTACATCCCAGCATCCTGATATACTGCTAAGTATGGGGCAGGGTGAGGTCTCTATCTGCCTACCTTCTTCTTTCTCTTTTTTTTTGTCAGTCATGGGGCTTGAACTCTGGGCCTGGGTGCTGTCCCTGAGCTCTTCAACTCAAGGCTAGCACCCAGTTTTCTGGTGGTTAAGTAGAGATAAGAGTTTCATGGACTTCTGTGCCCAGGCTGGCTTTGAATCTCGGTCCTCAGATCTCAGCCTCCTGAGTAGCTAGGATTACAGGCTTTTTTCTCTTGACACCAGCAGTGTAAGAATTTTAACCAGTGCTGAGAAGTGGGAATCACCTCAAAGACACTCAAAGCTTCTAGAAGCTCCAGTTAGTAGATTATAATGCAAACGTACATAGATGTAGTATTTCTAGACTTTAAAATTCAACTTTGAGTCAGGAGCATTCCAGTAATCCTAACTACTCCAGAGGGTGAGATCTAATGATCATGCTTCAAAGGCATTCTGACAGAAAATCCTGTGACCCTTAATCTTCAATTAATCAGCCTCCCTCAAAAAAAAGCCAGAATTAGAGGTGTGTCTTGAGTGGTAGATCATTAGCTTTGAGAGAAAAAGCCAAACAAGAGTTCAAGGCCCTGAAATACATAAGTATATACATACACACATATGCATACAAAAATAAATTTAGCTTTGATTATTCAGAACATACCAAATTGACAAACAGAATAAAATTTTAAATGGGGGGGCGGGAGTTTGGCATAGTGGTACAGTGTTTGCCTAGCATGCACAAAGACCCGGATTTGATTCCTTGATCCCACCTACATAGAAAAAGCTGGAAGTGGTGCTAAGGCTCAAGTGGTAGAGCTCTAGCCTTGATAAGGTCCAAGGACAGTGCTCAGGCCCTGAGCTCAAGCCCAGGACTGGCAAAAATAATTTTAATGGGGAATAGTAACATAAATAGCACAAACCTTTTATTTCACTAAATAAAACTTTTTGGTGAAGATAAATTATAATCTACTTGACGATTATTGTGACTATAGAAATGACTTTGATTTATAACTTTACTCTCTGGAATTGGTGGGGCAGTATCAGAGGGAGCTAAATGACTAGAAGTCCTAGAACCAGGTCACTCGTGAATAGTCGTGGCCAGGTGTCATGCTATCTCCTTCACAAGATACCCAAGGCTGTTCTATGGCGAGGGTATCATCAACAGGTTCTTCATTCCAGGAGAAATAAGAAACCACCAGCTAGGTCAGAGTTTTAACAGCTCTTCCAGCTGAGCTGTGGTACACGCCCCCCGCTTTGTACAGCCCAGTAGGGCCATCAGGTTTCACTTAGAGCCAGCACTGAAATTCTTTATTTTTACCCTACAGAGAAAACGAGAGGTGGTAAGCCAGAGACAGAGCTGCCTCCTTCCCTCAGAGGAAGGCTCTATTTCTCAGACCATAACTGAGTGCTTTAAAAATGTTTGTTTCCTTTATGAAAAGGAAGAAAAAGGTGATAGACAAAATCCCAGCTGCTCCACTCACTCTCAAAAAGCAAGCACTCTTCTTTTCCCATTACACTTAGAGAGTAACAACCTAGAAAGCAAGACCCATTTTTAGTCTCTTCACAGCTATCAATAACACAACTGGGATACTTCAGCAATGATGTCTCTCAGAATCCCAGAGGGCCCCTGCCAAGACTCACTGTGTGATATGATCTTGCAAAGCACCAGCAAAACCCCGTGCTTTGCATCTCAGTCCTCAGGAAGTGACCCAAGGTAACTGACAACCACTGTGCAAAGAAAACCCTGCCTGAAGGAGAGGAAGGTCTGTCCCTAGGGGCACAATCATGAGGTCTGGATATCACTTCTCTGAACCTGATCCTTCACCTGAAAGACAACCAAACCCAGGCCCACAGAGCAACAAGCACACTCCACCCAAGCCTGATGTGTAGACCGAGGCCTGCAGTGTCACCTGGGGAGAGGAGCAGCCCCAACAGAATCCTGAAACAAGTGATGGCTCTAGAATAGTTTTTCTGCTTCACCGGTCTCCAGCACAATCAGCACAGAAGTCAGCAAAAGGTAGAGTGGAGTATCCAGGTGAAGACTTGACCATTCTGCGGAGTAGAAGCCCCCGTGGGCTCAGGACTTGGCTGCTTTCCAGTCTCTGTTTTCCCAAAGTCCCTCGTAGATTCCTAAGATCCCTGCTGAAAGTACAAGCCTCCTTATTACCTAAACAGGAAGCCCTGAGGACTTGAGTCAGTCTGTGGGGAGGCTGTCGTATTTTACCCTTCAAAGGATAGGCACCTCTGAGATTGGTCCCAAGAGTCCCAAGAGGATAGATCCAGACACATAATGCACACTGAGAATTCAGCAAGAACAAGTCAGATGGGAGGACACCTAGGCTATACTAAATAAGCTGAGCACACATGAAGAATGCTGGGGATGGCCTTAGCTCTATCTCAAGCAATCCCCAGGGCATGCCTCAGTGTGTAAACTAGACATGTGTACTTCAGCTCAGACATAAACATATACAGATAGACACCTGTAGCCTTAAGCACAGTATTGAGCTTTTTGAAAGTCTATGATTGTCTTTCATGAACTGGAACACACACACACACGCACACACACACACACATGCACACACACGCGCACACACACACACACACACACACACACACACACACACACTCCCTACAACAGAAGAGGTTAAAGAAGTCGGAGTGAAAGGAGTGTCTGTTGTGGGTTTTGAACTCTGGACCTGGGCGCTGTCCCTGAGCTCTTCAGCTCAAGGCTATCACTCTACCACTTGAGCTACAGTGCCACTTCCAGTTTTCTGGTGGTTAATGGAGATAAAAGTTTCAGTCTTTCATGCTCAGGCCGGCTTTGAACTGTGATCCTCAGATCTTAGCCTCCAGCGTACCAAGGATTACAGGCATGAGCCTGCTGCTTGTACCTGGGCAATTTAGTTTTTGGAATTTCAACTGTATCTTAAAAATTATAAGAAAATAAAATACAATACACATACTATTGGGAAGCATTCCTTGTCCTACTCAGAGTTCTACTCTGAGTTAACACTGGATGTATCTAATGCATTGACCAGAAAGGTTTGCCTGCATTCTGGCACTGAAACCAGCAGGGTGAGGCACATGCTAAATCAGAAAGCAGGATATAACACAAATGACAATCACCATACCACTCTTCCCCAAACATTCTTCAGTCCTCACTGAACACCAAGAGTTCCTCCAAGAGGAAAATCTTGAAGCTTTTCCTAGGACACCCTACCCAAATCCGAAGCCGTATTACAAACGTGAGCTGTTTCTCCTTTTGGTATTCATTTAAAGTCCACAGATATTTGTCATTCCTGTATTTGTGTGTGAGTGCATATGTGTGCGTGTGGGCACTCCTGCCAGCTCATACTGGGCCTAGAACTGGGGGCCTGGGCTCTGTCCCTTACTCTGTTTTCACGCAAGGCCATTGCTCTACCACTCCAGCCACACTTCCAATTCAGCCTTTTGGTGGTTAATTAGAGATAAGAGTTCCATGGATTTTTATGTCTAGGTTGCCTTTGAACCATCCTCAGACCGCAGCTTACTGAGGACCCTGGATTCCAGGAATGAGCCCCACGTGCCCAGTCTACTTGTTCATCTAAGTTGGTATTGGAAATAGGATATGCTCAGTTGATTTTGTTAATTTGCCTCTCAAAGATTTAAAACCCAGTTTTTAATGTAGCTTTCCCCTAAAAACCAAATGCAGGTCTTGTCTATGGGATTCTAGAACTCATACTTCTCCTGACAAGGGTCCAGGGGAAGCTGCCCATAGGATAACATGATGGCCTGGTGTGGGACCTTAAATAGGTAATAAACCCTCCCGAGCCTCACCTTCTTATCTGTGAAAGGTATAAATAATTTCTAGCCACAGTATTGTAAGAATCAAATGCTCCACAAAGGCAAGTCCTAGGAAATGGCATCAGTTTGGGTGTTATTTTCAGGGCTGAACTGCCATTTTCAGAATCCAAGTGTGAGCAGACAGGATAGGTAGCCACTAAGCTCTCTACTATGAAAACAAGCAAGCAAGTAGGAAAGAAAGAAAGGAAGGAAAGAAGGGAAAAGGGGGAGGGAGGGAAGGGAAAAGAGAGGGGGGAGAGGGAGGGAGAGAGGAGAAGGAAAAAAGAAGGAAAGAGGGAGAGAAAGAAAGAAACAAACAAACCAAACAAGCTAACTAAGACTTGTGAGGATCTGGTCCTAGCTTCCACACAAAGATACAGCCCTCAAAAGATCAATGGAACCTCTTCAGGCTTCACTTTCCTAATCTTGAACTGTGCCCACTGAACTACTACATGTACCTAAGTGAGGAGAGAGCATGTTTACAAAATTACCCAGCAGCAAGAGAAGGGTCATTTCTCTTAGTTTCCTCCCAGGCTCTCCTATTGCAAATAAATAAATAAACATACCATTTACAAACACCAAAACAAGGTTTAGAGAAAATATCTATAGTGTGCTTTTAGCATTTGGGTTTGGAGAATTAACCACTTAAAAATGAGCAGCAATTCTAAGTATTGTATGATGATAAAACATTTTTAAAACATCACTTTTAAAGAAGCTAACCATTATGTTGGTTGATGATAAAAATGACTAGAAAGTGTGTCTCACAAGACAATCAGGTGAGGTAATGTGGTCTAATCCATAAAGAGATGACAGAGATATCAATGTCAAAAGTTCATGGGAAAATGTTGAATTAAATCTACTTATGAAATTTGAGAGTGAAACCAAATTTAATATAATTATATGTGATTTTAATATACTAATGAAATCAACTAAATATTAGATGCAGACATTCCTAGAATTCAAAAATCCAAGTTGTCCTGACCTTTCGATAATCATCATAAAATGAAAATAAGAAATCATTTTAATTGAGAATCTGTATTAACACAGACATATCAAGCATATAGTCACCACCCAAGTCTAAAGCAGCAGTAGAGTCATCACTTAACCATTCCTCTACTCCCTGGTGAATCACATCACTTAATAAATACCTATATCTATCAATAGATGAAAGAAGTAGGAAGGCAAATCTATCAGACAGACAGACAGGCAGACAGACAGACAGATGGGTAGAAAGATAGATAACTGTTTGAACAGAACTCAGAGCCTCACATTCAGCTTATTTGCTCAACTGGTGCTCTACTATTTAACCCACACCAACATTTCCTGGTTATTTTGGAGTTAAGTACCTTAAAAAAAAAAAAACTTTTCCATCTGGGCTGTCTTCAAACTGTTCCTTAGATCTCAGACTCCTGAGTACCTAGTAGTAGGAATGAGTCACAGACACCCAGCAACTTCCAGTTGTGATAATACCCAGACATCTCATAGTTATCTTCCATGGCCCAAGAACTCTCAAGAACAAAAATATTCCATTTTATGAAATAAACCTATGTAGACACTTTTCTGGGACCTCTTTATACTGCAACAGGAATAATTATCCAGTTGGGATTTTTAGCTTTGTGTGTGTGTGTGTGTGTGTGTGTGTGTGTGTGTGTGTGTGTGTGTCTAAGATCAAATGAATAATCCCAAACACTGACAATAAGCACTCTATCACTGAGCTACAACCGAGATAGGTTGTTCTATTAATTATTCACATTTGCAGCATGTACATGTTTATCTTGAGAAAGTGTTTCTTTTGTTGTTGTTTTGTTTTGCTTGATTTTTTTTTGGCCATGAAAATTTATTTTTGGAATTGCTTGATCTTTACTCTCCTGAGGATTATATTCAGAGCTTCACACTTACTAGATGAGAGGAAGAGAGGAGAAGGGAGAGGAGAGGAGGAAGTGGTATGGCAGAAGTATGGCCAGAGATGCAAAGAACCCACAGCCAACAAACTGCAGGGAGCAGTGTCTACTATTCATTAGCCTAGAGGAGGAATCAGTGATTGTTGTCCTTAGTGTACTGTGTCATCTCTCATCTCTTTTACTCTCCCTTGGTTATCTCATATTGTTACAGTATTTTACCTTGTTATCTGATATATTGTATATATGTTTATTTGTTTACTTTAAATAGGATCGGGAAGGGGGGAAAACAAGATGAGGGGTGGGGTGGGGGGAGGGAAATGGGGACCAAGACATGAGAAAGGGTGCCAATGTTTGTGAAGTAATGCACCTTCTATCTGGTGAATATAATGTAACCCTTCTATTAATTATAATAAAAATATATAAAAGAAAGAACGAATGAACACATATCTGGTTAAAATATTTGTACAGTATGGGCTTGAGGACAAAGGGACTTTCAGGTTTTGTTTTGCTTTTTAAATGCAGTTAGTGGTAGTATGTGTGTTTCTGAGTTTTTTTTTTATCAATGAATTCCTTTCCTCACACTGTATCTTATACAGCTAATTGTACTGTGGCATTCTGGGCTGGACTCTGGAACTGAAAAACTAACATTAGTGGAAAGATTAGTGAAGTCCAAATAAAGTCCATCATGAGGAACTAATGTCAATTTCTCAGTTTTCATAAAGATACCATGGTAACTATGAGATGTTCACATTAGAGGAGACTGCGTGATGGGTATCTGGGAAATCGTGGAGCCTAGAAAAACCATGGTTTTCAACTTTTCCATCAGTTTAAAATAATCCAGAATAACAAGCACATTTGCAAAAGGAAAAAAAATCAATGCGGAAGTCCAACACTGAAAACAGATGGGTTGGCAGGAGCTGTCCCTTTACAGCTGGCTCCTTACTACATTGCCAGCCCACACCCTGTTCATAGCCAGCTCTCCACAGAGGGGCTTTGCCAAGTAGAGAGAATCCTGAGGTAAGGAGGATTCAAGCTTTATTTTATTACTATTATTATCTTTAAAGAGTTGTATAAAGGAATTTCAGCTCAACATATCGTTTTATGAGTACGATTTGAGCTTTCTTGAAATGAGAACTCTGCCTCAGAGAAAACACATGTACAGAGGACTCTCAAGACAGATCCCACAGCTGAAGCCTGGGCAGTCCTCCCACACACCGTCCAACATAGGTCCTAAAGTTCACACAGATCCCACTACCAGCCGGCACCATGGTGGTCACCAGACCCCAGGAGAGCCACTTCATAGGGTGGCCAATGGCCTATGCAGCGTCCAGGGCAAGGATCTGAGCCAATCAGATGGCCTTTCTGAGAAATGGAGATCAGAAGATAGGAAGATGAGAGGTGAATATTACTGCTCGATCCGGCAAAGCTGTCCAGCTATAACTAGAAAAGCAAGTTAGTGCGCAAGGAGAGGAGGCACAGTTCTGGTAGAACAGAGGAAGGAGGGTAGCAACAGAACAGACTGAAAAGGAGAGACCAGTGACTGAAAGGGTCTCTGTGGTTCCTTTCCTCCTGAGGTTAATTCTCAGTTGTGCCTGGGCCTCCACTCAGGAGAGATCTTATGGTAAAAAGCCCACCACTTGAGAAATCTGAGGGAGACCGCCTCTGAGATCAAAATGGTCTTTAAAAGAATGCCTTTGGACCAGAATGATTGAGCCTCTGGCTGAATAGCTCATTTTTCCTCCAACAAGGAACATTTATATGGGTAAAACCATGTGAATCAGACAGAAGGACCCTAGGATAGCAGCTAGGGGCTCCTGGGATGCCCCACCAGCTCTGGGCCACAATTTTAGAAAAGTCAATTGCATTCAGGATTGTTTCATATACTACAGAACCAAACAATGCACAGCTTCAGACAGTAATCATCTGCTTCTCTGTACATCAGCCTCTTTCTTGGTGCCCATCACCTCTAAAATCAAAGCATTCAGGGAAGTGCTGCCTGTTGGGATAGGAAGTAGAGCCTACTAATTCCAATAGTCTCAATTTTTATGTGTACTTACCTGGTCAAATGCACTTCCTCTCAGTTGCCACAGCATTGTCCAGGTGCTTCTAAGACTCAGTTAAGACATTTGAATTCCAGTTTACTTAGAGACTCATTATTGTTAAAATACACACACGCAATCACACAATATATGCATACACACACCCAATGTATGCATTCACACACACCACACACACATACACAGACATACACAAAATTATTATGGTTCAAAAGAAGAAAATTTCTTTGGGCCAGGAGTTTGGCCTAGTGGTAGAGTGCTTGCCTAGCATGCACGAAGACCCAGGTTCAATTCTTCGGTTCCACATACTTAGAAAAAGCCAGAAGTGGTGCTGAGGCTCAAGTGGTAGAGCCCTAGCCTTGAGAAAAATCCAAGGACAGTGGACAGGCCCTGAGCTTAAGCCCAGGGCTGGCAAAAAAAAAAAAGAAGAAAATTTCTTTCCTCTAAAATTTTTGCCCACACACACACACTCACACTCACTCACTATCAGTAACTCACACTTAGCAGAGACAATCCAAAGCCATTTTCTCAGGAGGTTCTCATGAAGTCATCATTTAACTCATTTATTAATTCAATGTATGTATACATATTCATTTCTCTGTGACATAATTATTTTGTTCATTAAGCATTTTGTGCTGCCAGGGACACCTATGAAATCTAATAAGCACTTTCCAGAACTACACAACACAGGAATTAAAAATGTTAATTATATTTAAATGAACAGCAAAAGAAATTTAACAAGTAAATCCACTGAGGGAAAAGGAAGAGGAACAAATGCACCAGTCAGCCAGTGGAACCTTGCCTTCCTCTCCCTTTTGAGTCTGAAAATACCAGGTTTTAGTCCAAACTGTCTTGGGTCAAAAAGATGACATGAATAATACATAGTAATGTTAGGAATAAGCCTAAGGAATGTGCTTAGATAATGCAAGTTATCCAAGTACAATGTCTCTAGAGAACCTGCTAGGAGACCATCTAGGCTCACAAAACAAAACAAAAATTAAGGAGCAACAATATCCCTCCATCATTTTCAGTATATATTGCATTTAATAGGAACAGAGTGTTCATTGGAGCCCTACATATTGAAATAAAGAACATTCTTTTTTTAAAAAAAAAAGCTGCTAAACATTAAAGCAACCAGGAAGGAGAAAGAAATGTGACAACTACATGCCTGAGAAGTTACAGATTATTTCGTAATGCATGAAATATATACAAAGGTATTTTGCCCATTGGAATGGTTCCCCATATTTTTCTCACCCAGGGGAAAGCTAGACTTATTTATAAATAAGTACAGCGGCACATATTTGGTGTAGATATAGGAAGGGAACGTTGTAGGGGTATGGGGATAGGATATGAAATGTACTTGAACAAGTTGGACAAAACATTTACATCTTTAGATCGAATATCCTCATTGTGGTAGATGCTTTTCGAGTGATGAGGACCAAGTAAAGGAGACTCCTGTTGCTCAAAACTTCCAGTTCAGTGGTGGAGTCCCACCTCAAACAAGGGGGAAGGATTAAACAAACGAGCTTACTTATTCTTGACCTCTAAGTCATCAGGCAGTCAGCCAGAGTAAATCAAACAAACTGCCTTGTGTAATTGTCTTTGATCGTCTTTACATCTGAAGCCTGCCGAAGGATCAAGTTGAAAGGGATATTCATCATTTTCCTTTACACTTGTCCTGAATTACTCCAAGAATTTCAAGAATTTCTTTTACTATACCAACAAGATCTCAACAAGATTTCCATGACTACTACATATTATTATACAACTCCCTTTCTTCCTCTCACTCCTACCTCACACACCTCAAAGTCCTCTTTTTTAGACCTCACTGTGTGATCTTGGCCACATGGTACATCCCTGAGAGCAGCTGATGGCCACATTCCCCAGAAAATTGAAGCTAAGTCGGCTTCACATACAGTTCCTAGAACCATGGAATTTCCTCATGTATTCACAGACTGTGAAACAAACCATAGGCCCCAATCTTAAAGTTCCTTACCCCAAACTACTGAAAGCCCCATTCATTCAGGACATTACTTAAGTCCCACTAAACACATTTTTAATATTATTGTGAAGCTGATGTGCAGAGGAGTTGCAGTTACACAAGTAAGGTCATGAGTATACATCTTTTTGAACAATGTTACCCCGTCCCTCATCTTCTCCCATTTCTTCCTACCTTGACTCGCACCCACCCCCACCCTGCAAATTGTAAAGTTCATTTCCAACACAGCATCTAGTGAGTATCACTGTTGCATTGGCTCACCCTGTGTCCCACCATTTCTGAGATCTCCTTCCCTTCCCCAAATCAGATAAACTTACCTACAAGACAAGGGGCACAGGAATTTAAAAAAGTGACAATAGGGAATCATTTTTGCACAAATACATTGGCCTTTATTAACCTTTGCCTTCTCAATTTTAAGCAGTATGCAGTGCAAAAAAACCCAAAACAGGCCCCTGGGAAAGAAAAATGAAATGAGTGAGTTTTCCCAGTAAAGTAAAAGGAAGTAGACCCTAAATGAAGAGAAGGTAATCTCCCATGGATATAAATATGGAATACCATTGAGACTACAAGGATCTTCCCTGCTTCTCTCTGAGATCCTTATATGACTATAATGCAGATAATTGAAGCATTCCAAGAAAATGCTGACAGAACTCCAAGGTAGAAAAAGTCAGTACTTACTGGATAAATAATTAAGATGGAGAACACCAAAGGCAAATTGAAAAATACTACTACTACCAACTGAATCCTGATCAAAATCTAATGAAGCAGATAAATAGAACCTGACACTTTAATCTTAAAGGAATAAATAAAAATAAGAATACTATCATTACTTTATCCAAAATATTAGGGACTAGAAGTGTTTCAGATTTCAGGTACTTTTAATTTTTTGAATATTTACCCATAAATAATCAAATAACTAACATGAAAATGGGACCCAATTGCAAATAGAAAATCATTTGTGTTTTATCTGTACCTTATACATACAGCCTGGAGGTAATTTTAGATAACAGCTTTAAGGTGACTGTTTTGACCACCACCTGTCACATAAGAACAGATATTAAATTTTCCACTTGTTATGTCAGCTCTCAAAAAGATTTAGGTTTTTGACTAATTCTCATTTAATATTTTGAATGTGGGATAGTTAACACAACAGGCTCTCTTTCTATGAAGGCTATAGCTCACACTGTTTAAACTTACCTCTCGGCTTTCTATTCACTCTAACTAGGAAAATGCCTTAACAGAAGTAACCTAAGGGGCCGGGAGTTTGGCCTAGTGGTTAAAGTGCTTGCCTAGCATGCATGAAGACCCGGGTTCGATTCCTCGGTACCACATACATAGCAAAAAGCCGGAAGTGGTGCTGAGGCTCAAGTGGTAGAGTGCTAACCTTGAGAAAGTCCAAGGACAGTGCTCAGGCCCTGAGCTCAAGCCCAGGACTGGCAAAAAAAAAAAACCCAGAAGTAACCTAAGATGTGCACTTTAACTGATTATGGGGGTCCTTTAAAATCAAGGTTTCTACCCAGATCTCACTGTTAAGTCAAATCAATATCTTAGATTCTAGAAGACTAATCATGAAGTTAGGCAGTTGCAGGCCTTAATATGCTTTTAGTAAATTACTTTTCAGTGAATGAACAATCAGATTACAACACCACCTGAAAACTAATAATGTTTTCTAGGTAACAGGCAGGTATGCAGAAAACTGGATTCCATTTTCAAGGGTGCTCACCTCCACAAGAATTTGCATCTAAGAAAGCTAACCCTCTCTGTTTCCACAACAAAGGATGAAATAAAAATGAAATTGTGCAAACATTAGCCCAAGGGAAAGGTATGAAACACCAAGTATCAGGAGATACTTGACACAAGATAGAAAGAAGTATATGGCCCACAGTAGCAACTGGCCTCAGTATCAATCCTGAAATGAGAGACTTGAACTCCCAGTGAACAATAAACATTGTGGGTCAGGTTCTGCCCTTCAGTGGAATTGACTCTGAAGAGGCCTACAAGCAGAAACTGAGTGCATTTCTTGCTTCAATATCCATGGAGGATTGGTTCTAGGACCTCCACCACCTCCCACCAAAGACACTAAAATCCCCAGATGCTCAAATACCTTATATAACATGGCATAATACTGCATAGAAATTAAACATCCTCCTGTATACATTAAGTCATGTCTAGATTGCTTATAAGACCTAATATACAGCATAAATGTTATGTAAATGGTTGTTCTTTATTTTTAGAGAATGACAAGAAAAAAAAGATATGTAAATGTTAGGTACCCATGCAGTTTTTAAAAACTTATTTTCTAGGCATACTTAGTTGAATCCACGGATGTGTAAACAATGGATATGGAAGGCTGGCTGAACTTTTAATTATGGGGTTTCATTGCTAGATTTCAAAGGCTATTCACAAAAGCATAAAGGTAAATCGACGATATGTTATTTTTGAAAGAGGTATAAAGCACTCTAAATATACTTTAAAGAGCAGTATATTTTAGAGAAATATATAAAACACTTTCTAAATATACGCTATTTTAGACAGCTGGAAGGAATGTTCCATTAGATGACATCACTGTTGGACAAATCCAAAGATAACCCAAAATATGTCAAGAGAGACAGGCAGAGAGAAGCTGCCACACTCCTGCCAGTCCTGAGGCACTAAGTTCTGCCCTACTGGGTGTGCCAAAGAGTCTCCAGGGAAAAAATTCTACACTACAGGGGAAAATTCTCAACCTTTCCTTCATGAAACTCACTCGGGAAAGACCATTATCTTCCTAATAAAATGCACCTACTGACTATTCATCTTTTTACTTCTTGTTAGACATCAAGGTACTGCCATCTTGACAAGAGTATTACTTCCACAGGGAGATAATTCTATATGACATGCAATGTAGTAGAAAGACTGTTATCTGTGACTCAGGGATTGTTTGTTGCCCTGCCTTGGCCAGTGAAAGCAGACCAATGTCAAACTTCTGAGTGTCAACTCTCTTCAGTCCCCACCCACACTCCAGCTCAACAGGGCAAACATTGGCAAGCATCTGCACAAGGCACTGTGAAGGAGAAGTAAAATGAAAATACCCATACCCTAAATGAAACACCAAAAAAATTTCCAAAGCTGAGTTCTTTTCCATGACCTTTCTACTCAGAAATAGTGACATGACTGAGGGACATCCAGAACTGCCTCCATAAACCCCAAGGTGTCCAGAAACCTCTGGCTGCAGTGTTTTGTCTTGTGATATGGCTCTACCAGAGGATACCTGGGACAAACCACAGAAAATTGCGTGAACACCAGGCAGCACTGCCTCTCTCACCTCTGATACTTGTTCTGAAAGGAGCCCAGAAATTCCTATAGCTGGTATCAACCTCAGTACTTGAGGATTGCAGCCTACACCAGATATTTGCTTTAAAGAACGTAAGAACTGGCCCATGCTAGATTTCACATTCCTTGTGAGAACATTCCAGATGAAGCAACATAGGGAAAAAGCTGAGTCTGAGTATTTGCTTCCAAGAATGACAGTAGTTTTTCCAGTCCATTGCATGCCTTGGTGGGGACCAACCTGAAACCACAAGGAAGAGCTATCTCAGCTCCCCCAAAAGAGCAGGTTTCCTACTCTGAGATATTTATGGTCTTTGCCAAGGGTCTCCAGCAGGAAATCTTAATGGAGTCAGCAAAGGGCCAGAGAGTAAACCTTCTCAAGCGTCTCAGCCTACAGTGATTTCTATTGTGAGCTCAGTCTGCTGCCACAGGCAAAGGGCAGCAGGAGAGGATACATCAGCATCAGCATGACAATTATTTACTAACCCATCTGGTCAAGACTGCTTGTGGGTGTGGCCTTAGCTGTGGAGAAAATGAAGAAGTGGGGCATTTATCCACATTATTCCAGAATAGTCCCCCTCTATCTAAACCAATCACATCTTGGTGGGGTGGCTTGATGGGGTGTGGGCTCAATGAGAAACCAAAGCAGGCTGCCATGCTATGGTCACACTCTCACCAACCACACAACAATGACTCCCATAAAGGAATTGCCTTGAACTTGCACATTCAGTCCGGGGGGTGGGGGGGAACACTCAGCAAAGGTGAAACCTACAAACATACCATCGGAGTTCCACTGTTGGAACTGAAGGCTACAAACCACTTCCTAGATCTACACAGGGTTTAGTTTTAGTCGGGATAAAGTCAGATCCTCACACTCAGCCAGACAGAGCTCTACAGGACTGGCGGTGCCTCATTCTGTGGAGGGAAATGAAGAATCCACAGAATATGATCAGTTGTAACCCTACCAGAGGCTTAGCAAAAGGTACAGCTGATTTCACATTATGTGGAACGACAGAGGTAGGAAAGGGGGGGGGGGGGGGGGGGAAGAGAAGAAAGTCACACAAAGACATTTTTTACTTGGAACTATAAGAGGCTAATAGCTGGATATCCTTGATGAGCATTTTGCAATATTTTCAAGCTATAAACAAGGTCACTCGAAATGGAAAGCCATGACTGCTGGCCATCAGGGGAGAAGAACTAAGTGTGGGATGAAGAGGTTTATTTTACACTCATTAAGATGCATTGTATTCATAAACTGCTTTGTTACATGGCACTTCCTTTGTACAACTACTTAAAGGTAATTTTTTTTAGGAAAAGGAGGTCTGCCTTGCTACTCACGTGTCTAGCATTGAAACTGTGGTACAAGTGGCTCTTTCCTATAGATATGTCTAATGACTCCTATATCTTAGAGACTGTGATCCAGACTCTACCTGAGAACTCGGCATCTTAGAGCTGACTGACAGATTGCTCACCAGAATGTTCCAAATGGCTCTGGCAGACAGCCTTTCCCCTGCTTTGCCTGGACAGAGCTATTGCTTCACACTAGGAAGTGATGGGCATACAAATTTTTCCTTCTGCTCCAATCTGAATTGCCCAGGAGCCTTGGTGAAACCTATGATGTTCCATGCTGCCTTCTATCTGGAAACAGATGTAACCCCACTGAAACTCTCACTGGGAATGAATCATTCCTCCACAGCCAAGGGACAGAGAGAGAGCCCAGTTCTCTATACATTGACATGCTTTATGGGATCACATGAGGTTCTCAAAAGTGTATCAACAGGAGATCTTCATTCCCTGAAAGAGATGTCAGCAGGAACAAACACAGTCCCTGTCTTCTGCCTGGAGGCAGCAGAGTAAGCCTATGACACCCTGAAGTTGTGCCAGGCTGACAGGCCATACCTCTGGAAGGCATTAAGGGAACCAGCCCCCCATGTAAGGTCCCAAATAAACAGGCTTGACGGCCCAATTTCTCCGCTACCCTCACAGGAAACCACTTACATGTAGTTATACAAAGACTCAGAATGAGAAGAAAATGGCCCCCTGCATCCTATGCTCCTGTGCACTTCACTGTCCACAGCATGAGTCCTAAACTCACAGTGCTAAGAGCCCAAGCAACCAGCATCCTCAGGAGAACAACAGAAAAAGTAATGTGTAGAGTGCAGGCAATCAGTTTTCGTGGGAAGAATACTTCATGTCAATGTACATCTAACCTTCTCTGAACACATAACTAACAGCAAATCACTCCTTTGTACAAAAATCACAAAACCTTTGATTTCTTACAGAATATTGACAAAATACATGTGTGATACTAACATGAAGATATTCATGTAATCAAAATATTACAACAGACCTAAGAGAAGGGGACTCATTCCTGGCCAGAAAGGTTTTCAATTTGAACATCCATAGGTCCCTGGCAGCTCAGCTCAGACATCCAATAATGCTAGAGAATAAAACTAAACACATCATCACAAAGCATCTACAATCAACTCTTACTTATAACTATTCAATATTAAAAGCATGCCAAAACCCTCCTAAGTGATCAGAACATACTCTCACCACTTGAACAACTTATTAATAAGCTATAGACTTCATCTGGAAATTTCTCATTATCCTAACAGAATGACTAGAAAATTCTAGAGGTATGTGGATCTCTCCAGGGCACAGTATGAGCATTCTAAAGTCTAAGCTTCAGGCATGGTACCCAGAGGCAGG
Organism: Megascapheus bottae; assembly: GCF_031878675.1. Lineage (NCBI taxonomy): Eukaryota > Metazoa > Chordata > Mammalia > Rodentia > Geomyidae > Megascapheus > Megascapheus bottae. The sequence goes on from NC_143515.1 coordinate 772,269, forward strand.
GCAGAATTCCTCAGAGAAGCAGTCTCTGGGCGACAGGCAACTTCCTCCCCTCTTCCCACCTTCCTCACTAGAAACCCAGACACATAACAAACATTGCATACATGCAACTAGAAGATCTGCCTATTATAAACCAAGGCACTTGTGGGTTTTTTCATTTTAAATATTTTTAGAAAAGAAACAGAAGAGCCAGGAGTGTAATCTAGTGGTAAAGTGCTTGCCTAGCAAGCTAGCATCCATGAAGCCCTGGATTCAATCCCTTGATATACAGAAAACGTCGGAAATGAGCCATGCAGTGGTGGCTCATGCCTGTAATTCTAGCTACTCAGGAAGCTGAGATCTGAGGATCACAGTTCAAAGCCATCCTAGGCACAAAAGTCCATGAGCCTCTTACCTCCAATTAACCACCGGAAAACCGAAAGTGGCACTGTGGCGCAAAGAATAGAGCAGTAGACTTGAGCTGAGGAGCTAAGGGACAAGGTCCAGGTCCAGAGTTCAAGCACTACAACCAACCAAAAAATAGAAAAGAAAAGAATGCTGGAAATGATGCTAAGGCTCAAGGGTAGAGTGCTAGCCTTGAGAAAACTCAAAGGCAATGTCCAGGCCCTGAGATCAAACCCCAGGACTGGCAAAAAAAAAAGAAAAGAAAGGAAATAGAAAATCTCTAAATAATTCAGCCTGATGTTGAAGATCAGAGGATTTTGATGACCAAGGAAACCATGGATTTATAAGATCACTACCACCTAATGGCCAGATCAACGAGTCCACAAGGCAAGCACTGGAATTCTATGCGCATCTGGATGCCATTGTGCCACACTGCCATAGGCACAGTCTCAGCCCACTGCCTGAGACTATTAGATCCCAGATGCTATGAGTAGATGAGTAACCCCTGAATGCCCATGTGTTAAAGACTAGGTTTCCAGCTTGGTGTTTTGGGGAAGTGGCGGAATCTTTAAGAGCTAAGGCCTAGTGGAAATCACTTAGGTCACTTAGTAGAAGGGCATGCCCTCGAAGATATCAAGATCCCAGGCATCTTCCTGTATCCTTCCGCCTCCTGGATGCCTAGTGGTGAGAAGTTCCATACATGACGCACTCATGCTATGAGATGTGTTGCCTTTCAACAGGCCCCAAAGTAACAAGGCCCAACAACCATGAACTGGAACCTTCCAGGGTGAAGACAGAAAGCTGTCAAATCTGCACCGTCTACAATCCTCATGAGGACTCATTGTAGATAGTCCTCAAGAACAAGTATCCACCTTCCCTCCTGTCCTGAGCCATCTCACAAGCTCAAAAATCTAGCTAATGTAGCAAGGCTCTGAAAGTCACTGTACCCTATTCATCTCAGTCCTCACATCTGAGCAAAGGAAAACACTGCTAGGAACACCCACCAAACAGCCAGAACTAAAGTGGAAGCAGGAAAGGTCACTTCCATGTAGACCTTACAGCAGATGGTAAAAACAAGTAGTAGTTTTGATCCCCCTCACAATGGCTGTGAATTGATAACCCAGTGTTGAAACATTTGCAAATTAGCTATCATCTCTGCACTGAACTCCAGAGCAAAGAAACACTGTAAACCAAAGCCTGTTGTAAGTTTGCAAGATGACTTCATTTAAGTGGATGGGAACCCCACAGAAACTATGCACCAAACAGGCCCTACCTATATCATTCAGGTAAGGCTCTTTTCATCTCTCACTAGCTTGTAATGCTCTAAGTAGAAGTTTACTCTTCACTGCGTTTACAAGTAAGAGTTTAAAAGTAAGAGTCCTGATGCCCCCCATCTCCTTTCCCCCTCCCATCTCCTTGCCTCCCTTCTTCATCTGTTGTGGATGTACATGACCCCAACCTCTCCCAGCTCAGGGTGTAGAGCATACCAACTATCAGACTTGCTTTCCAAAGTGGGGACACAGGATCCCGTGACTAGGTTTGAACCTAGCTGCACTGTACTTGAGGTCTAGGATCCAAAGAGTCCTTCTTTTTGTCATGGGGAAAGAGCACTCTCAAAATACACTTACCTCATAAAGTTATCGCAAAGATTAAATGCAATAGAGCCCCAAAAGCATGAACTCAGAGTTCAGCCCACAAAGGCATCTGACACAAAGTTCTCCCTGTGAGAGAATCTTCAGCCTCATCCTCACCACACTGAGTATGCCCCATCCTCGCCCCATTCCATGGACTGTCACCCCACCACCTGTTCTTTCCTCAGGGCATGGGACTGTGTCCATTTATAACTTTAGCTCTGCCCCTTCCTTTGCCAGCTAGTTTCCACTCCTTATCTAGCAAAATGCTAGGCTGTCCTCCAGAAAGACCTCTCTGGCCTGTCTCTGGGCAGTAACTTCATGCTTCTCTATAACCACACTGGTCACCCTCCTTGGCACTACTAACTGGTCTGGCTGTTCATCCTGCAAGACCCTTGGCTCTCAGAAGACAGAAAAGTTATTTCTAAGGGACACTTGGTCTAGGCATGTCCTGACACACATCAGCACTTTGGATCCATAAATCAATTGATAATATCATAAATAATAATTGTTTCTTGGCAGGCTACAAATGTAGTAGAATTCCTGATTTAAGACGAAAACCTATGCAGCTGCCAGTGGCTCACACCTGTAATCCTAGCTACTCAGGGGGCTGAAATTATGGGACCACAGTTCAAAGTCAGCCTAGGAAAGAAAGTTTTTCTCCAAATTACCATCCAAAAAGCCGAGCTATGGCTCAAGTGATAGGGTACCAACCTTGCGTGAAGGCCCTGAGTTCAGGCCCTAACACAGAAGGAGGAGGAGAAGGAAAAGGAGGAGGAGGAGGTAGAGGAGGAGGACATAACGTAAAGCAAGTTGACCCCTCATCCATTTAAGTATGCAGCAATAAATCAAAGATACACTTGACATGTCATGTGTTGCAGCCCTCATAATTCCCATAACCCTTATTCATTCATATACTCCCAACCCCAGGACCAGGAAGGACCAGCACACAGCACCTCATGATGAGAACTGAGGGGAGAGACAGATGAGTTCTGTGCCTGGATGGGTAGGTCTTGTGCTCCCATTCAGAATTGCAGAAGCTCGAGATGAACAAGTCAAAGAAGAGCCCAGGCCACCTGGTGCAAGCTCAGCTCTGCCTCAAATAGCCAAGGCACAGACAGTCAGTTTGCTGTAAAGAAGAACAAAGCTTTTATGTACAAAGTTGGAGGACAGCTGATCCAGGGGAGTATTCAGTAATGTTAGGCTTCTGTTACTAGAAAAGACAGCTTTGAAGAGAGCCAGGTCAGAGCAGGGGCCCCAGGACTCTGTGGAAAAGTCCTTAGTGAATAACATAATGCCCTCAGATAGTGTTACAACTCTGTGGGAAATCAAGTTGAGGCGATCCCATTTCACAAGAACCTTCTGGGGTGCAGAGAGCATAAGCTACCAGTGCTTATCAAAAAGCCCTGCCCCCCAAGAGTCCTTACCAGGTTCCAAATGTGCAGATCTTTCAAAGTAGAAATGAGCTAGAGTCTCTGTCACCCATGTGTGATTTCAGGGAGAATGAAACTTTTATTAACCTTTACCTGATAGTCTTCAAATGAGAAATAGTATTTGCACTGGAAAGAAAACATTAAGTTGCCTCCATTAGCCAGGGAGAATAAATTGCATGTCTCTGTGAAAACCTGGTTCCAGTCAGATGAGCGTGGCTTTCTTTAACTGCCCATCACATCTTTTTTCTTTAACTTCAAAGTCTTTTCCATAGTTTCCTTTCCCCGGAAACATTCAAATGTCCGGAACAAATATGCAGAGGACACCTCCTTCCCAGTAAGATTACCATCTGGCAGATCCCAACAGAGGAAGATGGAGATGCCTCGAAACATGAAGCAGGAATAAAAACCTGGCCTGTGGGAAGAATACACCAGCCAGCCGAAGTCCTCCAATCTACCCTTTCACAATTTCATCTCACTCCCTGGGATACAGGCTCACCAAGATACCAAGCAAGCTAGGTTCAACCTACTAAGGTATACTGCAAATCAAACAACATAGAAATTGGGAGAATGGTCAGCACGACGGTTGTATACCAACAGTTAAAGCAGAAATGGGCCCTGGGCTTCTAGAAATATGGATGATTTCCTGCAAGGGCCAACACAACCCCACAGAGGGTTCCTGGGCATTTCCAAATCATAGCATAACTCCTTAATGGACCTGCAGAATGACCTTAATTCACTGCATAAGTCCATTTCCGTTACTGTAGGAAAATAAATAAAGCTATTTATAGAGAAAAAGGATTTATTTTGGCTCATGTTTCTGATCCTAAGTCAAGGATACATCTAGACAAGACTAGACAGGGAGATATCCACAGCCCTGGGCACTACTGCCTTTCTCTGCACCTCTGGCCATGATGCAGGGCCAAGTCTAACTTAGAGAGCCCTGAATTCCCCCACAGATAAAGAATGCAAACCAGCTGAGGGGGCCTTGAAGGCCCTGCCCCTTAAGAAGGACATATGTTCCCATCCTCTCTGTTCTTCAGTACTGTAACACAGGAAGAGCCAGGCTGGACAGGCCTCTGAGCCACCTGCTCTGTAGTTTCCCTAAATCCATTCCTTCAACACAGTCCAGATCACCTCCCCTATGCTGGGAAAGTGGAGGTCACAAGGTGTGCCTTCTCTTTGCCCCTCTGTTTCTCAACTCGTGCCACTTCACTAAGTACAATAGGCACTAGGTGAGCCCCTAGGTTCAACTAATCCCATTAGCCAAGTGACATACAGAAGGATAATGACCCTAACCAAGACAAAACAAAAGCTCTTGGAAACCAGATTTAAACCTCTGAAATCGAAGTGTGACAACCACCACAAGTCTCAGGCATGGGCCTACCAGTGACTGAGCAGGCATGTGCCCCTGCACATTCTTTAGTTTGAATCTGCACTTCATTGGACACCCGGTCCTGACAATGATACAGTAGGTCCAACTGCTTGATGCCGCAGAGCACTACGAGGCAGGCAGATGGACACTAACGAAGTAGGCCTGCAGGGAACCCAGCTCATCAGGATGTAACCAATGTAGACTCGAGCAAAGACAGATGAGAGTTCCAGACAAAACATCCAGTGCAAAAGACACCACTGAGGAATGAGCCAAGTCCATTCCACGTCCATCAGAAATGAAGTAACAGATAACAATTTTCTGTTGTGGTGTACTCACCTAGAGCGGTGACAGCTCTGAACACCGCTCCACCTGCTAGTGCAGCCTCAAACCCATTACCCTGTGCTCAGTTCCCTGCTTGGTCTGTTCATAAGCTCAGGTTTCCTAGATGGCATAGCAGGATTTCTTTGAATACTTACATTATTTCCTTTTTAATACTACCGAGTCTGTCCAACTTGGGGCAATATAATTACCTTTCCAAAGCTCAACATAAATATTTTTTAAAACATTTTAAAGAGGGTGAAGGAGAGGTCCCATATAATTTTCGTTTTCTCAGTACTCAGATAAACATCCACAATTCCATCAAAGATAAATCAGACTGTTCAGAAACAAATGTGCTCCTCCAAGCCTCATTCCTGCAGGCGTAAGGCTAACACTAGCTCTGTTCAATGGCTATCTCCCATTTTATGGGATCACTTCACAGTGGCAGTCTTGTCTTTGCAAACTGTTATTTTCCTATGGCAGGGTCCATTCTTTCCATCAAAATGCACTTCCTTTCTGGGCTCTGTCCTGATGGCATAGGGAAACAGAGGGTTCTGTCCTATGACATACTGTCTTTTTCCACCATGTTGGAGATGAAGCTGGACTTGTGTCTGAGACTACATGTTCCTAAAACTTCTCAGAGTCCTGTGAACAGTGACTGGGGAGACACACCCTGCAGGAAATAGTCCTAGATCACTCAAACTGGATGTAAGTTAGGAGTCTATGTTTGTTAGTACAATGAAACACTCTAATACTACTAATGCTGATTACAAACTGCAGCAAAAACCTGCTTGTCTTACTGTACTTATTTTTTTTTTGAGTCCAAGACTTGCAGGCCAGCTTGGGCAAAATAGGGGAGGAGCTGAGGTATAAAACAGTGGTAGAGCACTTGCTTCACATGTACAAATTCCCAGCTTCCATTTCTAGAACATTAACAAGCAAACAAATAAAAGTACTCTTGAGACATCGGGCTCAGAGTTTCATCCAAGAGAAGATGAAGCTTTAAACAGGGTGCCAATGCCTCCATTTGAGAAAAGACAGAGTTCAGAGATTTACTCTTCAAGTCAAAGTGATCTTTTCTGTGGGTAATACAGCATTACAAGACAGCTGTGTGGGAGATGGGCTGGGCCTACTACCACCAGTGACATTCCAGGACACCCTCTACTCCCTGCCCATACCCACCCCAGCAGGGCTCTGTTAATTAAATTTCCAGTGCGGAGCTGAAACTATGAAATGCTAACTCTTTATTAAATAATACAGTTGGAAGAGCATGATAATCCTCACGGCTTTAAATAAAACCTCTTAATACACAATGTAAATAATGACAGGCAAAAATCCAATTTCTATGCAGTGAACTTTCAAACACTCAGTTGTTTCCAGTAAATTAGCTTTCGTTCTGATGGCTGTAATGCCAACATAGGCATATCAAGCACCGAGAACAATGTCATTATACATCCATTCTTAACTTAAGAGATGCCAGCCCAGAATTATTGACTCAACTCACTGTGCCTGTCAGCAAAGGAAAGCTCCATGTGTGCTCAATGCACCATGGAAAGGGCAGGTGGCCCTGCCCACATTCTTCCAAAGATAAGGAAACACCCACTTCTCATTATAAGAGGTACTACCTGTCAGAAAACAGAAAACAAGGCAGATGACAGTTTTGAAACCCTGTATGCCTAAGATACCCAGTGGAATGCAAATCTAGAGGCAGACTTGAATTCCCTCCAAAAGGAGATTAGAAGAAAAACAAAACTAGACTGCTGTGTCCATCCAGACTGCTGAGACTACATTATTGGTCAAACTTGTCAGAAGAGTAATAACTTCCCATGAGGAAATTTAAATAATCAGCTGGGTATGAAAAAAAATATGCTCATTCTGAGTTTTAGACCAATTCCTCAGCATGTGTTTTATAAACCCTCCAGGCTGTTATTACAACTAAATTCAAGCCAAAAATTCCTGCACTCCTTTGCAGCTTTTGTCATGATGATAATTCCAAAGTCAAAGGAAAAGTCTTTGCCTATAAGCCTTGTGAACATACATTATGCAGTTACATTTGGCACTATTAGCAACTATTAGAATTATGTTGGCAGCAGAACTTTCTTACGACATCTAAAATGGTCTGATCAGTTAGGGAGGAGCTGTCCCAAAGTCACTGGGAAGCATGGGAAATGAAAAGAGAACAGATACATGTATACGTTTGAAACCTAGACTTTGCAAGGAAGAAAAACATGGGTGGAAAAAATATCCCACTAGTGACTTTATGTAGCGATTATATACAGATATATGGATACAGTGGGTTAATAAAATATATTAAAATCGATTTCCCTTGTTCCTTTTACCACTAGAAAAGTTCAAATTACTCACATGGTTTGAATCCTAACTATCAGACAGGGCTGCTTTAAAGTATAAAATAAAGAATTCAATCCCTTAAAAGAGGTTTATGTGAACACCTGTTAAACCATTAGCTTTTTGTAAATGTTTTTGAAACGTGTAGACACAGATTTCCAGGGAGGGAAAAAAATTCTGTATTCAGTCTGTCTCCATAGCCACAAATGCTGAGTTCCACAAACATCTGGGCTGATTTTAACACTCAATCTGGAGAGAAGGAGACCCAGACGGCAGGGGGATCTTGCATCTAGGCAAAAAAGTTTCAAAGTGTTCAGGTTCCTGGGCTGCTCTACATATTTTCCATAGTGATCATAACACTGTGTAAATGATCCACTGGTCCAATATAAGCAAGAATCCAGAGGCCCTCGATACAGCAATGTTCTATGGGATTCTGCTCATTGATGTTGTTCTACCTACAAACTCTTCCCATGAGCAGGGCAGAGCAGAATCAGTGTTTTACCTTCTTTCTTCCCTTCCCCCATCAGAACCTTAAAGCAAGCCGACTCTTTATACACAACATGCCTCTGCATTTGACATGAAATTCTCCTTCGGATTTGTATGCATCTTTTTTTTATGCTACAACATGGCAAAAGATGATATAACTATTTCCATTTTCCCCCAGACTGAGCAATATGTAAGGAAATCAGACTCAATGCTACCCCAACTTATACTTTGGCTTCCTATTATTCAGATATGAGGATCATGGAATGGGCTTCATAGGACGGTGGAGGCAGCACCAAAGCCAAAATTGACCTAGTGCAGGCCTAGCTTCACTGCCCATGGTTATGTAATATCTCTACACCTCTCTTTTCCCATTTGCACAGTCGATTTGATTGCACTATCTAGTTCACTAAGTTGTTAGAAAGGTTAAGTGAATGAATGGGCTGAATACAAATAAAATGGCTCCAACCATCCTCGTGTTACAGACAAAAATGTGCACCCTAGTGCTAGAATATGCTTTGTGCCTCACAGGTTCAGGTGCTGGTCTGGGGCCCCAAGGTAACTATGTTAGGAGGTAACGGGTCTGTAAATGTGGGGCCTCTTGAGGTGACTGGGTCGTGGGGCTCCACACTAAGAAAAGTCATGCCCATCACATGTAAGTGGGTTCGGTCTCAGGACTGGATCATATGGCAGGTTAGCACACAGTGAGGCCACCATATTATGGTCAATGTTTTTTCTCCCAATCTACTCTCACACATGTCTTTGGCAAGTGACATGTTACAGCCATCTGATATGTTATGACAAGGCAGGGTGCCTTCGCTAGATATAGGCACCCCATCATAAACTTCCTAGCCTCGAAAACAGTGACCTAAATGAATCCTTTCTTTATAAAGTCCCTAAGCTCAGCTATTTTGTTATGGCAACACTAACAGACTAAGACATGTGGTCTTGTACCACCCATCTCCACCATGTCTTCTTTTCAGCTCACTGGCCCCAAGCTCCTGGAGACGCTAGGCCTCTCTATCTGCTGTTCCCTCTACTGAATCTCTCACTTCCTTCCCCTTCACCTGGCTATGTCCTGCTCACCTTCTGGATGCATTGCTGGTAGGATTCTGGGTGTTGGTTCTCACAAGATTTACCTTCTCTGCATGTAGCAGCCTACTCCACCAACTTTTCCATTGGTCTGCAGTTTGGACCATGCTGTTTGGCCATCTGGTGCTGTTAGCACTATCTGAGCCTCCAGACACTTGATGACAGGCTGCCCCTGACCAATCACCCCAGGTTCCCAGCTGGAACAGGTTCAATGTAGGGACAAGCTCCCAGGAGTCTTCCCACTTACAGCCCAGTTCAAGAACCACAGCTGTAATATGCTAAATCTTGATTTTGACCTTCCAGTAGGGGTTAAAAAATTCATGATTATAAAAATAAATAATGTTAAAACCTCCCTGTTATTTTCAAATGTAAATTAAGTCCAATTAGAGTAGATTCATGCATTACAAAACATTTCCATTGCATCTAGTCTTCTTGATTGCCATTTCAGTCAGTTTCTTGATAGAGCCCTGCAATTCCAGGCTGTGGCTCTCCAGGAGGCGACCGCCACAAATGAGAGCCACGCCTGACTCTCACTGGTGCTGAAGAGACACTCATGCTGCCACTGAACTGTGCATGACAGGTCACAGACCAGGAGCTGCCTGGGCTGCTCTGAGGCAGAAGAAAGTCGGGTTTGGAACCATGCCTCTGCGGCCCATAAGATATGGAGTAACCTTTGAGATGAACACAGGTTTAGAAGTGTAAATGACTGTCCATATGAATATTAATAGCAGAACTATTAATCACTGAAGTTGTGTGCCAGACACTTGACTCTTGATTAAACGAAGTGAAGTTCAAGCCAAACCAAAGACTTCTCAGCTCTGAGCCAACAGATCTACTGAAGACCTTGTCCCAGCGGAAACAGTGAATGTTCTAAATATCTAACTAAAGAAGTCTGAATAAAACCAGGCCAAAGTCAGCAGAGCCTTTGACCAGGTCAATGTGAAATTTCGTGAGGCAACAAGAGCTTAATGCTTTTTTCCCCAGAGCCCAGCATGCTCTCTGGTTCACAGAAGGTATGCAACCCACGCTTCCTATTAAGAAGAAAACGAGTGAATAAATCAGAAAAGAGGGAGAAATTTGGAGTTGAAATTCAAAATGTAAACAGGAACACAAAGACTCCAACACTCACTTGGAATCTGCCTGCTTGCTACACAGCATAAAATATATAGGACTTTTTTTAAGTAAAGTCACCCAATGGAACAATTCTAGAAACTGTGAATTCATCAAAAATGTTTTTTTATAATTTTACCAAAAAAACACCCTTGTTACTGCTATCATTACAAAGATTTGAGATTAAAATGAATAGCAGCTTTCCTGCCAAACAGTCTGCCTATGACCAAGTCTTATAACTTCAAGGCTCAAATACCCTAGGTTAAATTCTGCTTCTTCCATCATGAATGTACTTTTCAACATTAGAAATTATCCTTTTCACATTTTTAAATGCTGGGGCTTCTGCCTGACTAATGCCATCTTTAATTATACATAATCAAGTATTTTACTGTGATCTAATGGGGTCTATCACTCATCAAAATGGCACCAGTCAGCAATAATATTCCCCAGAGCCAATTAGTCAACCTTCTTTCATTCTTCAGCAGCTGCACGTGCAGAAATCTATACACAGTTGGAGCTATAGCATCTTGCAAATTTGTCCAAAAATGATGAAAAGTGTCAAGAAACCCTCAATACAGCAGCGTGCAGCAAACTCCTGGATGGTGGCATTAATGTGGATTGATGAAGCTACGACTTCATGCGTGCAGGTATTTGTGGATCCCACCACACTGCCCTGGTGGAAGGGCCAGGCATTTCACACAAGAAGAAGCAGATCTTCTAAAGGTTACCATATGCCCACGTCCTAAAGCACACAAGTAGAAGAACTAGGATTCTACCCTTCATGACAAGATGGAAGGCCAGAAGACACACACAATAGGGGATGGTGAGAGCACATCGGAAGACTCAGCCAAAGGGTCTCAGGTCTCAGGCCCTTGAGCAGAAAAACTTATAGGTCATATAAGCCACCGGCTCCTGGCTACGGTCTATTTTGAAAGGCAAACTAAATGATTATAAGCAAACCCAAAGCTCAGCAAAAGTCAAGTCACGGGGCCAGAAGTTTGGCCTAGTGGTAGAGAGCTTGCCTAGCATGCACAAAGACCCAGGTTCAATTCCTTGGTATCACATACATAGAAAAGCCAGAAGTGGTGCTGTGGTTCAAGTGATATAGCTCTGGCCTTGAGAAAGCCCAAGGATGGTGCTCAGGCCCAGAATTCAAGTCCAGGACTTGCAGAAAAAGAAAAAAAGAAAAAAAAGGAAGAAGAAATGCACTCATCACCTGACTTATGTAACTGTTATCCCTCTCTATATCTCCTTTACAATAAAATTTAAAAAAAAAGTCAAGTCATCCCTAAAACTTCCATCCAAAAGGACAACTGCAAAGCCAAGTAATAATCACAAACATGGTTATAAAACTTGTAAGCATATACATGTGTGTGAATATGTACATTCCAATACATGTATTACATATATTTACATATATATGCATGCATAGTAACATGTGTTTGAGATGGAATGAAAGACGAAAACAATCAGGCTTCACTGCTGGGCCCTGTAACTCAACAACTGCTTATTTGCTTCTGAGTATTTATAAACCAAGTGCTCTAAGTCCTAGAAGTAGGAAATTACACTAGGAAGGTCATTTGATGAACCACAGACAAATAAATCATTTTGAAAAGAACTGGGGATCAATAGTGAATAATGAGACCTTGCTATGCCCCCCTTGGATAACTGACAAGGCATCTTGTTTGGACCATTTACAGTACTATGTTTAGCATTCCATTTAGCACTGCAAAATAATTCACGCAAGTGTTGGCTTCTTATCAGATCTGTTGACCAAGCAGCAGATGGCAAAGAATACACACAGATCTACTGTTTCTTGGGTATACAAACAGCACACTGGAGTTACTATTTAAGAGCTACCCTTTATTCCATCCTAATGATAGGAAGGCACATAGATCCAACACTCTACCACAGCATACAAGTTTCCCCGGTGTTCCTCTAACAAACAAAGCTGCCCTGGCTCCCTCTCATTTCCTTCAATCAATTTTCTTAACAGCCACTGATGGAAGATTGGGATTCTAAGAAAGAGGCACTCTGGCTTCCTCTAGGCACCTGCAGGAGGGTGCCAGCCCCCACCTCTTGTAGGGAGAAAGAAGAATCTCATGATGTGACTCACGGCAGGATCCCTAAGAAGGAAGAGAGTGGGAGGGAGAAAGAATTTTCTGGGACAGTGGTGAGAGGTGAGAGCCTTGTTTAGGAACAACCTGGAAGCCACTGGGCTTGGGAGAGGAGGGTCTAGAAAACCTCTGGGAAAACAAGAAGCTGGAACACTCAGCACTGGAAGAAGCTCCCATCCAAGTACATGACAGCATGTCAGGGAAGGAATGGCAAGTGAGTAGCAAAGGAGAGGAAAGAAATAAAAAAAAATTAAAAATTAACAGGAGGCTGAGATCTGAGGGTCAGGGTTCACAGCCAGCCTGGGCACTACAAAGCCTCGAGACTCTCATCTCCAATTAATCACTAGGAAAATGGGAAGTGGGGCTGAGGCTCCAGGGGTAGGGCCGTAGCCTTGAGCTGAAGAGCTCAGGAACAGTGCCCAGGCCTGGAATTTAAGCCCCATGACCCACAAAAATAATAATAATAATGATAAATCCTAGTAAGAGTAAGTACTGAATGCTGGTACTAGTAGTTCATGCCTGCAAACCTAGCCACTCAGGAGGCTGGAATCTGAAGGTCACCATTCAAAGCCAGCTTGGGCTGTAAGAATTTTATCTCCAATAAACCAGCAAAAATCGAGAAGTAAAGGTATGGATCAAGTGGTAGATCATCAGCCATGTTGGGAAAAAAAAAGCTAAGAGACAGCACTCAGCTTTGAGTTCAAGGCCCAGTACCAGCACAAAAACAAAATATCATTGAATCAAAAAATTAAAAATTAAAATCCAGCCATGAGCAGTGGCTCACGCCTATAAATTCTAGCTACTCAGGGGGCTGAGATCTGAGGATCATGGTTCAAAGCCAGCCCAGGCACAAAAGTTCATGAGACTCTTAATCTCTAACCACCAGAAAACTGGAAGTGGGTGCTGTGGCTCAAGGGGTAGCGCAGTAGCCTTGAGCTGAAGAGCTCAGGGACAGCACCCAATCCCAGAGTTCAAACCCCAAGACCACCCACCCCCCCCCAAAAAAAAAACCAGAAAGGACAGGACAGCAAATAGGGAAAAAGGTGTGAAGGAGAGGGAACGGAAGGGTAGTAGATAAAAGGATACCCATAATTTGGGGAAGGAAGAATTGCAGAGAGAGAGGGGGGGAGAGAGAGCACGGGAGGGAGGGAAAGAGAGAGGGGGGAGAGGGAGAGGGAGAGGGAGGGAGGGAGGGAGGGAGGGAGGGAGGGAGGAGAGAGAGAGAGAGAGAGAGAGAGAGAGAGAGAGAGAGAGAGAGAGAGAGAGAGAGAGAGAGAGAGAGAGAACGAACATATGCCCCAAAACTGGGCATAGCAACACACACCTGTAACCCCACCTATTGGCCTATAGAAGCAGATTCTTTTTAAACACCAGGCAAACCCAAGCATCTCACAAATAAAAGCAACAGGACTGATGGGCCCGGTGTTGTTCGTGTGGTAAAGCACTAACAGAACAAGTGCAAAACCCTGGGTTTAAAAAGATATTACGGTGTTCACTTCCCCATCCTACACACGAAAACCAGAGCGATGCAGGGGCGGTCACAGCGTGGTCCTGCGAAAGGGTGACTTACTCACTTGTGAAGCATGGCAATCTTTTTTTTACATTACTAAGATGTAGACCTCGCAATCATGCAGTGCTGGCCGTGTATATCGTTCCCTGGGGTCCCAGCTCAGCTGCCTCAAGCTAAGGAAGGTAGTAGAGGAGTGGCTGGGTGTCTCTGCAGCAGGTTTCCTAACCAGCAAACAACAACTGGTTCTTTCTTCTGCCACTGGACATTTGTGCGGCACGTGGCTTACCACACATTTGAAGCCTCTTGGCACAGAACCGATGCAAACACTCAACACAAACGGGCCAAAGTGCTTACAAGTGACATTACTCTCATTATTTTCACTTGAGATCCTGCCTACTTTTGGGGGAACAATCTCTCTGGGACCACAGAGACTGGATTCATGCCCTTTGCCTGACTCTCAATCTATCCTTAAGAGCAGCCAGAGCAAAGTGTCCAATAAATGTAGGCCCCAACCATACCAGCCATTATTATGGCTTGTCCATTCTAATCATTATTTTGGAAAACTAAGGTTCTTTTCCAGTTGCTGGTGACTAAGGCCTATCTAATCCTCGCCACTCAGGAGACCGATCTCTAAGAATCCTAACTCAAAACTAGGCCATCCAATAAAGTCCATGAGACTCAGATCTCCAATTAATCAGCCAAAAAAGCCAGAAGTGGAGCTGTGGCTCAAAAAAGAACATCAGTATTGAGCAAAAAAAGCTAAGGGATGGTTCTCAGGCTCAGTTTTAATCCCAGCACTGGCACAAAAGGAAGGAAGGGAAAAAGAAAGAAAATTACGGTTCAAGAACAGCAATAGTAACAACAGCTCATCCTTGGTTACTACAGCCCACATTCTTGCTCCACTGCCAATGTTTTCTCATCTGTTGTCACCAATGAGCTACCCCTACCACAAGGTATCTCAGAAGCTAGATGAGCTCTGTAGGACCCACCTTACATATGAGGACACTGCAGCCCAGAGTCCCCATTCCCACATCCAGTGGCTTATCTAGAGAGGCACACCAAGGGCATGTAGGGGGAGGCATAGCCAGGCACTGGGGCACAGGGATCCACACTTTCCATGACCCTCCCTCACATATACTGCCCTTCTTCCTGACCAGCTTCTCCAGCTGTGGAAGCATCACTGCTGACCACCACACTCCTGGACCTAAGAGAAACAACAACACCTTGACTAAGTTCTGCTTGGTAACTCAGGACAGGCTTCATGGACAGACAGCTTGGCCCTAATCAACTTACAAACCTTAGAACACACACACACACACACACACACACACACACACACACACACACACCATAGCCATGAACGCAAAAAGTGCTGGCCCCCAAGAGACAGTCTAGTAGGTGGAGGATGCATCAGGGAACAGGACACAGCCCTGCAGAGCCCAGCATGGGCTTCTCTACCCCATCTTGCAGAGAGAGAAAGCTATGGTCTTCAGGACAGATCGTCCAGTTGTGTTTCTCAGAAGAAACAGCCTACTGTGTGAATGTCAGAGTGGACAGGTTTCATGGGGCAGGACAATGTGGAATCTCATGCCTGGTACACGATAGGACTGACTAGTGAACAGCTAAGAGGGCCAGTGACAACCAAACACTTGAGGACAATGGACTAGCACAGGTCAGCTAGGATGGGTGTAGTCAGCAAGGACCCACCAGGAGGTGGGGTCCAAGCACGGTGTCGTCTCAAAAGACGCAGAAATGGAGGCTTCACTAGCCCTGTCAAGTGAAAAAGATGGTAGAACTTAGGGACATAGACTGAGCCACTGAGGAAAATCACTCAGATGCCCATACCCCATCAGGCGTCAGCACTCTGTTCTGATCTTCTGCAAGGGGGCCCACGCGACGTCGAGCTCCCCCAGTATCTTGTTACTCTACTGCCGGATCTAGGAAGAAAAATGTAGGGCCTTCTAGCTGAGGTCAGTACTTTGGTGTGCCCACTCCAGAGTTTTCTTCAAGGTCGATCTATGTCAACCTCAAACACCCCAATTCTGAGAAGGAAAAAGTTGAGGATAGGCCAGGCTTGGCCACATTCTTCTGTGGTTCAGACTTTAATCAGGCACCTGAGTCATTCAAATTCAGCCTTAAAGGCAGTTCTGACAGAGGTGTGTAGCACAAACTGCAGATGGCACAACAGAGGCAGGCGGGGGCCAGCTCAGCACACATAAGGTCACGGAGAATTAAATCTCCCTTAATCCATTTTGCCCTGTTTCATCTCTAACCAGATCTAAAATGCCACCTTTCTCACACTTGTTATTGAGTTTTTAAAAATTAAAACAGTAAATTTTCAAACACTGGCTTCTAAACATGAAATGCTACTCTTATTTCTCCCAATGACATGATCCAGCCCTCACCCACGGAGGAAAAAGAAAAAAAACAAAACAGCACATGCAGAGCCCAGGTGTCAGCATTTATAACAGGAAGGAAATAGGAGTTAGAAGACAAATGGGAAGATGCAATTGGAAAATGAAGTCTGCTAGCTATGACATAAGGCAGTTTTGTGGGTTTTTTAAAAATAGCTTTCCACATTATATATTTTCCCCAGCTGTACTGAAGTGTGATTGACAATAAAAGCTGGATATATTTAAGGTATAAAACATGATGATATTGTGAAACCATTGCCACAATCAAGATAGTTACCAAGTCTATCGCTTCATATAATTTTTGTTGTTGTATGTGGTAAGAATATTAACACGTGCTTTTATAGCAAATTTCAAGAACATGGTACGTTACTGTTAATTTTAATCACCAGACTGTATGTTAGATCCCCAGAATCTATTCATCTTAGAATTAAAAGCTTCCGCTCTTTGGCTACATCTTTCCAATCCAGGACTCTTTAGCCCCTGGTAACCCCGCTCCTCTCTCGGCTTCTGCGGGACTGACTTCTTTACCTTCCACAGGTCAGAGGGAGGGCAGTATCGGTCTCTGTCTGACCTACTTCTTGAGCATATGTCCCCCAGTGGTTCATCCATGCTGTGACTCACAGCACAGTTTCCCTCTTTGTTAAGGAGACAAGCTCCATAGCATACAGGCTCTAATTTCCCTATCTCCTAGTAGACACGTGGACTGAGTCCATGTCTTAACTCTTATGATAACCACTGCCGTATTTATTCAGGGTTCTGATTTCTTTGAGATTTAAGGTAGCTCTTACCCAAACTTTAGTCATTCATGTCTCATCTTCATGGTATTTCCTTCATATCTTTCAAAGGACTCCCTTTTTATGGAAGTATTTTTCTTAGTCAAACTATGCAACTGCTACGATTTTCTAAATGCGTCCCTCAAAATCAAAAGGGACCATTAAAACAAACACAAACATTAACGTAAAACATATTCTCCAGATGCTGTCTAAACCATCTGGCATGCCTCTGCCCAGAGCTTCCATGTGCCTCACTCAGGTCTCCACCAGAAACCCTGGCACCCCAGAGGTTCTTCTTTCTTCCTGTCCTACGCAGGGACCTTCTCTAGCAGCTGGTATGCTAGGTTCAAGCTTTGGACATTCCAGTAGAGCATCTCAACACTGCCTCTGTGGACCCTGTAACTGTCGTCGTGAAACCAGGCAGCCTTGACCATTTCTCAGGCTGACAGAATGTTTCCGATTAAGAGTGAATAGATTTGCCAAGCATTGGTGGGTCACACCTGTAATCCTAGCTACTCAGGAGGCTAAGATCTGAGGATAGCAGTTCAAAGCTAGCTTGGATAGGAAAGCCCATGAGCTCTTATCTCCAATAGACCAGCAAATAGCTGGAAGTGAAGCTGTGGTTCAAGTGGTAGAGCACCAACTTTGAATATAAAAACTAAAGGACAGAGGGCCAGGAGTTTGGCCCTCCAGTGGCAGAGTGCTTGCTCAGCATGCATGAAGACCCAGGTTCAATTCCTCAGTACCACATACATAGCCAGAAGTGGTGCTGTGGCTCAAGTGGTAGAGCTCTCGCCTTGAGAAAGCCCAAGGAGAGCCTCAGGCCCTGCGTTCAAGCACCAGGACCGGCAAAAAATAAAACAAAATAAAAAACTAAGGTGCCCAGGTCCTGAGTTCAAGCCTCAAAAATGGTACACACACACACACACACACACACACAAATAAAAGTGACACATTCCCCCATGACAGCAACTTTTCTCCATTTCTACTGACTAGCTGACAGCTCTTCTTTCACAACAGTCCTGGTTCCCTGAAAGGAAAGGCTATGGGGGGGGGGAGAAAACCTAAATATATGACTAACTACCAAGATCACTATAAGACATCAGCTATGAGGTGATCCTCATAGCTATTATCAAACAAACAAACAAAACAGAATTTTGGTGAGAGTATGTAAGAACATATTGGTAGAAATGTAAGTTTGTGCAGCCACTATGAGAAATAGTAAATGGAGTTTCTTTTAAAAAATAGAACTAAAAATAGAAATGCCATGTGCATGACTGAAGCATATACACACTGCTGGCCCATCCCACCCCTGGGGATAAATCCAAAGGAAATGAAATCAATATGTGGAAGAGACGTGCACTCCCAGGCTTATTGCAACACTACTCACAAGGGCCAAGATAATCAATCTAAGTATCCATCAACATAGGAATGGATAAAGAAAATGTGGCATATTGACATATGGAGTACTGATTCAGTCAAAAAAAAGGACCAAAATCCTGTCACTTGGGGCAACATGCATATTAATATCAAAATGAAATAAGCCAAACACACGAATAACATATGATCTCATTGATATGTGGAGTCTACAAAAGCGAATCTCATAGAAATTGATAATTGAGTGAGGGTGGGAATGAGTAAGGCAGGGAGATGGAGAGAGTTGGTTAATGGATGCAAAGTTAATTAGATAGGAGAAATAATTTCTAATGCTCTATTGCATTATATTTAATAAATTAATACATTTCTGCATTTCAAAATAGCTACAAGCTTTGTAATGCTTTTCATATAGAAAAAGTATAAATAGCCAGGCACCAATAACCCATACCTTAGATCTCAGAAGGCTGAGATCTAAGGATTGTGGTTTAAAGTCAGGTCAAGCAGGAAAGTTGGTAAGAATCTTTTTTTTTTTGTCAGTCTGGGCTTGAGCTCAGGGCCTGAGCACTGTCCTTGGACTTTCTCAAGGCTAGAGCTCTACCACTTGAGCCTCAGCACCACTTCTGGCTTTTTTCTATGTATGTGGTACCAAGGAATCGAACCCAGGTCTTCGTGCATGCTAGGGAAGCACTCTACCACTAGGCCAAACTCCCAGCCCCCAAAGTTGGTAAGAATCTTATCTCCTATTAACTACCAAAAACCCAGACATGGGATTGTGGCTCAAGAGGTACAGTATCAGCTTGAAGTGCAAAAGCTAAGTGACAGCACCCAAACCCTGAGTTCTAGCCCCAATACTAGTGCAGTAAGGTACATGTACGTTGCGTTCTCTCTCCCTCTCTCTCTCTCTCTCTCTCTCTCTCTCTCTCTCTCTCTCTCTCTCTCTCTCTCTCTCTCTCTCTCTCTCACACACACACACACACACACACACACACACACAAAACATTGTAAGTACATAATAAAGTAAGGTAAAGAAAGCTGGGCAGATCCACCCATGCTCCACTCGCACTTTACTCAGCCGACCTCATGAAGAAATCCCTGAAAGTAGAGTCCAGAAACATGACCCCTCAGAAGTCAGTCTTCCCACAGAGAACTGAGTGGTCACTCGCAACACAGATTGCCTGGTTCACTCTGCCTTCAGCCCAGGCCTGTCCTTGCTGTGGGACTGTAGCAAACTCAATCCCTGCCACTATGCAACAATCTAGAATATTTAGGAGGAAGCTAAAAAGGCCCAACTGGGGGAAGTCACAGGACATGTATCTGACTTTGAGTTTACACATGCACTAAAATCAGAGAAAGGGCCAAGCACCACTGACTCATGTCTGTAAGCCTACTACTCAGGGGCAAAGATGTGAGGATTCATTAATTAATTAATTAATTAAAAATAAAATCAAAGGAGCCAGGAGTTTGGCCTAGTGGTAGAGTGCTTGCATGGCATGCACAAACACCAGGTTCGATTCCTCGGTACCACATGCATAGAAAAAAGACAGGAGTAGTACTGAGGCTAAAGTGGTAGAGCTCTACACTTGAGAAAGTCCAAGGACAGTGTTCAGACCCTGAGCTCAAGCCAAGGACTGGCAAAAAAAATAAAATAAAATAAAATAAAATAAAAGGAAGTACACAGTGGATAGAACAGAACATGTGGGGTAGTATAGGGTCAAACCTAGGGCCTTGTACAGGCTAGGAAAATATAACTAAGCTATAGCCCTGACCCACATTTGAATTTTTAAGAAGAAAATACAAGACCACAAATAAACATTTGTTCCTGAGAAGAACCACAGTAGAAAGGGATTGGTGGGGAGATAGAACAGCTGCTGAAGAAATAGGAACAGATAGTTTGCCAAGTCTCAAAGACAAAGAAAATCCCTCAGTAAGTACCAGAAGCAGTGCAGCTCTGGCCAAAGAGGTCTATAAAAACCAGTCTTGTATAAGAAGCCCATGGAAAGCCCATGGTCCACTAAGGCTCAAGAGAAAGGAGACTTGGTGGGCTGAGGAGGTTGAGGCCAAATTCAGAGGAAGTGTACAAAAGATTTGTACCACTGTAGAGTTTACAGAGGGGAGATGGTGAGCCCAGAAAGTGGCCACTTAGATACCCAGAAAATAAAAGCACAACAGATAAGGATCCCCTGCTCAAGGTGGACACACCCCTGATCCCTTCTTGCTCCATCCTGGTCCAACCCACTGTAGACACCATCAGTAGACTAGCTCCCTAGGCCTCCAGGGAGATGCTAACTTGAAGCTGTCTTCTCAAGATTCACCATGATTCCAAGCACCACTTGTCCTACCCTGGATTTGCACTGTAAATCCACTTCATGGCAGAAATACAAAGCCTCGTTGGCATCTGTAAGGAGCCTGTCAGCCGGAGGACCAGGGGTCTTGGCGGCCACAGGACTCATGGCAGCTCATGACAACCCTGGGTTCTTGAGAGTAAGAATCATGGAGGGCCCCTTCACCATCACCACCCCCAGTCCTGATGTGGTAGGAAAAGTGGCCAAAGCACACAGCTGAGCTCTACTCATTTCTGAGAACCCAGAGGAAGAGGGACTGAGGTAGATTAACTGTTACCACTGGGCAGCCAGATGCTGCCAACTTTAAAAAAGGGCAACAAAACAGTAATTGTCAGGAAACACACAAGCCACAGAAAGGAGAAGTGAGGGAAGAATAATACAAACAGCCAGACACTGCAAGGAAGAGGCAAAAGAAGAGAGCCTCAGTGTTGATGAGTTGGGCTGCTCCCATACCATCTCCCCTGGAAGTTGCCTAGCAACTGGTACCTACTTCCTTCCTGCCTTCACTCCCCAGCTGCCATCCGAGGGAGTCTGGCTGTGGATCTGACTATGAGAGCTGCCCCTGAGCTTTTGTGCTCAAGGCTAGTGCTCACAGACTTTCCTGCCCAGGATGCCTTGAGCTGAGTAGCTGAGATTACAGGCATGAGCCACCAGCACCTGGCCCACTTGGACATTTTAAGTCCAGTACATCACAATCCAGCTTGGCAGTCTGCAGTTAAAAAAGAAAGGGGTTCTCCTCTCACCACAGTGTTCACAGAATGGAGATCTTACTAGGAAAACCAGCATGTTAGGAGCCAGGGCTAATGATTGAAGACGATGCATCAGTTTGTTTGGGGACACAACAACAGACACCAGGCATTTTTTTTCACAAACTCTCAAGAAAGCTTTTGTTTTTCTGTACACAAAACTGAAACACTACCTTATCCCTACATGTTTTTTTCATGAATTTATATATAAGAAAAAATGTGTATCTGCTTCACAAATTATATTCAAATTTCACTCATCGAGCAGATATGTTAATGCATCTAAAACCTTGAGAAAAATTATACAAACCTCAAAGTGACTGCCAAAGGCCCTTTCGGATCATTCCTTACGTTCACCAGTCATCTGGGAGGGGAGGGGGTTTTACCTTTCCAATCAGATAGCAATATTGGAAGGCGGAGCTCCAAAGGATTCAACTTTGAAAGCAAAAGCAGCTACTGCTTGTAGCAAACAATGTCCGATGAGATTTACTAAACTCTAACCATGTCTAGAAATCTGCCTCAGCTTCTATATAACATGTCTGGATTCATTATAAGGAAAAAATATGTGTAGTCCTCCATTAATGTAGTTGTGTTTCTAAATGATAAACGCATGTAAATTTCACCTAAGGTGCTCTCAGTGCTGACAGATGACTTGTGCGGTTTGGAATAGCCAGGCACTGGCAGCTCACCTCTGTGTCCTTGATGCTGAAGAGGCATAGATCTGAGGATCCCAAGAGTCTCCGAGTAACCAACACAGCAATGGAAATGAAGGTATGGCTCAAATGCCATCCCTGAGTGAAAAATGCTAAGGGACAGTGCTCTAGCGCTGAGTTGAGGCCCCAGTACTGGCACAAAAACAACAAAAATAGAAAGAGGCTATAAACAATACGCCTGACACAGCCAAGTGTGGCTTCTACAGCAGAGTCCTTCTGCCTCCTAATCACTTCAGTTTGGAGGCCATAGCAGAAATACAAGCAACAGGTAGGCACTCTGTGAAAGGCAGTGCCTAGTAGGCCAAACTGTGAAGGAAGCCAAAAAAATCCGCTGTAAGTTTTCTTAGAAAGTTGTGGAAGAAACTTTCCACCCTCTCCATTCCCTACCACGATGTAGGAAAGGCTCAGAAAGCAGAAGTGTATATAAATTAACATGCCAGTGGAATAAACAATAACAGCTGAAAAATAACTGCAAAACCCCCAAGCCTCAAATCTCAACAATTTCGTCTTCCTCATCACAGAGAATCCTGCCAGGGGGTAGAATGTAGCGGAGAGCTCTTATCTAGTGTGTTACAAGGCTGTGGCTCAATCCCCAGCACTGATAGGAGGCCAGAGTGGGATTGGAAATGACAGATAATAAAATTAAGCTAGGTGACAATGGATTATAACTGTAATTCTATCTACTGAGGAGGCTGAGATCTGAGGATCATGGTTTGAAGCCAGCCAGGTCAAGAAATTCCATGACTCTTGTATCTCCACTGAGCTATAGCTCAATTTTTCTGCCCATAGCTAATCACTTAACTAAATGGAAAAAATTGCATTTAATTATAAATAAATACCATTACAAATTTTATCCCAAGTACCCTTCCCCATAACCACTGCATTCTAGTAAAATGCCTAGTTGGTACTCAGCAGGTTCCCTGATGCAGCTGTAGAGGAGAGCCTTGGGCTACATATGGCTGGGGATTTCCTCTCTGCTTCTGGGCTCCAGAGTCTTTGCAACTGCCTTCAAGGGAAAGCATGTTTTAAATTCTCTCACTTCTATTGACCTGAGCTCCCATGGTGAATCCTAATTCCTCTAAACCCATATAAATTTGCGTGAGCATTACCCACCCATCCAATTAAGCACAAACGCAAACATTCTGATATCTTTGTGTTTGTAGACAACCATTATATCAGTGAAAAGGGTAAACTTGTACAGAGAGGAAGAGAAAAACAGCTCATCAAAGGGGCTCCGTGAGGTTTTTCAAAAGACAGTAGTATCTCTTAGCATGCACGTCGCATCAAGCACCAAAGTGTATTGAAAAGGAGGCAACAACTTGTTATATAATCCAAATCCTGCTAATACTTTATGCATCTTTGCATTTGAACAAATACCCGATGTTAGAGGGGAGGCCCACATTAGAATGTGTTAGCAGGACTTTTAAAATCACTCACCACTGCCAAAAATCTTCCTCTTGACATCCAATTTTTTATTTATGTAATTTTTATTGTCTTTAAGTAGTTGTACAAAGCGGTTTCACTCAGCATGTCAGCTTAGAGGACAAGTGTCCTGATCAATGTCACCATTATTCTCCCCATCTCTCCCAACTGCACCCACCCCATCAAGTTCCCTGGTTCCATTGCCACATCTGTAAAGTACTGTAACTCTTCCGCTCTCCATCTGTCTGCCTTCCTGCCCCTGACTTCCCCATCCCAAGAACACATTTCAACTTCCTGGTATTATTCATTTGGTAAACTGTAAGTTAGTGGTTCAAAGGAGTTTACACCATTGCAATCTACCCTCGTATATACCATACTTTAGGCAGTATGTGTGTGCATATATGCATGTGATCCTTGACACTCAATTTTGTAAGTCGAATTGAAATTCCAACAGAGACACACTAAGTATATTTCTTACTGACCAAATCTGATGAAAAAAAAAAACAAGGCAAATCTGATTAAAAAAAAAAAACTGACCTTGGCCTTGGCCTCTTCAAGTAGTGCTACAAAGAGCATTTTCTTCTAACCAAGTACTTACTAATGCCTTAAAAGCAAAAAGGTACCTTAAAAAAGATCGTTCTGACTATAATAGAGATTAAACACAGGTTGAACTGAAATACACACTAGAAACAACTAAATAATTCAGAACCAATTTTATATTCTCCAGCAGGCAGTTCAAAAGGCCAAAATGAAGAAACAACTGGACAGAAGTCTGCTTGGCTCCATCACACCCAGTAGCCTGACTGCGGGCAGTTGTAGATCAACTCTGTCTCTGCAGCTTACAGGGGTAGACTCATTTGTCCGGAGGGCCCACCAGCCAGGATGATCCGCAAGAGAACAGAGAGCACCACCGTTCTCACCCACTGTCCTTCTTAAATAAGCTCAAACTTTAGACCTCTTCCATTATAATAATGCTTGTAATGACTGAGAACACTGCCTGGGATAACAATGATAAATCTGGAGTGATTTCAAAGGTAAAACAGGCTGGGTGCTAGTGGCTCATGCTGGTAATCCTAGCAACTCAGGAGGCTAAGGTCTGAGGATTGAGGCTTGAAGCCAGAAAAGTCTGTGAGATTCTGACCTCCAGATTACCACCAAAAGTCTGGAAATTAAGCTATGGTTCAAGTAGTATTGCACCAAGTAGTATATAGCACTAGCATTGAGTGGAAAAAGCTAAGGACAGTGCCTAAGACCTGAGTCCAAGCCCCAGTTCTGGCACAAACACATACATACATACATACATACATACATACATACATACATACATACACGCAGCTCCAATGACCATTTGGTTTAGGAAGAGAAAGTGTGATTTCAAACCACACGTATTCACAGATGTGCACACACAGAGAGCTACCATCATACACACATGCACATCCATACAACATATACGTACATCTATACCCTTCACTTACAAGACTACATGAAATGCACCTACTAGCAGTGACCCCCGTGAGGGCTTTCTGAGATTTACTTATTACTAATGCTAATCGACAAGACTGCCAAATCTGTATGCACTTCCTACATACCAGGATCTCAGCCAGTGTAAGAAGTGATAGTGATGAGAAGGTATAATTAAGTAAATCCACTTGACCTAGCGTACAGAGTAAAGAGAAGCATCCAAAATTAAAATTACCTGCACTTGGTCTCCTGTTCCTACCCCCATAATACCTCCTCTCCTTCCTTCCATGTCTCCCAAGGCAGATCCTGAGCCTCAATCATAAAGAACCTGAGTGACAACAACCCAGCCAAGACACAGGATCGGCCCCCAGTGTGTGTCAAGGTGGCTAGGCTACACTTTGCTCACCTACTGAAGAATGGGGGGGAGCATTTTCTCCTCTGCTTCAAAGTGTGGCCACGCTGGGAGGTAACACGGAGGACACGGTCCTTCTCCAGTCTAGAGGTGAAGCTGGGGATGAGGCCACGTGGCAGGGCAGACAGAGAGATAATTATAGATCCTAACAACAGTGCCAATGCACCGGCCAGCCTGGCCCTTGGACCCCTGAGGTGCTGCTCACACCGTTCCACAGGCATGTCTGTCGCTCATGCCCAGGCTCTAACAGGTACAGGACGATTTTCTTGGCCATCACACTATTCTCCACAGCTTCCAGTTTTACAAGAGGGCAACCTCAAACTGGAAGAGTGGGTCAGGTTAAGGTGACACAAATGCACACACCGGTACCCCTTATGTTTGAGACCCTGACCACCAATTGCCTGAGTATGTCACAGAGAAAGAACGACTCCGCTAACCATGAAAACAGGCACTTAGACCAAGGGTCCTGTTTCTAGTTTCGTGCCTGTTAATTATGTGCCACTCAGACAAAGGAAATTCTGAAGCCTTTATTTCCGACTATGTAACTCAGTGAGTTGTAGTAAAGAACAAATGAGCTGCGTGTAATGGCTCACATCCATAATTCTAACACTCATGAAGCTGATGCAGGAAGATCACTAATTCATGACATTCAAGGTTACTCGGGGCTACAAAGAGAGGGGAAGGGCAGGACATGAGAGGGGAGGGCATGGAAGGAGAGAGGGGAGAAAAGGAAAGGGAATGGAAGGGAAGGGAGATAAAGACCAGGACAGAGAGAGAGGAGAGAGACAGAGAGAAAGAAAAGTTAAGGAAAATAGGAGGGAAAAAAAAAGAGATATGCTTAAATCACTAATTCAGCTCTTATTCTATAGCAGACACTCTATCACATGGTACCCAGTAAATAAACAACACATAGTAATTTAGATTTCATTATTAGTTGCCAGCTGCAATACAGCACTGTTATACGTCCAGGTTACTGTTTCCACACTGAGGACCTACTCAAAGGACTGCATTGAGACAAAGCTGTCACAGCAGCAGCAGTCTGCTACTTCATGGGCTGGCTTGTCTGGTTCTCGTCATGATCAAAGCATGCCCCTGTGTGCTAGCCTTTTCCTCTAGGAGTCCTGATTACATCCAAGATCACATCACAGTAGTGTTACAGCCACACAGCCATACAAAACAGAAGAATGAATTTGGAGGACACATCCGTGCTCTCAGACCTGCCTACCTGTCAGTCTCCTGGGCCTTAAAATAGTAGCTATACCACCTACCTTTCTGGTGCCAAAGTGCCCAAGCCAATGGCATTTATTCAGCAGAGATTTAACAGCAAGTACCAAGCAGAAGATTATCAAATGCCAATGACCAGAAAACAGATTAATTGGTTTCCGAACACCACCCTCTAGCTAGCTGGCTGCTGGTATATTCCAGTGTGCCACTGCCTCTGTAAGGCACCAGGCCACAGCACCAGGAAGCCTGCATTTATCAGAAGTCTGTCCTCCTTATTCCTAACCATGTTTGTGCAAGTTATAAAGTTATAATACACTTTAATTAAGTATTATGTAACTAAGGAAGTTGAAACCAAAAAGGAAAAATAAAATGTTGCCCCTTGGATACCAAGAGAGCTACTTAGGAAAATCGCAAAAGGCAAGGTGCTTTAAATTGGTCACATTGGGTGTGAACAAGACAGAAACATTGCAGAGGATGAATTATTTAAAATCTTGAAGGATGAGCCATTGAGAATCTTTGGTAGTCTCTGAATTCGCATTCTACTTGGTAAAAAGAAAAAAAAAACCTGGAACTGGTAAGTGGGTGCTAAGCTACATAGACCGTTTGGATCTCAAAGAAAAATCTTCTGTTCTGCATCCAAGAAAGGATGGAAGGCATGTTCATACAATGAAATATTTAATATGTATAATTTTTTAATGTTTCTCTGGTTTATTTTACTTTTACCACTACCAAGTCATACCATCTGAGATATACAGAAGAGATTTTTCATATGTGCAATTTAAATGTATCACACAGTATTCCAAGATATACAATGCTAGCTTAGCATGGAATTCACACCTGTAATCTGTTTCTTTGGAGGCAGAGATCAAAAGGATCAATGTCCCAGCCGAACTTAGACAAAAATGCTGATTTAACTCAACAAGCATGATTTTAAGGGGCATGATAGCGCACCTCTGTCATCCCAGCAACATGGGAGGCCACTGGTAGGAAATAATAGCCTGAGGCTGTTCTCCAGCAAACATGTGAGACTTTACCTGATGCATAACTAAATCAAAATAAGGATGAACGTTTAGCTCAAGTGGTATAGTGTTTGCCTAATAAGAACAAGAATCAAAGTTCAAGCTTTTATTTTTTTATCACCAAAAAAATTAGAAAAGTTATACAACCCTGGACTAAATGTGTAGCATGATGGTATAGTACGTGTCTACCATTTGTAAAGACCTTGGTTCATTTCCCAGCATATCCCAAAGGATAAAAAAAATTCAAATTAATTGTGTTCTAAAGCCTACTTTTATGTTTTTAAAGGCACCCAAGCTTTTCTGAGTCCTATAACTAGAAAGTATCTTTGCTCTTAAATCCTCTTTAACTGTGCTGACATCAGCCAGGGTCTCCTGAGAATCAGTATGATTTTCCTTCCTTATACCTTATGTCAGCTCCATAACCAAAGCTCCAGATCAGTGCTAGCATTGTATGGGTATGTCCGAATACAAGGCAAGGAAGGGATAGGCAAAAAGAATATAAATCTATTCCCCCAAAAGACTTGTCTTATCTTGGGTCCTTAGTAAATTTCTCATATTAAAAGAAATCCTTTAATTACTAAATTTGATACCACAAAATCCTTTCCTTGTGTGTTTTAAAGTCCTGGGGATGGCAACCCTGACCACAGATTCATTAGACAAGTGCTCAACCACTGAGCTCCATCCACAGTTCTATAAGGTACTATCTAAAACAATGCCATCGTGGAGTGCTGAAGTGGCTCCATTACAAAATGTCAAAACAATACACAAAAATTAGCCTAAAAATCTAGTGTACATGAGCAAATCCAATAGTCGGAGAGAACCACTGTACTAGGAATTTTCACAATCATTTTAAGAAGCTATACATATTGTATTTACCAACAGACTGAAGAGAGTAAGAGTAATACTTTAGGCAGTATGTACTTATCAGGTGGTATAAAACCTTTGATTCCAAAAAAAGGCCTCATGCCAAGTGGTTCAGATGAAAGTTAAAGCTCTGCTAACCAGAGCAGAGGACTCTATAAGTAGGCTAGTGGCAGATAATCAAGGCCTAGATTTAAAAAAAAAAATAGATGCGAATGAAGACTTAATAAAAACTAACTTCGTGAACTGCAAGTGAAACAGTTTACTGCATCCTAGACATGATGCTGTTCAGTATCTAGTTACAACTGCCTTAGTACAGAAAACAGCTAAGCAGAAACTTATCTACACATCTAAGAGAGTTGACAAATCACAGTTGTTCCCAAAGAAGATTTGAGGAGCTTCTAACTGGGAAAATATTTATAGCAATCTGCTCTTAGGTTATATTTGGTGTCAACTGACATTGACACGAAGCAACACTCAGCAGGCAGAAGGCATCAGTGGACCAGTGTCCATTCCAATGGGCAGCAGAATACCAAAAGCCTATTTGGAAGTAACTTTAGCGAAAGTCTTTGCCTAGTAAGCTTATAAGCAAATAAACAGACACCTTTATTTCAGTCCCTTTCCCTCTAGCCCCCTCTCACTTCCCCTCACACGCCTTCCCCCTGGAGTATGCATCAGAACCCAACGCTATTACCCAGAATGTTAATAGAGGTACAGCTTCTGGGACTCAAAATTGACTGGGATGACTTCTAGGACTGCTCCATGGGTAAAACACTACATGGGTATACAATTTCCACCTCCACTATTCGTTACTCTGAAAATAATCAAATATAGAACTTGATTTAATTCAGATTTTTCCAAAAATCCAAACTCAGTCCCTTCAAGATGAGGTATACAGAAAGCCCTCATTGAAGTTGGCACAAAAAAAAGGAAGGAAGGAACGAAGGAACAAAAAAAGGAAGGAAGGAAGGAAGGAAGGAAGGAAGGAAAGAAAGAAAGAAAGAAAGAAAGAAAGAAAGAAAGAAAGAAAATGTGAGCTAGACCCACTACCTAGTTACTTGGTAGGCAGAGATGGAGGGCATGAAACCTAGACCAAAATAAATAAACAAAGTTCAGGGGACTTCATCTCAGCCAATGGCTGGGCATGGTGATACAAGCCTGCTATGGGGAAGGCAGAGTATCTGCATATTGTGGTGTGTGCTGGTCATACCCACAGCCATGGGGAAGCACAAGTAGGATGATTACTGTCCACGCCCACTCGGGTCCACTACGCATAAAACAAGATCCTACCTAGACAGTAACCAACGCAGAAAGCAGCTGAAGGTGCTATTCAAGTAGAAGGCCTGAACCCTTATAGGAAGGAGGGAAGGAAGGAAGCAAGGATGGAAGGGTTGGAGGGAGGGAGGCAAAAAGGGAGGGAGGGAGGGAAGGAGGGAGGGAAGAAGAGGAAGGGATGGGTTCTAAAGTTCATAAAAGCCCCAAAGTCATGAACACTCTGTATTGCCCACATAGAAAGTCAACCAGTCTCCAAATCTAGTCACCAAACATCAATTCCCTGTTATTAAGCATTACTAAAAATAACCAATTTCTATGCCTTTGACAAGTCCTAAAGAATACTATAAATGCCATGTAGTTCCAGAAGGGCCATAAGACTGTGCCTTTCAAATTTCAGAGGTTATGTCCTAACCTCCACCCAACACAATTCCTCAAGATCAACTGAGAGGACATCTGTAAATATAGCCATCGAAATGTCCCAGCATTTAACTAGAAGCATAATTCCTAAAATCATATAATTATTGAAGCAGGAAGCAGTAGCCTGCTTATTCTGGAAATAAAAATATTTAATTATAATGCCTTAGATCAAAAACAGCAAGGGCGGGAAGGAAAATCTTGCAAATCTCTAACTGGAATATTTAGCTGTATTTAATCACAATTAAAGCCAAATGGGGAAAAAAATTCCTTTTCAGCAGTGACCCCAAGCATGAATATTTCCTGATTTCCTTGGCTGTCCATGCTTGCTGATCCATAGAAAACCCCAATTCAGCAGAGCATGGCATTTAACTCAAGCTGGACATCCAATTTCCAACCCTGGCAGTGTTGCAGCACTGTGCAATTTAGATTCTAGAAGTTTCCCAATGCACTTCAGGATTACATTTTTTTGAAAGGACTATACACCTCCTATTCCTTAAATGGTCAAAAGTAGAGAAACACAGTTGTATGTCTTAATGCAAGTAACTCCAGTAAATCATCCATGTCCTTTTTAACCATTAAGTGTGCTTTTCCCCCCAAGTTAAAGACAGTACAAAATACAAGTAATTGGTGTGTCACTCCAACCAGCATCTGTGAACACCCTGGTCCCCAATTACAGTTCCCAAGGTGGCAAAGGGTGTATAGTGCATGGAAGAAGAAAACTTTGAAAACAAGTCACTGAATCCCTCCAGAACAAAAGTCTTGTTTTCAGCCAAAACAGAATCAATGAAGGCTGTTCAGTGTGTTTGCAGAGAGAGAGAGAGAGACAGAGAGAGAGAGGGGGGGGGGAGAGACAGAGCGAGAGAGACAGAGAGAGAGACAGAATTTTAAATAAACAATGGTCCCCTGAAAGTGCAGCCCTGCCTAAGAGCCCAAGAGTCAAGGTTTGGTGACTAGAACCCCAGCTCAAGATGAGGGATGAATCCATGTGCTCTGGAAACCAGCAAGTCAAGCCTTTCCCCTCTGTATTCTGCCACACTGGGTGCCACTCACCCTCTCCTCTCTAGATATGCAGCAGGAGGCTAGGGCTTTGGTGACAACCAGGACTAGAAAAACACATTAAGCAGTGCCTTCAGGTGGGCAGAGGACACACACAGGAAGAGTCTGGGGGTCCCGGGGAAATAGGGCTGGCTGGGGAGCTGGAGGGGTGATGCAAAGTTAGAGAGGCTGGACCGACATAGGGTGTTAGTGCGCAGCTCTGGGAGAAGGTGGGGTGCTGACTGACACCTGCACAGGTCTGAGGGTGCTCTGGGTCCAGGCACACCGCTGAGTGCAGAAGCTGGAAGAGGAAGTCCAGGGGATGGAGGACTCACGCTGGGCGTCAGCCAGAAGACTGGGTCAGGGAATGGCACGGTGGGAAACCGAAGGGGGAGGGGGAGGGAACTCCGACTGCCAAGAGATGGAATTTAGGGTCACTGGCACCCAGTTCCTGGAGGAAAAACAACGTCAGAAAAAGAAAAGCCAAACAAACAAATGGGCCAGCCTACGGCCCCCTCTGGTCTCGGCTGCCCCTCGCGCTGCCCCTACACCCACGCGTCCACGGGGACGCACCCCACACACCGTGGAGCCAGGCCCGCGGGACGGACGGACCCTACCTTCGCCGCCGACACGCTCCGGTTGGCGGCCAGGTCGCACAGGCTGGAGGTGGCGCTCCCCGAGGCGGCGGGGAGGAGGGCGGGGGATGCAGGGGCGCCGCCAGCCGCGAGCCCAGGGGACGCGCTGGGGCCGGGGCGCGCGGGAGGACTGCCGCCAGGGCTGGTGCCCGCGCGGGGCCTCTGGCGGATGCCGTCCAGCAGGCGCACGAGCAGTATGTTCGCGGGCAGCTCGTCCACGCCGCAGCCCACCAGGATGCGGCACTCGGGGCAGCGGAGCTCGTGGCGGGAGCACACGATGCTCTCCAGGCAGCGGCGGCAGAAGGTGTGCTGGCATGGCAGCACCTTGGCCGTGGTGTCCAGACGCTCCAGGCACACGGAGCACTCCAGCAGATCCAGCAGCGACGACTCGTCCATGTCCTCGCCAGTCCCCGCGGCCGCCACCCGCCGCCGCCGCTCGCCCGGCGCGTCCTCGTCCCCCTCGCCCTGCGCCGCAGCGGCGGCCGCCTTGGACGCGCACAGCCAGGACGCTCCGAGCAGCATGGGGGAGGCGCCCGGCCGGCCGCGCGCAGCCGCCTAAGTCTGAGGACCCGAGAGCGGCCCGCCTGGGGCAGCCGGCTTGAAGACGGTCGCCGCCGCCGCGACCTCCCCCAGCAGGGCTGCCAGGCTGGAGCTCCGCGCGGCCGCCGCGGGTGCAAAGTGGAGCGCCGCCCGGCCTGCGTGGCAAGGCCTGGACTTCGGCGCGCGGCGCGTCAACTCCGGCCGGCCGAGCCCGCCCAGCCCCGAGCGCGGCGCCCGCCGCCGTCACTCCACCTGTCCCGCCGCGCGTCCGCCTCGCGCCGAGAGCGGGGGAGGCGCCGACGCCAGGTTCAGCGGGCGCTGCGCTCACCGCGGCTGCGGGCCGCCGCGAGACCCGCGACAGGAAGTGCGGGGAGCGGCCGGCGGGGTCCCCGGGGAGCGGGCGCGGGGGGCGCGCTCTCCCGCGCTGCCGGAGGGCCGCACCACGCCCGCGGCTCCTCCATGCGCCCCGGCCCGCCCGCGGGTGGATGCCTCCGGCGGGCTCCCTGGACTGACTCCCTCGTTCTGGGCCTCGAGCACGTGCGCGCAGGGGGGGTCGCGGAGGTCGCAGTCCGTGGGGGGTGATCCGGATGCGCACCGGTGACTGGCCTTGTCCCTCAGGGCACTTCCAGGGATCCCAGAAACTCCTCCGGTCGCCCGCTAGGCCCAGTCTCTTCTGGGGGTTCTGCTCAAGCCTTCAGGGGGGACGCTGGGCAGCAAAGGAAAGTTTGGGCGACGTTATCCCGACTGCTTTCTTCGCCAGAGCCGGAGAGCAGCGCAGGAACGCAGCCGACACCCGGGCATCCTCCTCCCCGAGGACGGATGCTTGCGCGGGGCCTCTGGCGGCGGCGCTCCGGGTCCTGTCCTCTCTCCGGGCGTCGTGCAGAAGTGACAGCTGCGGGGGGGTACCGGGTGGCGATCGGGCTGAGGAAGACACCCTGGGGCCGCGCTTAGCCCCCTCCCAGCCGAGTCCCGCGTCCCAGGCTGCCGCCCCTGCCCGCGCACCGGCGCTGTCCGGCCGTGCGCCCTGCTCCGCGCCGCGCCCGAGGCGGCGCAGTCACCGGGGCCCTGGCGCCCGCCGCGGCGCGGTCTGGTGAGCCCCGCTCCAGTTTTTCCTCCCGAGGCTCAGAGGAGGGGCGGGGGGGGGGATTGGAGACCTCCTTCCCGACGCCTCGGCTTCGGGAGCGTCAGAGCAGCGGAAGTACGTTGGAGGACCCGGAGCAGCAGGGAAGTTTGGCGATGGGCTGCGGTCGGCGATAAAGAT
This sequence comes from Megascapheus bottae, assembly GCF_031878675.1. Taxonomy (NCBI): domain Eukaryota; kingdom Metazoa; phylum Chordata; class Mammalia; order Rodentia; family Geomyidae; genus Megascapheus; species Megascapheus bottae. Next base: position 805,986 of record NC_143515.1, read on the forward strand.
TCCCTGCCGGGCGCTGCCCCCTTGTGGTCGCTTCGTGTTCCCACCGCTCCGGGTCCCAGCTCCAGCCTATGACACACCCAGGGCTGGTCAGATGTGGACACGACCAGTTCTCATGGGGCGTTCAGAAGTGGGGTCCACGGCCCGCCTGGCGGTGGGACGGGCCAGGCGTTGGAGAAACTGTGCCACTTTCCTCGTTTTTAAGGAGAACGTGCTATTTGCTGATGCTTAGATGTTTCAAGGAAGCGTCAGAGCGTTGTTTAATCCCACAAGATCCATTTTACGAATCATTAAGGTCAGGCTCATCTCTGTGAAGCCATGGGGGCTCAGTTTTGGCATTCCCAGACCCTAATGGTCACATGTCCCTGTCTGTAATCTACATACCTATAGAGTAACAATCTTCAGTGCCTTGAGCACTGCCTGCTACATGCTAGATAATAATTATTTGTTGAACAAGGGAATGTCTTGGAAGTAGACATGTGCTTGAAGTGGTAGAGCACCAGTTTTGAATGGGAAAGGCCAAAGACAAGCATGAATCCCTGAGTTCAAGCCCCACTACTCACACACACACACACACACACACACACACACACACACACACACACACACGGAATACCTCGATCTTCTCACTTACTGGTGATTTGAATGCCAAAGCAGCTATCAGGCTACCAGTTCTTGAAAATTTTGATCCTGGTGGTAGAGGTAGCTTTCCCAACCTAGATGTCTCCCAACAGTGTATTCCATGTTCACATCAGCTCAGTCATGGCAGGAGAGATAAAAGACATCTGTGAGCTGCCTGGCTTCCTTCAAGGCTGAAGGAAAGAAATGCCCCCAATAGTGCACAGAAGCACACTGTTGCTCTCAGCTCCTCGCTCAGGAATGTCCATGGGGCGGAGAACTCAATGCTTGCTCCAGGAGTGGATAATGAGGACTCAGAATGAGGAAGGGCGTTAGGGGTGACTCCTTTAGTCCCAAGAAGGGCTTACAGAGAACAGGCGTTGCCCATATTTACTTGCCCTGGGTACTTTCGTTTGTAAGCAACAGAAACTGACTTGAACATGATCTAAAAGGGAGCAGAATAAGAAGCATCTCACAGGACTGTAGGCTAACAGTTGGACCAGATTAGTACAAAAATCCCCAGTGAGTCTTCTCCGCAAGATGACTCACTCCTTCCTAAACTGGCATCATATACTTTTGCTTCCAGCTCACAGAACAGAATGCATGATCAGAGCTCTATGAGCATTGCATCCATCCACAGTAATTACTGATAAGGGGCTCACCTGGTGCCATCACAGCTACAAGTTTAATAATCCTGTCACCTAGTGTGGACCACTAATTACTCTCTGTAGCTATGTGTATTGGCCAGAAAAAAATCTTATAAAATCCTGGCCATACCCTGAGGTGAAAAGAAGGGAGTCTCCAGAAAAAGTGGCATACTAGACGGTCAGAACACAGATGATCATACCAAGAACCCAGGACCATATCCCTGGGTCCTTCATTATTAGGCACAATCAAAACCAAGTAAGAACAAATGCAAAGCTGATACATCTCACTTGGCTTGAATTTCTAGTGCTTCCATTTTGTCCCATCAGCTTCTGCCATAGCCAAATGCCCACAGTACACACAGCCTGAAAAGCCAAACACACATACCCTGAGAAGACATATAATTTAATGCAATAGCTAATACCACACAGCATCATGAGAATTGTGGCAAAGTATCTGGACCTTTTAAAGTGACTATCAATGCTCAGCTACAATCAATCACTCAGTCCTGATGAAATGATAGCCACAGGTATTACATCTTCCTACTTTTCAAGAGAGGAAATCCTGATTTTTATAGAAACTCTCCTAACGTTCAACAATGAACAACCAACTTACTTCCTCCCTTCAAAAAAAACCCATGCCACATCTTTGCCAAACTAAATAAATGTGTGACCATATTTTCCCAAAGACCACCAGTTTTTAATTTCTGGCTAGAGTCACTGAGTATGCTGTGGCAAGGTAACTTAAGGGTGTGAATCAAATAGGTAAAGTATTACAAATACAGTTTTATGTTACTCCATTAAATTTGCACATGTTCAGTAAGTCAATTATGTAAGTAAATGATGGAAGACCTGGCTTAACAGCCATTCAAATGAAGAGATCTGGGGAATTCAGTCAACCACAGCACAATATGAGCCAACGTGAGTCATCATTGTAGCGTGGCTTCCTAGAAAAAAAGACATGCAATCCTCAGATGCCTTAAAGGAAAGTAAGCGGTTGGGATATGGAAAGAAATAATCCCATTGCACCTCAGGCTTGTCAGACTTCATTTGTAAGATCACTCCCAATTCTGGGCACCAAAATTAATGACAGAGTAGTGAGGGATCTGGGGACCTTGTCTATGAAATTAGGATGGAGAAACACAGAGCACCTATCCAGAAGGGAGAGGGCTCAGAGGAAACAGGATGGAGCAGCTGCATGTCAGGTTTTTGGCTGCCCAAAACTTGAACTCCATCCTAGAGTTGAGAGATTCTCCACTTGGTGATAGACAGGTATTTATTTTCCCAGCAGAGCTATAAAGATGAGATGTAGGCTTAGGCAACCAAAACTGCTCCATCACTTGTGCTCTGAGAAGCAGGGACAGAGGCATATGCAGCCCATGAGCTCCAGCCATCATGGCACAGGCTGCCAGCAGCCGCCAAGTTCAAGTCGCGGCCTGGAAGCCCATCTGGTGGCAAAGCAGCCCTAGACAAGGAGGGGCCGAGAATCAACTCTCCAGATCAGCCCCGAAGTTGTGGTGATGAGTCTAGGCTATGGCAATCTCTGCTTGGCTAGCCTCACTGATCCTCTGGGTTTCCATGTTTCATTTAATTGGTTCCTTTTTAGTTAAATCAGCCAGAGTCAGGATTTGCTGTCTGCACTGAGAACTCTAGTGGATACATGTTATTACCAGAGACCAGTAAAAGTACGAAATGTGAAATAACTGATATGGCGCTGAACACTAATAGTGATCCCTTGGTCTTCATAGTAGAAAGGTTTCCAACTGAGTCTTGTGGATTGCCATTCATTCATTTATTCAACATGCAATCCCTGAGTGTGCTGTACCCTGAGGGCAGGTGCTGGGTCAGAGCAGAGGCAGAGGGCTGGGCAGAGAGTGTGGTGGAGCAACTGGAACTTGTCTCAAATGCACTGCAGGAGTCCCATGGGAGCTGACTCAGATAAGTGACATCAGGTCTTTGAATCAGAGCTGTCTCTTCTGCAGATGGGAAGATGAAAGCGTTTGGACTCCTTAGAGATGTAAGGCCTTTGAAATCTCTGAGATTGAATAACAGGATGGAAAGAATATTTGTCCTCTTGTTGTTGGGTAAGATGTCAATACAATGGATCAAGGAACACCTAGAGAAGTGGTAAGGCATTTTTCTGGGTGTGGCTGTGAGAGTGTTTCCAGAGATTAAACTGCCCACCCAATTGGCTGGAGTCCCGGATAAAGAAAAGAAGGAAAGAAAAAGGTCCCCCTTCTCCTTCTTCTCTCCCTCTTTCTCTCTCCAGGAGGAGTTAGAGCATTCTCTTCCAACTCCTTCCCTTAGGAATCATAACTCCAATTTAAATCTAGAGGGGCAAATCCAGAGACTATTTTATTTCCACCCAGTTCCTGGAACTTATGAATAAGACCAGAGTTAAAAACTTGGGGGAGGGGAAACAATATAAAATCACTATAAAGGCAATAGATGGTCCTGGAAAACAGACACTTTCATCCCGGGAGAAAAGAGGAAAGAAAGATTGCTGCTTCAGGTCAGAGCCCTAGGAAGTGCCATGTTCCAGGAGAGAAGAGAAAGGGAAATGCCAAACAAAGTAATGAGCCATGTGATGACTGAGGAGGATGGGGAGTATTCAGCTGGTCTACCTCGTTTAACATCCAAAGGAGAGATGGATTCAGGCTACTAGTAACTCTGAGCATGGCTGACACCAGCCTTTTTAATTTGTGCTGGGGATCTATCCCGGAAAGTCAGGCAAGCATCCTACCACCAAACCACAATCTCAGCCCAGAACTAGTACTTCACTCTGCGATACTGAGAATAGCCACATGGATGCACAATCTCTTCCAAGGCCTCTTCTCCCAGGCAGCCTTCTCTGGCCTCCAGTCCTGTGATTTAGAAACACAGTATAGATATAGCATCATCCAAGCAGGAATTCAATCCTGTTCACCACAAAACCATCTCACCATCGTTGTACAAGCTGCAGAGACTGCCTGAGACTCAGTTTAAAGTGAGCCAAATTAAACTTTCAGAGCTGGATTCGAGCTTCCGTAGAACACTTGCCAAGCAAGTGTAAGTTTCAGAGTTCAAACTCCAGTACCGCGGCAGGAGAGACTCTCTATGTTGATGGAGCTTTAATAAGACAAGATTAGGTATAGTGGCAAAGGCTGTCAAAGTCCCACTCTTTCTCTCAGCCTTCAAGACCTATAATCCAGAAGAGTTCGGTTAGAAACTTTTTCAAGCCACAATCTACCAGCTCAGTCACAGTATCTTGCAAACCCAGACTACTGGGGCTTCAACTCTGGGTCTGGGCACTTTCTCTGAGCTTTATTTGCTCCAGACTAGTACTCTGCCACTTTAGCAACAGCTCCACTTCTGGCTTTTTGGTGGTTAATTCAAGATAAGGCTCTCACAATCCTGAAATCTCAGCCTTCCAAGTGGCTAGAAATACAGCATGAGCCACTGTTTACAGATTAGCCACACTGGAGTTCTTGATTTCCATCTGCTGCGTCCTGTCCATAGGCCTACAGATGTTCTGTAGTCCCCCCTCCTCCCAAATTAATTACTTGGCCTTAAACTCTTCTGTCAACTTGTGTTCTTGGAAACAGTAGCAGGGTGGAAATGCATGGGAAAAAGTGCACAGTTAGCACTTCTAATCCCTCTTCACCCCAAATCAATCCCCCCAACACCTCCCACCCAACACTGTTTCTGTCCTTCGTATCCTGGCTTTATCCTTCCTGTGTGATACCATGGCTTGTCTCCCATTCCTGAATCTGAGTATTGGATTCAAGTTTGCATTCTTCCCACTAAAAGCATGGTGCTATACACTCAGCAAATACTCATTAGATGTTTGCTGAATGCATACCATTTGTCTTTCATGTACACTAATTAGATAGGAGAGGAAAGAGCATAAGAAATCATAGTCTTGATTCTTGAAAAGAAAATCTAGAGGTTTTAATTTAAGGGATGAGATAATAAGTTTTATTTATAAGATATGTGCTTGAGATAACAGTTCTGGAAAGTTTAGCTGTATGGCAGATAAGGATTGGATTCAGAGTTCCAGAAGAGGATCCTGGCTCTGGGTATGAATCTTGAAGTCCTTTCCCTGGAAGGGATGGATAGAGCCCCAAGGGAGAATTGGGAAACTGTAAGACAGAGTTTTTCCATTTGTGAAGCTGACAGTGGGGAGGGAGTTGCAGCAGGGGGTCTCATCTGACACTCTTGCTCAGAATATTCCAGCTTCAGGTTGCAAAATGCCTTACAGATGTGACTTAGTACTACACAAACATTGTCATTTCCCATGACAGAGAGGACCATAGGGGAAAGTTCTCAAGCTTACAAAATAGACAACATGCATCTATCTCACTTTTTCAAGCTGTGTTTCTGGGTAATTGCAGTGTAAATATCATTAGCACAAGTGAAGGATATTTCATTGTGCAACATGAGCTCAGCTTTGTTATGTCTCACTGAGTTGCCTAGATCCCTGCTTGGACAAGACTATTCTGCTTAATCTGAAAACACTGCCCGGTGTGAGATGCTCTTTGCTGGGTAGGTTAGGCTATAAAACTACATGGAACACAGATTCTCTGTGTCAGTGAAAAGTATCTGAGTGTTTTCTGTGGCTGTGGGCTTGTGGGACCAGCAGACATCCACTGCAAGAGGGAAATCCCATAAAGCCTATTCTTTTTTTTTTCTTCTGTTGCTGGAATGGATGCCTGAACTTGGGGCTTAGGTAGTGCCTTTCCATTTTTTTTTCTCTCAAGACTAACACTCTATGGCTTGACCCATAGCTCCACTGCTGGCTTTTTGTTGACAAATTGGAAATCAGAGTCAAATAGTTTTCTGCCTGAGCTAGCTTTGGATGGCAATCCTCAGATCTCAGCCTCCTGAGTAAACTAGGGTTAAAAGTGTGAGCCATCAGCACTCGGCAGGACCATTTCTTATAACTTCAAAACAACCACTTCTCTCATTTGGCTAAGACATGTGACTTAGGCTCTAGGGATTTCCCCTCCCAATCCCTTCAGAATAGTGACAAAGCTAGGAGATAGAACCTACAGCCAAGAAGGCTGTGGAGATACCCTATGGATACAGCTCACTCACAGTCAGCAACAAACCCAGGGCAAGATGGGTTCACTATGCTTTTCCACTAAGGTATGCTGAAAGAAAAGCCAGTCTGAGCACAGACTGATGCTCTGGTAACATCATGGGATAGGTGAGCCAGAAGAGCATGTGGCTGAGGCAGGAGGGCCTTCCTTACTCAGCTTCTCTGCATAGTGCTTGCGTGTGCAAGAAGTAGTTTGAGATGATACCACCAGGAAAGGTCCTAGGCTGAAGATGGCTTGAGGAGAAGGATTTCCATAGAAGAGTCCCTTGTTTGCTAAGACCAGTTGAATGTGCACTGGGGTTTCTTTCCCATTTTCTGTGGTTGTTGCTGTTCTCTTGGTAGAACTAGGATTTGAATTCAGGGCCTTGCTCTTGCTAGGAAGGTGCTCTACCAACTGATCCATAGCCCCAGCCCCGCTTGCTCTGATTGTTTTTGAGATAGGGCCTCAGTTTTTGCCTAGGTTGACCTGGAGTATAATTTTCTCTTTCTTTCTTTCTTCTTTCTTTCTTTCTTCCTTTTCAACCAGGTTTGGTTCAAACCATCGTCTTCATCATCTAGACCTGCTGAGTAGCTATAATCACAGGCATGAGGTCTTCCCTATCTTTTACAGATGAGCAGTGGGCAAGCTGACAATCACCTTACAGGGACAGCACAAGGACCCCGGTTGTGATCAGACCCCTCTAGGTCCCCCCTGCATGGTTGTGGCAGTTCTCTCAGATGAGCAGTGGGCAAGCTGACAATCACCTTACAGGGACGGCACAAGGACTCTGGTTGTGATCAGACCCCTCTAGGTCCCCCCTGCATGGTTGTGGCAGTTCTCTCAGATGGGGTAATTCTAAGACCAATGCAATGGGCATCCGAAAATGCATATCTGGACTAGTCTTAATCTGAATCAATGAGGGTTTGAGTTAATACTTGAAAAATTAATGTTTTAAACATGGATTTTATTAACCTAGTAGAACAGATCATTTCAACTATATTGCTTTTATCTTAATAAACAATTACAATTTACCCATTTTACTCAACTCTGGTCAGATATCCCCTCATTAACGATGGCAGTCTCCATAGCACAGTGACAAAAATATTTCAAATTCTTTTTGGTATTACAAATAATCCTGCAGTTGTCTATGTTTTTTCCCACAGCTTCAAAAGAATTACAATAAATTCTTTCTTCCAATTTGGAGACATAACATACTTAATTTTAATTTGGCTCAAGATCTTGGAAAATACTTGAACTTGTCTGCACAGTAAAATTCCTAAGCTAGAGAACTGCGCTGATAATAAATGTAACACAATAAAGAAAATCCCATATTGATATTGCAGTCATAAGCTCCATGAATGAAATTGAGTATAAAAAAGCTTCCAGAATAATCACAGCATAATTGACACTGAATAATATTTAATATCTGAATTCATGCCTTGGCAGAAATACCTCCTAAATCATCTAAGGAGAGATTGTCAATTATAAGTAATACTGATGTGCTTTCTAGAAAAATGTGCAATACTTTAGGAAAGATGTGGAGCTAAAGTAGAATAATCAATCTCATAAAGGAAGAATAATGGAGTCCTCTGGTGGAAATGGTATTAGCCTCATTCACCTCCTTCGGAAGGAAGACTAGGATTCTGAATCTGCCAAGAATGTCTTCATTCTGAGCTGCAGTTCAATACATATAAACTTTGCTAGAATAAAATGCAACTCCAACAGTTGCAAGGGCCTCGACAGACATCCTTGCTTGTGACTTTAGGCAGAGAAACTCCCCGGGGACGTCCCCAGAGCTGCCATCAAAAGAAGCATCCTACCTGCTCAGCAGGCTGAGATCTGAGGATCCGGGTTCAAAGCACCCTGGGCACAAAAGGACCTGAGACACTTATCTCCAATTAACCTCTAGAAAACAGGAAAGGGGGCTTGGCTCAAGGGTAGGGTGGTAGCCTTGAGCTGAAGAGCTCAGGGACAGCGCCCAGGCTGAATTCAAGACCCATGACCCACAAAAAAAAAAAAAAGCTTCCCTAAATTTCTTTAAAAGCCTCATACCTTATGTATGTAACACTGTAACTCCTCTGTATATCACCCTCACAATAAAATTAAATTTACAAAAAAAAAACCCTCAGGCGAGGCATCAGTGACACACACCTGTAGTCTTTCTCAGCCAGGCAGGAAAGTTCATGAGGCTCTTATCTCCAATTAACCTACAAAATCTGGAAGAGGAGCCATAGCTTAACTTAACTGGTAGAGCATCAGACCTGAGCAAAAGGTAAAACAAAACAAAACAAAAGAAAGAAAACCAAAACTCAGGGACAGCACCTAGGTCCTGAGTGCAAGCCTTTGTATTGGTGCATGAATATGCACGTGTGTGTGTGTGTGTGTGTGTGTGTGTGTGTGTGTGAATGCCTGCACGCTCACACCACTTAAGGCCTCACATGTGTCTAAATGATGCTTCTTCCCCTTTCCCCCCAAAAAAAAAATCTCCTTAAGGGCAGTAAAGTGGTTAAAGAATTACATTCAAGTAAAATATCCTTCATTCTACTGTTACCTCTCTGCTTGGAGCTTGCCAAGGACAATGACTTCAAACCTTCAAAAGGACAGCCTACTTTACTATAAGATGTCACAGTTCAGAAAGTCTTACCTACCAGGCCTGGTGTTCACCAGCTGGGAATTTTACCTATTCTCCCTTCCCTATGAACTGGGAAAGAATTTTGTCCCTTAACCACATGCTTCTCCAGACATTTAAAACCATGACTTTTTAAGAATCTATTTTTAGCAAGAAATCATCTACTGGCCTGGTGTGAACACTGCTTCCCTACTTACTTCTATATACCTAGAAAAGGAACAATATTTGTAAGGCTTTGCTGTAGGATTTCAGAATGCAGCGCTGGAAATAAGATTGCCATTTAATGATCCCAAAACTTAGCAGCTTTAAGCAATGGCATTGCTTTACACATATATCTTTCTTTTGGACAGGGCTCAGTGGACATAATTTGTCTCTCCTTTACTCCACTCAGAAGATGCTCACGTCTAGCCATAGATACTGGTTGGTCATATGGCCTTTGTAGGCGACCTGGGCCAGGGTTGAGTGCCAGTCTTGCCTTAGAGGACACAGCACCAATGCCTCTGGATTTATTAAGGTTTTAGAAGAACATATGGGACCAAAATTATTGCTATATCCTTTAGGGGAGTAGATCCTATCTACCAAATACTAGTGCTAGTATTGCAAGTTTGCAGTCTGGTACTAGAGATGGATTCCTTCTGAAATGCTGGAGGAGATAAAAGAGAGCTGATGCAGGAATCAGAGCTCAGATTTGATCTGATGAACTTCACTGTGAGAAGCAATTATTTCCTTCCCATTTCAATCTTAAACTTCCTCCAGTCATATCTTTATATTCAAATGCTCAGTCGTGCCTAGCATTGTTATGTACACCTGTAATCTCAGTTTTCAGGAGGCCAGGGAAGAAGGGCCTTGAGTTCAAGGGCATCCTGGACTATAATCAGTCTTCTCTCAAAAGACAGAGAGAGAGAGAGAGAGAGAGAGAGAGAGAGAGAGAGAGAGAGAGAGAGAGAGAGAGAGAGAGAGAGAGAGAGAGAGAGAGAGAATGGTCATTGGTGCCATGAGTATGTAAGACTATTTCCAATAAAACTTTACTGTGCTCATGAAGTGTGGGATTGAAATTTTTGTGTTAAAGAGCTGAGGTCAGTGCTTTCCTTCTACCGAAGGAAAGAATTTTATTCATGATAAGGTAGAGTACGCCACTGACCTGGAAATAGAGATACATTGTAAAAAAAAAAAAAAAAAAGGTAGGTGTTTTAGTAGTAATCAATGATCAGCCTATGTCCTATTTGCTGTCATAAGCCAATCCTCAGTTCTCTGGGCCTTAACACAATACAGGTTCATTTCTTGTTTCTGGCCAGCATGAGTACCCCTGTTGGTAGGTAACAATCATGGAGGTAATGATAGGAGGTCTATCATACACATCCTGCTGTTCAACCAACCATGCTACCCAGCCTCGGCTTCCAGCCAGAGAACTATCACACACAAGACACCAGTGCCTTCTCATCATCTGTGAACTAGTCACCTAATCCCACCTGGATACAGCATGGGCAGCTGTCTCCAGATATAACTCCACGCCTCAGAAGAAATACAGACTTCTAGTGACCCAGCCAGCTGGCTCTGCTACAATCAGATTGTAGACAGAACTCTTGCACTGACTACAAAGTTGAGTCAATACTATAATATTCCCTCATCACTGTGCTTCTAGCAAGAGCACATTTAAATTTTCTAAATTGCCAAGATAGGAAACTGGAAAAGTGTCTTCCTCCATTTCAGGTGTTATTTTTGTTTGTATGTTTGTTGTTCTATTTTCTGTCCTGTGGCATGAGTGCTGTCACTGAGCTTCTTTTTTCTCAAGGTAAGTACTCTACCACTTGAGCCACAGTTTCCCTTCTAGCTTTTTTGGTAGTTTGTGGTAGACTAGATTCTCATGGACTTATCTGCCTGGGCTGGTTTCAAATTATGATCCTCAGATATCAGTCTCCTCAGAGCCACTAGTATCTAGCTCCAGGTGTTATTTTTGATAAGTGACATTACCAATCTGCCTTGTTACTTGGAAAGAAACTCCTAGATACCATAATCCTCTCTGAATGCAATGGCTGTATGAACATACATGGTTCCCTTGGAAATCTAGTTCAAATGGCAGTAAATGTCAGCTCCTATGTGGTTCAGAGACTATCAAACCTCATTGTAGTTTTCAACATCCTAACTCTGTGGCCTCTGAAACAGTCTCACACACTCACACTGTTATTGCCACATGCCATAGTTGTTTTAAAAAAAAAGAATATTATTTACCCAGAAGGATGGCTACCAGGCATCTCTGGACAACTGGACAATTAGGGTTTCATTACAATCCAATTTGTGCTGCTGTGCAAAAATGCCCACATGTAATAGTCACCAGCAGCTGTAGTGTACCTTCCAGGAGCTTGTCTGATGGTCAGAGGCAGGGTTAGGAGGCAATGCCCCCTTTTAGGCCTCTAGGAACTAAGGGAGAAGGTTCTGTGAGGCCCATGAGAACTCACTCACTTCTGTTTTCAGTTTCTGTTCTAAACAGCACATGACACAGAGCCAGAGAAAGGAGGATTTTAGGATCTCTGTGTTCAATTGCCCAAATTTAAAGGAGTGTAATTCAAAATCAAAGGTTATTTTCATAATGGGAAGAAAGAATATAAGAAAAAATGTAAGAATCACTCCAAGACTGCTACCTCATGAAAAGAAAATTGATTCAATGTCTTTTTAACGTCACCTAATTGTATCAGGATTAGGGCAATTGAGTCTTAATCTATTGGTACAAGTTAAATAGAATTTACACCCACAGTGATGAAGTCTTATTTTCTTTGTAAAGTATGATAGGTCAATAAGTATTCACATCATGTATATAGCAAACATTTTATTCATCAGAAATGAGTTACGTTTGAACAAAGCAATCTCATTTAACACTGCAATGCAATAAATAATGGGTCATTAAAAACCTATTAGTGTTCTTGGATTTCCTGTATCTGCATGGCCCTTAAGTAATCACCTGCCTATATTTACCTGAGTTATCTATAATTACATACAAAAGCCATTTTAAAATGTTATTAAGGTCCTGAATTAAATTCATATTGGCAATGAGATTCAGAACTAGAGCTCCTATTTTGTTTATATCTTTGTTAGATCTTCCTGGGTCCTGCCTTATGAGGAGCATAAGCCTAAATATTATGCCCTGAAGTAAGTTTCAGAATAGTTCTTACCACATTCTGTATGAAACAACAAATCTCAGAAAGTGTCCCAACTTTTTAAGAACCTCCCAGCATGCAAATCATTCATTCACACTGTGCTGTTGCTATAACTAATGATAAGCGAGGACCCTGCCTGACCTCTAATATTGGAGGCAGACAATGATATCACAGAGCAGAAAAATCATAGCACATGGCAAGAACTATATGGCATATATGCCCCTAAGCAACCTGAATTTTCAAGGTATATTCCAGTATAAAGAGACTGGAATCCCCAATATCATGGCCTTCTCAAGTTTTTCTCTCTCCTATGATCACTAGGGAGCCTGAACTGTGGCTCTCAACACCCTCACAGATGGAGTCCTTCGGGCCTCGTAGTGTAGAGAAGAGGAAAGGCAGGTGGTTTAAAAATGAACACCAGGAATTTGGAAGCTGGGATGTCAGGGAGGTAAGGACAAGAGAGGGGAGTAAACAAATGAAAAGAAAAATAGTGAATGCTGTCATGATATTCAATGTATATATGTGAAAATGCAACCAAGAAAATTGAGAGGATGGGTGAGGTTGGGCGAGAAGGGGAGAATGATTAAAGGTGACCTTAATCAAGATGCTTTGTACTCATAAACTGACAGATTGAATTCAAATCCCTTCATATAACTACTTCAGTATTTATGTATATCTAATCTCTCTCAATATATATGTGTACACACACACACACATCCTGAGGAAATTATAGAAAGTGTGATGCTATTTAGAGAGATGATTAGATACTGAGAAGAACAGACTGTAGGAAGTCAGCTGGTGTCTTAGTCTGGGTTGTGTTTCCGTAACAGAATACCTGAAACTGAGTAATATATCAAATAAAGCAGTTCATGAAGTCCATGGTTTGAGACACAGTGCATTTCTTGAGCCAGTCCAGTGATTTTCTTACATGCACAGCTAGTGGTTTTCAGGTCCTCGTCTGCTTCCCAGTCATTCTCTCAAACAGTTGCCACAGAAGCAAAATGAGCTGATGGATGGAAAGCACTCAGGACAGTGCAGCAAGCAGCAAGCCTCCAGCACCTGTTACCATCAGGTCCATGGGCACAGCAGCCCTGGCCCCCGGGCTGCGGTCTCCTCCTCTCTGAGCCATCAGCTCAGGAGCAGACAGTGGCTGGCCTCAGGGCCTGTGCCTAGCACAGTGATAACACAAATGTTAGTTTTGCCTTTTCCTTAGTCATATAATTTATGATAATGCTTTTTCCAAACTGACTCCACTCCCTTCTGAGTGGCTCCTTATTAAGACCGGAGAATTTGATGAGGTTCTTCTTTTCCATCTGTTCCCCATCCTGTAAGTCCCCTTCCAAACTCCTTTCCTCAGAACAAAGCAATGCATTAAATAATTTGCTGGAATCGTTTTGTACTTAGTGGCTGGCATTATTCTCGGCTTCTTAGCACATCTTTCAAAGGGAGCATTGTGAAAGCTTACTTAGCTAGGCTGACTGACTAAGAGCTCTACCTCCACCCGCACTCCCCGGCCCGGCTCACCTAGATGCATCTGGACAGGTGAGTGGCTTTTAGAAAATTGCTTTTGATCTCTAAGATTATTCCTAACTACTTAAGAGTTAGTGGTGGCATCAAATTTTAATGTGTGTGTGTCTGTATCTGTGTGTGTGTGCGTGCACTGGGCTTGAACTCAGGGCATAGTCATTATCCATAAGCTTATTTTTTCCCTCAAGGCTAGTGCTCCACTTCTGGCTTAAAGATAAGAGGTCACTGAAAGATAAGAGTCTCAAAGACTACCCAGGCTGGCTTTGAACCTCAGTCATCAGATCTCAGACTCCTGAATAGCTAGGATTACAGGAATAAGCCGCAAGTGTTTGGCTAAGTGTGGAGCAGGCTAAGGGTAAGTACTATTCTCTTCTCATTAACTTATTTAAGTATTTTGAAATTAAGAGGATACCATTAGTGACACTAAAAATCTTTTCTATTTGAATTTTTTCTTTTGCTTCTTTCATTTTGAAGAATTCTTTTACAAACATACATTGCCCCATTCCTATCAATTTTTTTACTACTTTATATATACCTTAGATTTTTGCTGCTATCTTTATTCAGTCAGTCTGGAGATTTCAGGCATGTTTCCCGAGGGCTGGAGGGTAGGCATCTGGCTAGAGGCCAGACAAGCTAATCTAAGCAAATTTTAGATACACTAGGCTCCTTAGAATCTTGAACATTCTGGAGTGAGAAACAGTTAAGAATTCCAGAACACTCCTCCACACCGACCCTCATTCCTTACCTAACCTTAGCCCTGTCCACCAAGACAAGTAAAGTCATGGGCCACATGAATGTGTTTCCATCTACGACAGGCCACGTGTACCACAGCAATCCCAGAAGATTACAATGGAGCTGAAAAATTTCTATTGCCTAGTGACTATTGTAGCCATGGCAACATTGTGACACAGGCATTATTCTTGTGTTGGCGGTGATGCTGGCAGAAATAAACCTACTGCACAGCCAGTCATAGGAAAGTATATCACACACGGCTATGTACCGGGCATCAGCCTGGATAGTGATAATAATAAACAGCTATGTGGCTGACTGCTCTTGGGATCCACTGCATTATGCTTTTAATGAGTACTTGAAAACATGTTTCTACTTGTGAAAGAAAAGGGGTAATGTAAAATAGGCTGCCTTGTTGTACCAGCTGAGCCTCAGATGCCTTGTTGTTTGATTACATGGAGAGGTGGCATAGTAGGACTAAGCTAGGTCCCTAGGCTTATGTGCATCCTAGCATCGAATGGCTCCCCTGAATTAAGTTCTTCACACTCATTTTTATCTTCCTGCATTTTGAATTTGTTGAATTACTGAGATGAACTCTAGAATATTACACTGCCAGCACTGGCAGTAGAGCTGCGATACTGACAGGCAATGTCTGCTGCTGAGGTGCAGTGCTAAGCAGACATTGCCTAGTACAGAGACAGCAGCTATGGTGGTCACTGCCAGCTGTAGAGCCAGGAGAGCTGTATCCAGCAAAACTTCTTCAAAATAGAGCAAATATCTAAATGACCCTCACCCATCCCTCCGCTGCTGGATTTCTCTTCTGTGTCTTTGCTTCCTGGTACTCTCTTGAGTCAGTTGGGGATGCTCATAGACTACTTATTCAGGGTTTTTAGAGAGGAACGGTGTGGAGAAGGCCGAAGCAACTTCTCTTAGACGTCTGTCCTGGAACTGGTTGACCGGAACCTGCAGTGAGAAAGCACAGGAGTAGTGTGATGCTTCGTATTGGAGGTTAATGGACCTGCTGGCAGGAGTTCCTGCCTGGTAGGCCTGTTCTACGATATCCGTCTATGCTAATCACACAGGAGGATTTTCTGTCTTGATCTCCATGAAAGTTTATTTGGTCACAGAGGTAATTTGATTGTCCTTGTAATACTCACTGCATTTCTTCATGCTTCCTTTGAGTTCTACCATTTCTACACATCAGAAAAATATGAAACCATAAACAAACGCATTAAAAATGCTCAGAAATACACCTCACATTTATGTACCATGTCCAGACAGGTGTTTAACATTGTACTCTATACGAATTTTATTGGATTGTTCAAGTGTATTGAAATATACCAATTTCATTTCAGAAAGATTTAGTAAATCAATGCTCAGAATGAATGCTTCCCTGTAAGCTTCCTTTGGTCACCGGTTAGCAGTAATCAATCAACAAACACCATTCTCATGTGAAGCAAATGTGTTCGTTTGCTAGGTTAAATCATGAAAGGCAAGCATACTGATGAATAGATCCACTCTTGTTATTCTGTAGCAACCAAGCAGCTCTTACCTAGAGCAGGTAGTCCAGGTGTTTCTCCCTCCTAATTAAAATTTCATGTTCCCTTCCCCACATCTACCCCACATAACAATCCCCACATAAGGACCCTGCTTTCCTTGGCTTCTTGTTGTCCATCATCTGTCCTTCACTGCCTCCCCGCCAGTTGCCCTGCCATAGCCTGTGTCCTCTCCCTTCTCCTACTGGAAGCCCCTTTGGTACAGGCAGACCTCCTTCACACACTTTGTTCACTCAATTCTTGTTTCCAGTCTCCTATTTTGGACTTAACTCGATCTCTTTTTCATTACATCACCTTCCTGGAACCTGCCATAAATACACTATTTTTATTTGTTAACTGTGAGAATTACTTTTCTTATTCAGACTTCCCACACTAAACCATTGCTATTAGATGATTTACTTCATTACCTTCAAACCATGTTTTGATCTCTTAGACTAGCCATGTTTTGACTTTAAGTTAGAATCCATTAATTCTCTCTTTTTCATGTCACTGTTCTAATTTGTCTTCTTAATGTTTAGTCTATGTCCCTGATCTTATCTACTACTTTAGTTTGTAACTTTGCTGGGTTTTTTCCATTGTTTCCTAGCTGCACTATGATTCCCTAATAAAGGATTTTTAATAGAAGATTTTCAAGTCTTGAGCCCTGCTCAGTTTTGTAGGTGGGAATTTTTATTCCTTATTCCTCTGGTATCCCAAGGGATGAGTTTTTCCTCCACATTCTTGGTCTTTGGTCCTGTCTCATATTGCTCCTCATAAAGAAGTATGGGGTTGGGGCCCTTCCCTGGCCTACAGTCCCCCTGACCAGAGATGTTTTACCCCTAAAAGGAAGCAAGAAAGAAATGATGACAACAAACTGTGCTAATAGGGCTTTTTGCAACAGAATTTGATCTCCTTTGGGCTATCTGTATGACAGCTCAGCAGATTCTGAACTTGGATTTCGAACAACTACAATCTTTTAAATTCTTCTCTCATCCTTGACCCTTGCGTCATGGCATATCATCAATCCACTTTC
The DNA here is from genome assembly GCF_031878675.1 of Megascapheus bottae. Classification (NCBI taxonomy): domain Eukaryota; kingdom Metazoa; phylum Chordata; class Mammalia; order Rodentia; family Geomyidae; genus Megascapheus; species Megascapheus bottae. Next base: position 822,910 of record NC_143515.1, read on the forward strand.
TTAAGCATTCACAATTCTTTGCCAACTTGTTTTAAAGTGAAAAATTATGGCAGAAGCCAGGCATCGGTGGCTCATACCTGTAGTATTAGCTATTTAGGAAGTTGAAATCTGATGATAGTCATTTGAAACCAGCCACAGAAGGAGACGCTCATCTCCAATTAACAGGCAAAAAGCCAGAGTGGAGCTATGGCTCGACTGATAGAGTACATTTCTTTTGAACAATGTTACCCCTCCCTCATTTTCTCCCACTTTCCCTATGTTATATATCTAATTCACATTTTCTTTTTACTCATCATCCATCATGAAGAATGATTTGCATGGAAATGGATGAGCCTGGAAAAAAATAGACGAAATATACCATACACCAGACTCAGAGAGAACTGCTGAATATTTTCTCTCCTATGTGGAAGTTAGATCTAAATTATAAACATAAATGAAAATATTCATAGGGAATATATACACAAATATATAGCATATATCGGGGAGAACTGCAATCCACTAAGCAACTAATTTAGAGCTTTACAAATGAATACCAGGATACGGAAATAAGTGTTAGCAGGGGAGGGGTGATAGTGGTTAAGGCTACATTAATGAAGAAAGGAAGAGTTGGGGAAAGAAACAGTCACAATGCTTAATGTATACATGTGAAAATGGAATCAGATGACTTCAGCATATGAGTAGGATTGGGAGAAATGAGGAGAATGATGGAAAAGGCAAAACTGACCAAGAGGGATAGTCATAAACTGACATGTTGAACTGATCGATACCCCTTGGTGCAACTTCTTAAAGATAATTTTAAAGCCTTTTAAAGAGAAAAAGGCAAGTCTATAGAGTTTAAATGTGTCCCAGGCTGCTTTTGTCCCACTGTTTTTCTGGTGGTGGGGATCATCTCAGCTGTGACACTCTCTGGCCCAGCCCTACACAGTGATCTGGGTGATGTGGGGAGGGGCAGGATTTCAATCCATCAAGCAACATTGCTTCTTTTCCCCAAAGTAAGTTCCCATGAAAGATCTGCTGGTTCCCAATGGCCAGAATATGGATGGAGTGGTGTGAAATGTCAATGACCCCATTATTGTGTAAAGAAAACACTCTTCAAAATATTCTAATTCTATATGCAAACAACAAAATATTCTCTTGTTCCCCTTGGTGGCAAAGGGAGGCCCTGGTCCTATGGTTCCCTGAGGGAGAGCCCAGGCCCACAAGACACACACAGGTGCTGGCAGCACCACAAGAAGATGCTTTAAATAAAGAAAGACTCACTAAGTGCCAGGCAATGGACTTGTCTCCTGCTTAAGCTTGAGCTCTGCTTCTCTGCCTGTAGATTTGTGGACAGACAGCAGAGGCCCCCATATGTGTCACCAACATGGGGAGATGACGCCCAGCTACACTGTTCACTTTATGCCTATAATTCTAGCTACTCAAGAGGCTGAGATCTAAGGATCACATGAAAATCAGCTGGAAAAGGACAGATCATCAGGCTCTTATCACCAGTTAACCACCAAAAAGCCAGAAGAGGAGCTGTGACTTAAATGGCATAATCAATTTTGAGTGAAGTCCTGAGTTCAAGCCCCAGTTCCAGCACAACAATGAATAATATGATGATGATGATAGTGATGATAACTAACATGTCATGAATACTATCTGTGCTAGGAAATTTGCTTCACGTGCATTAGTCCATGATTCTTGACAGTTCTCCAAACTGGATATATTTTAAGTCTCTTTACTTCACTCTAAGGATTTTAGATGGCAGCTGCCTATTCCCTCAAAACCACCCAAGCAGGAGGCAGAATTTATACTATACTCCACCCATGCCTGGACCTTCCTGTTCCAACTCTTTAAAAAGCTGAGCAATAGCTGAATGCCAGTAGCTCACACCAACAACCCTAGCTCATCGAGAGGCTGAATGTAAGGATCATGATTGGAAGCCAGCCCAGGCTGGGCAGTCTGTGAGACTCATCTCAGTTAACAAGAAAAAGTCAAAAGTAAAGCCATGGCTCAAGTGATAGAGTACCAGTCTTGAGCAAAAAAGCCAAGAGATAGCACCCAGGCACTGGGTTCAAGCCCCAGGACTGGGGCACGTGTGCGCGTGCGCAAACACACACACACACACACACACACACACACACACACACAAGAAAAGACTCAAAGAGACTCATAACTTGCCTTAGATAACACAGCAAGTATTCACAATCGGATCTGAACACTTGCCCCAAGTGACCTGGAACCAGTATGTTCCATGATGTCATACTACCTAACGGCTAAACTGTTTCACCCTCAAAAGCACCCAGGAGTGCCAGCTCTGAGCACATCTGAGTGTCCTGGGTGGGCACATCCAGCTGTCATGTTCCTGAACAATGCCTCCCAAGAATCTCTTTAAAAGACAGAGGGCTCTGTCTGGCCCAGGCCCATGTTTTCAATTCATTACCTTGTCTTGGGGGAATTCTCTGTCCCAACTTGCTCCCTAAAAATGCTGCTTTCAAAAGACTTCAACCAAGCAAATGCTAATTCATCCTTTATCTGATAGAAACTAACTGATCTCTAAGCAGGAGAAGAAGCCTAGCAAGGCCATTTGTGGAGAACCAATCTGTAAGAGACAAGTCCCTACCACCCCCATGACAGCCAAGATAGGATGAGGTCATAGAGACTGGGATAGCACCATTCCCAGCCACACGAAAGACATTGTTCTCAAACTTTTACCAAGATGTGGCCACAGCCCTTGCAAGTTTGCAGCCCAAGTGTCAAAGGAAGATAGTCCTGAGGGACAAAAGTGACAGGATCAAAGTCTTGACAAGCATTTGGGCAAGGTCCTAATCAGGCAGGAGCCTGATGAAATGCAGAGTCTCAGGCCCACCACCTGTTGAGAAAGGTCTGCACTTTCACAGGCTGCATGAGACCCACTTGATGGGCATAGAAGTCATACTAGTCTCTGCTCAGCCCTGCTTAGCTGGCACCAGAGATTTGTCACTCTCTTCCATGGAACCTCTGACAGATTTCCAACCCTGGCCTTATCTTTAAAGTAGAATTAGAAATCTTTCTCCTGGGGATGTTTGGAGAATTAAGTGAGATCACATATATGAAAGGGTTTCACATGCATCTGGCGTGTTGGTGATCAAGGAAATATGAAGTATCTACTTGCAAAAGTTCCATAAACTGTCAGTGGCGGGAATGAAAAGTGCCTTTCAAAGGACACCCTGCAGATGCAAACAGATATCTGCACATCCCTGTTCACACTGGCACAATGCACAGCAGCCAAAAGGTGGGAAAGACCCAGGTGTCTACTGATGGGTGAGTAGATGGACAAAAGGTGGTACATCCAGGTGATGGAATATTTATTCAGCCTTTTAAAAGGAAGGAAATCCTGATCCATGCTGCAACCTAGATGAGCTCTGAAGACACAGATGCAAGTGAAATAAACCTAAGAATAGTCAAATACTGAGAGGAAGGAAGTCAAAGTGGTTGCCTGAGGCTAGGGAGAAAATGGTAGTACTTCAAGTTTCTGCTGGAAAGATGGAACTACTTTGGAGATGGCTGGTGGTCACGGTTGCACAAAGATGTAAATGTAATTACATTTTATTATGGTTCTGGGGCTTGAACTCAGGGCCCTGTACTCTTTCTCAATTGTTTTTGCTCAAAGCTAGCACTGTATCATTCAAGCCAAAGTTCCACTTTCAGAATTTTGCTGATTCATTGGAGATAAGATTTGTGTCTCCATGCTGAAACCTCAGCTTTCTGAGTGGCTATGATTACAAATGTGTGAGACACCAGTGCTCAATTTAAATTTGTATTTCTTTCTTTTCTTTTCTTTGTACAATACTTTGATTTGAACCAGGGCCTTATGGTTGCTAGTAAAGCACTCTTACAATTTGAGCCATGCCCCAGCCCTATGTATTTTAATGCTCCTGAGCTATACATGTAAAATGATTAGAATGGCAATTTTTCTGGTATGTATATTTTAAACCCAAATAGAAAAGTTGGTTACCCGTTTACTGACATGCCTACAGAGAACAGCATAGCCTCTGAAATCAGAAGTTTGCTTCCTTTATCACTAAGTCAGATAGCTGGAGCCAGCCTGGTTCTATTGGCTACAAATTTGTAGTACTCACTTGTATTCATTTTATCTCACATTGCTCCCCAAAGACCATCTCACCCTTACAAGCTTCTATTGTCAATTGAAGACAGAGGCAGTACTCTGTTTTAAGGTAGACATCAAGAAATTCCCTGAACCTAACTCCTTTGGATGTCATACCTGTCAGAAGGTGGGAGCATATCATTTGACCAGACTCACTGATGGTTCTATGCCCTGAGTGCCCAGGATTCTCAAGTTCAGATCCTTGAGGTAGAATATTAGGTTTTTGCTTTAGATCTTCTGTTTTTAAAGCTTTTATGACTATGAACTTCCCTGTTAGGAATACTTTTGTTTCATTATGTAAGTTTGGATATGTATATGTTCACTTACAAGTTTTTCTGTTTATTTTTTATCTCCTTTGTGTCCCAATGATTATTTAAAAGTGTGTTAATTAGGTTCAACATAATTGTAAATTTCTTCTTTTATTTCTCTTTTTGTGTTCCAGATTCTTCATTGGTTATCAGTTGTATTTTGTATTACTTGGGGCTTCTTAAGCTTATCAAGACTAATTTTTTTCACCTAACATGTGATCTAGCTTGATGAATGTTCTGTGGACACCCGAGAAAAAATACATATTCTTCTGTTCTTACACAGAAAGTGCTGCATATATCTGTTAGAATCATTAAGTCTAGTATAGTTTGAGCCCACTGTTTTTTTTATTGGTGTGTTAGATGATGTCCTATTGGCTTCTGGAACTAGAATATTAAAGTCTCATACTGTTTCATTTCCTCATTCATTTACACTATCAAATTCTCCATTCAGATATGCCAATATTTGCTTTATGTACTTAAGTGCTTAGATATTGAATATGTAGTTTTTGCAATTGTGCGATTGTTGTATCTTCCTATTGAATTGACGCTTTTATCATTGTCTGATGACTTGTTTGTCTCCAGAGAGAGTTGTTTGCTAGAAGCCAGTTGTGTCTGGCCATAGCCCAGCTATGCCTGAGTTCCTTTGCTTATGACCCAATGTAGTTGGATCTTAGTTTTTAATCCATTCATTCTAATCATTTTCATTCCACACGTAGAGTAAGTATTAGTAGAAAACATTTTTTGATTGTCACTTTGTTACAAGGATTTTGCTTGTTTTTTTCTTTTCTTTTTTTTGTCTTATCTTCATTGTCTCTTTCTCTCCCATTGTCTTATATTTCATGGGGAAAGGGTGTTTCTTTTACTTTCTTTTCTTTTTTTTTAAGATGCTTGCCTGGACACTGCTAAGCACCACCTCCAGCTCTGTCTGATGCACACTTGAGTCTACTTTAGGCTTCCCTTTATTGCTGGGATCACAGGTGCATATCTAGCTTACCCTTATGGAGACTGAGTCCCACTGAGGTTTTGTTTGGGGTTTTTTGTTTGTTTCTGTGGCTGGTTTGGAATTACAAGCTTCTCAAGTAGCTAATATTATAGGCATGAACTAAGAGTGCTTAGCAGTTTTTTTTTCTTCTCTTTTCTTTTTTGGCACCTCTAAACTTTGTTTTTAATCTCTCTCTCCCCCCCCCCCTCTCTCTCTCTCTCTCTCTCTCTCTCTCTCTCTCTCTCTCTCTCTCTCTCTCTCTTTCTCTTTTTCTCACCCCCCCTCCTTCTAGGTTGAAGTTTAAATCGAGGGCCTCATCCAGAATAGACAGACATTCCACTTGAGCCAAGTCCCCAGTCTCTCTTTTATTTCCTATGACTTCATTGTTATTTTCTTTAGGGTTGTTATGGGATGTGCATAAAATATTTTATTGTTTAAAGTCTATTTTAAACATAATAATTGCACTTTGTACTTCACTTATATACAAGAACTCTGCATTTCATATCTCCTTCCCCCACATCCTATGGTATTGACTTCATAATTTATGTTTACATTGTGCTTGCATTGCATAGTCATAGTCATTCACACAACTTGTAGTTCTCTTTGATGCTTTTGTCTTTTAACTTTTTTTGCCAATCCCTGGGCTTGAATTCAGGGCCTGAATGAGCACTGTCCTTGGACTTTCTTAAGGCTAGAGTTCTACCACTTGAGCCACAGCACCACTTCTGTTGCCAGTATTGGAGCTTAAACTTAGGGCCTCGTACTCTCCCTTCGATTTTTTGCTTACTGGTACACTCTATCAGTAAGTGAAAAAGATAATTGGTTAGAGAGCCTTACAGGCCTTCTACCAGGGCTGGCTTCAAATTTTGTTCCTCAGATCTCACCCTAGCTGGGATTACAGGCATAAGCCATCAGCAGCAGGCATACATTTCATGATTTCATATGCTCTCAATATCCTTTTATTTTTCTTGTTTTCAGTCAAAAGATGGTGGCTTTTTATTTTGTACGAATCTCATAATACTTGATGTGAATTTTCATAGGTTGTAGTTCCAATACCTTCATGGATAACAAGAACCAGAGAATCTCTCACAGATGATCACCAGGAATTCTTAAAAGAACTGTCATAATGTATAAATACTCTTCATTTAAGAAATAAAGCTGAATCGATGCAACTATTTGATATGCTCTATGGGAAATGTGGCAAGATCATCAACAGCAACGTTTTGATGCAAGTACGTGTTTCAATGGTTTAGCAAAGACTCCAGGAATGTTCCCAGGCAAGCTCCCTGGAACCGTCACCTCCGTCATCCCAAACACCAGTTTCCATGAATCCCTGACAAACGGGAGAGCTTTGGCTTGCATGAGCCTGGTAAGAAGAGAAAATGAGAAAAGAATGATGCAGCCTCGACTCCTAAGGATTCCCCAGTCCTGTCCCTTGGAGCACAATCCAGATACTAACCACGGCATCATCTCAGACTGTGGGACGCCAGGCTGCAAATTTGCCCTTTGTGGAACACTGCATCTATTTCTGTGGCTGAAGGTCAGCAGCGGTATTGTTAGTGTTTGTCCAGGCTCACAGGGCCTTCTCTCCATTCTTTCCACCTCTGCCCACCCTCTGCGTTAACCTGGCAAGAGTGCTGGATCTACTGACATTTTGCCACATAGTCTTCCTGAGACTCCCAGCCTGTTTCCTATCTACACTATCCAATATTCGACCACAGCAAGAATCTTACTTGAGAGAAAGCTGTGCTATTATTTCCTCTTGGAGAATTCCTTTATGATTTCTTATAAAGTAGATGAAAGGTGATTAAGTCCCTTGGCTCTTGTTTGTCTGAGAAAGTCTTTACGTCTCTATTTTTAAAGGCTAGGTTTGCCAGCTAGAATATTCCTAGTTTGGCATCATTTTAATTTTTTCCTCTCAGTATGTTGAATATAGAAAGCACCCTCCTCCATCCTGCCACATAAGATTTTCCTACAAAATCACCGACAGCCTTACAAGGATCCCCTCATGGTCATTTTCTCTTTCTTTTGTTGCTTTCCAACTCTTCTCCTTTTCTTAACTTTGGACAGTTGGGTTATGAGGTGTCTTGGTGTGAGGCTCTTTTCTTTCCCTATGTTTGGAAAGTTTTCTTCCATTAGTTCTCAAGCCTTCTTCCCTCTTTCTTTCTCTACCTCCCCGTCTGAGTGTACACTCATGTACACTTCTGAGACGCCCACTTGTTTGTGTCTCATGACTCCTTAAAGCTATCTTCACACACTTTTTTTTCATTTTGACTAATCATTTCCATATCTTCGAGGTCCATGATTCTTTCTAATTGTTTATTTCTAATTGATTGTTTCTAATTATGTCTACTGTTGGATATCTTGCTCAGATGTTTCAGTTGTTGTATTTTTAAGCTCTAAGATATCTGTTTGGCACTTTGCATATGATCTTTTAGTTGAAATTCTCACTTGGATAGGCAATGTTCTACTAATTTCTGCAAGCATGTTTATGACCAGTATTTTTCATTTTTAGGTAAGTCATATATCTCTTTCTTTTGAGACAGATTCTGGAGACTGATCTTTGTTGTTTGTTTATGGAGCTCAGGCTGTACTTGCTGGTCAAGTGGTCAAGTGCTCTCCCACTGGGGCCACATCTTCAGCCCCTTTTTGCTTTACTTTGCAGATGAGATCTTGCACTTTTTGCATAGCTTAGATTGTAAGTGTGAACCACAATTCCATCTTTATTGGCTCAGATAAGGTCTTATTAACTTTTTGCTGAACCTGGCCTTGAACCATGAAGCTCTCCTTCTGCTTTTTATGTGGTTTTGCACCACCACACCTATCTTTTGTTCTTTTATTTAGTTTTCTGGGATTTTTCCCATTTTCCCCAATTATCTGGGTTAGCTTCTTATGCATTAAAAAGATACCATCTCTGACTTCATAGGTGAGCCTTCTTTACACCCCTTTCTGGGGTTGCGTGCCTATCAAACAAACATGCACGTTTCTCCAAGCCACTTTCTTATTCTTAATGGTCCTATAGTAGCCAAATCTTCCCAGTTCCCTGAGAGAGGCAAGGTGGGAACCAGCCCCAGGAAAGCGGGGGTGACAAGTGGATGATCCTGGAGCTGTAGGTCATCCCCACTTGCTGGGTACTGAGCCAGGGACAGGAGCTGGGGCAAATGTCTGCATGATCATGCAGATGGCATCTTTGATTTCTCTCTGTCATCCAGCAGTCCCAGTGAGTCATCCTTTATACAGTTTATTTACAAACGGTAGAAGATGTCAGATTATAGACAGACGTCAAGGAGACCAAACCCTTAGACCAAACAGCCAGAAAAGCTGAGTGCTAGATGAACATCCCATTCCTCATAGGAGAAGCTACAAAGCACAATCATTTTGTATCCAGGCTTGTCACAAAAAAAATGCTCTCATTATCTAAATCGGATAGCCAGGACCCATCAGGAGATGCTGGACTGTGAGTGGACTCTAGGCAGCACAGATTCCCGCCCCCCTCCATGGGGTAACTGTGATTTAGGGCTTCCAGAAGGAAGCTCATACATTCACATTGGACACTGGACAAAGAATCTTCAAATACACCAATTGGCTGATAAGCACAGTCATCTCCTCCCAATATTATTCTAAATGTTTCTTAACAAATCAGTACACTCTACATAGGTGCACAAATTGGCAATGTAGTTTATCACATTGGATATATAGACGGGAAGCCACACAAATGTTTTCCCAGGGCCCCATTCCCCTAAGGCTGTAGCTCACCCTCAGTATATCCCTGACTCAATGAGCAAAACTTGCTACCTTGGCAGCAGCATGTTTAGTACCATCTGACACATCAAATGCATCTGTCTTCTGTGTATTTTGTACTCACTGCCTAAGGAAATACGCCCACTATCTCTGCCTCTTCTTGTCTCATCTCCTAAATGATGGAGCATTCTGTGCTTGTCCCTGGGCTCACCAAATCAACCTTCTTTCATTATTTTGTCTACTCGTATGCCCTTGACTACCATCCACATGGTCATGAACTACAAATCTCCATATCCAGTCCTGATTTTTTTCCCTGAAATTCATTGACTTTTATACAACTCTCAGTGTGACATCTCCACTCAGACGTCCTTCAGTCATCTGAACTGCACACATCTAAATCACAACTGTTTGTGTCCAAACCCATCCTCCTTAACTTCTCCATCTCAGTACCCAATTGTTTAAGTCAAAAAATCCAAGAAACATTCTTGGGTTTTCCCCTTCCCATCTGGCTTGTGACATTCATTGGCAATGTGTGTTTTTTTACCTCAGTGTCTATCTCAAATTCACACTACTCTGGTCTCATTTAACCTCTCTCTTCTTGATCAGTTCCAAATCGTCTGCCTACTTCTCTCCTCCTCCTCAATAATTCATTCCCTCGTAAGACAAACCAGACTCCTCCACTTAGAACATTTCAGTGATTCTCCATGCCTATTAAACAACATGCAAGCTTGTTTCACAGCATCATCTTCAATACTCTTTAGTCAGTCTTCCTTCATTAACCAGGTACTGGGTCTACTTGCTCACATATCCTGCCTACCTTGTACTCTTTCTCTCTCCCTGGGTTACCCCTCTACAATACATGTGAGGCTGGCTGTCTTTCCTATAAGTTCACCATTCCCGATTGCCTTTCCTAGCAGCCAACATTTGCAAGTGGAAGCTATATCCCGCCATAATCTCTTCCCTGAATTCTGATTACATTCTGAAATTATACTACCAATTGATTTGTTTGTCAGCTTCATATGTTAGACTACAAGCTTTATGTGGAGAGAATACTTGTCTGTTTACTTTTGCAAAAAAAAAAATTCTTGGAATTTAGACCACTGCCAGGACAAGTAAGAATTCAATGAATAAGTATTGAATGACTAAATGAAGGGAACGAATGACTCAGGAAGGAATGAAAAAAATACCACCAAGAATTATGTTCCTAGATAAATGATAACATTTGATAGCCATGTCTCCAAAGGCTCTCTCAGGCTGAATCCTTACTGAGCTAAAAAGGTAAAACTCTAAGCCATGCTGAGGAATAAAGCATATGATCTCAGGTGGCTGGCCAGGCCATATCACTGGCTCTTTGATGCTGCAAATCTCTAGCCAAAAGCCTGTAGCAATCTATCAAGAGAGGCCACTCACTACCAACAGAGCAGAATGTGCTCCTGGGGCATTGTAAATGATGAGACCAACTGCTGGCTATTTCTTCTTTCCAAGGCACCAGTTTGCCCCCAAGATTACATCTGTGCTCATCTTTTGATGTTTCAGTCATAAAAAAGAATATGATCATAGTCAAGGAATCCTGGTGTCCAATTCTACATCTGGGGTCCTTGCCTTCAAAGGAACCTACAAACAACTCTCCGCCAGGTCTTTGATTTATAATCCTTTCTCTCTGTTCTATGATTTTTTATTTTATTGAGTTTTCATTAATTATTTTCTTTGGGTATATGCCTGTGAAGCATTATTCAAGGTTGAAAATTTATTAGTATTATTTCAAGCACACTGTCTGAATTTTAAATGCAAAAGCTGTTCAAGTAAGATATATGTTATGTGGATAATGGATTTTCAAGGTTGCTTCTCCTTTCCTTTTATTCATATACCTGTGTAAGGAAAGAGGACCCATGTGGGCAGAAATGGAGGCTCACTGAAATTGTGAGTACAAGCTCCTCTAACTAACATAGGAGTTTCAGTCATGATAAAAAAAATCAGTAATTATATTGGATATATGCGTATTTGGTTATTTGAAATTGGATAGGGAAGGGGGTAAAACAAAATGAGGGGTGGGGGGAGGGAAATAGGGACCAAGACATGAGAAAGAGTATCAATCTATGTGAAGTAATGCTCTTTCTATCTGGTGAATATAATGTAACCCTTCTATTAATTATAATAAAAAATATATAAAAAAAATCAGTAATGACTTTCTCCCTATTCAGGAGAGACTACCTAATGGTAATAAAATTGAAGGCAGTTAGCATTTACAAACATTTTGATATATTATCGTATTTGCTTATGCTAATGGCTTGCCAGATTAAAACAAATAACTTACTTTTTCAGAGAGGTTAAGTGACTTGTGTAGACACACATACACACCATGCTCAGCCTGTAGCTTCAACAGAGGACTCATTCACACTGCCCAGGAAAGAGGCCTTTCTGAAAACCTGGGACACATGAGACTCTAAAACCCATGAGAATAGCAACACTGAGGACCAAGTGCTAAGTATTTTCCAGGCCCTACTCCCCAAACAGCAACAGACCCTATTTACCTAGTAGCCCTTTTATGCTTGCTGAAGATGCAGCAATGACCAAAATAGGGGGACTCCCCCTTTTATGTGGAGCATATGATTTCGATTGGGGCCTTTCTAGGTCAGGGATCCCCTTTCAACTTGGTAGATAGCTTCTTCCTTTTAACTGCATGTGGTGGACATGCCTGTAGCACCCAGCCCCATCTACAACCTTCTCAGATCCTTCTAGCCACGTGTGCCATGGTTGGCCATACTGTTTTGGAGGAAGAAAGGAAGGAAGGAAGGGAGGGAGGAGGGAGAGAGAGTGTGAGGGAAGGGTAAAGGAAGAAGAGAGAAAGAGGGAGAAAGAAAGAGGGAAGAAAAGAGAGGAGGAGAAAAGCGGGAGTGAAAAGAGAGGGAGGTAAGAGGAAGAAAAGAAGGAAAGGAGGGAGGGAGGGAAGGGGAGGGAAGAGAGGGAGGAAAAGAAATTGAGAGAGAAGAAGGAAGAGAAGGAAGGTCACCGGGAAGGAAGGAGGTAATGTGAATGTCGCAGTGCATTGGAGGTCAATACATACTGTGGAAAGAGGAGGCAGGGTCACCTATGAGTGGCAAATGGAACCATGGTCAGAAAGACCTGACTAAGGTGATGTTGGATCCATACTTGAAAAAGGAGACTGAACAGGCACATTCCTGGGACACAGCACTCCAGGAAGATGGAAAAACACAAGGGAAAATCACTAAAGCCACAGCAAATAAACGTCTTTGTAAGGCAGCCACGGGCTGGGTAGCTGGAAGGACAAGAGCGGAGCGAGATGGTACATTTTGAAGCTGAAGCCAATATAGTTTTCTGGAAGCTTCATGCGAGGTGAGGGAGGAAGAAGAGAATGAACAGTGTCTCTAGAGAATGTCCTGAGAAGCTGGAGGATGCAGAAGAGGGGAGATCAGGAGAGGAGCTATGAAAAGGGGACTTGGAAAGAGGTACTCAAAGGCCACGCCGTGGCTGACCCACTTTGGAGACATTCCTTCCTAGAGTTCTGGGTAGAGTAATTACAGGATTTCTTTCTTGCCACGTAGAGCAGTGATTACATGCAACTTGTCAAAGTTGGCTGGCTCACAGCAGCGCCATCTTCGGTAGCCTTCCTGGTAGGAACCTGCCAGAGTCACACAAGTCCGCGTCCTCCTCGCTGAACCCAGGCCCATCTCTCCAGACACAATGTTCATCTCTTGCAACATCAGGTTTTAATTAATTTCTCTCTTTCTGTAGTCCTTTTTATTTTGCCTCCTGCTATAGGTTGTATTCTCCTGAGAAGTTCAAAGGCTAGGTTCTGAGATAAATCAGAGGGTTTTCTATTCCACATTTCAGATACTATGGAGAAGATCTTTAAATGAAAGAATACTAGCTAGGCACCAAGGGGCTCAAGCCTATAATTCTTGCTACTCAGGAGGATGATATCTGTGGGTTACAATTTGAAGCCAGGCCAGGCGGGAATGTTCCTGAGACTCTTCTCCAATTAACCAACCACCAACAAATGCTGGAAATGGAGCTATGGGTCAAGTTGTAGAGTGCTAGTCTTGAATAAAAACGCTAAGGATAGACCCAGGTTCTGAGTTCAAGCCCTCGAGAACTGGCGCACGCACACACACACACACACACACACACACTCACACACACACACTCACACACACACACACACTCACACACACTCACACACACACACTCACACACACACTCACACACACTCACACACACACTCACACACACACACTCACTCACACCCATGGACAGAATTCTATTATCAGAGATTCCTGGTTGTCTTACCCTCAACGAAACCTGATCTGCTGAAGGAATCTCAGCCCCTCGGGGCTGCCTTCTCTCCCTCCTTCTTTAAGACTAGCTCTACATCATCTCCTTTGTGGAGTTCAGGCAGTCCTAAACACCCCCCTTCCTTCCTCCCACTCCTTGTGTCCCCAAGTGCCATGATCACCTCCTCGTGTGGGACTGAGCCCACCACCCAGGAGAGAGGACAGAGTGACTACATCTGGAAAGGCACTGGGGCCAGTTAAGCGGCATCGGAACTGATCCATGGGTGGCAATAACCAAGGGAGGAGCAAGCCCAGATGTGAATGGGCAAAGGGGCTCGGAGCCCTCACAGTGGGCGCTGGGGCTCCGCTCCACTTCCTCAGGTATGGGAGGAGCGGAGAGCTCTGTGAAGAAGACCATGAGCTGGCAACAGAAGTCGAGGATGAGAGTAGGCAGAGCACCTTGGAAAGAAGACAACACCATGCCACCTCACGTAGATGTCCCCTTCTGCAGGAGTGAGTCCCCAAGCAGCTTCTGAGGCAGGTGTCAGGCTGCTGTGCCTATATCCTGAGACACAGAGGCCTGCACCACGCCCATAGGCTCTTTGCTTTCTCCCTTCCTCCTTCCCTCCCTCTCTCCTTTCCTTCTTTCCTTCTTCTTTCTCCTCTCCCTCCCTCCCTCTCTCTCTCCCTTTCCCTCTCTCTGTCTCATAGTACTAGAGTTTGAACTCAGGACATTACTTGAGTCACAGCCATAGCTACTTCCTACTGTAGTTACTTTTTGAACAGGACCTCGAGTACGTACTCCAGCAGACTCAGACCTAATTTGTGTTTTCAGTGAGAATGCCCAGTGACAGGTGTGCAGACCACATCCCACTATTGGTTGAGGTAGGAATGTTGCTACTTTTTTTCCCAGGCTGACCTCAAACTACAATTCTCTCCATCTTTGCCTCCCAGTAGCCTGGATCACAGCGGTGAGCCACTGCACCCAGACCCTTTCTGCACAATTTTTGTTTTACATTAAATCTAAATAAGTGTCTCTGGGACTCTTACATGGGACTTTGCTTTTCTTCCTGGAGCTGTCTGATATCAGATCATAACAGTCATTAAACACCAAGTCTCCTCTTTGTCAAGATAAGTACCACTGTTTTTTTTTTAGTTGGGTTTTTTTTACCTTTCATCATCCTGGCTACATCCAACAAGCCCCCAGTTCAAGTAGCACAAAAACAAACTGACCATGCCCCCCACACACACACACTACAAGAGATGCTGAAGGCTAGAGGAACAGCACCACCAAAAACTGCAGCCAGCATCTCAGGGGCCTCACTTTCACAGAAACAGTAGAAATAGACCGCCCCGAATGCTGAAGAGCTGTCAAAGCTTTATAGCCAAGCAAGCAAATAGAATGGCAGTAACAGCATAGTCATGGAAATCCTTCACAAACCACTAACTGATCATGAGCTCAAGGATCAGAGACTTCAGAGAAAAGACACAACTAGAAATCCGTAACTGGAATGCTTCCAATGTCAACTTGGTCAGAGGCTAGGGCAATTGTTTCGTGGCCAGTTACCCTCATTCTCTATCGCTTAACGATAGGCCAGCATTCCCTGAATCTACACAGATCAAGGTCATTATTTGAATCCAAGTATTATTTTATGAACCCCTTTTCTATTCTGTTTTGTTCTTTTAACCTCAGGCTCCTATCTATCATAAACTTATGAATTTCTGCACTATATTATCCAGCCCAAAGGCTATTCTTCCTAGATATGTGCTCTCTGTGTTTTCTAAAGAAGCCTGTCTTCCAGAAAAGTACTAATTACACAGAGTCAGGCAGCACTGGATCAATACAGAACTGGGACTCATTGTTACAGCTCCATTCCAATAGCCCTGGTTCTGTAGCTTATTTATCTATCAGTCATCCATCTAAATGTCTGACACCCCAGAGAACAAGGTAGAAATAACTGCTTGAAAATCTACTCTGTAGCCAGGCATTTGTGGCTCATACCTATAATCTTAGCTACTCAGGAAGCTGAGATCTAAGAATCATGATTTGAAGCCAGCCCAGGTAGAAAAATCTCTAAGACTCTTATTCTTCCAATAAATAGAAAAAAGCCAGAAATGGAGGTGTGGCTCAAGTAGTAGAGTACAAGCCTCAAGAAGAAAAAAAAGGTAAAGCATGAAGCCTTGAATTCAAGCCCCCGTAGAGGGGAAAGAAGAGGAAAGGAAAGGAGAAGGAAGGAAAGGAAAGAAAACTACTCGTGTGTGTGTGTGTGTGTGTGTGTGTGTGTGTGTGTGTTCCAATTGACTTCAAACCTTGTCAGATCTCAGCCTCCTGAGTAGCAAGGATCACAGACATGTGCCACCAGCATCAGTTCTATAAACCTAATATATGCATAGGTATATGCATATATGAAAATGTATGTGCGTATATAATTTTATTACTTTTTTAAATTTTTTTTGCTGCTCATGAGGCTTGAACTCAGGGTCTGGACTCTGTCCTTGAGTCTCTCTGTGCTCCAAGCTAATGTTCTACTACTTGAGCCACAGTGCCACTTCCAGCTTTATCTGAGTAATTTATTGGAGATAAGAGTCTCACAGACTTTCCTTTCTGGACTGGCTTAAAGTCATGATCCTCAGTCTCCTAAGTAGCTAGGATTACAGGTGTGAGCCACCAGCACCCAGCTTGCAAATCTGCTTGTTTATTATTATTAATTTACCTCAATATTGTTTTAGAGGTGATAGTGTAGCTACATTTACATGTGTCAGGTCATAAGTACATTTCCTCCACACAGTGTCCTGGGTTCCCTCACTCTTCCTTTCCCTCCGTCCCATCTCCGCCCATGAGTTGCACAGTTCATTTTCCTCCGTGTCCAGTGTGCTCCACTTTTGTACATTTTCACCCTTTTTCCTGGGATTCTGTGCCCTCCCTCCACCCTCCCATAGATGTGCACGTGAATGTACTATCTAAAGTAAAAAACACAGAGTCATCAAACAAAGAAAAAGCAAATTAATGAAAAGCCCTTTGTTTTTATATCTTTTGAGTTTGTTTCAGTATGCATACTGCTTTATATATTGACCAACATGTTAAATTCTAATAGCAAATACTTTGTGGGGATGTGTGGAAAACGGAACCCTACTACACTGCTGGTGGGAATACAAACAAGTGCAATCACTCTCAAAAGCAGTCCAGAGGTTCCGGAAAAAAACTAAGCACAAACCTTCTCAATGACCCAACTATACCATTCCTTGGCATTTACCTTAAGCATCATGAGCCAGGACATTATAAGGATACCAGCATATCCACATTCATTGCTGCACTATTCACAATAGCCAAGATATGGAAACAACCCAGATGTCACACAGTAGACCAGTGGATCCAAAAATTGTGGTACCTGTTTACAATAAAATTTTATACAGCCATTAGAAAGAATAAAATATTGCCATTTGCAGAGAAATGGATGGAAATCGTGTTAAGTGAAAAAATCTACTTTTCAAACAGGAAAAAAAATCTTTTCACCTTGCTGTGTGTCTCCACTGAAGCACTTTACTCCCAAGTGTTGAAGGATCAGTTTATATTTAAATGTCACAACACTGTGTTGAGGGAACTGGGATCAAATTCAAGCTCTGCCATTAACAAGTTCTTATGTTATTCAACGTCTTCATGTCTGAAATTAGAATGTTACTGTGCTTTCCTTACAGAGTTACCGCATCTGAACCTGATGGACAGCCACTCAGTAGCTTTGCAGCCATAATCATGAAGATAAGAATTACAAAAAGAATTACAGCACCACTGCACATCAGTGGCTTACACTTGTAACTTTAGTTATTCAGGAAGACTGAGATCTGAGGATCAATGTTCAAAGCCAACCTGGGCAAGAAAATCTACGACTCTTATCTACAAAAAGCCAGAGGTGGCCCTGTGGGTCAAGGGGCAGGGCACCAGCCTCGAGCAAAAAAGTGAAGGGAGAGCACCCACACCCTGAGAGAATTACAGGTACTAGTGACATCTTGAAACTCTCGACAAAGACACTACTTAGTATTACATGCAGGAAGAGGGGGAATGAGTCACTTAGTTGTTTTTTCTGTAGTTACTTAAGTTACCGTCTTTGACCATCCCACTTAAACTCAAGCCACTAACTAGATACGATTTGTCACCAATTATAACTCCATTGCAGGAAGAAAATCGGTTAAGATTTTGCAGGGATACATCCAGTGGGTGTATGGTAGAGGGAAGGAAGGCAAGGAATGTGGCTCGCTTGTGTGATTGTGCGTGCACATGCGCGCTCAGGGCCCTGCAAGACAGGCCAAGCTGTTTGTTCCCAAGCCAACTTTAACGATTGAGCAAGATCACTTGGGGTTTTTCTTCCTTGCATATAGGAAGGTAGAAGGCTAGAAGGCAGCAGGTGTTTCTGGAAGCTTACCTGTGGTTTGGAACCTTTCACTTTGCCTGTATACACGTCCTAACTTGAAAGGAGGCTTCTCGCTGGCTGAAGGAGAGTCCACTACAGAAGTGGACATCGCTGGTAAAGCCCACCATGTCAAGATGTCTCCGGGCCCTGAGAGGGCAGAGGATAACCCAGGCCTAGGGAAAGACCGGGTGAGTGCTGGAGCCAGGAAATACTCAAAGATTCGGCCTGTAATTTGAAGCCAGATCAAAAGCCTGGGAGTGGGTGGCTCACTGCGGCCTTCCCAGCCCCTGGGGACATACAAGCACAGTTGGAAGACCTCCAGGTCTCACTCAGAGCAGAGGGACCTGCAGGCACAAAGCAGAGGGGAGGGAGGCGGCCACACATCCCCAGGGGAGAGGCACGAGGTCCCACGTGGGCACGGAGGTAGGAAGCTGTGCACTCCAGCAGGTGGATGAAGGGAAGAAAGACTGCAAGGAAGGGACACCACAGAGGGCACCCTGTCCTTCCAGTGCCAGTCCCAGAGCTCCAGTTGCCTCTGTGGCTGCCCTGTGCCTGCTGTGGACCTGGCACAGGGGCTGCATGAGTGGGTGGGCTGCCCAAGGCTGGCAGCCGCTCTGTCTGCACAGGTGGTCGCCCTGAGGCAGACAAAGGCAAGAGGCTGCCAGTACCCTCCTCCCCCGCGCCATCCCAGCACCCAGGATCCGAGGGTTTCCAGGTGAATGGAGACTGCTGTACTCAGGCACGCAGGAAGGGGCAGTGGAAGGAAGGATTTGCTTGGGAGGATGGGAAGAGACCAGATCCCCAGGCCTTGCCTCTCCAAGCTTTGGCCATCTTCGAGTATAAATGGGAAAGCAATTTTGGGTGAACAGGGGGGGTAGAGGATGGGGTGAGAGGCAGTAGGAGCCCGCTAAGGTAGCAAGATATTTTACTTTACACATTGACCTGAGTGTTGAGGAGCTAGGTACACACATGTACAGAGGGCTGTTCAGGTGATAGGATGTCCTAGCAGCCAGTGAGACAGGCTCTCTAATGTGACCTGGCTTAAAGTCCACTCCTCCGAACACATAATTGCTGGGCACTGTCCCCGAGCTTCTCTCTCTCTCTCTCTCTCTCTCTCTCTCTCTCTCTCTCTCTCTCTCTCTCTCTCTCTCTCTCTCTCTCTCTCTCTCTCTCTCTCTCTCTCTCAGCTAGCATCTACCACTTGAGTCACAGTATGGCATTTTTCTGAGCAATTTATTATAGATAAGAGCCTCGGTGGTTTCCTGCTTGAGCTGTCTTCCAATTGAGATCCTCAGAGTTCAGCCTCTGGGGTACAGGCATGAGCCAATAGTGCCCTGCTTTTTGTTTATTTTCCTCGTGATGAGCAATTCTGAATATAGGCCTGTAGAAAACACCAGTGACTTGTCCTAAAACTTTCCATGCTCAACAGGCTGAGGGAAATTCTACCACTTCCAGCCTCAAGGCTAATTGTGCTAAATGTTATAGTTTAGTAAATTGAGATTGTTCACAAGGATATCAGATGCTATGCAGACACACAGCAAGGGTGGAAGGTAAAAGAGAACAAACTAGGCGGGTCTCACTTCAGTAAAATGGAGAACCTTCATCGATCATTTAGTCCCTTCTTTACTTATTCCAATGGCACCAGACAAACATTTACCCCAAGCTCAAGCCCCAAAGAACATGAGCTCGCTTATATGAAACTCTGTTCTTTGTATTCTACATATGTAATTTCTAAATATGTGCATTAATTTTTTCCATTTTTAAACAATTGTAACTGCAAAATCTTGCTTTGGTATGTCTTTTAAAAAAGAAAGGGAAAAAAGCACACATTGTCACTGGGCACCAGTGTAATCCATACAATGGCCTAGATAGTAAAAGTTGAGAATAAGGAATCTCCTACTCTTGCTTCTCTGAGCCATTCAGTGATTTTTGTGGATTCCCAATTGCTTGGAAAAGTGGAGGTGCCTCTGTTTCCTGGACCACATCTTGATTGAAGCCACAGGAAGGACAGCCTGAAAAGCAGGCTTCTCTAATACCCCTCCCCAGCCCTATGTCCTGTGTCTTTTCCCTCATCCAAACTTTGAGAACAGCTTTCTACCTGCCCCCTGCGAAAATGCAGTCATCACAGAGGCAAACGGAGCCTGAATGAGACTCTGCTTTTTGGAGTGCCATCCTGTTTTTCTTTTTTCTTATTGTGATTAATAGAAGGGTTACATTATGTTCACCAGATAGAAGGTGCATAACTTCACAAACATTGATACCCTTTCTCATGACATGGTCCCCATTTCCCTCCCCCCCTCCCCCCGCTTATCTTGATTTCCTCCCTTCCCTATCCAATTTCAAATAACCAATTAAGCACATATAAAATATATCATATAACAAGGTGAAATATTGTAACAATATGAGATAACCAAAGGATGGCAAAAGAGATGAGCGATAACATAGTACATTAAGGACAACAATCACTCATTATATGGCTTTTGTTTCCTTATCCTTACATTTAGTGTCACACTATTTGGCCTAATGTCTCTAGATTTTGTTATATTGTAAATCTCTGCTAGTAGAGCCCAAGGTTTCTACTGATTATGACAAATGAGGGAGACCATTGGGCCTATGTTCCTTTGAGTCTGGCTTACTTCACTTAATATGATTTTTTTCTAGTCTTTCCATTTTCTTACAAATGGGGCAATGTCGTTCTTTCTGACAGCAGCATAGAATTCCATTGTGTATAAAAAAAATACCACATCTTGTTGATCTCATCAACTGAGGGACATCTAGGTTGGTTCCATATCTTTGCTATGGTGAATAGTGCTGCAATGAACACTGTTGTGCTAGTTGCTTTAGTATGCCCTTGTTTCTGGATGGTTGGGTAAATGCCAAGTAGTGGAATTGCTCGGTCATAGGGGAGCTCTATGTTTAGTCTTTTGAGGCACTGCCACACTGCTTTCCATAGTGGTTGGATGACCCTCTGTTTTTCTGTGTCACTTTTCTGCTCTGTTCTCAACCTAATCCTCCCCTAAGCAGTCCCAGCCTCGGACCTTCAGTGATGAAAGGCTCCCAAGTCCTTTCAGGATGTTTGGTTGTAACAAGTCAGCTATGCAGCCCACTTTCAGGCTAAACAAATGAATACAAAAATGGTCAGGTGAGTACCAAATAGTAGAGGCACATGTGATGTTCTTAAGTACACTTCATATGTATACTCAGGCTATTCTGTAGTCACCACTGTGTTCAAAAGACCCATAAATGACTCAGGAAGAGCTAAGGCCACGGCATATGTCCTAAAGGCTGCCAGGCACTGCCCTAGTAGGAGTTCTTTGGCTTTGGCAGGGCTGGGTGAGAAGGGGGTCTCTGGCTAGAAACTACAATGAGAATGGGAGGTGTTAAAAACAACAACCAAAAAACTCCCCTCAGGAAAATGGATGAATCTGAAAAAAAAATTAAGTGAAGTAAGGCTCAGAGAGACAAAAGGCTCGTGTTTTTTCTCATATGTGGAAGTTAGATCTATATTATAATCATACAGAGAAACATACCCAGAATCATATGCATATGGAATACATAGAGGAGGATTCTAATGACGTAACTCCTTTTAGCAACTAACTTACAGTCTAACAAAAATCAATCCCAGGAAAATGGAATGCATGTTGTCAAAAGGGTTGGGGATAAGGGAGGAGGAGTGGAGAGAAGAAGGGTGGCTAGGTCCAGTCATAATAATGAATGTTCATATGTGAAAATGAAACCAGGAAACTAGAGGGGATGGGCGAGGTTGGGAGAGACGGGAGAGAATGATGGAAGGGATGACAAGATCAACTTGTACTCATAAACTGTCATGTTTAATTGAAACTCCTTTGTACAACTACTTAGAGATAATAAAAAATATAATTTTAAAACCCCTATCTCATATCAGATGCTTGCAGTCTCATTGTAGCAGCTGTTCTTTCTTTTTTATTTTTTGTTTTTCTACTGGTGCTGGAAATTGAACTAAGAGCTTGGTGATATCTTTCAGCTTTTCCTGCTCAAGGCTGGAGCTATACCATTTGAGCCACACCTCTACTTCAGGCTCCTTGGTGATTAATTAGAATTAAGAATCTCACAGACTTTACTGCCCAGGCTTTCTTCAAATAGGGATCCTCAGATCTTTGCCTCCTGAGTAACTAGGACTGTGGGCATGAGCCACCAGTGCCCAACTGCAGCTCTCCCTTAAGTCTTCTCCTCTTCTCATGCCTCCAGCACCCTGGAAAAGGAGGAGCCTCATGGCCTCTACTGCTGTAACCTGGAAAATCCCAACATTCTAGCCACATTGTTGGTCTGGGGCCACCCCAGGTATCCTTAATCCTGTGAAACCCCAAATCTTAAAGTTTGGGAAGGAATGATTCTTCTTCTGCCCTTTACACAGACTTCTGTCACACAAGCACTTAATAAACACGGTAAGCAGCTTTTGTGAAAAGACATCAAGATCCCCATCAAAGGTGGAAGGACACTGAGCTGAGTTAGAATCTGAAAGGCAACCCGACATTCTCCAGGCCAGGTGGGGCAAAGGAAATATTAGGATGCATTGTTCATCACAGATTAGACCACTCAGCTGGCACCTCTTTCCAGACCTTTGAGGTGTTCTATTTTAGAGTGAATGCAGCTACCAGGAGCTGAAATCTATGAAGTTTGATGTCATCTCTACTCCTTCCACATTTGACACTCCCCCCCACACACACACACACTGAAATCAGCACTCCTACAAAACCCAGGGTCCCACAGGAATCTAAAGATAGCCTTGCCCTTCAATTCCAATCTACTTGCTGCTCTTGAGTCCGTAATATTTATTAGATAGCAATTATCCTCCCATAAATGTCAGAGTCAAGGACAGAGCTGCCATCTTTCACTGAGACCCATTAGAAGTAATCTGAGGCATCACACTGTCATTTCACCACTGCAGATGTGGTAATTCAGTGTCTCTTTACATGACTCATACACCACCACAGATCAAATTAATAAATGCGCTGACCCTTCGCTTGAAAAATGCACGTCTCTTAGTTGAGAGGGTGAAAGTGTTAGATTCATGTGGGTACTGACAATTGATTGGAGAGGAATAATTAAATCATATTACACATAATGATGTTCTCTCGAGTGAGCACTCTAAAAACAGAAGTGGACATCTTCAAACGTCTTTCCTAAAACTCTGGAAACATTAGATAATCAAAAACTCATTTCAAGAGATAACTGGGTGATATCAAAGGCACACAAGAAAGTGCTTGATTTCTAATCAAAGATTAGAAATAAATTAAACTGAAAAACAAGAACATAGCAATTTTCTCTTTCCCTGTCAGTCTTCCCTCCTACAGTGAGACCTTCAGGAGCAACACTGAGCCCTGATAACCACAGAAGGGCCCAGGGCTCTGACTGATCTTGGGAGGTCCATGCCCCAGTGTCCCAGGGGTCTCTAGATCCCCCTGTGCCAAGCCTGACACAGAACTCTGGAGACTGGTGTCAAGTAAGAGTCTCGCACTATGAAGTTTAGGACTCAAAGGAACCTAAACTAACTTTTAAGAGATGACTCTCTTTAAAATTCTTTCACAGAAGTGTCCTGGACCCTTGCAGAGCTGGCTTCCCTTTCATTAGAAAACCAAGCAAAAGTCTCAACTTAGACACAGATTCATTGTAAAGCCATTCCATCAAACACATACCGTCCATGCTTTGGGCTCCACCCCTGGAACAGAGAGGAAAGATAGAAAGAACAGAACTCAGAGCCCTAGTCTCTAGGAGTGAGTAAATCTTCCATTGAGCAAATTGTAAGCCACTCCACAGGAATTAAATAAGCCAAACAGATGATACCAGTGCTGTGGCAGGATTCATTGTGACAAGGATTCTTATATGAAACCATATGAAAAGAGCCATTGGGAAGACACTGAAGGAAATGAAAAGGCAAGATACAAAGTAGGAGAAAATCTCTGGTGAATATAATGTAACCCTTCTATTACTTACAATAAAATACAAAAGTAGGAGAAAACAAAGTAGGAGAACAATTAGCAATACACACAGTTGACAAAACATCTTTATTTTAATAACAAAATAATCAATATTTATAAAAATGGGCAAAAGACATGAACAAATACTTCATTAAAGAAAATGCATGATTGCCCAATAAGCACAAAAGTATTCAATGTCCTTAGTCAACACAGAAATGCAAAACGCAATTATGATGTCATACACTACATCCACTCTGTCATGGCAGACATTTAAGACTTAAACTGGTTACTGGTGGCTCATATCTGTAGAACTCTTACTTCCAATTAACCAGTCAGACATGGAGGTGGAGGCGTGTATCAAGTGATAGAGTATCAACTTGAACAAAAATGTTAAGGGGTAGCACTCAAGATCTGAATTCAAACCGCAGTAATGACACAAGAAAAAAATAAAGACTATATACAGTATATACCAAATATCAGCAAGAATAAAGGATATGGTACAATCACAGCCATCCAAAGAGTTCAGCAGTGTTTTATTCAAATACAAGTGTGTCTGCACTGAGCCAGAAATTCCTTTCAGATCCAATATCTAAGGCTAATATATTAGAATGTTCACTGGTGCCACATGCTGGTGGATCATGCTTGTAATCCTAGCGAGTCAGGTGGTTGAGATCTGAAATTGCAGTTCAAAGCCAGGCCAGGCAAGAAAGTCCATAGGAGTCTTGTCTCCAATTAACCACAAAAGGCTGGAAGTAGAGCTGTGGCTCAAGTAGTAGAACACTAGCCTTGAGCACAAAACAGTGCCCAGTCCCAGAGTTCAAGCCACAGGACAGGCAAAAAAAAAAAAAAGAAAGAAATGAAAGGGGAAAGGGGAAAAGGGAGAAGAAAGGAAAGAAGCTGGGCCCTGGTGGCTCACACCTGTAATCCTAACTAATCAGGAGGCTGAGATCTGAGGATCATGGTTCAGAGCCAGCCTGGGCAGAAAAGTCCAGAGACACTTATCTCTAATTAACCACCATAAAACTGAAAGCAGCACTGTGGCTCAAGTGACAGAGCACTAGCCTTGAGCAGAACAAAGCTCAGGGACATCAGCCAGGCCCTTAGTTCGAGTTCTACAAGGAGGAGGAGGAGGAGAAAGAAGAGGAGGAGGAGGAGCAGGAAGAGGAGCAGGAGGAGGAGGAGGAGGAAGAAGAGGAGGAGAGGAAGGAAGGAAGGAAGGAAGGAAGGAAGGAAGGAAGGAAGGAAGGAAGGAAGAAAGGAAGGAAAGAAAAGATGAATGTTCATTAACAGTTCAATTCCTTTGAGGAAAAAAATTAAGGGGAAAGACAAACACATTGAGATATGTAACCACAACTACCTACTACCAAGCAGTAAAATTCACAGACACATAAAGAAATGTGAGTGATGCCCAGGGTCCATCCTATTCCTATTGTCCATCCTCGAGTAGGCGTAGCTAAGGTGATAAACACTGGAGTGTGGGTTCTTGTAAGGGATGGGGAAAGCCCAGCAAGGGGCTCAAGGATCTCATTGGTGATTGAAAAGTCTGCCTAGACTAGAGGTCATGCATGTATGCATGTATACAACATACATGTATGTGTTATCCAAATTTATCTCGCCCAGCTCTTGACATATGCCTGTCCTATTTTATGTAGATAATCCTCCATTAAAAAAGAAAACTGTGGGGCCGGGAGTTTGGCCTAGTGGTAGAGTGCTTGCTTGGCATGCACAAAGACCTGGGTTCGATTCCTCAGTACCACATACATAGAAAAAGCCAGAAGTGGTGCTGTGATTCAAGTGGTAGAGCTCTAGCCTTGAGAAAAAGTCCAAGGACAGTGCTCAGGCCCTGAATTCAAGCCCCATGACTGCCAAAAAAAAAAGTCAGAGGATGTATGAATCTGTATAGGAATCCAGGATACCCTAAAGAAAGGAGGGGTGGCACCTTCTCTCTCAATTGAAGCTCCTTGCTCAAATTGAAGCTCAATTTGGGGAGATGATTCTGATAACCGACTTACATAATTAAGTGCAGAAGCAGGCAAATAGGAAAGGGCAGCTTGATCACCAAGCAGGGGGAATCCCCTCATGTCCTAGACTCTGACAGGAGGAGGGGTTGGTTTGGGACAAGCACACAGTTTAATTTCTGGGCACAAAACTAAAATGAATCCATGAGACCCTGCCCCACACATTCAACCTGAAGATCCGAGACCTCAGGCATGATGCATTTTCCCTGGGTCTCCTCAAATGGCATACTATGTCTCCCTTCAAAGACAAGGGCATGAAACTCGGAGTGATCCCATGGACAAGGCCTATGACCACATGTAGTCCTCACCAGTGATATATCTGGAGCCTGTGAGGCTCCATGTATACAGATAATGTTCAGAACAGCAACTAGGGCTGGAAGAGGTGGAGAGAAACCCTATCTCAGACTTTAAGGTGTTAAAATGGTTCACCTCCACTGAACACAGTTCCTAACCCTCTTCTAAGTAGCTCCCTGGGAAGCAGATTAATTATGCACCGATTTCTATCCTTTCTGGACCAAGCAAGATAAAAGACACTAATACGCCAAAAGTTACATAAAGCAGACTATTACTGACGTGTCAAGGGACAACGGATGCCAGGCATAAAGCTCGTCTCTCGAGCTCATTCAGAAAGCTGCTGGGCATGGGCTCAGCCTTTTTTGCATTTGTTTCTCTTACCACAGCCAAGAATGCTGCAACGTACCCCCTCTCCCAGCTTTGAGGCCCAGAGAAGCACTGTGCATTGGCTAGAGTCTTGAAGAGAATTCCATTTCTAGGATCCCAGAATAGAGCTCTCGTGTTCCAGCCACTCCCCACTCCTTTCTCAAAATAATCCCATTCCCAGCCTACCCTAAGTACTTTTTTTTGCCAGTCTTGGAGCTTGGACTCAGGGTCTGAGCTTGGACATTCTTCATGGGTAATACCCTACCACTGGAGCCACAGCACCACTTCTGGCTTTTTCTATGTACGTGGTACCCAGGAATCCAACCTGAGTTTTCATGCGTGCTAGGCAAGTACTCGACCACTAGACCACACTGCTGGCCCTTACTCGAGGTATTCCCGAGGATGGGCAACGAGCAAGAACTGAGATCAAGTGGGAATCCAAAGCTACCAGGAGAACTGATAGCTGAACATTCTCCCCTGGTCTGACGGGTGTTGCTATTCCCCGCCATCATCCACCTCTTGGGAGGGGGTATTTGGGTGTAACAAAAAGGACCATTGACGAGCCATGATCCCATACATCATGAAGAGTCCTGGGGGACGCTGCTCACAGCGAAGATGGATCTTTCAACCTCAGGGCAAAGTCTTCACCCTGGGATGTCCTACCAGGGAAAAACAGAACCGGGAGAGGTGAGGGGGAAGGGGAACCCGGCAGAAAGGGATTTCAAAACCCCACATGAGGCGGGCTCTGAAACAGCTGCCGACAGACTCACTGGCAAAAGTAAAGAGACGTTTTGCGCGATCTAGGGGTTAATACAGCAGTGTTCTCTGACCTGAGGAAGAAGCAAAGGCAAAAACATTGGGCGGATAGAGACAGCAACCCGGAACCTCTCCTCTTCCAGAAACCCTGGGAAACTGACCTAAGCTCTGAAGGGAGCTACTGATCTCCAGGCCTTTCTCACTCTCTTGTGTGAAGGAGAACTCCTTCCTCCTCCTCCTCTTCCTCCCCCCCTTCCTCCTCCTCATCCTCCTCCTCATCCTCATCACCATCATCTTCTCCATACAACTTATCGGACAGAATGTGAGCTGTCTGCAGTTGGTACCCTAAAAAGGGAAGCCTTCCAACAGGTCTCATGGAGGAGGGTAGGGCTTCGTGGGAGGGGATGGAGAGCTGGGAAGAGGAAGGGTGGTGAGTGCAGTCATAATAATCAATGCACATATGTGAAAATGGAACTCAGTAACTTGAGGGAATGGGTGGGGGTGAGACGGAAAGAGGGAGCTGGCTGGAAGGGATCATACTGATCAAGGTGCCCTGTACTTATAAATTGGCAAGTTGAATGGAAGCCCCTCTTATAGCTATTTAAATATAATTGGTTGCTGGTGTGACCTTAGTGACCCTAGCTACTCAGGAGGCTGAAACCTAAAAATCATGGTTCGAAGCTAGTTCAGGCAGGAAATTCCATGAGACTTTTATCTCCAATAAACTACAAAAAGAAAACAAAAAAATAAAATAAAAAGTAGCACTGTGGCACAAGTGGTAGGGCACTTGTCTTTAGTAAAAGAAGCTGAGGGAAAGCACCCAGGCCCAGAGGGTAAGTTCAAGCCCCACAACCACAAGAAAAAAAAAAGAAATTTTTAAATAACTAGAGTAATCCACCACCACCCCCAAGAAAATGTATATGAGATTGTTCTCACAAAGCAGGTCTATTTTTAATGATACAATAAACAAATGTTCACATGGGAAATACTTCCTCTTGCTTAGATTTAAATCCAGAAATGTTGATGATGTATATTGTGGAGTTTTTTAAATTTTTTATTGTCATGTATAGAGGGGTCACAGTTACATTCGCCAGACAGAGGGTACATCATTTCTCATACATTAACACCCCCTCTCATGTTCTTGTCCCAATTTCCCTCTGCCTAACCCCTCCCAATCATCTTATTTCCCCCCCCTTCCTTTTCCTATTTCAAATAAATGTATATACAATATACCAAGTAACAAAGTCAGATACTGTAACAATATGAGATTAACCTAAGGGCAACAAAAGAGAAGAGAAGTAACATAGTGCATTAAGAACAACAACCATATAATACAAAGTATTCTGGACATTTTAGAGTAGTTTAATGAAGAATTCCAAGTGGATCTGTCACCTACTGCTTGAACATTTATGCAACTAACCCATTGTACATTATTTATATGCATGAAATTCTTTCATCTTTGAGAAACATTACAGAATTGGTATTCTCTGTCATCTCAGGTCCTTTATGCTGAATAATAATAATAATACCACCAATTACGTGCTGCTGACTCAAACCCTAGCTGCTCAGGAGGTTGAGATCTGAGGATCTTGGTATAAAGCCATTCTAGGCAGGAAAGTCCATGAGATTCTTACCTCCAATTAATCACCAAAAAGTCAGAGCTGTGGCACAAGTGGGAGAGCACTAGACATTAAGCACCAGGACAGTGTCCTGGTCCAGTGTTCAAGCCCCAGGACCAGCATAATAATAATTTTAAAAATACCACAAATTGAGTAGCTTATAATTAACAGAAATTCTCTTACTTCTAGAAGATCAAAGTACTAGCTCATAGATGATAAGTTTTTCTGTGTTCTAAATGGAAAGTGGAGAGGAAACCTGTTTTATAGAGACCCGAATCCTATCCATAAATCTCCACCCATGTGAACTAATTTCCTCCACAACCTCACACTAATTTTTTCCACATCCGTATCACACTGAGGATCAAAGTTTCAATAAAATTCTAATTATGTGGAGCAACAGACATTTAGTCCACTACTTTTCACCATTTAAATTTTTTTAAGGTTTACTTTTGTCTTGTCATTTTAAAGAACTCTGTGTGTGTGTGTGTGTGTGTGTGTATGTGTGTGTGTGTGTGTGTGTGTGTGTGTGTGTACTAGGGCTTGAACTCAGGGCCTAGACACCATCCTTTGCCTTTATCACTCAAGGCTATCACTATACCACTTGGGTCACAGTTCCAGTTCCAGCTTTTTGCTGGTTCATTATAGATAAGAGTCTCACAGAATTTCATGCCTGGATCAGCCTAGAACCATGAACCTCAGATCTCAACCTCCTGAGTAACTAGATGTAAACCACCAGGACCCACCCAACCTTAAACATTCCCTTAGCTTGTCAAAATTGCCACTACATAAATAAATATTATGGTCTTTGCATGGCTGTTCCACAGATTCAGCATAGGGTTTTATACAAAGATATAACATAAAAAATGTTCATATGCACTCTAGTCCTAGAGAAATCATGATTCTGTTTGAAGAGTGTCTAATGTGTTTTGAATCTGGATAGCTCCTGACACCTCTTCTTTTCTTTTGCCAATGCTAGAGCTTCAACTCAGAGCCTGTCATTCTTTTTTTTCCATATATATTTTATTGTAATTAATAGAAGGGTTACATTCTATTCACCAGATAGAAGATGCATTACTTCACATACACTGATACCCTTTCTCATGTCTTGGTCCCCATTTCCTTCCCCCAACCCCACCTCTCATCTTGTTTTTCCCCCTTCCCAATCCGATTTCAAATAAGCATACATACAATATATTAGATAACAAGGTGAAATACTGCCTGTCATTCTTGCTCAGCTTTTTGACTCATGGTACTGCTCTTCACATGTACCATGCCTCAGTTCAGCTTTTTGAAAGTTAATTGGGGTTCTAAGTATTGAAAATTAGTCTGCCCAAGCAGACCTCTAGCCTTGATTCTCAGATCTC
Organism: Megascapheus bottae; assembly: GCF_031878675.1. Classification (NCBI taxonomy): domain Eukaryota; kingdom Metazoa; phylum Chordata; class Mammalia; order Rodentia; family Geomyidae; genus Megascapheus; species Megascapheus bottae. Next base: position 853,142 of record NC_143515.1, read on the forward strand.
ACTGCCCTGGGTAGCTAGGACTATAGCATGAGTCACAGTACCTGGCTGGTTCTCCTGTTTTTTTATGGTGATAACTTCAGTACCTTAGAATGGACAACTTGGAATAAAAAATTAATGTGAAAATATGCATGCAAACTGCAACAAGAAGAATGAACCCAACTGTGAACTTCACCAATAATGTATTTCTATTGTTCTCTAAATCAATGAAGTTTTCATTTTAAAAACGAAGAAGTGTGATGTGAGCCAAGTTCAAAGAGACAAACAGCACATGGTTTCTCTCATATGCAGAAACTAGATCTAATCTACGCTGAGACACGGTAAATTACACGGGGTTCTAGACGCCATAAGGATAAAGGAGACGCCGAGAGGAGGAACACAGAGGTTCAATGGTGTGCCTCTGATCAGACAAGATAATGTTTTCCGAAATGAAGTCCAAGAAGTGGAAGCAAGACGTTTTTCTTTGTTGTGTTTGTTTTCTTCTTGTCTTATTTGTTCATTTATCTGCTTTTGGGAGAGGAAAGAGGGACACAGAAATGGAGGCACAATAGGTTAAAAATGCAGTAGTAGTACTTACTACACTGTGTTGAAAATAAACTATACAATTTGTGGGTGGGGATGGGAGGGAAAAACTATAAGAGAGCTAGGGAAGGGGTGACACTGTCCCCGAAGAAACATACTCATTACCTGCCTTATGTAACTGTAACCCTTCTGTATATCATCTTTATCGTAACTATTAAAAATTTAAAAAGAGGGCTGGGAATTTGGCCTAGTGGTAGAGTACTTGCCTAGCACACATAAGCCCTGGATTCAATTTCTGGATACTGTACAAATAAAGAATAAATACAATTAATAAAAGAAAAAATATTTTAAAAATAAAAAAAATTAAAAAGAGGGCTGGGAATTTGCCCTAGTGGAAGAGTGCCTGCCTAGCAGGCACAAAGACCTGGGTTTCATTCCTCAGTACCACATAAATAGAAAAAAAGCCAGAAGTGGCGCTGTGGCTCAAGTGGCAGAGTACTAGCCTTGAGGGAAAAAAGCCCAAGGACAGTGCTCAGAGCCTGAGTTCTAGAGAGCACTCAGTGAACTGCAGTAGAAAAAGGGACTCGAGACAGAGAGGCAAAGACACTCAGACATTTGCAGAGAAGTCCTCTGAGTTCTGGATTAAGAGTGAAAAAGTGAAAGTAAAGACCTGGGAAATAGTTCATATTCCCACGAGCTCTGGGCAGAGGCTTCACGAGATAGTTAGCCTGGACTCAAGCTGTTCTGACAACGCACATCAAATGATTGGCAGAGGCTAGGGAGAAGAACAGGGGATTTCCTGAAAATGGGCACATAAGGGAATGTTTTGCAATAATGGGAATGTTCTAAAACGGATTGTGGTGATGATTGCACAATTGTACAAGCTTATTAAAAATAAGTCTAATGTCTGGTGGTTGTATTTTAGCACATATAAATTTCATCTCAATTTGTTTGGTTGTGATAACAACCAGACATTGTATATACCAGAAGTAATGTTCCAAGAGTTTTTATAGTTTGACCATGTCTCTTCTCTTCTTAGGCTGTTAAGTCACTTTGAAAATAAAAAGTAATCATATATACCTTTGTAACTTCTCTAGTGATCATCTGGATCTCCTACACATAAAAAATGTTAAATACAAATATTTGGTGTTTTATGGCATAGTGCATGAAAAGGAAGGAAAAAAGAATATATAAAGTGAAAACAAAAAGAAATGAAAAAATAAACATTCCAGGGTTTGATTTATTCAGAGGATAAAAACAGCAAGGGCAGAAGAGAGACAGAGGGCAGAAACATCAGTGCAATGATGGCTGCTTTAATCTTTATCCAGTTCTCACACATAATGTCTAATGAGGACACTAATTCCAAGATAAATCCCTATTTAATCAGTAGTAAAGATAGAGAGAGAGAGAGAGATAATTACAGCATGCCAAATATACAGTAAACTAAACTCTACCTCATCACTTTGGTGATGTGGATATAATTATTTAATAATACATCTAATATCTCTTTAGAAACACATTTTTTTCTTTTCAAAGCAATATGATCATATTTTATTTTACTCATGATGAAGATAGTGAGGCATTTGTTTCAGGAAACGTCCAAAAAACCTGTAACTTAACTTTTCTAGACAAAACTCTTTCTGGCATGTATTAATCAATATGTAAGACATACTTTTCATAAATAATTTTTATAGTGGTTAATAGAGGGTTACATTGTATTCACCAGATAGAAGGTGCATAACTTCACAAACATTGATACCATTCCTCGTGACATGGTCCCCATTTCCCTCCCACCCTCCCCCCACTTATCTTGATTTCCCCCCTTCCATAGCCAATTTCAAATAACCAATTAAGCACATATAAAATATATCAGATAACAAGTTGAAAAATTGTAACAATATGAGATAATCAAGGGATGGCAAAAGAGATGAGTGATAACATAGGACATTAAGGACAACAGTCACTCATTATATGGCTTTTGTTTCCTTATCCTGGAGGTCCTTACATTTAGTGTCATACTGTTTGGCCTAATGTCTCTAGATTTTGTTCTATTGTAAATCTCTGCTAGGAGAACTCAAGGTTTCTACTGATTATGACAAATGAGGGAAACCATTGGGCCTATGTTCCTTTGAGTCTGGCTTACTTCACTTAATATGATTTTTCTAAGTCTTTCCATTTCCTAACAAATGGGGCGATGTCATTCTTTCTGACAGCAGCATAGAATTCCATTGTGTATAAAAAAAATACCACATCTTGTTGATCCACTCATCAACTGAGGGACTTCTGGGTTGGTTCCATATCTTTACTATGGTAAATAGTGCTGCAATGAACACTGTTGTGCTAGTGGATTTAGTATGTCCTTGTTTCTGGACGGTTGGGTAAATGCCAAGTAGTGAAATTGCTGGGTCATAGGGGAGGTCTATGTTTAGTCTTTTGAGTAACTGCCATACTGCTTTCCATAGTGGTTGAATGAGTTTGCACTCCCACCAACAGTGTAGTAGTGATCCCTCCTGGCCACATCTCCTCCAGCATCTGTTGTTATTCGTTTTCCTGATCCTGGCCATTCTAACTGGAGTGAGGTGGAATCTTAGAGTTGTTTTGATTTGCATTTCTTTTATGACCAGAGATGTTGAGCATTTCTTCATGTGTCTATAGGCCATTTTTGTTTCCGCTTCAGAGAAGACTCTCTTTAAGTCTTTGGCCCATCTTTTAATGGGATGGTTGTTACTTTGGAGATTAGTTTTGGAGTGATTCAATTTTTTGAGCTGTTGATATATTTTAGATATGAGGCCTTTCTCCGTTGTATGGTTAGTAAAGATATTCTCCCATTCTGTAGGCTTCCTATTTAATTTACTAGCTATGTCCTTTGCCCTACAGAAGCTCTGCAGTTTAATGCAGTCCCACTGATCCAGACTTTCTCGGATTTGTTGTGTTTCTTGGTCCTTATTGAGAAAATTTCGACCTGTGCCAAGGAGGCCTAGTGTGTCTCCTATTCCTTCTTGTAAAGTTTTCAGTGTTTTGGCTTTTACCTCCAGGTCTTTGAGCCATTTGGAGTTAATTCTAGTGCAGGGTGACAAAGAAGGATCCAACTTTAGTTTTCTGAAGGTGCTTAACCAGTTCTGCCAGCACCACTTGTTGAAGAGGCTGTCTTTCTTCCATTCTATTTTTTTGGCTCCCTTGTCAAAGATTAGGTGGCCATAGGTCTGTGGTTTAATATCTGGGTCCTCAGTTCTATTCCATTGGTCTTCAGGCCTGTTCTTGTGCCAGTACCAAGCTGCTTTGATTATTATAGCTCTGTAATAGAGTCTAAAGTTGAAACACTTACATTTAAGAATATTTTCTAGTATTGTCAAAATATACATTGATCTCACTAGACCGTAAGTGATAATTACAGTTCAATGTCAAGTGACTGGAGAAAGAAGGTCATATGCACAGATTCTTAAATGTTGAGTTGCAGACAGTCTGCTACCTACACCAGATCTATCCTTAGAAATATATGAATCATATATGTAATCCCCTATTTTCACCTTAAAGAAGTCAATCGGTAATTTTTATTTGGATAATTTTATTTAACACACTTACATATAAACATGTGCGGGTTAACAGAGCTAGCAACTGAATGTGGCAGAGAAGAGAAAAACACTTGGATCAAAATGTTTCAGTCAGAAGTTCTGGGGTTTGTTGTGTATTCTAATCAAAACCAGAATAATGACAAAGATAGAAAGTTGAAGCTGTGGGGACAAAAACATGAGAAGGGTTATCAATGTTCAAGAAGTAATGTACCCAGTGCCTGATGAATATATCTGTAACCCCTGTATACATTCTCCTGACAATAAAATACAATTTAAAAAGTTAAAGCTCTTGATATTTTCCTTTATGTTTGCATTTTTTCACTAGCATGATCCAAATACTTTATTCAAAAGCTCATAGTGGGGCCAGGAGTGGGGCCTGGCAGTAGAGAGCTTGCCTAGCATGCAGAAAGCCCTGGGTTTGATTCCTCGGTACCACATACACAGAAAAAGCCAGAAGTGGTGCTCAATTGGTAAAGCTCTAGCCTTGAGAATGCTCAAGGACAGTGCCAAGGCCCTGAGTTCAAGCCTCTATACAAAAAAAATTAGAGGGGCTGGGAGTTTTGCCTAGTGGTAGAGTGCTTGCCTAGCATGCACAAAGACCCAAGTTCAATTCCTTGGTACCACATACATAGAAAAAGCTGGAAATGGTGCTGTGGCTCAGGTGATAAAGTGGTAGCCTTGAGGGAAAAGCCCAAGGACAGTGCCCAGGCCCTGAATTCAAGCCGCAGCACTGGCAAAAAAAAAATTAGAAAAACATTTCCCAGAATGGATTTCCTAAAAAAAAATCACTGTTTTATTGCATTTTGAAACACAAAGTTTTCCTTTTCAAAAGAAATAAATAAAAGCCTCATAAACCTGAGGATGTTGCTCAGTGGTGGAACATTTCCTAGCATACATGAGAGCCCGGATTAGATCCCCAATAGCATAATAAATAAATGCAGACGTACATTTAAAAAATAAATAAATGCCTTCATAAATTGCTATGCTCCATAAAAGCTTGACAAAGAAGGCAATTTCTCAAAAGCAGGGGGAGCAGGTGAGCAAGCTAAGAGCCTCGCTAATGAAAGTCAGGGAGCCCGACAGCAATTATGAAGGGCAATTTAATCATATCACATAGTGCTCATTAAATCTAGAAGAAAGAGAACCCTGTCACCTCCCTCCATGTGCATGAGCCCACCACAAAAAGGCCTTGGTGTGATTACACTGAAGGAGTACCAAACGGGGTGTCTCTTTGAAAGCTGTTTCTCAACAGAAGAACAGAAGATGTGCTATGAACCCCATGGAGACAACTGGCTGTATAAGAAAAAGATTCACTACAAACACATGTGATAGAGACAGCAAGGCAGTGGGAGGAAGAGAGGAGGCAAATGTGGGAGGAATGAGAGAAGGGGGGGAAGGAGGTAAGATCCATCCCCTAACTCAGTCTCCAGCAAGCCAACGGCTGCCCAGTAAACTGTCTTTTTCTAGGCTCACTCTATACTCAACAAGAGGAGCTGCACCTCACCCCCATGGCAGGGTATTCTAGAGAATCGATAGCTTTTCAATGCCACTTACAATGTAATTCTGACTCGAGAATGACAGGTGTAGAATTCTAGCTAAATTCTAGATACTCAGGAGGCCGAGATCTAAGGATTGCAGTTGGAAGTCAACCTGGGCAAGAAAGTCTATGACACTCTCATCACAAATTAATCACCAAGTAACGCCATGGCTCACATGTGAGGGAACCAATGTGAGCAAAGAAAGAAAGCTAAGGGAAAGCACTCAGGCCCTAAGTTCAAGCCCCCCCCCCCACACACACACACACCTCTCATGGTTTGAAATTCTTACTTTCTGGATGCTTTAAATAAACACCATTTAATTTCTTCCTCCGTCTTTTTCACAGAAAGAACATCTATTCATTTATTTCTTTTCCTTTCATTTTTAATGGTACTAGGGCTTGAACGTATGGCTTTACATTAGCTTGAATGGAGCCCTACCCTTGAGCCATCTTGCTTTTTCCTGGTTACTTTAGAGATGGAGTCTTTTGAATTTCTCTGCCCAAGTTAACTTCTAACTATAATCTTCCAGATCTCAGCCTCCTAAGTAGTTCTGACTACACAAGTACACAGTAACAAAAGGAATATTTACTACTGTCACAAACACAAAGTGTCTTTAAAAATTAGACAGAAAGAAAACTGTGAGTGGTTCAAAAAGAAGAAAGCTCGTAAATACCTGGTGCTGGGATTTCTAACAATGAGGAAACAAAATGCTCATTTTTCAGGCTCATTAGTTCTCTTATCCTGCTTCCATTATGTATTTCTTTATATAGAAATACAGAAATTACATAATGTAGGAGTTGGGTCACTTATTCCCTTTCCGAAAATGTCAATTTCTGTTAGAGGAAAATGAAATTGGCATTTACAGAAGGGAAGCAAGTGAGCCTTAGGAGGGACAGAGAGGGGTTCTAATAGATGTCTATGAAATACAGAACAGCAGGCCCCCAGAGGTTCACAGTCCAAAAAAAAGATTGATTGCACTTTTTACAAGAATTAAAAGAGAAATACAAAGAGGAAAATGAATGTCTCAAAAGAGCAAATACTGAAGAATGGATTTTGGAGCCCTCCCGTAAATTCCCTTCAATTCAATTATTGTGATAGAGTCCTGGGCCAGAAACTACTGTATTGTTCCCTGGGGAAGGTCAGTGAGATCCCCAAAGGGTCTCAGCTCTGTTGCTCACAAGTATAATGTAGATAAAGACTCCACATGTGTGCAGCTGCTATAAGCTAATTGTCCAAAATAGCATCAAATAATTGCCAAAGATGATTAAATTTAATGTCCCCATGATATTGTAAGTTATGTCTTTGGGGAGGCAGCCTGAGCCTAATATTTAATATCAAAGATATGATTAAACACTGGAAAGTAAATAAATAAATCATGCCTGGGAAAGAAAGAGCAAAAATATTCAGCTGCAGCTATTACGTTCATGGACAAAAGTAATGATGATCTGAATGCTTAGGAAAAAATTAGATTACACAGAATTTCTAAGTATTTGATCAAATTTCTTTTCCCACATGTAAATTATCGAGCATTTGGCTAGCTATAAAATGTTGTTGTGTTTCAGTGGATGTTAACTGCTGATTGGAATGGTGATGTGCTCTTGGAAGGACAGATGAGCTGGAGGCAGGGGCAGGGACTCTTGCCTGTCGTCCTAGCTGCGGAGGAAGCTAAGATCTGAAGACTGAAGTTCCAAGGCAGCCAGAAGAGTTTGTGAGGCTCTTATCTGCAATTTACCTCCAAAAAGCCAGAAGTGATGCTGTGGCTCAAGTAGCAGATCATTAGCCTTGAGCACAGAAGCTCAGAAACAGTGCCCCAGCTCATAGTTCAAGCCCCAGTACTGGCATTAAAAAAATATTAATAATAATGGCATGAAGGGAGTTCTAGTCCTTGGCTGTCACTGCACTGGACCCCAGATGCAGCATAGGCAGAACAGGTGACTTGCTAAGAAGCAGCTGTGGTGGAGAAGTCTTTGAAAGAACCAGAATCAGATCCAGCCCTACCTCTGCGAGCTGGCCCACATGAGACAGGGCTTTTATTTGGTTTTGATCATTGAGCCCTTGGAGATCTGTTTGTTCTGACTGGAAGCCACAGTGTCCAGCCTAGAGGGCAGTTTGGATAGGCTACCTGCTGTGGTCTTCACTGTAACCAGGCATCCCCACCAACAAGGAAAAGCTTTCAAATGGGCCCTGCGCATGGGGTGATGCATTTAGGAGTCTCTAACCCTCAGCCTTGAAGCATCTATTTGCTCCTGGGAAAGGCTGGTCCCCAGCACAGCGGGGGCAGGGCCCGTGTCCACAGCAAGGTGTGATGGCCTTGGTAGGATGCCAGTGGGGACAGCCAGCAGTGGGGGCTTCCTGTACCCAGTCCCCCTGCTTTTTTCTGCACCAGTATCCCCAGAGTCGGCTTTATGTTCCCACAGCACCACCAGCTCTGGAGCATGCAAAACACAGCCTCTTCCACATGCTCACACAGATGCAGCTCTACTGTCTGTTTTATTTTCAACAACAAAAAGCTACACATGCTTTTTTAATAAAACGTTCACCTAATCAAGTACTGAATAAGAAAAGGGCAGAGGATCAAAAACGATAAATAAATTAATTAATAAACCACCTATGCAGGATCTCATCACCACAAGCGAGTCTGTAGACTGAAGCCTGCTGTACACCCTTTCATGTTTTCCTGGAACTTGCTCCTTCCAAGAAGAGCTGGCAGGAAGGGGCTTCAAAGCTTGGGCCCAGGTACTGAAGGCTGGCTTAAATGGTGGAATGCAGCTGTGAGGAGAAAGAAAAAAATGTAAAGCTCTCTGCCCAGAGTGTGCTTGATGTGGGCATTGCAGGAAAACTTGATTTTGAACGTCAGTGAATTGATTACTTGGCTTCCTCTTTTCCCCTTTCCAGGCAAGATAAGGGGAGGAGGGCAAGCCAGACATGTTCCAGGATGCTAGGAAGTATAAAGCCACCCCACAAGCAGCCCAGCCTCACTTTCAGGGCCTTCAGCAAGGAGGCAGGGCCTCCGTCCCTAGACGTGGCTCTGGCTCTCCCTCTTCTCTCCCTCTTCCAGGTCTATCTTACATCTCTTTCCTGTGGGACTGTTTTGATACTCCCTTTCCCAGGAGGGAGCCCCAGCTCCACCCTCACACCTGATGGCCTCTCACTTCCTGTTGGCCTTCTATCACACTGTCCCATCCCTTCACCATTGCTGCGGGGAAACTCTTTTCAGCCCCAAATACTAAGACCTTGCCCCTGGGGGAATAAATAAATAACTACATGGGCTCGATGTCTGCAAGACAAAACTTTGCACATGTCCACATATTCCCTGGACATCCTCAGGGCACTGACTCTAGGATGCTATGTATATCAGCATCCCCTGATAGTTAAGTCTCCTTGTGTAAAATGATGTAACACTTGTGTAGAACATAAAATATCTGTCTGTAGATGTTGAGTCATCTTGAGATGATTCACTGCAGTACCTAGTGCAGTCAAAATGAGATGTCAGTAGTTTGACATGCTATATTGTTTAGGCAAGATATCTGTACAAATAAATATTTCCCTAATATGGAACCTTGGAATAGAAATGGTCACCTATGCCTAAACTTGGTACTGGGAAGGGAAAGAATTACAGTAAACCCTCATTCATTTAGCTTCTGCTATTTTAATCTATTGTAAAATTTTGTTTTAACAGAATGTCAGATAAAAACAACTTTATAAATACTGTGATCCTCCTGTCTATCTCCTGAGTGGATAGAAATTAAAATACATCACCAATTCAAACAAAGAGACAGGAGGATCATAAGTTTGAAGCAAAGCTAGCCAAGAGTAGGGGGAAACTACCTCAGAAAGGACATACAAAAGCAAAGGGGCCAGGGTATGGCTCAAGATATAAGTACATGCCTGGTTCAGGGAGAAAATATCTATTTTAATTAAACAATAATGAAGCACAGTATCATAGCTTTTTCCCCCTTATTTGTTGGGAGATAAAATAATACTATTTTTAAATAATGTAAAGGTCCTCTAACCTCTTCAATGGAGGTAAACTTCAATTTGGGGTTTCTCCCTCTTGGTTACTCCTTCCACTGATGAGGCAGCCAGTGGAGTAAGGGTCTACCCAAAGCACTCCTCCAGCCTCTAGGTCGGATTTGCTCCTCTCTCTCTCTCTCTGATGCCCTACCTTGAACAAGTATCCACCACCAATGCATCCCACAACCACGACAGCTTCCTAACTAGGTTGCCAGCTCCAGGCTACTTCCTTCCATCTTCCCAATTGTTCCTCTAGTACCTTCCCTGGCATGTGGCAAGTCATACATTAAAGGATAAACTCTAACTCCTTCAGGAGGCTGTTCCAGTCTTGTGGCAGAATCAGAGTTTATCCATTTTCATCTTTTTTTCTGTGCTTTTTGTTTTGGAAGAGTGGTACAAAGACTTGGACTCAGAGCCTATACTTGCTAGACAGGTGCTCTACTACTTGAGCCATGCCTCCAGCCCTTTTCGCTTTAGTTATTTTTCAGACAGTCTCTGCTTTGCCTCAGCCATTCTGAACCATCTTCCACAACGCTGGAATGACAGGCACATCCTACCACACGCACCTTTTTTTGTTGAAGTTTTGCTAACTTCTTTTCCTGGGCTACCTTCAAACCTTAGCCCTCCCAATCTCTGCTTTCCAAGTAACTGTGATTACAGTTATGAACCATTGTTCCCAGCATTGAAATTTGTCTTCCAATGACAATCTTCTAAAAATAACTATGCTTGTGGTTGCTTATAAAATCCATTCATGTCATAAACTACCTCTTCTAAAGAATTCTTATACAAACAAGGGATTTTTTACTGTAATTCAGTCATCTGTAGTGAAGTTTACACTTGTATTAGCTATTGTTTAACAACAAAAAAAGTGTTGGCTGAGCAAATGAGCACTGTAAATAGAATTTCAAGAACTGCTCAATCACTTCAATGAATAAAGTTCATAGTGTAAATGCCTCACTAACTGCAAGTCACTCGTCTCTGTGTGATTCAGATCAACTCTTAAATAGCCTTTTTGGACAGAGAACCCATTGCCAGACTCCTGCTGAGTCCTGTGGGCAAAACGTCTCCAGCTTTGCAACATCAACCTCAAAGCAGGGGCACTGTCCATCTTCCCTCTGGTAGAGGAAACCCTGAGTGTTCCAGCTGAACAAGGCTCTGTCTAGTTCCCACCCAGTCCCTTGAAGTGAATGATGGACGGTGGCCTTGCTGCTTGAGTTGGAATAAAATCTTCCTCCTCCTCCTCCTTCTCCTTTTTCTTCTCCGTGTGTGTGTGTGTGTGTGTGTGTGTGTGTGTGTGTGTGTCTGTGTGTCTGTGTGTCTGTGTGTGTCTGTGTGCACAGATACTAGGGTTTGAACTCTCTTCCTTGTCTTTTCCACTCTGCCACTTAAACCACCACTCCACTTCTAACTTTCTGGTAGGTAGTTGAAGATAAGAGTCTCATGGTCGGTTAAAGTGCTTGCCTAGCATGCATGAAGACCCGGGTTCGATTCCTTGGTACCACATATATAGAAAAAAAGCCAGAAGTGGTGCTGAGGCTCAAGTGGTAGAGCTCCAGCCTTGAGAAAAAAACCCAAGGACAGTGCTCAGGCCCTGAGCTCAAGCCCAGGACTGGCAAAAAAAAAAAAAAAAAAGAGTCTCATGGTCTTTCCTGCCCCAACTGGCTTTAAACCTTAATCCTCACATCTCAACTTCCTGTGGAACTAGGATGACAGGTGTAAGCCATTGGCACTCAGCTTTAAAAAGGTTTTCTTTCCAGACTCCACACTTAACATGTGGCGCGGAGACTTGAAGCAGTATGGTGAGCCATTCCTGATTCTGTTTGTGTCTCAAAAAGGGCATAAAAGCTGTTCTCACCCAGCGTTCTGAAGCTGAGATAAGAAGACCACCAGTGTGAAGTCTGGCCTGGACTGCATAGCAAAACCTTTTTCCAAAACAGAGAGAAACAAAACTATTTTCCAAGATACAGATAATTGTTTCACACGAATGATGAAGTAGAGTTCATTTTCGAAGTGCATTAAATTCACAGTAGGATGTGATCTGTTGGTAGCTTCACAGCCCACAAATTCTGAAAGTAATGCAAACTTTTGACTTTCGCAATAGCCACGGGCATGCCTATTTAGGGTATTCAGGATAATTAGGACCCGTTGTCCCTTTCAGGGGCAACCAGAAAAACTAGACTATTTGAAAGATCTGCTAGAGGTATTGGAAAGGTAACAACACAGACAAGATGATGTAGTCATCGGAGTCCCATGTCCAGAGCAGCAACACAGCCTCCAACCCTCTCCCACCCTGTGTAAGAAGGAAGAGATGGGGAAAGCAGATGGTGTTTTGATAGCCAGGGGCATACAGAGATACCTGAGCGCAGTACCTTCCAGAGCTGAGATCTGGAAGTTGAGGCTGGCTTGGGGCCTAGTGATAAAGGAGAGGCAGAAACAACCAGGTTTCCCAGAGCCCTCACTGTACACTCTGGGCAGCTACGAACTTCTCAGACCTGCAGCTGGATTGAGGTAACTCAGGACTTGTGTCCCCAAGAGTCTCAAAAGAGAAAAACAATTGGTTTCCCAAGAACTCAAATTATTTCTACCAAAAAGAAAAGTTTAAAAACACATAGTATGGAAACCAAAATGAACTAGGTAGGTAAGGAAACAGGACAATAAAAATAAGATCTGGCAAAAATAATAAGCAACCTCCATACCGATACTGAATATTGAATAATAGAATAAGAAAAAAAATAAATCAAAGCCGGGTGCCAGTGGCTCACACCTGTAATCCTAGCTACTCAAAAGGCTGAGATCTGAGGATCATGGTTCAAAGTCCAGGGCAGACAAATTCAAGAGGCTCTCACACCCAAGTAGTGGGAAGTAATGGAGCCACCTTTTTGCCTTGATCAAAAAAGCCAAGCAAGAGTTCAAGGCCCTGAGATCAAGCCCCAGGACTAGCACAAAAAGCAGTGGGGGAAGGGAAGAACATTTACTCTATGACATATTATGATCTCATGTAGCCAAAAGTAATGAAGACAGAGCAATGAACCTAAAGAAGCAGAATGGAGATGCACACATGCAAGGACGCATGGCTGGGGCACATCATGCAGTAAGGAGGGAAAAGATAATCTCTTTGATAAATCATCCCACGATAATTAGATATCTGTATGGGGAAAAAAATAAATCTTGACCTCACACCACATACAGCACTTGAGCCCCTAGGTGCTACAGATCTATCCGTGAGAGAGGCTCCAGACGATGCTATTGTTAATCATACTTGGGGAACAAGAGATGTAGGGAAAAATGTATAACTTAAGGAAATACTGACAAATTATCCAAAGTCATTAAACAGCACTATTAAGGGACTGCCAAGGCAAATTGCAAGTGGGAGTATTATATAGAGTAGTATACACAATCCATGCAGAGAACATCTTTGAAGTGGCCTCAGATGATTAAGGAGAAGTTGGATGTATCAGCAAGAAAAAGAAGGAAAGACAGGAACTGGTACTTAAGAAAAGAGGACACCAACTGGAAACGGACATAACAAGATGCTCAGTGGAGAACCACTGAGAACCAGGGTTCCCCAGAGAAGCAGAATCAAAAGGGTATGTTCTTTTGGAGAGGAAGAGATTTGTTTGGAAGAATTAGCTCACAGTTAGCCGGGCCGGAGCGAGCGGGGCCGGAGCGAGCGGGGCCGGAGCTAGAAAGGGGGCCTAGCCGGGCCGGAGCGAGCGGGGCCAGAAAAGAGAAAGGGGCCAAAAAAAAAAAAAGAATTAGCTCACAGGATTGTGAGTCTGAAACCTGCAAAGAGCGCTGGCAGGGGGACCACGGGGAGGCTGGGACTTCAGTCTTGGGTCTGAAGGAATCTGGAGGTAGAGTCCCTCCCTCTTGGAGGGAGCTCAGACTTCATTTTTAATTTTTTATGGTTATTATAAAGGTGGTGTTCAGGGGTTACACTTACATAAGTCAGGAAAAGAGTCCATTTCTTCTGGGACAACGTCACTCCTTTCCTCACTCTCTCCCCGTTTTACTCTCCCATCTCCACCCACAAATTGTATAGTTCCTTTTCAACATAGTTTCCAGTGGCTGTCATTGCTGCATTTGTTGTTTGCCCTTTGTCTCTCCACTTCTGTGCCTCCCCCTTATACTTCAAAGACATATAAATAAACAGAACAAAAAGAAAAGAACGCAAAAATGCAAAAAACTTCTTGTTTTCATTTACTGGAGTTCATTTCAACATGTATTATTTTGTATGATCAGAGGCACAGAGGCATTGTGCCTTTCTGTTCCTCTGCTTTAAGTATTCTCCTTTGGTCCCACTGTGTGTATGAGTGAATATCAAGCTTTGTTTGTTTTTTTTTTTTTCAAGCTTTGTTTTTTTTGTTTTGTTTTGTTTTGTTTTTTGCCAGTCCTGGGCTTGAGCTCAGGGCCTGAGCACTGCCCTTGGACTTTCTCAAGGTTAGAGCTCTACCACTTGAGCCTCAGCATCATTTCTGGCTTTTTTTCTATATATGTGGTACCGAGGAATTGAACCCGGGTCTTCGTGCATGCTAGGCAAGCACTCTATCACTAGGCCAAACTCCCGGCACCTCAAGCTTTGTTTTTAAAAATGAATTAATTGGATGTAGCCCACCTAATAACCAAGGATAATATGATTTGCTCCAAATCTACTATCTTAGATGTTGATTACATCAAACAACTTGAAACAAACTTCACAGTAAATCTAGACAATGGTTGACTAAAGAATTAGATACTATGACCTAGAAAACTGGACATATAAAATTAACCATTATGTTCAAACTCCCCAGTAAGGAAAAACTCACATAGGATCCATTCAAGTAGTTCTATGTCTGTTTTGTGTCTGAATAAGTACTATGTGGTATTATGCAGTTTGATTTGCTTAACCACCCACCAATTAAAGGATACTTTGGTTGTCTCCAGATTGGGCTACTGCAGATAAAGTACATGTGTATAGATATTGTAATACCCAAGTACAACTGTATATCTAGCTTCCTAAGAAACTGCCTTGGTGACCTCACTTTGATTCTGTGAGGGTTTTTGTCAATTTCTTACCATTTTCTATATAGACAACCAGGCCATTGGCAAGTAAGGTAGTTGTATTTCTTCCTTTTCAATCTGCATGTGTTTAATTTCTTTTTCTTGTCTTATTTAAGTAGCCAGATATCCCAACACTGTGTTGAATAAGAGTGATGAGAACAGACATGTTCTCAACTTTAGTCCTTCCCCAGGAAGTATGTCATTAAATGTAGGAGTCTTTGTTTTTGCTTTTTGGTCAGTTGTGGAGCTAGAACTCTGGACCTGAACACTGCCCCAGCTCAGTGCTAGCACTCTACCACTTGAGCCACAGCACTACTTCCAGTTTTCTGGTGGTCAATTGGAATTAAGAGTCTCTCGGACTTTAGTGCCCAGACTGGCTTTGAACCATGATCCTCAGATCTCATCCTGCTGAGTAGCTAGGATTACAGGTGTGAGCCACCTCACCTAGTTGTTGTTTAACTGATACTCCTTAACAAGTTTGCCAAGAGTTTCTCTTGTGAAGAGAAGATATAAATGGGATGGTGTTAAACATTTTGCTTGCATCAAATGCTATGATTATTTTATTCTTCAGTTGGATAATATGATAAATTACCCTGACTGATTTTGGAATATTAAATGACATTTTCATATCTGCAATAAATCTCACTTTGTCATGACGCATAATTTCTTTTATACATTACTGAATTTGATTTGCTAATCTTATGTTGAGAACTTTTTATGTTTAATTTTATAGTTGTTACCAATCTATAATTTTCTATATTCCCCTCTTTTCTTAATAGTGCCTTTTTCTGGATTTAGCATCACTATAATATGAACCACATAAAACTGATGTAGGAAATATTCTTTTTCTTTATTCTCTTTCTTCTACTTTCTGCTATAGATTGTTTAAAACATATATTAATTCTTAAAGTATATTCATCTGGGGGCCGGGAGTTTGTCCTAGTGGTAGAGTGCTTGCCTAGCATGCACAAAGACCCGGGTTCGATTCCTTGGTACCACATACATAGAAAAAAGCCGGAAGTGGTGCTGAGGCTCAAGTGGTAGAGCTCTAGCCTTGAGAAAGTCCAAGGACAGGGCTCAGGCCCTGAGCTCAAGCCCAGGACTGGCAATATATATCTATATCTATATCTATATCTATATATATATATATATATATATATTCATCTGGAAGTGGAGCTGTGACTCAAGCAGTGCAGTGCCAGTGCCAGCGCTAGGTGAAAAAGCTACACAAGAGTAAGAGGCACTGAGTTCAAACCCAAGTACCAGCATAAACAACCAAAAACATTTAGTCAAGAACAAGTGACCTACTCCTGTACTCTATGAGACCTTTATCTCCACTTAACCAAAAACTGAAGTGAAACAAGACTCGAGTGGTACAGTATCAGCCTTTGGCAAAAAAAAGTAAGGGATACCACCCAGGCCCAGAATTCAACCCCCAGTACTGGCACAAGAGAGGGAGGCAGGGGAGAAAAAGATGGGAGAAGGAGAGGGAGGGGGAGAAGAATTTAGAGAGAGATTTTTGAGGATTTCTTTTTAGAGATCCTTTTATTTCCAATTCAATGTCTTTAAAGGCTATGGTTCGGTTTTTTTCTGGATGGTAATAGCTGAATTCGATAATTTTCAGTTTCTGGAATTTGGCTGATTTAAGTTGGCAGAATCTTTTTAAAGTTTTCCTTAGAGGAAAAAAATGCGATTTTTGTCTGATTTCTCCCTCATTCTTTTTTTTTTTTTTTTTTTTTTGCCAGTCCTGGGCTTGAGCTCAGGTCCTGAGCACTGTCCTTGGACTTTCTCAAGGCTAGAGCTCTACCACTTGAGCCTCAGCACCACTTCCGGCTTTTTTCTATGTATGTGGTACCGAGGAATTGAACCCGGGTCTTCATGCATGCTAGGCAAGCACTTTCACCACTAGGCCAAACTCCCAGCCTTCTCCTTCATTCTTGCAGGACCTTTCCAATGGCTGTGGGAACTCGTGTTTCCTGTAGTACTTCAGCAGTGCTGCAGCCTGGACTCCAGTGGTCCCTAGTCTTCCCATCCTCTTTCCATCATCCTCCAGGCTTCCCATTTCCAAGTGCTTATGTCCCTCCCACCCGCTTCCTCCTCTCTGAGGTGCTTCCTCCTGCCTGCTTCACAGCGAAGCCCGTGGAGAGGCAGTTGGTCAGTGCCTAGTGTCTCTTTTTGCCAAGGAGAGTCTTAGAAAGTCTCGGTTCCCAGAAATGAACAAGGCGGAGTTCAAAAACAAAAATGAACAAGTCAGACCTACATTCTTCCATCCTAAGAAATCATCCAGGAAGCATCTCACTGTGGTGTGACTCAACCTGGAGGGCACCATTCACTCCAAGAATAAGTCATATTGTCCTGTACCAGTGGCTCATGTCTGTGATCCTAACGGAAGGCTGAGATCTGAGATTCACAGTTTGAAAGTCAGTGAGAGTTTGCTCTCCAATGAACCACCAAAAACCTACAAATGGAACTGTGGTTCAAGTAGTACAGTGCCACTTGAACAGCAAAGCTAAGGGACAGCACCCAGGCCCTGAATTCATGCCCAAGCACACACACACACACACACACACACACACACACACACACACACACACACGTCACAGTGAGGATGGATGACCAATGCAAAGAAAATATGTTTCCTTGATAACTCTCACAAGGTTCAGCTTCCAAGGACTCGGAGGGGGATTTATGCTTTATCTTTCCACAACAGGGGTCAAATAGGAAGCCTCTTTTCAGAGGCAGGGAAAATAATCTCCTGGTCACCTACAGTGCAATTGTCAGCTCCTATGACCTGTGTAAGTTTCCCCTTTAAGCCGGCAGCATTAGCACAATCCGGTGATTGCTCATTAGCAGTTGCACCTGCACCCCAAGGGAAATTAATCTTCCATTCTGACCTGTGACTTCCAATCAATGTTAGCTTTAATCAAATGCAGGATGAGTTGTTCAGATTTCATTTAAGCCACCTGCCTGAGCCAGAGGTGAGAGGCAGCCAAAGGGTGACAGCCCAGAAGACAGCTTCCAATTTTGCCAAGACCTCTGGTCTCAGCTGGAGGAGACAGTACATGGGGGAGGAAAGCCTCGTTAATGGGGTGAAACGAACAAAATGAGTGCACTTACACGTGCAAAAGGCAAGGCTTCTGTAGATGCCACACATACATTTGATGAATTCCACCAGCAGTGACAGTTCTAGAGAGGGGAAGCTGAGGGGCAGCCTGTGTGAAGACAGAGCTCTCAAATAGACTGAGATAGGTCTCTAGGTTCTAATCCTCTCTTCTGATCCATTCCACCATCCTGTCAAAGGAAGGAGGAAGGACGGGAAACAGTGCTGTGCCCTGAAAAAAGCTCTGTTCTGAAAAAGCCTTCCAGTAGAATCGGCGAGATTGATGTACAGGCAAACGGGTAATAGCTTTAGAAGGTGAACGAAATCCGGGAAGATCTATGACATTTTTAACAAGACAGGGGGAGGTGGGCAACACTCAAAATGGATCTGTGGTAATTACACTCAGAGGAAGTCCCTAATGGAGCTGAAAACAAAGCTGTGAAGAAAGAGCAAGAAGATAAAATTCCAAGTATTGTTTATGTAACCTTAGGGGGTTTGAACACCAAGAGCTTACAGCACCTGAAACTGTGCTGAGGAAATGAGAGGGAGCGGGGCTAAACATTAAGAAAGAAAGAGTTTTGGCAGAAGGTCAAAGAGAGTCGGATGTGGAATGGGGGGGGCACCACGGAGGGAACACGGGGGTGGGCACAGCTTTCATGGTTAAAGAAGTTTAATAAAAATAAAGACTTGATTGGTGAGGAAAACAGCTAGAGGGCAGAGGGCTTATCCCACCCTGTGCTCCAGTGCCCGGCAGAGCTTACCACTGCAACCTCTCTGTGGCCCCAGCATAGCCCAAGCTCCAGGCCAGCAGCACAGAGTCCTTCATCCTGAGTAGATATGCATCCACTGTGGAAAACACCAGAAGAATGTGATGGGCAGCGTAGGCTCTATGCATATCCTCTACTCAGACTGTGAATCCAAAGTGGGTCAGAAGCGCAGGAAGCCAGGCTCAGCTCTCAGCCCCTGGCCCAGAGACGGGGAAAGGACAGCACCCCCACATTCAATCTGTCCACAATGTGACGGGTCTGGGGTCTTCTGCAAGTGATCAGCTCAGGAGGACAGAGGATGGCGCCTCTTTCTTCCTTCTGTGCTTGTCACGGGGTGAGGGCAATGTGTTCCTCCCTCCTGCCATGTGGGAAGGCAACACAAAGCCCTCACTGCAAGAACAGGCCCTGGCCAGAGACGGAGTCTTTTTCTATGATCAACTACATCCACCTAATGGCTCTTACACTTTCAGTCTCCTGAGCTGTGAGAAAGAACTTGTGTGTTGTCTATAAACTACTCAGTCTAAGGAAAATTGTTATAGTAGTAGGAATAGCATAAGATAAAGTCCAGACTTTCCAGGAAAGAGGAAGCAACAATGTGCATACAGATGTGAATATCCTCACCTATTCTTACCATGTATTAGCTCTCACAGTGACATGGAGAGACAAAAAGTTCAATAGCCACAACAGCAAACAGTTATAGTTAGTAGTGTGTATATTTGTACATGGTCAGTATATATACTGACCATTAGGTTATGTAACCTATATGTATAACCATTAGGTCAGTATATATACTAATCATCAAATCATTTCACAAAAGGAGGGAAGGCTTTCAAATTGTTAAAAGGCACAACCAGCATCATAAATTGGTTGTATAAGACAAAATGGCCAAGGAATTAACTCAGAGACAAAGTGGGTCCCTACATGCTTGTGGAAAATGCAATACAGGTGGGCCCCTTCCTATGCAATAGCTCCCACAGCCGGGCCTCAGAGGGCACTGCCTCCTCCTCATCAGAAAGACCCTGCCCATTTCAATTTGGAGCTATTCCAGCCATTCACTGAGTTGA
This sequence comes from Megascapheus bottae, assembly GCF_031878675.1. Classification (NCBI taxonomy): domain Eukaryota; kingdom Metazoa; phylum Chordata; class Mammalia; order Rodentia; family Geomyidae; genus Megascapheus; species Megascapheus bottae. Next base: position 872,756 of record NC_143515.1, read on the forward strand.
TACTACTCAATACCAAGTACTAAGAACCATTGTAGACATTATCACCTTTGACAGCCACTTCTTAATTTGAAAATAGCAAGCTTTACTTATATAAGATTTAGTTAAATAGAAATAGTAATTTTATGTAGTATAACATAATTTGATTTGAAGAGGAGGTAAGCTTTCCACTCCTATAATCAAATACCTGAGATAAACCAACTTAGAAAGAGAAAAGGGTTGTTTTTGCTTCACAAAACAAATGTGATTTTAGTCCTAGACCAATTGACTCTGTGTCTTTGGGTCTGCAGTAAAGTCAGAACAACATGGTGGGGAGTGCATGCCGGGACTCAGCTATACAGCTCATGGCAGCTGGGGAGCCAGAGAAGGGGCTGGGGTCCTCATATCCCCCTTGAGGGAATTCAGTGACACACACCTAATGACCTAACTTCCCTCCAAAGGTTTTTACCACCTCCTAGTAGAGCCATAGGCTGAGGACTAGGTCTTTAGCCCTTGGGCCTTTGAGGGAAAATGTGGAGAGCAAAGCTACCAAATCCTAATGTGCTCAGAAGAGAGGCCTAAGCCCATTGCATAAACTCTTATATCCAGCTTAATTTAAAACTTTATTTGCAAAGACAAGACATGCCAAGGCAGCAAAGTAATGTTAAGAGTCAGCATGGTTCCTTCTGAAAAATGGTATCAAGGGAGCAGTAAATCCAAGACACCCTTCTGTACACGTTCAGATGGTCACTTAATAAACACTTCCTGGCAGGGCGAAGGACTCAGCCAGTCAGTCAATATGGACAGTGCAACAAGCATCCTTTCCAAGCCTGGCAGGCTGTGAGCAAGAAGAGGGGCTTCTGTGGTGTCTGCGCTCTGCTTTGGCGTGGCTCACATCCCCGGAGACAACACAGCCCTCCAGTGGCTACTGCCCAGATCTGACCGGCTGGATGTACTGGAGCCAAGATGGAGATGTGAGGACAGACCGGGTCGCGACTGTGGCTGCCTCAAAGTCTGCCCAGCAACTACTCCAGGAAGAGAAGGTCACACAGCAGAAGGGACAGCCTGGCCTCCGACAGAGGGCTGAGCATCCTGTTTCTGGGGCTCGATGCTCTTAAGGTGACCACCAGAATCAGATCTACTCAGAATCTCACCTTTCAACCATTCAAGAGGGCCCACGTGTCCCCGGAAAAGAGTCACACACTGAGCTGCTCTTACAAGGTGCTATAGCACCTTCAGGAGTAGGTGGCAGGGCTGGCTCTACACATACCTTGCCCTGGTCTGCATGAAGCTGCTGCTCCAGCTTTACAGAAGGAGCCTGGGAAAGTGAAAAAGCTGGTAGAAGCTGATCTGAGTGTCCCCAGCACCTGTAGTCTTGATGTGGAAGGAGGAAGGAGGATAGGACAGGAGAGATTGACTTATCTTTCCTGCGTCCTGCTTCCCAGTGCCTACAGCAAAATAAAGATTTTTACATTGCTCCATCCACATGCCTCAACCATGTCAAAGCCAAATGACTCTGGAAAAAGTATCGCCATTAGCAATAAAGGAGGGAGCTGAACACTGGTAGCTCACAACTGCAATGCAAGCTACTCACGAGGCTGGAGGATCACAATTTGAAGCCAGCCTGCTCAGAAAAGTCCATGAGACTTTTTTTGCCACTCCTGGGACTTGATCTCATGGCCTGGGTGCTGACTGTGAACTTCTCTTGCTCAAGGCACTTGAGCCACACTGCCACTTCTGGCTTTTTCTGAGTAGTTTATTAAAGATAAGAGTCTCGAGGACTTTTCTGCCTGGGCTTGTTTCAAACCACCATCCTCCTTACTAGCCAGCATTACAGGTGTGAGCCACTAGTGCCTGGCTCGATAAGACTCTTGTCTCCAGTTGACCACCAAGAGAGAGAAAGTGGAGCTGGGTCTCCAGTGATGATGTGCCGTAGTCAAGCAAAAACAAAACAAAACAAAAGCCAAAAAACGAAGGGACAGTATCCAGGCCTTGAGTTCAAGCCCTTATAGAGACAAAAAGAAAAAAGAAACATCGAGGGAACTGAAAAAAAAAAGGAAACAATAATCCTTCCAAGTTTTTACACGGCAAGAATTCTGTTTGTGGGCACCTGGTTCTCCGGAGTCTCCTAAGAACGTGGGCCATAATGCACACATGAATTAACTGAGGCACATGCACACACACACACACACACACACACACACACACACACACACACGAGGGGGGGGGGAGAGAGAGAGAGAGAGAGAGAGAGAGAGAGAGAGAGAGGAGGAGAGAGAGAGCGCGGGAGGGAGGAGGCACCTGTCCATGCCAGGGTTTAGGTAGGAAACAGCTGCTGACGGGAAGGCTACTCTTCGGTGAGGACACAGAGGGGTCCGAATCAGCCTAACTGCTAAGTGCCCATCTCCACCTCACGACAGGGCTGTGCTCCTGCCCCAGGCCCAGAACCAGTCCGCCAGCTCTGGCCTCTGGCTGTGAGGCTGAAGCGGAGGGCTGGCATATGTAATACCCTGTGGACACAAGTGCCCCGACAGCGCCTGCTGACTGCCAGAAACAGCGAGCGAGCGAGCTGGAGCTTATGGCTCTAGGGTTCATTTTCCAGAAAGCTGATAATTGTGTAAACCATGCAGGCCAAAGGGAATTGTGCAAGAGCCACATGCCAGGATTGTGGTGAAAGCTGAGCTCCTGCTTGGCTCCAGGGGCCATTTCAACACCCTCACACGCTCCTCCATCCCTGAGGAGGTGAAAATCATGTCCTTACAGAGGCTTTGCTTCGTAGGAAGAGAAGAGAGCCCTTAAGGTGACTTCGTTGGGATTTCCCAACCCCCACCTGTCTGCTCCTGCCCTGTCCTGTGGAATGGACCTTGGCGATGCTGTGTGGTGGGTTCAAGACCCTGGTCCCATGTCCTGTCACCCCGGGTAACAGTGGGCACAGGGCTGCTGGAGAGACCAGGTTTCCTCACCTCATTGCCCTTTACTCGTCTCTAACACTGCCGGTAGCTCCTCCACCACCCTCTTCCCCAAAGGCCTCCTCAGTGGCAAAGACCTGTCCCACGCCAGAACTCACCCCGTGTACACAGTCCTCCTCGCCAGTGCTTCTCACCGAGAGTCATTCCAGCTGTCGCTTATCCCTCAGTTATTGCTAACTGAACGGCAGCGATCCATATACAGCCCACACACCGCCTTCTTCCTGGGTTTCCAGTTCTCTGCACAGGTCCAGCTCAGGAGGCATTTCTACCACGCCCTGGGACGAGCCCCTGGCTGGAAAATGGTTTTCACGGGCGGCCCAAGTGCCTTCAGAAGCCCCTGCTGTCGTGTCTTCACCTATGGTAGTTTGTTTTATGTCCCTATGCGTGTGTGTGTGTGTGTGTGCGTGTGTGTGTGTGTGTGCGTGTGTGTGTGTGTGTGTGTGTGTGTGTGTGAACTCGGGACCTAAGAGCTTTCTCTTAGCCTCTTGGGTCAAAGCTGGTGCCTTCGTTTGAGTCACATCTCTACTTCTGGCTTCTTGCTGGCCAGCTGGAGCTAACAGTCTCGCAGACTTTCTGCTCTGGCTAGCTTCGAACCACAATCCTTATTTCTCAGTAGCTAAGATTACAGGCATGAACCACTCGCTTCCTCTTCTTAAAAAGCCGCTAATGCTTCATAGGGGCACCGTCCTATCCAATCGAAACTGCCTCCAAGTACAATTAACATGCAAGTTTAGGATTCTTTTTCCGTCATACCAAACCTCAGCACCCTCGCTGCCACCCTCCCCACAAGCAAGTTGCCCCTGGAATGTCTGTTTTCAGACAAAATACCATAACTGTTAAAATTAAATATGCTCACTGTTGTGGTTGTTATTAACCACAGCTGCCTATAAAAAACCTACATTTGGCATACTTTCAACCAGGCTCCCTGACCTCCTGGTGTGATTACATCTTGATATATCAATTCGTCATTATTAGATTACTGTTAATAACATTGTTGGGTTTCTCCTTCCCATCTGGATCCAATAAAGTTGTTAAATTGTAGTATTCTTTCTCCACCACTTGGCAGACCTCATTTGTCTACTAACTATCATTCACATTGGAATCTACAACTCCAAAAGGTTTTCTTCTTTGATTCTATTAATCATAGCTCTAATCTCTTTAACTATCCTAATGGAGAGACTGCAATAGGTAATTCTAACCCTGACCTCCTTTATTTGATCCTGTCTGTTCTATAAACTGGAGTAAGGGTCACTTTCCTGTTCCTGCAGTGGCTTGCCTTCCATGTTCCTTTTTCTAGCCAATCTTTTAACAGCCCTGGCAACTCTTCCTGCTGTTTACTCTGCCTGCGTTCATTGCTCACAGGCGTCTTTGTTGTCTTAGCAAATGGCATTTTATAGACTTCCATATCCTCTGACTTGTCATGCTTCATGTCAGAGCCATCTCCTATATTAGCAGCGAAGACATTATGAAATAAAACGAACAAATCAGAAGAAAAGAGTAGTGCACAAACATGTCCCAAATGGTCCCCTGTTCAAACATCGCCATTCCCTTCAACACTGACCTTGAACTTGACCTCATTCTAGGTTCTTCGGCACCTATTTTCCTGTGCTTTACCTCTGCTCACATAGCTCACTCTCAGAGCTTTGTACCGGGCTACAGAGATGGCCAGTGCCAACTGGAAATGACTTCAAAACACTGGGCATGCTTCCTTTCAAAACTGAATAGGAACCAAACTCAGTAATAAAACAGAGTGTGCTTATTCGTAATGTCATTTTCCTTTTGTTGTGCCATGAGCAGAATGATCCAGACACATCTAATTTATTTTCTATGTTGGTAGAAAAGAGATAGCTGGATAGATAGATGGATAGGAAGGTAGGTTTTTGGTTTTGTTGTTGTTGTTGTTGTTATTGTTGCCAGTCCTAGGGCTTGAGCTCAGGGCCTTGGCACTGTCCGTGGACACTTTTTGCTCTAGGCTAGCACTGTGCCACTTGAGCCACAATGGCACTTCCAGCTTTTTCTGTGTACATGATACCGAGGAATCGAACCCAGGGCCTTGTGCATGCAAGGCTAGCACTCTATCACTAGACTACATTTCCGGCAGGAAGGTAGCTCTTTTTAAATAAGTTAATATGAACATGAATAGGAATTGCATATTTGCAAAAGTCAGTAAGCAAAAAGGAAGGAAGGAAGGAAGGAAGGAAGGAAGGAAGGAAGGAAGGAAGGAAGGAAGGAAGGAGCCAGTACATTGAACTGCTCTCCACACAGAATGAAAGCAAAAGAGTATGACCACAGGAAAAAAACTCATCCAAGATAACCTGGATGTGATATATGCTCCCTAAGACAGAGATAGTTTCCCCAGAAAAGTTGCATCCCTAAGACTTCATTGATGGATTGGCAGCTTGATACCATAGTGCTTAAGAGCAATCAGGACGCAAAATTTGGAGATAACTTTTCTTATGTGGTGAATTTGTGTGTGTCTCCACCTGCTTCTTCTCCGAGTGGTCTCTGCTTCAAGGGTGTAAGACGGGCCCTGCATAAAGACAGCTCCCTGGAATGCTAAGCCTTCTAGCAACAAGGGTGTTCTAGCCCATCCCAAACTTGGTCATCCCCAGCACTCAGAAGAACAAACCTTAGATACTTCAACAGCAGCTCTGTGAGTGGGCACAGGATCAGGGAGGTGCTTGTAATTCAAATCTCAAATCTGACTGGAGGCTGGATGCCAGTAACTCGTGCTATAATCCTAGCTATTCAGGAGGCTGAATCTGACTGTGTGAAGTCAGCCTGGTCAGGAAAGTGATGAGACTCCAATCTCCAAATCACCACCAAAAAAGCCAGAAATGGAGCTGTGACTCACATGACAGAGTGCAAGCCTTGATTGAAAAAGCAAAAGGATAACACCCAAACCCTGAGTTTAAGCCCCAGTCCTGGAACACAAAAGAAGCCACTCAGAAACTCATTGACTTAATGTAATCATTCACACTTAGGCTTACGTGTTCAGTTGACTAGATGCCATTGGATCAGAGGGACTGCTCTCTGGACCCACAGTGGGGCTGGCATGTTCTCCAAAGACTGAGGGCAACACAGCATCATTCTACCTCCACACCACTAGCCAAGTTAAAGCTGGGGGGAGGCACTACATCCCACCTATAGTATAGGCATCTTAAAGTTCCATGGGAAGAGTAGGGGTGAGGTTGGAAGCAACAATGCCACCACTCACACCCATGAAGAATAAGGATAAACATACTTAAACTTTTGAAGTGCTTCTCCCAAGCTGCTATACATATTTCATATACGTTAACATTTCTGTTCCTGCCATGGCCATCCGAATCCTACTACCATCTTTATTTGTAGGTGAGAAGCAAAAACATTGAGTTAACCCAAGTCTACCCTGTCTGTTGCTTAGACTGGGATTCAGAGCCATGTCCTGCTCTGTGTCACCCCATCCTTGGCTGCTTCAGTCAAAGGCTCTGGTCAAGGTGCCAGGAGAGGTACTAAGCCAGATGCAGGACTAAGAAAAACATATCACTCGTGAATATAGATCCTGAAGCTCAAGAACTGGTCAGAGAAAGTTTACCTCTGTTTTGTCCAAAGGTACCAAGAAGTCATTGGCTGTGCCCCAACATGGAGGCCCACTCAAGAATAGGGTTCTAGGCCAGACACTGGTAGCTCATGCCTGTAATTCTAGCTCCTCAGGAAGCTGAAATCTTAGAGTTATGCAGGAAAGTTTGTGAGAATCTGAGCTCCAATTAACCAGCAAAGAGCCAGAAGTGGAGGTGTGGCTCAGCTGGTAGAGTAACATCCATCAGCAAAAAAAAAAAAAAAAAAAAGAATAAGGATAGGATAGGACTAATTTTTACTATCAGTCAGTTATATGCTGGACACTGTATTCCCTTTGGCTTAGCAGATAAGGGCCACAGGCATTCAGGAAAGTGTTCCAACCTACGGAGAAGTTCTGTTCAGGAGCACAGGCCTAGCACTTACCAATGACATTACAGCCTCAAGACACATCTGGTTTCCATTCAGGACCCTTGAGTCTCTCTCAACCTTCTGATTTCTAAAGCAATATCCACTTGGGCAGCTAGACAGAAAGAAGGACTGACTTTGATAGTTTAATGTTGGAGAGACCTTTATTGTCTGGCAGGAAGAAATCTGGTTGATTCCAATGGCTGACTTTTGAAAATTAATTTACCATAGAGTTGAAAATCCTGCCCATAAACAATGCAAATCAAATTTTACCCTCAAGATACCTGAATTGTAGTTGGCTTGTACTTTCTACTAAGCTCAGAACTGGGACACCTCTGTCATTGTTCAAGAGGGAAACAAAGTATCTGTAAGATCTTTTTTGACATTCAAACTTTCATCACAAGCCAGAAATAGGAATAAGCAAAATCCATTAAGAATGACTAGAAAGGGATCCGTCTGCAGTTTGGAACATAAACATGTTTAAATCAATATCTGTGTATGTCCAAGAACTGCTGTCCCACTAGGATTGCTGACGAGCACCCGCCATTGTTTGGTTTCTGTGTTTGTTTGTTTCTTGTTTTAGTTTTATTTTGCTCTGTTTTTGCCCAACCTGAGGCTTGAACTCGGGGACTTGGGTGCTGTCCCTGAGCTCCTATTTGCGCAAGGCTAGTGCTCTATCACTTGTGCCACCGTGCCACTTCCAGCTTTTTCTGTGACTAATTGGAGTAAGAGCCTCACAAACTCCTGCCCTGGCTGGCCTCAAGCCATGCTCCTCAGGTCTCAGCCTCCTAAGTAGCCAGGATTACAAGCACGAATCACCAGAATCTGTCTATCCTTGGTCTGGGTTTTGGTTTTTAAAGAGATGTTTTTGTGTATCATTTAGTCTTCTGTAATTCTAATTTCTGAGACATCCCATGACCTTTTCCCAGTAGACAGTTACCATTCTTTCTTCAGGTAAGAACAGTGCTTTCTGGACTGATAATAAAAATCTATTTTTACAAAAAGCAAAAATGAAAAACAGCTGTAAACTTGGCCTCTTTTTAAGGTATTAACTAGATGGCTGATATAACAGCTAAACCGAGGTAAACTCCTAGTTGATCAAGAGAACAAGGAAGTGGATGTCTCATTGAGCTATTTTTTGCCCATAGATGGAACCAGAAAATAGAACATTACAGGTAGAGAAACTCGGAAACAGCCAGGGAGCCGAGACAGAGTTGTCGAAGATGGAATCATGGCTGAAACTGGTAGTAGAGTTTTAGGCCCAGTTCTGAGCCTAACCAGTTCCACATGTTGAGCCACTTGCCCTAGGCAGCAGAAAAAGAGACGAGTGATGGAGAAAGGCCGAATGGAAGGTTGTCACGCAGCCCATGCAGTCATAGCAAATGACCTAAGCACTTGGCTATCTTCAGGTACAGATGTGAGCTTTAGGTCTAAATAGACAAATGGTAAGGGCAGGAATGAGAAGGACCTAGAGTTACACAGCTTCTCTCAAAGTGTGGCCTTGCTGATTATAACCTCGATCTTTTCCTGGAAGGGTCAAGATGCCAGACCTGTCAAGGCGGAGAAGTCTGCAAGACTCCATCTCTATGGACAGAAGCTAAACATGGTAGGTTTTGTCTGTGATTCCAGCAACAACAGGTGGTGCATGCAAAAAAAAAAAAAAAGCTAATTGCAACAATCTGCGTTTCAGCCCCAGTTGTTATAAACAGACAAGGAAAAAGTCCAAAGGACACCCTGGGATGATAAAAAGTGATCACAGGGTTTAGTCAAGCACCAGGGATAGTTTGTATGAGATCAGGGGGTGAATTCCTGCATGCATTCATTCATTTCACAAACATTAATTGTGTATCTCACATGTGCTTCCATTCTCTGCTATGTGGGGATTAGGGGGTAGATTGTGACTTCCATGGGCTCACTCTCTAGTAATGGAAATATCTGAGAGTACAGATGACTATAAATACAGAATCAAAGTTGGGTGGTCAAAGCAATGGAAGGGGGGTGGGAAATGCTGACTCGGCTATTATGGCTGAGTAGAGGCCAGTTCTGTAAGATTCTCCCTTGTGCAAGGGATGCATGATCCACCACCTCACAAAGACTAACTAAAAAAGTAGTGTCCAGACCAAGAACAGTTATAGTACAGAGGACTTGCTCTGAAATGTATTCTGGTAGCTCCACTGTCCCATTAAGTTGCTAACAGGTTTCTATTTCCTCTTTTAGTTTCTTGATTGTGTGAAAGCATGCTTTGTTGGTATTGTTGTTGTTCCATTTTTAGGGATTGAACTTGGGGCCTCATATTCTGCCTTGGCCTTTTGAATCATGACTGGCACTCTTACCATTTAGTAATGGTAGCTTCTTCCAGCTTCTTCCATTCTTTCACCACAGACTGGCTTCTCCGGCTGCTGCCTGCCTGCCTGCCTGATGGTCAGGCCCAGACTTGCAAGTCCTTACAGTGAAAGCTGTCTCTCTATCAGACTAAATCCCACTCCACACAAGGCCTCCCTTCAGTCCTGGGGCTCCACACACAATCTGTAGGAAGGAAGGGTTCCCATTCAAAGGAACTGGTCCCTTCAAGAATTGTCCAGAGTGCCAGAAATCATGGCCTACAGCTTAGGTCTGAGCTGAATGGTTCCTGGACTTGCTGCCAACGCTTCTCCTCATGCCCATGGGCTGTCAGAACCTCTGTGGATTGTCTTCTTAGGAACCCTTCCTGCAGCTATGAAATGGCTGAGCCCCTTGCTAGCAAGAAGGTCAAGAGGAAAACAGAGCCCACAACAGCCTAGACTCTCATCTCCCTCCTTACTCCTCCAGGGAAATGTTGTTGTCCTGGAGACCACTACATGACAACGCTGGAGGTGGTCAGAGCAGAGGAGGGGGGCATGGGGAACGGGTTGCGTGTGTTTGAGTCTTGGCACTGTTCCCTGTGAGCTGGGTGAGTTGAGGCATGTCACCATACCTTTCTATGCCTCCGTTTTTCTCACCTGTAAAATGGATGGCATGGCTATCTCATGTAGTGGTAATGAGTTAAATCTGGCAAAGCATTTACTACTGATACCATCTGGAGGTAGATTTGTTTTCTTTACTCATTAAAAGATTAAAAGGCAGGACAGTGTTTAAGGTAAACAGAATAAATTTATTTGCAAGTGAGAGGAAAGCTGGGAAAGAAAGTACCCAGACTCCCCATCTGGAGATGGGTCTCACTGGAGTCCAGTGAAGTCCTCTCAGAGAGCAGTTTTATAGCACAGAGCTTCTCCCATTTCTCTTCCCCCGGGTGCTGTGCTGATGGCTGGATGGCTTGTACCTGTGCTACATGGCGCTGCTCATTGGCTAAGCATGCATCCAGGCATTATGGGAAAAAGTAATTGAGCAGGAAGGAGCATTTGAGCAGGAACTCCAGGCATAGGAGCAAGACAAGCCATGATGGGGCACATAGTATGGGCTATGTGTTATGCCATCACAATTATCCTCATTTACCTAACCATTCCCCCTTCTCCCTGAGTACCTGACTTGTGGGAAGCCCACTCTAAAACTGGATATTACTATTTTGTTTTATGTGTTATGATTATTTATCTGCCAAAGACTCCCCTCAAAAATTTATTTCCAAACAGGTAAAAACTTGAGCCACCTCTTGCTTCCTTAGGACTTTATTTGTGTCTCTATTTGGTTCCTCAGTTTTCTATGTCCAAATTTCTTATTCGTCTGATGAGCTTCCATCTTGAAGGATATTTTGTGCCTCACTTCCAGTGTTTCCTGGCAGATCACAGGGGTCATCTGAACAGACAATGAGGATTTACTTCCTTGCCATGAACATATTTTGCTAAACTTGGAGGTGATGGCTTCATGGCCCCCAGAAGTGGTTTCTGTTATCAGTTTTACATAAGGAAATACTTAGGTTTATCTAAAGCCAAGAGACTGGTGATTTTTTTTTTGAGATGGTGATTTTTTTTATTTGTTTGCTTTGTTTGTATGCCAATACTAGGATTAAAATTCAGGGTTTTGTGCTCTTGTTTGGCTTTTTTCCGCTCAAGTCTGGTGCTCTATTTCTGGATTTTTAGTAGGTAATTAAAGATAAAACACTCTCAGATTTGTCTGCCCAGGCTGGCTTTGAATCACAATCCTCAGCTCTCAGTATCCTGAATAGCTAGGGTTACAGGCATGACCCACTGGCTTCTCATGAGAGATGGTCTACTGAAAGTGGATTTCATATACATTAGGGAAGAGCAAAAGAACATAAGATGAAGTTGAGGGGCTGGGAGTTTGGCCTAGTGGTAGAGTGCTTGCCTAGCATGCACAAAGACCGGGGTTCGATTCCTCGGTACCACATACATAGGAAAAAGCCAGAAGTGGTGCTGAGGCTCAAGTGGTAGAGCTCTAGCCTTGAGAAAGTCCAAGGACAGTGCTCAGGCCCAGGACTGGCAAAAAAATAAATAAGTAAAATATAATAAAAATAAATAAATAAAAAATGTTTAGCCTTTTGAGGAACTGCCACACTGCTTTCCATAGTGGTTGAACGAGTTTGCACTCCCACCAACAGTATAGTAGTGATCCCTCCTGGTCACATCCCCTCCAGCATCTGTTATTATTCGTTTTCTTGATCCTGGCCATTCTAACTGGAGTGAGGTGGAACCTTAGAGTTGTTTTGATTTGCATTTCTTTTATGACCAGAGATGTTGAGTCTTCATGTGTCTATAGGCCATTTTTGTTTCAGCTTCAGAGAAGACTCTCTTTAAGTCTTTGGCCCATCTTTTACTGGGATGGTTGTTTCTTTGGAGATTAGTTTTGGAGTGATTCAATTTTTTGAGCTATTGATATATTTTAGATATGAGGTCTTTGTCCGTTGTATGAGAAAGCATGATTTTTTATACATTAACTATACATTAGTGATGAGAACTCATACAAGTATTCTGCATTTCTGTATAGTAGTCAATTAATTCTATGAGATAACACTTAATCATAAAGTAAGTCTGTGTGTGTGTGTGTGTGTGCGTGTTAGCATGCACACTGATATTGGAACATAAACTGAGGGCCTCTTGCTCTCACTTGGCTTTCTCAAGGCTGGCATTCTATCTCGTGAGCCATAGCTCTACTTGTAGCGTTTTGCTTATTAATTGAGATAGCACTCTTATGGACTTTTTTGCTAGCTTCGAGCCACAAGGCTCAAACCTTCAGCTTCCTGAGTAGCTATGTTATAACAGTGAGCCCCCAGCACTTTATGAAATAGTCTTTATGTGCGATTCTTTTGCCCAAGTGTAGGCTAATGTAAATATTCTGAGTACATCCAAGGTAAACTAGCCTAAGGGATGATGTTTGGTAGGTTAGAAGCATTAAGTGCATTTGGTAGGTTAGATGTATTAAAACATATCTTTAACTTAGTTACTCTCCAGAACGTTTTTGTAAGAATATAATGGGAAGTTTGTGACTTTTTCCTTCTTTGTTATTGTTATTATAAAAGTAACATACATAGGGGTTACAGGTATGTAAGTCAAGTAATGAGTATATTTCTTTTTGGATAAAGTAATCCTTCACTTTCTCTCTCCTAGTTTTCCCCTCCTGCCCTCACACACAATTTATATAGTTTATTTCCACCTTAATGTCAGTGAGTACCACTGCTAAATTTGTGACTTCTTTAAAAAAAAAAAAGTAAATTCTTTGCCCTCTAGAAACCCTAAAACTCTTAAATACAAGGATTTCATAAATGTTTATGAAATTCAAAACTGACAAGTGTGTATAACTTGTGTCGTTGCTGTTTCAAAGATGGTGACAAGCTTCTGTACCAAAAGATTCAGAAACCTCATAACGTGTCTTGATCTCATAATATAGCCAGTATACAATCTCTCATCAAGACCGAGATCACTGCTCAGTTCAATGAGCAGATTTGTATTAGTAGTTCACCTAAAGTGGATTGGTTCTACACAACCAGATTAGTGGCCAATGGTAAAAATGGGATGGGTTTGACTTTTGAGCCTTTCTGAAAAATCTATGGGCTGCACTCCAACAGTGATTGATAGAAGGATGAGTGGGTGCTTTTCGTCTGCTTACCCTCCCATTTCTTTCCTAAAACCAGTAGCTAGGGCCTGCAATTTGCATGTGAAATAAATGACTATAGAGACTGGTTGAGGAGACAGAGGCAGGAAATGCATAAGGCAGAAGATTCTAAAGTGAACATTGACGTCCCCTTCGATTGACTAGTGATGGTCCAGGGTCAGAGAGGAAGGGCAAGTTTCAGGACTGGACCATGAACTTGAACTAGATGGGTTTGCTAAGTAAAGTTACCAACATTTCTGGGATTTCCAGTGAGACAGCCCACTCAGATAAACATAAAAATCACAGGCTGAGGTCAGAGATAAAAATGCAGTGGGGAGGGGCCGGGAGTTTGGCCTAGTGGTTAAAGTGCTTGCCTAGCATGCATGAAGACCCGGGTTCGATTCCTCGGTACCACATATATAGAAAAGGCGGAAGTGGTGCTATTGCTCAAGTGGTAGAGCTCTAGCCTTGAGAAAAATCCAAGGACAGTGCTCAGGCCCTGAGCTCAAGCCCAGGACTGGCAAAAAAAAAAATGCAGTGGGGAAAACCAGCAACCTACTAAAGCCATGAGACTAGGAGAATGTAGGGCCAACAACAGGACCCCCGAAGCAGCATTATGTAAGGAACTTCCAGTGAAGAATTGCTAACAGGAGACCACAAGGGGCCATCAGAGACATCTGGACAGCCCCTCCCTCCCACCTCCCTCCACAGGCTCCACAGGGCACGGGAATCAGGGTTCACACAGGAAGAAGAGATCTCAGTTGCACTTTGGTAAAAAGCTATACGATATCAAGACTAAAAGATGTCTGCCGGCTTTGGAAATTAGGAAGGCCCTGGTGATTTGGACAAGAACAACTTCAGAATATACAGGGAGAGCCACAGTCTGGCACTGTGAAGAGTGGATACAACCGTCTTATTGTGAAATTCAGCACAACAATGTGCAAGACAATAATTCACACATATGCACTCAGACACTGAGTCAGTCAGTGTGTATATACACGTCTAAAACAAGATCTTGGAACCAGGTCTTCCAGGCCCAGAATAACCAGGGCACCAGCCAGTATTACAAATTCAATATATACTCTGGACATCTCTCCCTGTCTCTCTCTGTCTCTGTGTCTCTCCATCTCTGTGTCTCTGCTGTGTGTGTGTATGTGAGTGTGTATGCGTGTGTGTGTCTGTGTGTCTGTCCGTCTGTCTCTGTCTCTGTCTCTGTCTCTCTCTGGTGCTGGGCCTCAAACTCAGAGCTTAGGCACTTGCCCCTTAGCTTTTTTTTTTTTTGCTAGCTTTCTACCACTTGGGTCACAACTCTACGTCTAGTTTTTCTCTGGTTACTTGGAGATAAGAATCTCACAGACTTTCCTGCCTAGGTTGGCTTTGAACCTGCATCCGAGATAATCAGGCTCCTCAGTACCTGGAACTACAGTCATATGCCACCAGCATCTGGCAAACTTCTTTTTTTGTCTGTCATGGGACTTGAATTCGGGGGCCTGGGTGCTGCCCCTGAGCTCTTCATCTCAAGGCTCCTGCCCTACCCCTTGAGCCACAGCACCACTTATGGTTTTCTGGTGATTAATTCAAGATAAGAGTCTCAAGGGCTTTTTAGTACCCAGGCCGGTTTTGAACCACAATCCTCAGATCCCAGCTTCCTGAGTAGCTAGGATTACAGGCTCGAGCCACCGGAGCCGGGCCATGGCAAATCCTTAACCCTTAGTAACCATCATCTTGTATGCTCATTCTAGGCTATCTGTGTTTTTGAACCAGTGATTAGAGACAGAAAGAAAGAATGGTCGCTTCTAAAACATCCTATGTACTCAGCCAAGAATATGCATACACATGCGCGCACGCGCGCGCGCACACACACACACACACACACACACACACACACACACACACACACACAATCTTCCTTATGAAGAAGGACTTCAAGACTATAGCCATAGGCTAGGAAGAGGATAGGAACTTGAGCCACTGTCTGCCAATGTAGAAGAGCTGCTTGACTCACATCAAAATATACTAACAGGAAACGGGCTGTGATTGTATGATGCAATGAGATTTAAAGAACTACATGCTATTGCTGCTTCACTCAGCCTGTTTAGCCTAATAATGATTGAAAGTAGGAGGCAGTAGGCAGCAGACCCCTGGCTCTGAGATCACAGGCAAGAAACAGGAAAAGAGCACAGGGAAAGGGTGAGAGTAACTGAAGTAAATTAGTAGTTCAAAAACTTGCTTAGAGCATTTTTAAATATTTCAGCAGACTTTCAGTGTGATATGACTAGACCTGTTTTTATCTTGTAGAAGAACTTAGAGTTAAAAGCACCTCTAGATTAAACATGAGTAGTCTGCTGGTTATTTCTTAATTAGAAATTGATGAAGATGAAACTTTTGAAGTCTCCACCAAGCCAGTGAGTTGGGTAATTCAGGGGTCTTTTCCCACTTTGGACGCCTCTAGCACATACAGCTTGAGAACAATGCCTAATGAGACTGGTGCCCTGGCCGTGCCTCATTGTGTGAAACCTTCCTCACACTTTGAACTTCCTTAAAGGCCTGATTAGGAATCACTGCTTGCTTAAAAGCATGGGCACAGAGGAGAGCCTTGTTCCATTGCTAGTGTACACCTATACCAATTTGGGAGCGTGAGCAACCATGATGGTCTTAAACCTATATCCTTATACCTAAGGGTCCCTGAACTGTGTAGCTTAGGACAGAGCCAAGACCTGATGCATACCATCCTGGAGTTCAGATACTGCCATCTCTAAGAGTCAGCACTCCCTGAACCAGAGTCTCTGGGCAACAGGTAACTCACTCTTTACTTCAGTTCCCAAAGCAGATCCATTTCACTTAAGTGTCATGTCTGCCTTTGAAGAACCATTTCTCACTATGAGTGAACCTCGTATAAAACTGATATGAAGTATTAAGTGAAGTAAGCCAGACTCAAAGGAACTTAGGCTCAATGGTTTCCCTCATTCGTCATAATCAGTAGAAACCTTGGGCTCTACTAGCAGAGATTTGCAATAGAGCAAAATCTTGATACATAAGGCCATATAATGTGAAGCTAATTGAAAGGACCTCCAGGATATTGAAACAAAAGCCATACAATGAATGATTGTTGTCCTTAATGTACTATGTTGTCTCTCATCTCCTTTGCTGTCCCTTGGTTATCTCATATTGGTATAGTATCTCACTTTGTTATCTGGTAAATTGAATTGGGGAAAACCAAGACGGGTGGGGGGTTGGGGGGGTGGGAAATGGGTACCAAGACATGTGAAAGGGTATCAATGTATGTGAATTAATGCACCTTCTATCTGGCAAATATCATGTAACCCTTTTACTAATTACAATAAAAAAAAAACTGATATGAAGGGGCCGGGAGTTTGGCCTAGTGGTTAAAGTGCTTGCCTCGCATGCACGAAGACCCGGATTCGATTCCTCGGTACCACATACATAGAAAAAAGCCGGAAGTGGTGCTGAGGCTCAAGTGGTAGAGCTCTAGCCTTGAGAAAGTCCAAGGACAGTGCTCAGGCCCTGAGTTCAAGCCCAGGACTGGAAAAAAAAACTGATATGAAATGTAAGATCACTATGCATTAAATGCTTTTCTGCCCCTCATTCTGGACTACTCTTCTGAGTTCATGTCCTTGGTAGGTGAAGAATGAGGGAGAATTACATGTCCCTCCAAGAATCCATTAGTCCATTACAAATGGATGAATTCTCTTACTTTACATATAATCTGCAAAATGTTCTAATAACTGTGATGTCAAATTAATTAATTAGTAGATAATTTTACATACTTATGTCTCATTTTCCATTTTAGTTATCCATTGATAAAAGCATTTTAATCCCATGAAACATCAGTCACATTACCCAAAAGCCATGATATACGATAGGAATATACATTCGTCTATTAGAAAAATGAATATGCTCATTTTTTTTACTTTGTACATCAATATCCCATATTTCCACCCCCCCCTTAATTCTTTTGGTAGAGTGCAAATAGGTTGTGCAATTCACTTGTGGTTTAATTTATTAGAAAAAAATAGTAATCTTTACTGTTGAGGTGCGTGACAATATCATAAGTTATAAGAAAAGATTTATTATTGGGACCTTCGCATTGTCCCAGCTCCAAATGTTATTCTCAGTTAAGATCGATTTCAATTACACATTTACTGCTTCTATAGTGGAGTTGCAGGAGCATCATCATGGGGCCACAGAGAAGGCTGGGGGCACTGAGGGATCTCATCCGGGCCCCCATGGAGCCCTAGCCTGGAACTCTTCTCCAGCCACAAAGCACATTTCATGTGCTTGTTTGATTGCTCTTTCTCCCTTTCTCCCTCCTTTCCTTTCATGTGAGTTGGGTGGGGGATTGGAATGGGGTCTTGGGCTTGAACTCAGGGCCTGAGCACTGTGCCTGAGCTTCTTTTGCTCAAAGCTGGCACTCTACCACTTGAGCCATAGCTTCATTTCTGGCTTTTTGGTGGTTAACTGGGAATAAGAGTTACATGGAGAGCTAGGCATGGTGGCTCACACCTGTAATCCTAGCTACTCAGGAGGCTGAGATCTGATGTTGGCTGTCCTAAACCAGCAGAGGCAGGGAAGGCAATGACACTCTTAGCTTCAATGAACCACCAAAAAAAACTTTTACAAAGAACCCAGAAGTGGAAATGTGGCTCCACGTGGTAGAGTAGAGTGGTGGCCCTGGGCAAAATGTCTCATGAACAGTGCCTCTGTCCTGAGTTCAAGTCCCACAACTGTGGGAGAGAGAGAGAGGGAGGGAGAGAGAGAAGAGAGAGAGAGAGAGAGAGAGAGAGAGAGAGAGAGAGAGAGAGAGAGAGAGAGGAGGGGGGGAGGGAGAGGGAGAGGGAGAGGAAGAGAGGGAGGGAGGGAGAGGGAGAGGGAGAGAGGGAGAGGGAGAGGGAGGGAGAGGATCTTAATAACAACAATTTTAATTTTTTAATCTAATGGATTTTTCTGCCCCTGCTGATTTCAAATCGGAATGCTCAGCTCTCAGCCTCCTGTGTAGCTAGTGTTACAGGTATAAGCCACCAGTGCCTGATCTTCCTTTCCTTTCTTATTTGAGATGGAATCTTACCTTGTGACCAAGACTGATCCCCAAATTAAGGTTCAAGGAAATTGGGACTACAAGTGCATGTTACGTAGTCCCCTTTTGTGCTCAGCTTTTTCTCTTCTTTGGTCTCCCTGGCTTTCTCTGCCCACAGCCAGGGTTCCACTGCTGCATCACAACCCCAGCTCCAGCTCTTTGTTGCTGCTGATAGTGTCTTGGATGTGTCTGCCTTGGCTGGCAATTCGCACATCTCAGCCTTGTGAGTAGCTACAGTTATAGGCTAAAGGAGCTGTGGTTCAAATGATAGATTGCCAGATTTGAGCAAAATTGGCCAAGCAAGAATAGGAGATCCTGAGTTCAGACCCCAGTACCAGCACAAAAATAACAAATAAAAATCAGTCATTGGACCGGGAGTGTGGCCTAGTGGTAGAGTGCTTGTCTAGTATGCACAAAGACCCAGGACCACTTCCATAGAAAAAGCTGCAAGTGGGGCTGTGGCTCAAGTGGAAGAGCACTAGCCTTGAGGAAAGCCCAAGGACAGTGCCCAGGCCCTGAGTTCAGCCCCCAGGACTGGCAAAAAAAAACAACAACAACAACAACAAAACAGTCATAGTGTTTCTTCTCCTATTGTTTTTGGCTACAAAACTGTGATAAGGATGCACTCCAGAGACTGAGGTAACACTTTAAAAATTAGCCCTTCCTTGCTCAGAAGAAGGGAGCGCTTGCATTCACCATGAACAGTACAGAGACAAACACATCTCCTTAACAAAGCTAGCTATACCAGGGACTTAGAAACCTGCTCCCCTGACCCCAGGAAGGAAGTACAGGATTCTCACAAAAAAATTATCTTAGTTCTGGGGCAGATTTAAAGCTACAAATTTCATACCACAGACAGAGCCGTGATTGTTTGGTTCTGATTATGAATAACTTAGTAGGTGTTCCCAAGCACCAACCCTAGGGATAAAAAAACAATCCATCAGACATTGCTATACTTACTATTTCAGGATTTGAGCAATAGCATTTTGGAAAGGAATGCCATTGATTTCATTTCAAAACTCTGTTTGTAGGAAACCAAAAGCTGGCTGGCTGTGGTAAACTAATAAAGCCAGATATGTGGCAGCTGTCAGCTACCAAAAAGAAACATGCTTGTTTTGCTCTATTTGATCTGATTTGCCATGGTAATTTTCAGACAGTAATTAAGCAGGAGGAAGTGGGTACCAACAGACTATAATGACCCACACACACACAGCCCAGGCAACCCCAACCCCTTGTTCCTATCATTGCCAGAATGTAAATTTCATATTTCCTTTGATAACACAAGTCTTCCCTGCCTCCCCACACAGAGCATATGGCTGGTTGAGACTGGAGATTTGGGATGTCTTTTTTTCATTGAGATGCATCCAACCCTAGACTAATGCCTCCTGTTGGAGATACTCAGTATGCATTTAATAGATATCCCCACCCCACCGCCACCCCATGGGAGATTCGGATTCAAATACTCTATTTGATGCTTTATGCTCATTGGCAGAAACCCTACCACCTGAGCCAAGCCTCCAAGCTTTGAATAGACATTTTAGTACAGAGCTGGGATTTGGTGGCAGTTCTTTCCTGTTCACCCAGGCATGTTTCATATTTTCAATGGGCACAGGAGCCCACTGCATCACCAAAATTCCTGGCACAGTGAGTTGAGTTCTGGGACTAACCCCCACCCCTGGGGTTTGCCTTTTATTACATGTCCACACTTTGTAGACATTTTACTTTTCTCTACTGTTTTTCCCCTATCTGTGGCAATTTCTCTTTGGTAAATATAAAATCACCACTTAATTTCCAATAGAAGAAAAAGCAAGACCTACAATGATCCCCCTCCTCAAATACATTTATCAAAATGAGTATGACAAAAAAGTCAAAATTATATTTAATAGAAAAGATTAGCCTATGGCATTTCCCATTTGTTTTCCCAGGCTCCTACTTGAATAATTTTAGTGATGTTAATTTATCTCAAACTTACAGAGTGAGCTCAGTTTTGAAGAGTACAGATGACTAAACCTTAAAATTCAAGTGAGAATTTTCCTTTAGGAACCTTTACATTTTTCTGAGCACATGATCCACAGTGGTCAACTAAATCAAGTAAACTTAATTCTGTGTAATTTCTCTGGAGGCAGAATTGGACTTTAAATTCATCCTCTTTACCCCAGACTCACACAATATGTGTGCTTCTTTCTGAAGACCTTTCCTCCTTCTGGATGAATTGACATACACATGTTCAAGCTGAAGGGAACAGAGGAACAGACATGTCCTACCCTAAGGATCTTGCATTGCACATGAAGCAGTGGGGCTGGGGGAGAAAAGAGAAGGAGAATTTCATTTCTTCAAGGTTGGGCCTTTTCCCCTAACCATTTAATATTTGAGAAAGAGTTGGCCTATATTGAAAAACATGTCCATTCGAAGTGTTTGTACCTCAAACAGTTCCTTATTAACTAATGATGGGTGAGATATGCAATTTTCTAGAGGATATACACTTACCTGGAGCAGATATGGCTATCTGGAGTCTGGAGGAGTATGTGTACTACCCGGGTCTATTATATGGAACACACACACACACATGCGCACACACAATGCAGTTGCATGGAGTGTATGTGTTGATCTAGGTACATGGAACATACACGATTATGAGTCACACGGTATAGGGCATTGGATAGGGAGAAGGAAGGAAGACAGCGACTCAAAGCCTGCAGTAGAGTGGGGGTGGGGTGTGCACCAACGTGTTCCAAGCTGCTTGCAGGCTGCCTGGGCACAGCAGCGCCCATGCCTGTGGCCATCTCCGTGGGGGGTCCTTGAACAACTTCTGATGAATGATATTTTAATGTTAAGTTCGCGTTTTAGTATTCTAGGCCCAAAGGCCCTGATTGGTTTTTTTTTTTTTTTGATAGAAGACACACAGCAAAAAACAAGAGAAAAACAAAATGCAAAGGAAGAAAGAAAACTTAATCAATGCCTTTATGCTTCCCAACTGGTCCCTGTGCAGCAGGAGGTCCAGGGAGCCTGGGCTGCCGGCGCCGGGAGCGACGGCAGGGGGTGCCGGAGAGCTGGCAGCCAAGGAAGGCCCGGGCAGCGAGGTCCCGCACACGGGAGGGCAGCGTCTGGAAGTCCCGAGCCTTTTCGAGGAGAGGAAGCGCCCCGGCTCCTGTCACCCCGTTGGCCCAGGGTCGCGGAGCACTGCTCGCCGGGCGCAGGGGTGGCAGCCCGTGCGGCCCGCGGCCCGCACTTCAGCGGCTGTCATCTTCTCCCTGGACCAGAAGCTGAAGAGCTTGGGTCGGCACCAGGTACGCCTTGCTCGTTTTCCTTCTGGTTTTCCACCTCCTGGGCTGTGGCTAGACTGGGGTGTCACAGGCGAGCAAAGAGTCTGAGTACATTTTTGAAATGCACGTCATTTTTGGGTTGCGTTTGAACAAGCTTTGCCAGATTACTGTGTGTCTGTGCTACGAGTTCCTAGACTGAGATTGTTTCTTTGTTTTCATGAAAACATCAGAAATCCCACCTTTCTATGGTTGGTCGGCTGGAGAGCCAGGCTTTGGGTGTGCTTTGCAGACCTAGTGGTGCCCGGGCCCCTGGGACAACGCGGGTCCTCAGGGAAGCGTGTTTCCCGGGTGTGCTCCAGAACCCGGCTGTGAGCAGCAGCTAGGACCGCAGTTTAGCCTCTGTGCGTGTCTCCTATCCTCCCAGGTGCCTGCCATGTCCTGCAGGACTTCCCAGGTGGGGTTTGCAAGAAAGTCTAGAGCTGCTGCCCCAGCCCTGATAGTTTGCTGCTCCTGCGTTGGGTTTTTATCTCCACCCAAGCGGTTTCCCCCTTCCATACTCTGAGAGGCCACATGGCACATCGGACTCGTGCATAAGGCTGGGCCCTAGGTCCCCAACATCCTGATCAAGATGCTTGCAAGGTGGAGGTCTGTAATATTGTGCCAGGGAGGAGAGCAGGTGAAGTCCTATGGAGTCTCCCTGGACTAGATTCTTACCATACGGGCCATGAGGGACACTGATAGGAGTGGGGTGATCAGTAGATCAGGAATCAGAGACCAGGACACAGATCCCAACAGGACTGAATTGAAATGCTCCCACCGGCTCCTTCCCAGCTCTCCCGTACATAGCTGCTCTTCCTTCTACATTGAGTGAAAGTACAGATCCAAATATCTCAAAGAGGTATAAAGCCATGTGAACTGATGGAGAAAAGAATAGCAACTGAAATGTTTAAGACAAAGTAGGGTGCCTGTGGCTATAATTCTGTTTATTCAGGAGGCAGAGATTTAGGGATAAAGATTTGAAGCCAGCCCAGATAAGAAAGCCCATGAGCATGTTATCTCCAATTAACCACTAAAAAGGATAGTAGATAACTGGTTCAGGGCCCGCCTTGAGCAAAATACTCAGGGATATTGCTCAGGTCCTGAGTTTAGACTCCAGTACCATCATGAAGAAAGAAAGAAGAGAAGGAAGGAAGGAAGGAAGGAAGGAAGGAAGGAAGGAAGGAAGGAAGGAAGGAAGGAAGGAGAAAGAAAATGAGAGAACAAAAGGAAGGAAGAGAATGAGAGAATGAGAGAAAGGAAGGGAGAACGAGAGAATAAGAAGGAAAGAAAGAAAGAAAGGATGAAAGAAAGCCAGAAAGAAAGAAAGAAAGAAAGAAAGAAAGAAAGAAAGAAAGAAAGAGAGAGAGAAAGAAAGAGAGAAAGAAAGAAAGAAAGGAGAAAAGGGAAGGAAGGAAGGAATCTAAGCTAGAAATGATTCTTTGCTTGGCTTAATCCTTTGGGATTACTTAGGTCATAGCACTTACAATCTTTTAACAACCAAAAGTGGAAATGAGTGTTTGTCCCTGTGATTGCTCACATGAACCTTTCAACTCTCCAGGAGATTGGGGCCCTGGTGTCAAGGGGACAGAGTCCCCTGTTTCTAAGTGACCTGGCCATATGGTGGCAGCACAATGTCAATTTGTGGCAGCACAGTTGGAGAACAGTCTTCAAAGGACATGTCTTTAAGAGGAAACACAAGATTTGCCTGGGTTGTTTGATGCTCACTCTCTGGCCATTCCCTGGTTAGTTACTCCTATAAACATTTGTTGAGGCATCCTATAGAGAGCTCCTAACTTTTAATTTTATTTTGTGATGGTGTGAAGGCAGCCTTCTTTGAGCAGAAGTACTTTGGGATATTAACGTTCAATGCTTGCTTGCACTGCAGACCTGGGTGCTATCCTCTCTCAGATGCTATGTACCACATGTAGCCAAGGTTCTCTGGTGCCAGGACGTCATAGGATAAGTAACAGCTATTCTGGGGTGCTGCTGGGCAAGGGTGTGCCGAGGCTGAGTGCATGCATTCTTGGTTTCAGAATAGTTTCAACTTTTTATGCATTTGATGGAAACCATCATGACCTCATAATAAGTCAGGGAGTATCTATGTTCATGAAGTTCAGAATTCTGGCAGTCTTTTTTATCTTTCTTTTATTACTTAATTTTCTTTTTTTTTTCTTTTTTACTGGTACTGAGATTTAACCAAGAGCATTATTTACTTAGATGGAATTCTATCCCTTGGACAGCACTGTAGCCCTACTTTTTTGAGCATAGTAAAAATGTAATTTCTCTGTGAACTGATACATAGATTTAATGTAGCACTTAGCAAAATCCCTTAGACTTATCCTTTCCTTCACTTTCCCCCAACTTCCTCCTCCTTTTCATAAGTTGCACAGCTCATTTTTTTTCACCAGTCCTGGGCCTTGAACTCAAGGCCTGAGCACTGTCCTTGGGATTTCTCAAGGCTAGAATTCTGCCACTTGAGCCAAAGCACCACTTCTGGCTTTTTGTCCAGTATGTGGTACTAAGGAATCGAACTCGGGTCTTCATGCATGCTAGGCAAGCTGTCTACCACTGGGCCAAACTCCCAGCCCATGCATAGCTCATTTTTAACATAGTATATATTGAGCACTATGGCTGGATTTGTTCACCCTCATTAACTTTTCTGTCTGGCTGGCCTTTAACTTAAATCCTAATCTGAGCATCCCAAGTAGTAGGATTATAGACATGAATGAGTCAGTGGCACCCAGCTCAGTCTTTTTTCTGTAAAGATCTTATCCTCGTGCTTACTGGGGTGTGTGTGGAACAAACATCTGTACAGAGTGAAAAACAAGCTGATTCTATTTTGGAGCACCTTCAGTTCAAAAAGCTCTTTCTTGCCAGTCCTGGGCTTGAGCTCAGGGCCTGAGCACTGTCCTTGGACTTTCTCAAGGCTAGAGCTCTACCACTTGAGCCTCAGCACCACTTCTGGCTTTTTTCTATGTATGTGGTACCGAGGAATTGAACCTGGGTCTTCATGCAAGCACTCTACCACTAGGCCAAACTCCTAATCCCCAAAAAGTTCTTTAAAGCCAGGTGCTGGTGGCTCATTCCTATAATCCTAGCTACTCAGGAGGCTGACATCTGAAGATTGTGGTTCAAAGCCAGCCTGAGCAGGAACTCTTCCTTGAGACTCGTATCTCCAATTAACCACCAGAAAACCAGAAGTGGCACTGTGGCTCAAAGTGGCAGAGCACTAGCCTTGAGCAACAAAGTTCAGGGACAGCACCCAGGCCCTGAATTCAAGCCCCACAAGCCATCAAAAAAGAAAGAAAAGAAGGAAGGGGAAGGAAGGGAGGGAGGGAAAGAGCGAGGAAGGGAGAGAAGGAGAGAGGGGGAAAGGGAGAAGGAGAGGGTGCGGGGAGGCCTCTGTCTGTCCCAAGGAATTTCACAGAGAGGCCAGGTCAGCTGGCCTTTACGGGTACGGGTACAGGAGTGAGTTTTGTGGTTTCCAAAGAACCGGATTCATGTTTAAGAAAGACTCAGGAACCTAGCTTCAAAGACAGACAAATCTGAAACTCAAACACAGGAGCTGTAAACAGGATGGCATTTTGGCAGCCAGCCTGGATGCTTAAGTGGCTTAAGCTGGGGTGGCTTGATTTCCCCTTGCTTACCCCTGGCCTGCCCAGCAGCCTCCTGCACACTTCTTAGTAGCTCCTCTCTGGCCCCTGTTCCCTCAATTATCCCAGACGACACCTGCCTGCTCTCTCCTTTGATGCTGTTTTAGGCTCTGCCTAAGTAATTCCACCCACCAATGGCATCATTAATTAACTCACATTAAACTCACTTAGCACATTAGATCAATTAGAAAACAAAAGCCACAGCAGCCCCTGCCTCTGAGGATGCTACCCCCTCACCATCACTTCCAGGTGCTTGGCTTGCTTGTCTCCCATCTACAGGGTAGGCTCGACTTACAGCCAATCTCTAAGACGATTTTCCTAAAACTTAAAGCAAGGAAAGACAAGTTGTGTTCTGGTCCTTTAACCGCTGCCATACATTTGACAGCACAAATACTCCAGAGCATTTTCTTTCAGAGAGATTCCCTGGCTTGCCCAAAGCCATATAACTAATATTGATGAGACTAATAATGAAATTATTGATACATGTGATGTGTTGAGTGCATCACAGTGTGCAGGTGTCGTGTAGAAACATGTACTTGGTAATTGGACGGGCTGGGACTAGAACCGGGATGTTCTGCCTCTGGGTAGCACCTTTGCCCTGTAAAAAAATAGGCAGCAATGACACCAGAATGTGGTTGTCAGCCTGGGACACACACTTACCTCCTGTCCCGACTGCTGGGACAGGAAGAAACAATCTAAGTTTTGCTCCTAGTGAGACATCCTGATAAAGGTTTGGCAATAGAGGAAAAGTTGAAATTGCTGGAGTCCTGTGGGGTGTGTGTGTGTGTGTGTGTGTGTGTGTGTGTGGTACTAATAGGACTTGAAATCAGGGCATGGCGCTATCCCTTAGCATCCTTTGCTCAAAGTTGGCGCCATACCATACGAGGCCGAGTTCTGCTTCCAGATGTTCGGTGATTACCTAGAGATAAGAGTCTTATGGACTTTCCTATGTGGGCTACCTTTGAACCTCAATCCTCAGATCTCACCTGAGTAGCTTAGAGTACAGGCATGAGCCAACAGCACATCGCTAAAGTTTTCATAGAGTGAAGCAAACTCAAATGTTAGGGAAATTTAGATGGCTCCGTTCTAATGTAAGTAAGTTCACGAGAGGGAATACTTTCACTCTTTTATAAACTTTTCCTCCTGGGACTCCAGAGGTTGTCTGTTAACTAGGTGTGTGGTGGGGTCCTAGAGTCTTCAGGGTCAGCAGTCCTACCATGCCCCTTCCTGTCCCATGGCACACAAACATTTCATGCAGATGTGTCTAGTGAATGAGCAGGAGCCTTTACAACAATGGAACATCAGCAGTTATCCTAGTCAGACACTGGGGATGAAGAGCTACTCAATGAGCAGAGCATCCAAGCCAACAAGTGAACAAGCTCCGGTTGGCAGAATAGCCTCAGTGAGGAAAACAACAAAAACACTCACTATTTCTCAAAGGCTGGGCTCCAAGGTGTTAGCCACCCTGGCTCTTCCATGGAACAGACTCTCTTGAGGAAGACCTGCCAACTGAGTATCCCCTGGAACTTCTGAATGTGCCCATAGGGGGGGGGGGGGGGGGGGGGGGGGGGGGGGGGGGGGGGGGTTTTTTTCCCTTGTTGTTTTGGTTTTTGCCTTTGCTTGTTTGTTTTTCACTGGTACTGAGGTTTGAACTAAGGTCTGGGTACTGTCCCTTAGGTTTTTGCTCAGCTTTTTTGTTCTACCACTTGAGCCACAGCTCTACTTTTGGCTTTTTGCTGGTTACTTGGCAATGAAAGTCTCAAAGACCTTCCTGCTGGTGATGACTTCAGACTTGAATCCTCAGATCTCAGCCTCCTGAATAACTACTATTATACATGTGAGCCACTGGCACCCTGCTCAATTTCTTATTTATTAACTATAGAAAAAGAGAGAAAGGGTGTATTTTTAGTTGGCTTTAATGCACATTCATTCAATCACTCATTCATTCGACAGATGTCTTTAGAACATCTGCTGTATGCTAGACGGGGATCGAGTAACACAGAAGCGCCCTGGGACTTTAGTTCTGCTATGAGGAGAGAAACCATAGCACATATTTATACACATTTAACCTCAGCTTCAGCCAACGTCACCAAGAAAGAAACAAGGAGACAAGTTCCTGGGTACGAGTGGAAACCTGCTTGGAAAATGATGTTGGAATGAATCCCCAGATGAAGTGAGGACCAAGGGATGTTGTGGTCATCGGCCTTTGGCAGGGCGAGCTTAGCATGTCCCCAAATCATCAGGAAAGCACAGCTGCACAAAGGAGAAAAGACTAGAAGGATAGTGGAGAACAGGAGACAGAGTGGGAACTCGGGGCCATGACAAGGAGTGGACCCTCGCTAACAGGGACAGACGAGGGAAGCTGAAGTTCTGCCAAGACAACCTCATGCCAGTGTCTTTCAGAGGCCATCATCCTCATGCCCTGCCATGCCATACCTTGCCGGGCCACACTAAGCCTCAGCAGTTGCTATGTTTTAGCGTATCAGCCACTGAGGGTCCCGTCTGCAGGTAGCTTCTTCTGGAGAGGGCAAGTGGACTAGTCTAGAGGTCAGGAGACAGACAGCAGAAGTCAACAGAAGACAGAAAGGTCCCTGACCACCCAAGATCTGCCCATTCACAATTAATGCAGGACAGGCTTTGTTTTTGGGGTGGGGAGAGAGGAGAGGGGAGTAAGCTTGCTGAGTCTTGGTAGCTCACACCTGTAATTCTAGTTATTCTGGAGACTGAGATTTGAGGGTCGAGGTTAAAAGCCTGCCCAGACAGACAAATCTAAGAAACTTGTCTCCAGTTAACCAGAACAGTAGAGATATGGCTCAAGTAGTAGAACACCACTCTTATGCAAAAAAAAAAAAAAAAAAAAAAGCTAAGGGACAAAAAACCCAGACCCTGAGTTTAAGGCCCGGTACTGCACACAAAAAATGAAAGGGTTGCAAGGACTATCATTTTGCAAATCCAAAGACTCAGAGCTGCTGGCAGCTCCATTCACCCCACTTCCTACTGGTGAGCTGACAGTGACATCTTTGTCCTCTGTAACACTGGAAGTGGAAGAGGGGAGGGGAGTAGCTGCCTGACAGACAGGGGAGACATCAACTTTCTGGGTGACTTGTTGAGACTAGTTCAGAGGTCAACGGCACATATGGCTGGCATGCAGCCTTGTGGAGATAGAGAAAGCCCTGGCCCCACAAGGAGACAGCAGCACCTAGAAAATGCTATTTTCTTCCTTGCAATTGGACCGTGGAGGCAGGAATTGAGCTTGGAGGCAGGGAGTTATCTGGGCAGCCCAGGGCAGTGAAAGTATACAATAGACAGGAGGAAAGAGCTGGGTGACTGTGTACCTTGACATCTAGTTGGGGTGCTGAGGTGGTACGGAGTATCCAAGTCCATGAGATCTGGGGGGAAAGTGTAGAAGTTTGTTCAAAGGTTGCCATTCTACCACTGGAGAGAAAAGTCACACTGACTTTTCCTGCAGGTTTTGGCTTCAAACAATGATCCTCAGATGCCAGCCTCCTGAGTACCTAGGATTAAAGGCACGAGCCACATGTTCCCCACAACAGTGATGGAGTTTCTGTGTCCTTACAAAACAAAACATCAAACATAAGACCTGATCTTTAAAACAAAAAGCTGAAATTCACTGAGTCTCCATAGAAGGTGCTGGAGGGGAATCTTAGGGTTCATTGCCTTAACATAATTGACTTCTTGAAAAGATTTTAAATGCCATCACTAAAGTCTCCGGTCCATCACAAAGGTGAGTCAGAGGACATCCCTCAGACACCCCCCCTCTGCAGGCGGAGAGTTCCTCAGAAGCCAGAGGACACTGACAGTTGGGCCCAGGGGATTTGTAAGCCACAAAATTCCCTGTGCTTAGGTAAACTTGCAAAGTGGTTTTCTTCACATGTGCTTCTTTATAGGCCATAAAAATTCCAGGAAGGACTATTTACATTCATTTACATACATGCTTTACATTCGAGAGGTTGGGGAGAGAGACCCTTCCCTGAGACTTACAGAGAACACACATCTACCTGTGTGCTAGAAGGGCCACTGTGATCCTGAAAATGTCCTGATCCATTCAGCAGTCTCCGAAGCAATTTCACTCCCCTTTGTAGGGGGAAACCCGAGGCAAAGAGACCCAGCTGTGACTGGAGCTAGTGATTCAGTCAGCTCTGAGCACCGGGAGACCACACTTCATCCTGGTGTACCCAGGAAAACCATTATCCAAACAGACCACCCACAGCCTGTGGCCCTGCCTCCTGCGGCTGGCGGTGAGGAAAAGGCACTTCAGACTATTAGCCTGATGTTATCACAGTTGTTGCTTTTGAAGGCAAATATTTAATGTGTGAAGATTGCAAAACTAAGAAGAGGAGAATGTGGAGCTCCACTTCAAGTTTACAGAAGGAGCAGAATCAAGACACTGACAAAGGATTGTGGCTGTTGGCCTCTTGTAGAACCAACAGAACAAAGGCAGGGCTCCCTGCAGACACAGGCCTTGGATGGCCAAATAGCCTTCTGAAGATCTGAGGGAGATCTGCGACTACCACTGGCCTCCCTGGGTTCTCAGCAGTAAACCCTAGGCTGGGTCTCCCTATGTGGGCTGGGCTGTGAGGCGGGGTAGCCATTGTTTCTGTTCATTCTGGTGGCTTGAAGATAAGTTTTCACATCTTCTTGGGGAATTCTTCTAACTAGAGGTACCATATTTGCCTGATCTTGCTCTAGGTTTGGGGAAAACTAAAGAAGTGCAAGACCCGGTCCTTTACTCTTGTGATCTATCCATGGAAAAGAAAAAAAATTGGGCAAACGCATATTGACACATATCTGTGTGGCTATGTCTTTCTGTATGAATATTTGTAGTTCTATGTGTATTTTACAAGTGTGTGATCTCTACATATGAGTAGCTGTGCAGATCTCTGAGTATATATCTAAGTGTGCATATCTGTGGGTATGTATAGCTATGTGCATATACCTGTATATGCATGTGTAATTTTATATGTATATCAGCCTTATATCTAAGTTATCTATCTGCATATAAATCTATGTTTATATCTGCATGTATCTGTGTGCAGGAATTTGTGCATGCATGTATCTGCATATATCTCTCTGTGTGAAAGAATGTAGAGTCACACAGCTTGGGAGGAAGGCGGGCAGTGGGGAGACAGTGGACAGTCCAGTCGTCAGCATGTTCCACCAATGGAAGAGACAAGTCTGGCTTCATCTACTCAATGGGTGGTACCTTTGCTCCTGCATATTAGGGGTGTGTGTGTGTGTGTGTGTGTGTGTGTGTGTGTGTGTGTGTGTGTAGTAAGGCTTGACTAGGGGCCTGTGCTGTCCCTTTTCCCCCCCTCAGGCTGGCATTCTACCCCTTGAGCCATATTTCCACTTGTAGCTTTAGGGTGGTTACTTGGAGATAAGAGGCTTGTGGACTTTTCTGTTGGGCTGACCTGGTGTGAGCGCCCAGCAATCAACAGAACACTGGTTTCTTACTTGGGTCTACAACCTAGCTAAAAGCAAGTTAAAGAATGTGGAAAGTTCCTTTTGCTGGCAGCAAGAAAAGAGCTATTTCTTAATATGGGGCAAGGCAATGGGGGCAGTGGAGGCAAAGCAGCCATGGTTGGTTTGGATGGCTTGCCATCCAACTGTCAAGTCTAAGGCATCTCATTTTCCGCTGCAGTGAACATATTTGAAGCTAGCATTTCTCTACTTATTAAGTAGACACCTGAACCTTCAGGATTCCTTACCCACAACCCATTCCCCCAGCCCCTCGCTGAAAACTCTCCCTGGTAATGGTTTTCTTTTGGAAGCCTTTCAAATTCTGTTCATTGGAGTTTACCTGATCTGCCTTACCCGGGCTCGGCATGTGGCCATTCTCCTGTTGGTTTAATTTAACCAGATTCGCAGCTGTGCTAACAAAGTTATTGGCACCCTCCTGTTTTGTGACGGATTTTTCTGTCTTTTCTCTGACTTTACAGTAGACTGCCCCCACAGTGAGACACCCCAGCCTTCCATACTGCCCGGTGCTCCTATTGCTTCAAAACCCATTCCCTCCAACCAGATTTCACTGCATCTCAGATTCCAACTCGTACTGAAAATTTAACAGTTAAGATTAATGACTGAAAAAATCATGTTTAAAACAAAAGTGTTGATTTGAGATTCATCACTACCCCAGCCCTCTCTCACTGCTCAGCAGTATTGCAGAGAATGATGGCTGGAATGTTGGCACAGAAGCCAGCCAGAAAGGCTGAGCAAGGAGTGGGGCCACAGTGTGTCCCCACTTGTGGGCTTGGGCTGGGCCCTACGCCGAGCCAGCGTCTATCTGCGGTGTTTTGATTTCCTTGTCATTGCCTGATTAAAGCTTTAGCTTCTCAGTGATTGGGGCCACCATGTCTATTGAAGTCCTGTGGCCCAAGGCAGGTGACATGTAGATGTCTCTCCCACTGTGGTGTGTTACATAACATGGGCTCAATGGTGTCTTAGTCATCTATGGCTATGTGACAAGTGACCCAAGTGTGTAGCAGCTTAAGACAACATTCATGACGGTATCACAGGCTTCTAAGGTCAGGAATCAGGGAGTGGCTGAGCTGGTGGTTCTGGCTCAAGGCTGCATCAGGGCAGCCAGCCAGCCAGCTGTGTCATCCAAAGCCCCAGGCTGGAGCTAGAGAGCCACATCCAGGAAGGTTTGCCTACACAGCTGCTGGCCAGAGGCATCAGTTCCTCTCCTTGTGAGTGGCCTCATGAGTAAGAAGTAAGCAGGAGACCAAAGGGGCTTTTGTAACTCCTTCATTGGAATTCCACATGGTCCCTTCTACCTTTCTCTATTTGTTAGAAGGAAGTTGATAAATCCAGCCGCACTCCAGGGCCGGGGGGTGGAGGGGATAGAAGAGAGGAAAATTGAAACTAACTTTAGAAGGTCCTGTCAAATAATTCTTGGGGTTTGAATGAGGTTTTGTGCTCAAAGCTAGCACTCTCTTACTCAAACCATAGCTCTACTCCCAGCTTTTTGTTGTTTATTGGAGATAGATTCTCATGGGCTGGCTCTCTTGCATGGTCTGGGTTCCAACTGCCATTATCAGTTCTCTTGGAGCTTGGGCCATGTCTTCACTAGATGCATTGAGTTATCAAACACCTACTTTATTCTTGCTTTGTGTCTAGCTCTTTCTAGACCAGGGAGTCTGCAGGAATAGTGTCTTCTCACCTCCCATTCAGCTTTAATTGGTTCAAAATGGAGTCCCGGTTCTTCCCCCCCTCCCCCTGACTTCAAAAAGTTCTTCAGTGAAATGAGTGTGCAGTAAGGCCTGGGAGTTATAATTTCTAGCTTGGAAGAGTCTCACCTATGAAACTGGATAAAGTGCAGAGTCATCAGACTCAGTCTGCAGACTGCAGGTACAGTGGGACTTGAAAGTGCGCATTTCTAAGACTCCCCGATAATGCAGTGCATCCCAAACAAAAGTTCTAGTGGCTTGCAGATAGGTACATAAATACCAAGATTATCCCTACCCTGTTAGAACAGAAGGCTCCAGCTGGGGAAGGAAGAGTAAGTAAGCTGGAAGAATAACCAGCAATGGGCGAGTGGAGGACAAGAGCTGAGACTGAAGGAAACCCCAGTAACTAGAGCCCTGCCTGGCCCTGTTACATCTTTTGGTACTTTCTGCCCTCACCATCCCCACAGCAGGAAGCCCAAGGCTCATTCTGACCTGTTCATAAGTTAGCTTTATTTTCTGTGTGTATGGACAGTAATTTCCATAAGAAGAGAGAAGAATTAGCAAATCTACCATTTGCATATGCTCTGTCCTACAGTCTGTTTTCCACTTATTGCATTTATTGTACAGTGAGCTTGCTTTTATTAATGCCACTAATACATTATTTTTTCTGGACTTTTCTTTCCATCATGTGAGATTCTAGGTGTGTTTATGGGGAATTCTAGTAAAATTGCTTTTCATGAAAACATCATTGTCCTACTTTTTCCTCTGTCCATCTTCAGGATTTTGTTGTGTTCTACTAGAATCTTCTCCCTGTCCCCTGCACAGGAAGCAATTGTAGGTGTTCCTTGAACTCCAGATCTTAAACAACTCCCCAGTGCTTCTTTAGCCACTTACTTACTCGTAGAAAAAAAATCTTGTCACAGGCCCTGATGTTGGGGTCACCAGCTTTCTATTCACCTCTTGGCCCATCTGGTTCCTGAAGTTTGTCCTGGTGTCTCCTAAGGTCTGGAGCCCCTGTCACATAGTCCTGCCCTCCCCTACCTCTGTATACCTGGGATGATACAGGGTCTCCAGCATCTTCTACGTAAGCCACAGAAACTGGCTCCTCATTGAACTCCTGGGTTCTCTCTACTCCCACTTCAAGCATGGCCCCCAGACAAGTTGTTCTTAGTTCGTCTATCTCTTCACTACACCTAACCTGGCTCTGGCTCCTGACATCCTACCAGAAGCCCTACTAAAACATCTATTCTGATTCATCTCACCTATGAGGAGCTCCCAAGAAATGATCCATCTTGACAGAGCTTTGAGCACCAGAATTCTGCAGGAAAAAGATCCCAGCTTGCACCCATCTCTCCTCTTCCACCTGGGACACAAGTCTCTGGACTTATGTGGGTCATGTTTGCCCAATACCCAAGGCTCAGCTTGGTCCCGAAGCTTTGCTGGGCAGCCATCTTTCTCCACAAACAGTTTCACATTTTTTCTATAGCTGTGTTTAGAATCTAAACAACATTCTGATCCTGCCCAAGCCCTAGAGTTTCCTTGGTAGCACATCTACCTAAGTGGCACCTCCCGGTTCTTGGAACCCTGTGTGGCTTTCTTCTGGGATGCTCTTTCCTCCTAATCAGATGCTGCCTGGCACTGTCACACTGGTTTTCCTCCTGTTTGTATCTTTCCATTCAAGTCCCGAGTCCCCAGAGACAGGGATGGGGCTTTTCCCATTTTTGACACTTGGTGTATTTCTTTCAGCACTAACGTAGTGCTTAGTAAATGTCTTTGCTTTAAATCATTCTGGTGTACAATCAAAAAGTGGTTTGAGAAATAAGCTGAAAAGTGATCACATCCAGCTGATAGCCCCACCTGAACTATATCACAGCTGTCATTTAGTGCTGGTATCCCCGGTGCATCCTCGGCATGGCTGTACATCTTTGATGTCTTGTTCCATCATACGAGGTAAGTGTACATGGCAGGAGGCCATCACCACCACCCCTGCACTGTGGCCTCACTGGACACACACAACCTGTCTTCAGCCCTCACATCCATAGCAAACGCAGCAAGGGAAGAAGGTGATAGGTACTTTTTTTCTTTGCTTGTCCTGGGGCTTGAACTCAGGGCCTGGGCACTGACCCTGAGCCTCTTTGTGCTCAAGGCTAGCGCTCTACCACTTAAGCCACAACACCACTTCCAGCTTTTTCTGAGTCGTTTGTTGGAGATAAAAGTCTCATGGATGTTCTTGCCTGTACTGGCTTCAAACTGTGATTGAGATCTCAGCCTGCTGAGCAGCTAGGAT
Organism: Megascapheus bottae; assembly: GCF_031878675.1. Taxonomy (NCBI): domain Eukaryota; kingdom Metazoa; phylum Chordata; class Mammalia; order Rodentia; family Geomyidae; genus Megascapheus; species Megascapheus bottae. Next base: position 907,212 of record NC_143515.1, read on the forward strand.
GACAGGCATGAGCCCCTGCTGTGGTTCATACTTTTGCAGAGAGGTCAGTCTATTTACAAAGCTGAGCTGGAAATGGGGCCAAGAGCAGACAGAGGGGTGTAAGCAGAAAAGGCACCATTGATTTAATGTCGTGTACTACGTCTCTTTGGCTCAGCAAACACATGATTTGGTCTGTTTGTGGGATTGTTTGCTAAAGCCAGCATCCAGTCACTAGAGAGGCAGGCATCACAGGTGCCTTCTCCTTTGGGTCCTGTCAAATCCAGGTTTCAAGACCAGATACTGTAAACATAGTTTGTTGGGGCTTGTTTCTTTGTCCAAGATTTAACGAGGGAGTAAGTGAAGTGACCACACTGCTCCCAGAAGCATCTCGGGAACTAGATGTTAAGAGGTACTTTTAAAAAGAATGTTAAAGACAGTAAACCTGTTGAAGGTCCTACAAGCTTAATAAAGTTATAATAATCTTTGGGGTTGTCTTCTTTTACGAGGCCAAAATCTGCAAGCTAACATGTAAATTCCACCGTGGCTGGGCTTTGGCCCAATAAATAGTGTATAATAAAATCAAGGCCAGGTACCCTCCCCTAGAGATTAGATCATCTCAGGCAGACCTAGGTCCCAGGAAGGCTTGTTTCCTTCCAGGTGGCTTATTTCCAAGTGCTGGATGTGTTTCGAATCATCATCAAGCTTCAGCTTAGTAAGGAAAAAGTGTATACATTGGTATAGAAGAAGGTGCCAGCTCATATTTCTCCTGGTAGTCAGGAAGAAATGGTGGACCAGTACCCTCAAAGCCTTAGTTCCCCTGCCCAGAGCACCTGGATGTCCAGTCCACCTTAACTCTTAACCACCTCTGGGGCCCCGATGAGATCAGTGTAGCTCTTTAGGGGAGCACTCCAGAGAGTAGGCTGTCTAGAGAACACAATTTTCACCCCGATTTACAAAACAACATTAGTAAATATTACTGCTTCTGCCATTAAAACCCTGTACTCTTTATTCTGCTTATTTATCTGTCTATATTTATACTGTATATAATGTAGTAACAAAGTTTAATAGGCTATCACATAAATAATCCTTACTCAGAAAATAAAAAGGGTGTGTGCGTTCGTGTGTGTGTGTGTGTTATTCAGGATGCTTGATCCCAAGGCCATCTCAAATTTTAATGTGTATCCGAGCCCCACTGGAAATCAGATTAAGATGCTGCTTTGGATGGATAGAGTGGGTCTAGGGAGACCCCAGTGCCTGTACTTTCTACAGGCTGTCAGCTAATCTACAGTCCTGAAGACAGATGAGAACAGTTTTCCCTAAAGTGATATCCACAAGAGCATGTGAACATGAAAGGAGAGGGCCATGGGCAGAGTTCCACTTCATGCCAGGTACTCACCATCCTAGTGCCCCCAACTGAGAGATTTCAATGACAATCTCCTCCCTCTCTCTGTCTCTCTCTCTGTCTCTGTCTCTGTCTCTGTCTCTCTCTGTCTCTCTGTCTCTCTCTCTCTCTCTCTCTCTCTCTCTCTCTCTCTCTCTCTCTCTCTCTCTCTCTCTCTCTCTCTCTCTCTCTCTCTCTGTGTCTCTCTGTCTCTGTCTCTCTCTCTCCATAGTTTGCTCTGTTATCTCCAGCACAGCTCCCATGCCTGGCCTGTTGGCTGTCTCTTACTGCGGCAGGCTAGGGTTCTGTCTCCACAAAGCTGGATTTGACAGGTTTAGACTCACTAATCTCCAGGGTTTTCTATCTTTTGTCTCAGTGAAGTCACTCCCCTCAATAACATTGTTACATGAAGAGACATTTATCTTGGTAGGGTCTTACTTTCCTTTTAAAAATATATATCCACCTGTGAAACCCTCAAACAAACAGAAATGTAGTTTTACTCAAAAGACGGGGTTATCAGAAGCTGGGAGGGAAATGGAAGAAAGAAATGTGGCTATGAAGTAAAAACTAAAGCAATTAAAGGATCAAATTCACCCTAAATTTTTCTACAAAGACCCACTCACCCGTGCATGCATGGCCCCAGTTCTTTTTAAGTTTTACAGCCACCCTGTGTTGGCAGGAAATTCACTAAGTCACTTGTTGCACACGGCACTGTTGTAAACCTCTTTGATAATAATAATAAAGAAAAAAAAGGATGAAAGACCAGCAAGGAGGCCTCAAAACTGACTTTAAAGACCCGTGGAGCGGAGGCTTCCCCCCCTGGGCTGCTTTCCACGGTACTGTACCCCTGCTGCCGCCTCGGGCGGACATGAACTGCTGAAGTAAAGGAAAATTCTAGTCTTTGATAGTCTTCTTTTTTTCTGCTTTTCCTAGTGAAATATAAACCCACAACTGATTTATCACAAGGACTTGATTTCCAAAGCACAAGATAGACTGGTCTTCTTGGGCAAATCCTCGTGTTGCGGAGAGAGGGGGCACCCCTCTCTCTGCCCCCGCCTTGCTGTGATTCCAGGGCTTTGGGAGCTATTGGTTTTGTTTGGCTGTTTTGTCAGGAACAGAGGGCCACATGCAGTCAGCGCCCACTGGCTGGAGGAAGCCGGCGTCTTCCACGGCAGCTCCTTCCTCCTCCCCAGGGCCAGCTTTGGCCTCTGGCTAGTGTGGGCCCTGGCACAGAGCAAGACTGCCAAATGTGAAAACAGAACTCTCCTCCACAGTGTATCCAAAGCTCATTCTGGAAACCCTATCACAAAAAGTAGCTAGGATATTAAAACTGTTTTGGGTTTTTTTTTGATTACTCAAAAAAAATTCTCAAAGAAGTTGCAGTGGGTGCTGGTGGCTCACACCTGTAAACCTTGCTACTCAGGAGGCTGAGATCTGAGGATCATGGTTCAAAGCCAGGCTGGGCACCGAAGTCCGTGAGACTCTTAACTATCACAAAACCAGAAGTAACACTGTGGCTCAAATGGTAGAGCGCTAGCCTTGAGCTGAAAGAGCTCAGGGACAACACCCAGGCCCAGAGTTCAGGCCCCATGATGGACAAAAAATAAAAATTAAAACAAAAAGTTGCAGTAATAAAAAGATGAGTGCCTCTTCAAAGGCCTTCAGCATTGCCTTAGGGGAGAGCACACTGGCTGAGACACAAGCTCTGTGCTCTGATTCCCCTGACTAAACTGAAGATGGGGAGATAATGGAATAATGCAATTTCCTGGGCTCTAATCAGCATCAATCTAGACTCAACCTCAGCTGGCCTCCAATGCCACGGTACTTACTGAAGCTCTAGAGTCACTTCAAGTCAGTCTTAGATTAGGAAAGACTAAATCTGTCCACAAACTCCACGTAAAGACGATTCAACTAAAAAGTACAGATGTAATACGTGCAGTGGCTCACACCAGTAATTCTAGCTCCTCAAGAGGCTGAGATCTGAGGATCAAGGTTCAAAGTCCATGAGATACTTACTTCCAATTAACCACCAAAAAGTCAGAAGTAGAGCTATGGCTCAAGTGGTAGAGCGCTACCCTTGAGCACAAAAACTCAGGGAAAGCTCCCAGTCCATGAGTTCAAGCCTCAAGACCAGCACATGCACATAAGAAAACAAAAGTACACAGACGCTCCTTCTCCACTAAAATGGAGTTGCATCCTGATGCACCCATGGTAGGCTGAAAATATTTTTAAGTCAAAAGTGCATCGAGGCTGAGCATGGCGGATCATGCCTGTAATCATAGCTAATGGGAGGCTTGAGACGGGGACTCCCGACATAGAAATCTGAGTGCAATGGCCCACATTTGTCACCCCAGCTGTGTGGGAGGCCAGAAGAGGAGGATTGTGGTCTCAGGCTGAGAAAAAAAGCAAGACCCCATCCAGAAAAATAACAGAAGCCAAAAGAAGTAAATAAGTGGCTTTCGTGTAGAGTGCCTGCTGAGCCAGCACAAGGCTCTGAGTTCAAACCCCAGAACCCACAACAACAAAAACAACACAAGTTCACTCACTAGGTCTAACATCTTGCACATCTAACTGAGCAGCACAGCACTGATAGAGGGTAGTCATTTCCCCTCAAGATCCGAGGAATGGTTAAGGGCTGGCTGGATGTTGTGGCACCTGCTCACCCAGCACTAGCCCAGAGGTAAACAAATCCAAACTCTCACATGTGTCTTAGAAGTAAAAGTAACAAAGAGGGACCAGGAGTTTGGCCTAGTGGTAGAGTCCTTGCCTAGCATGCACGAAGCCCTGGGTTTGACTCCTCAGTACCATACATGTAGAAAAAGCTGCAAGTGATACTGTGCCTCAAGTGGTAGAGTGCTAGCCTTGAGAAAGCTCAAGAATAGTTCCCAGGCCCTGAGTTCAAACCCCAGAACTGGCAAGAATAGAAAGAAACAAAGACAGAGCTTGATTGTCTAATAGGTAAATCCTGAGTTCTTGAAATTCAATGCATGGCATGGCAGTTGGCGGGGAGGATGGAGAGGAGAGAGGATGGCTTCAAAGTTAGCCTGATCAAAACACCTTGATGTGCTAATGGCTTTCTTATCAGAAGTAAGGCCATGCATGGCAGTAGATCCAAGGATAGGGTGATGTCAAATGTTTTCATGGTGCATATTAAGAGACAAGTGCAACGTGGAAGGTGTCGCTCACAGATGAGGGAATTGGACCTGAATTTTAGAACTGAATTTAATTAGAATGCACTGGTGATGGATAGCACCTGGTTTTTCCAGTTTTCAGGAAATGTAGCTTTGCCTGGAGGGCCAAGTGGTATAGAAGGAAATAGGAGGGGGGGATAAAGATGACAGGGAGGGGGTGGTGGACATGAAAGGCCTCCATCTTGAGTTTCCGCTGTGATGTGATAAAAAAAAAAAACAACCTTAGCCTCCCTCTCTTCCCTTGCCAAAGCTCTGAGCAGCCACTCCTCCGCTATATCAAACACCCATCCCACACCCTGAGAAGGGCCACCAGCTCCCCTCCCAGCTCCCCACTGCAGCAGTCCCAGCACAGGAATGCATGAAACACAGGAGAGCCCAAAGGTAAGAGGAGAAGACCCCAATCCTCCCTGAACCCCGGGGAACTTAGGAGGAAAGTCTTCATGAGGCCCTGAACCTCCTGACAGCTGCTTGTTTGCCATTTCCTTCTCCAAAAACCTCCTGACAGCTGCTTGTTTGCCATGGCTCCATCTGAGAATAAGTGGGGTGTCATTGAAAAGTACCGTGGTGAGTCTCAGACATGTACCTTCTGACTTGAGAAAAGGAAAGAAAGAGAGAAAAAGAAAGAAAGGAAGGAAGGAAGGAAGGACAGAAGGAAGGGAGGAAGGGAGGGAGGGAGGGAGAGGAGAGGAGAGGAGAGTTGTAAAATAGGCAAGTTTTGTTGTTGAAGATAAACCTTTCAAGTTTTGTTATTGAAGATAACGCTTTACTAATTTTAAAAAATATGAGCTTTATAGGATTTTACTGAGTTAGAAAGAATGAATTATTTGCTTATTCTCAATGTGCTGTTGTTATATGTGTTTTTACCATGATGGGTGATTTGTTAGGTTTTTCCAAAGATTTTATAGGATGTACTCTGGCCAATCTTCTCCTTAGAAAGTTCTAGGTCTTTCTGTGGACTTTTGCCTCTTACCTTAGTGCTGCTGGATGAGCAGTTAGCCCCACAGAACGTGAAATACAGGTTTGAGTGAGCTTTATGTGGACTCATTTGTACTTTCCAGAATTGCTGTAGTAGTTGCTATTCTGTTTGTGCACGGACTTGGTTCTTTAAACAGCAGTCCTCTATCTGTCAAAAACTCATTGTCATCTCTTAGCATGAGTTTCCTTTCTCAAAAATGTCTGATATATGCTGGGTGCCGGTGGCTCACTCCTGTAATCCTAGTCACTCAGGAGGCTGAGATCTGAGGGCCACAGTTCAAAGCCAGCCTGGGCATTAAAGTCCATAAGACTCTCATCTCCAATTAACCACCAGAAAACTTGAAGTGGGGCTGTGGCTCAAGGGGTAGGGTGGTAGCCTTGAGCTGAAGACCTCAGGGACAGCTCCTAGACCCAAAGTTTATGTTCAGTGACCCACCCCGGCCAAATGACTGGTTTCCTCAGCCCCAATACCAACTTTGATTTCCTGTAGTTGGAGCTTTCTGCTCAGTTTAGGGTTATACCTAAACTGGACAGCTCCTGCCTCTGTGCCTGGGATTGCCTGAAGCCAGTGACTAGGTTGGCTTCCAGCCCCAGCCTAGGTGTAACATCAGGACCCAGGAACATTCTGAATTTCTCAGAGCCTCGGTGACATGTCTCAGAGGAGCTGGCACTATACTAAGCTATGTTGGAACATGGCTGGGCTGGGCTGAATTGGAGCTAAGGACTGGCATGGGGTTGGGCTCTGCTTCCTTCTCAGTCCCTTGATATCTACCTCCACGGATGAGGCTTCTTCAAGCCTGCGCTTACTTTCCTCCAGCTGGTCCTATCTTTTCAGGAAGCTGTAGAGAGAAGGGACCCCTTCCTTGCTGGTTTCTAGTTAACAAGCGTTTCAGCCTAGCAGTAAACTCACAGTGGTCAAAATGACCTGCAGTCTCTTGGGTCGTTGTTCTACTGGAGGGCTCCTTGTTATCCCACGTCGTAGGTTTTATGAAATGAAGTTTCTAAAACATCGTGGTAATGGTTCTCTATTGTGGCTTATGGATGTCCTCATCGGGTTATATGGTGGTTTTACAGCCTGAACTCATTAGGATAGCTTGAATGATGAGGACGGGGGAACCTTTCTGAGACATCTCTCACAAGTCCAGTGACCTCAGATGAGTTCAGAGTTTAAAAAGTTCTCTTCTTATCATGAACTTGAGGGATGTCTGTATCGGATTTTTTTTTACCAGTCCTGGGCTTGTATTCAGGGCCTGAACACTGTCCCTGGGATTTCTCAAGGCTAGAGCTCTACCACTTAAGCCACAGAACTACTTCTAGCTTTTTTCTACAGATGTGCTATCAAGGAATGGAACCCCCGTCTTTGTGCATGCTAGGCAAGCACTCTACCACTAGGCCAAACTCCTGGCCCCTGCATCAGCTTTTTCTTTTGCCAGGTCCTGAAAAAAAAAAAAAAAGATTTATTTTTCCTCATAGTTTCCGTGAACCTTAGTTTCATTAAATTTGAGTTTGTGATTCTTTTTAACTTACAGTAGTTACTTCACATTTGTAACAGAATTTAAACCCTGAGTTCAGGTCCCAGCATCAGAAAAAAATTAAAGATACATACCTATCAACCAATGAATACCCCTTTGTGTTTTTATCAGAATCTCCATATCTAAGAAAATTATTTCTACCTTTCACATGCAAATCTTTTTTTGGCATTGTTTCTTAAACTCCAGGCTTAGTAGCAACAAGGATAGGAGTTTGAAGCACTTGGTTTGTCTCTCTCTGTGGTCTCTTCTGTTCCAAGAATTCCCAGGACATATCCCAATCACAAACAGGATTCTGTTGTTGGGGTTCTGGCATCTGGAAAGAAGACACAGACCCCACTTTCCTAGGCAGGTCTCCAGACATCTGAGTCTCAGGTTCTGTGGGAACCAGGACTCAGGAATTCCACCTCCCCTGGGGTGGAGCCAGAAAAGATGGAGTTGTATCCCTAAGTGTTTAGAGGGACCATCCGAAAGGGCTGGGCCCAGAGCTGTCCTGACTCCTCCCCACTGTCCTCACGGGGGTGGTGAGACACTGGTGCTTCTGTGTGAGCCAGGGCAGCTAGCCTTAGCTGGAAACCTGCAGGCACAGGCACAGGCACCTGAGCATGGCTCCGACTGTCCACCCTTCTAGCGAGCTATTCTTCTTAAATGTGTAGGAGGGAAGGAAAGGACAAGATAGGTTCCTCCCTTGAATCTGTTTCTTTGTTCTTATAAATCTTATTCACTCTTCTCTGTGAGCCTCCAAAATCCAGTGAGGGCTCTCCAGGTCTTCACAGTCCTAGCCGGGGAGAACCCATCTTCCTGAGTGTGCAGTTCAGACTGTAGTTGTTAATATGTGTGAAGCTGACCCAACAATTCTACCACTGGATAAAAACAGCTAGAGTTCTTTACACTGTGTGACATATGTATATTCTGGCTTCAATTCAAGTAGTGAAAGTGATAGAAATAAATTTAAATATCATAGGGAGGGAGAGGAGAAATTGATTAAATATTCTTGGTAGTTCATATGATAGAATACTACACAGCTCTGAAGATCACCACATGACAACAGGAGATATTCCTTCAATTTGTAAATGAAAAGGATGTACAACTTGATAAGTAACATGAGTCTCAACAACTCTTACATGTGTAAGATTTTTTTTACTTTCTTTAAAGAATTTATTAACATTGATTTTTACATCATATTTCAAATGACGTGTTTAACAAGTATTCAAGAAGAGAATCTCTACATACAATCACTGGCACTTAGATTTTAGTACGTAATTAAAATTAGGCTGAGGGTTTGTATATCATAGATACATATTAATCTATGTGATAAAACATTATGTCTATAGAGTCATAAATTTTTATGTCTATGTAGTTGTGTTTATATTTCCAATAGTTTTTTTAAATACTATTAGATGGTAGGGATAGAAATTATTTTGTTTCTCTTCTTTATTCTGAAATATCTGAAAACCTTCTACACCTAATATATATGTGCATATATAGTATGGGGGGGCATAATTTTTATAATCAGGAAAATAAGAGAAATGACAGTGCCTGAGCTGGGGAGAAGGGGTTTGTGGTTTGTATCCAATCTATTTGTTGGCCAATGCAGATTGGATCCAGGTACATGCGCTGCTCTGGGTCCTTCGACTCAAATAATCCCCAAAACGTTTGGGGAAATTCTGACATCTGGTCTGTTGGAGGAACCCAGTGCCATCCCATCAAGAACTGAAGGCCCTTAGCTTCTTGTTCAGACTCATGAGAAAGGGCCAGATCCAAATCTGGCCAACTCTGAAAAGCTGAGTTGATATGGCACACGTGTTGAGCATTACAGAAATACAAAGCATGGAGGCAGGCAGTGTTTTGTTCACAGAGAACTCCAAGTTAGGCTAGAGCATGGAGAATTCAGCCTTTTTTTGCAGTAGCTACTTTTTTCTAGTGCCAGGGCTTGAACCCAAGACCTCAGGCTTGCTCAGCTTTCTTGCTCATAGCTGATGCTCTTCTATTTGAACCTAACTGAAGAGAGAATCTCACAGACTTTTCTTCCCAGGTTAGTTTCAATCTATAATCCTTTAGATCTCTGAGCCACCAGTGGCTGGCTGTACCAGTTGGTTGCATTTGAGATGGGGGTCTTACTATATGCCCAGGTGTGCTGCTAAACCAGGATCTACCATTTCAAATAGCTGTCATTGCTGAGAAGACAGACATATGTCATCATATTCATGCCAAGCTTCTTTCTATTGAAGTGGAGTCTTACGGATGTTTCTGCTGTGTCTGAACTAGAACTGTGATCTTCTCCATCTCAGCTTTCCACAGATCTAGGATGACAGGCATTTGCCACTATGTCTAGCAATTGGTTGAGGAGTCTTGTAAACTTTTCTGCCTCCAATTTGCTGAGATTATACATGCAACCTACTGGCACCTGGCTAGGAACATGGTGCTTTAACTTCTAAGTCCAAGACTGGCCTCACTCCACTCACTTCCCCTCTGAGACACCCAATACTAGCTGAGGGCATACAGCTTTCTGTGGTGCCTTATTTCCAGGCACATGGCCCACGGTGCCACCTGTTTTATACACATTGGGGAATGTCTGCTTCTCTTCTGTGAGTTGTACTTTTTGGGAAAACGAGTCTCCAATGCCAAATCATCCCTACTCACCAGCCTACATAAGTCCCCAAGTTCAAGACCACAGTTTTCCCTCAGCCGTTACCCCAAACTTGGCCTTATTGAGATTAAAGCTCGGCTTCCCCTGAATATCTCTCTATCTCTGTGTGTCTTTCTCTCTGTCTCTGTCTCTCTCTGTCTCTCTCTGTCTCTCTCTCTCTCTCTCTCTCTCTCTCTCTCTCTCACACACACACACACACACACACCACTGCACTCCTGATACACATACACCAATAGGCACTATTCCAGCATATTCTTAGAGTCAGGAATTCATAGGAAGCCACAAAGAGCTACTGTTGGCACAAATAATTCTCTGGCTTCTGCTCAGCTTCCAAAAAGCATGGCCTTGGGAGCAAGAGTAGCATCTTGTCCTTCTCACCTGGCAGTTGCAGTTACCTCTACCAGCAGCCACAGAGGCCACTTCATATGGATTTGCCAGTGGAGAAGAGCACTGTGCAACAGGCAAGGGTTCCCAAAGTCCCCATCAACTGTTGTCACCCTTCCCTAGTCCTGTGCATTTTCCCAGCCACCTTGGAGCGTTGGAGCCTGGACAGCTGAACTCTTTCAGTCCATCCTCCAAGTGGACTTAAGGTCCCAGTGTTCTTAAACCATCAAAACCTTGCTCTCGGGGCCTCCAACTCTCCTGGGCCTGTCAAGCCTCTCAGGACCTTCCAATTAAAGAAAATCACCCTTTAGCTGGGTGCTGCTGGCTTACGCCTGTAATTCTATCTACTCAGGAGGCCGAGATCTGAGGATTGCGGTTTGAAGCCAGCCCAGGTAGGAAAGTTCTTAAAACTCTTATCTCCAATTAACCACCAAAAAGCCAAAAGTGGAGCCGTGACAGCCTTAAAGTGAAAGAACTAAGGGACAGCTCCCAGACCCTGAGTTTAAGCCCTAGTACTAGTGGACGCGCGCGCGCGCGCGCACACACACACACACACACACACACACACACACACACACACACACACACACACACACACACTGGCTCTGAATGACTCATCCTCCAGACATCTTCCCTCTGCCTTCTAACCTGGCCCCAAGCAAGCCTACTCATGGCTTTCCCATCAGTCCGTGTAGGGCACTTGCCTGTTTTACTTTCCCCCATGCTGAAGGGAGGAATAGCTCACAGTTATTAATGAAAGTGATAGCAATCCCACGCATTTATCTTAGATTATGTGGTCGTTAGGAACTGAAGCACCCCCAGCAGCCTGTCTGCGGTTGATTTGAAAACAGGCGAGTCCCAACAATGAGCTTAAGGAAAGGTGTCAGGTATAAATCTTGTCTTCAAACACTAGGGTGCATTCCAGACTTCAGAGACACTTCTTTGAATAAAGGCCTCTTTTTTTTTCCACCCAATCCTGCCTTTCTTGTCCTTGGGCCTGGAGCGGGATGAAAGTGCAGGGGTGTGTGCGTTCGTTTAGTCTGATAATAAGGGTGAGGCTCCCGGGCATAGTAATTTGGCAGCTCTAGTACTTCCTGTAACAGTTTTAATTTTTTTTATCCAAAGGCTGCTTAAAGACAAACATTTTTTGTTAAACTGGTAGTTCATTTTCTGCAGGAACCGTGCAATTAATCTTGTTTATATTAAGAGGCAGGTTGTCTTTGTCAGCTTTCCTGAGCTATAATTAATGAAGATCAAAAACATTACGAAGACATAATATTTAGCTTAATGCAGATGAGGCGAGGGCAACAGCTGCATCAATTAGAAGAGTAAAAGGAAAAACAAATATCCTTTCCTTCAAAATAATATGGATCATAAGGCACTTTTCCCTCCACCAGTCTTCCTGGGTAGCCTGGTGGCAGATGGGGCTTGGACATCAAATGGCTTTTAACACTTCAACAATTACCCCTTAACAGCAGTTGGAGGAACACAAGGACTCACCAGCCCTTGCCCAAGTTGATGCAGGTGTGAGGTGGTGAATCAGAGCATCCCTCAGGGGGAGGATGAAGAAACTGGGAAGGCAGGAGAACCTGATGGATATCTAGAACAGTCAAGCCCACAAGGGGGTGCTAAGCAAGCCAGAGCTGCTTTCCTTCGAGCCCTCTGTTGGAAGGCCTTCATTAGAAATCAAAATAGAGCATGCTCAGAAGAACTCAATCCAGCAGCAGCACCTGCCCTGCCCATGACTTCCTAACCTGGTGACTAAGACTTGTGGTTTTCATGGGTGAGTTCAAAAGCCTCACCTTTGCCTACAAAGCAAAGCATGAGCTTTGCTCTGTGTCCTAAAACCAGTGCAAAGCCTCCATCAGATAATCCCATAGAAATGTAGATTGGGAAGACCCTGAAAAGAGAAACGTACAAAGTCACAATTAGAGTACCATCTTCTTGGGCTGGGAGCGTGGCCTAGTGGTAGAGTGCTTGCCTAGCATGCATGAAGCCCTGGGTTTGATTCTCAGTACCACATACACAGAAAAGGCCAGAAGTGCTGTGGCTCAAATGGTAGAGAACTAGCCTTGAAAAAGCCCAAGGACAGTGCCCAGGCCCTAAGTTCAAGATGCAAGACTGGCAAAAAAAAAAAAAGGAGTACCATCATCTTTTCATCTGAGTCTCATAAACTTGAGATCTCAGTTGTAAAACTCCAGGACTAGAAGGAAAATGCCACAGGAATCATAAATCAAAATTTTAAAGCAAATTTTACTGACGTAAGAATCTACCTGAGTAGATGGGAGGGATTGCCAAAAGAAAGTATCTATAAAGGACATTCTTAGCACATATCATAGCATCTGAGGGAATGATTGCACTGGGCCAGGTGTCAATACCATGTGTTGTTCTTGTCTACTCAGAATGGACAGACAGAATGTGACTCAGTGCACTGCTGGTAGAACACATGGAGTGAATTGAGTGGCATCAGAAATGTTCAGTATTCAAAGCCAAATTGTGTTCTTGCCTAAAGCTGAACCAAACTCATTTCCAGGTTTTAATGATGTCTGTGGTACTCTCACACCTCGGGTCTGAACCCCTTCATGCCTTTTACTTTCATAATTCCGCTTTTCAAATGCTATAAAGAAGAAAGGCTCTCATCAGATAGACACAACATTCATTGCCACAGTGCTATAATAGTGAAAATTGAGAAATAACCTGAAGGCCAAATATTAGAAAACTGATTCATTTAATTATGCTCCCTCCTCATAATGAAATACTTTGAACTCATGAAAAAGAATTTTTAAGAATAGTTGAAGGCTGAGTACCTAATGCTAGTTACACAGGAGTCTGAGATCTGAAGATCATAGTTTGAAGTGAGCCTAGACAGAAATCTGGGAATAAAAGTGTGTCTCAAGTGGTAGTGAACCATCCTTGAGAAAAAAAAAAAACTAAGGGAGAGCACATCCTGGCCCTTAGTTCATGCCTCCATACCTGCATAAATTAATAATAATAGACCTATAGAAAATGGAAGAGGTAGCCTGAGTAGCATGTTTACACATTGGTGCATATACAAATAAGAACTGAGGTGAAATACATCCAAATGATGGCTTTCTGGTGACAACTGACTGAAAGTTTACTGAGAGAATGGGGCAGAGGTGAACACAAAAGACCTCTCCATGCACTATGCCTGCATGAACACCCTTCTCTTAAACCAACATCAAATGCCACCTTAGTCTTGAAACCATCCTCAGTGTGCCCAACTATCCGTGTGACTTCTCCCTCATGATCTTCCCACAAACAAACCAATAGGGGAAAAAAAGCAACAGCAAGAAGAAAGCCAAAACAAAACTCTTGTGGTTTTCTTTATGAAAATATTCTTGGTTCTGCCACCATGGCAACTAGTGAAGATCTTTACAGGCCAGTCCCTGTCTCACTCATGGTGGAACTCCACTCAGTGCCACTGCACCCCTGGAAGGCAAAGTCTGCGCAATTATATGGTATAGCAGATCTGTAATAAGGCCGTCTAGTCTGTGATGTTTGCTGAATGCCAGACTGGTACAAACGCAAGAACTTTTAGAAATGTTTTAGGGCAATCCCCTTGTTTTCCAGTTGAAGAACTTGAAGGTCTCCATAACGTGTCTTGCTCAAGGTTCTTCCTGGTACCCAGCTCTGCCCTCTAGATCACACTGCCATGCTCCATATATAATCTTACATAGTTAGTTATCTTAGATATCCATAAAGGATTAGAACAAGATTATACATAGCATTTCAAACTATGCTTTCAAGTGCAAGTTGGTTTTGACTAACCACCCTTCCATCGACATGTGCTTTGTCCTGAATTTTTTTTTGTCTTTCTGAAGTTCTATTATTTCAACAATACCATAGAATTGCCTGGCCTTGGTGACTGAATGCTTGAAAAGTCTGAGACTCTTATCTCCAACTACCAAAACACCAAAACTGGAGGGTCAAGTGTGGCATAAGTGGTAGAATGGTAAGCCCAGACCAAATCCACTGAGACAATACCTACAATCCTAGTAAAATATTTGAAATAGACAATATAGAAAACTACAAAAAATGTAAAGGAAAAATCCTAATTCAAAGACAACCGTTACTAACAAGCAGGGGTGATTCCAGGCGCGAGTGTGCATGGGGACGGGTGAAGTCATGGAGTTTCTACAGTGGAGTTCTGCCACTTCATGAAAGAACCAGAAAACATGAGAGAAGCATAGTACAAAATTCTGCTTTCGAAACCCTATTTTTGTATGTTTGTTTATTTGAAATAGGGAAGGGGAGGGGTAAACAAGATGATTGGGAGGGGGACAAAAACCTGAGAAGTGGTTTGAGAAGTAATGCACCCATTACCTGATGAATGTAATTATAACCCTCTATACCCTCTATCCCAACAATAAAGTACAATAAAAATAGAATTTAGCAACAAATTAGATTATGTTCACTCTCCTAAAAGATAAAAATAAAAATAAGAAGAAAAAAACTATCTTTGGGGGCCAGAACTGTGGCCTAGTGGTAGAGTGCTTGCCTAGCATTCACAAAGTCCTGGGTTTCATTCATTGATACCTCATGCACAGAAAAAGCTGGAAATGGTGTAGTGGCTCAAGTAGTAAAGCACTAGCCTTGAGAAAGCCCAAGGATGGTGCCCAGGCCTTGAATTCAAGCCCCAGGACTGGCAAAAAACGCTATCTTTGGAGAATAGGATACACTAAACAATTACAGTGTGTGTGTGTGTGTGTGTGTGTGTGTGTGTGAGTGTGTGGGGGGTGTGTGTGTGAGTGTGTGTGTGTGTGCATGTGTGTGTGTGTGTGGGTGGGTGGGTGTGGGTGTGGGTGGGTGTGAGTGTGTGTGTGTGAGTGTGGGTGTGGGTGTGTGTGAGTGTGTGTGTGTGAGTGTGGGTGTGTGTGAGTGTGTGTGTGTGTGAGTGTGTGTGTGTGGGTGTGGGTGTGTGTGGGTGTGTGTGTGTGAGTGTGTGTGTGTGAGTGTGTGTGAGTGTGTGGGGGGGGGTGTGTGTGTGAGTGTGTGTGAGTGTGTGTGTGTGAGTGTGTGTGTGTGAGTGTGTGTGTGGGTGTGGGTGTGGGTGTGAGTGTGGGTGTGGGTGTGTGAGTGAGTGTGTGTGTGTGTGTGAGTGTGTGGGTGTGTGAGTGTGTGTGTGAGTGTGTGTGTGTGAGTGTGTGTGTGAGTGTGTGGGTGTGTGTGTGTGTGTGAGTGTGTGTGTGTGAGTGTGTGGGTGTGTGTGTGAGTGTGTGGGTGTGAGTGTGTGTGTGGGTGTGGGTGTGTGTGTGAGTGTGTGTGTGAGTGTGTGTGCATGTGTGTGTGTGTGCTTGAACTGTTCCTTAGCTTTCGCATGCAGGGCTGGTGCTCTTCCATTTGACCACATCTCCACTTGTGGCTTCTTGCTAGGTATTTGGGGATAAAACGTCTCTCATATTGTTCTATTCAAGCTAGCTCTGAACCACAGTCCTCAGATCTCCATCTCCTGAATAGCCCTGATTACAGGTGTGAGCCACTGGTACCTGGCCTCATCTTGGGTACATAAAACATTTTGACCAGAGAGTCAGCTCTTTACGAACTGTTACTGTCCCCAGTATTCCTGTCATGGGTCTCCTGAGGTCAGCTCAGTGCACAATTCCTTTTCACAAGTGTCCCTGAACGTCCATGGTGGGTGTGCAGGTCCTAGACCAAGGTGCACACACTCGGGTGTGCACCACACACCACACACCTGCCTACAGGTACTGACCCGAGTCTCATGCACCCAAGGGCCCTCTCGTAAAGTGAGTGAGATGGGGTGTTTCGGGGTGCCTGTCAATTCTGCTGGTTACATTTAAAACCCAAAATTAAAGCTTGGAACTGGTGCTGGACTGCTCCCAGCACTGATTCAGAGAAGTGGAGAGAAGTGGACATGGCTTGGGAAATATTAGTTTGGCTGAGCTGTCTCTGACCCAGAGGTGATTCTTCAAAGAGGCCACAGGATGGAGCACATCCCATTGTCCACGCTGTAGAGGATGCACAGAGAGCACTCTTCCGCTGTGGGATTCTGGGAATCCATCTACTCTATGCGTAGACTACATTTTATTAACCTGGATTCATAGCTCTTTGAAATAAACATTATCTTAATGTTTTTAGAGGTTAGCTGTGTTATTCTTTTCCACTCATTTACAGTTCTTTTTCCTGGCACTCTTTGTAGCTGACATTTAAAATGCTGACAGTGAAAACAATGCAAATCTTGTTTATTCTACCAGTATTTCCTTGGCTCCCTGTTACCCAGAGAAACAGACTCCTTTAAGGTTTCAATGAATTAACGTATCTCAAGACTTTAATTTTTAAGTTTAATCAGTATAGTCCAGGTTCAAATACTTTGGCATCATTGAAGGGCTCTTGGCCTGAGAAAAAAATAACTAATGGAATTCCAACCCAAGAATACCAAAATACATATGAAACACCTAATAAAGAGTCCTTAGAACACTGCTGCTTTGGGTCATTGGCATAGCAACTATTAGCCACAGGAAGCAGGGCTGAGCCATGCATACTGTGCTTGGTTTGGCTATGTGTCCCCAGCTAGACACCAGAAGAAGAGGCTACCTTCCAGTCAGGCACCACCATATGCACAGTTACAACGACATGTTCAGAGCTCTGTGCTGCATGAATGCAAACCAGACAGTAAGGTGCAGCTTGTCTAAATCACAAACTGGAGTGCGTGTGCGTGTGTGTGTGTGTGTGTGTGTGTGTGTGTGTTGGTCATGTGGCTTGAATTCAGGGCCTGGGCACTATCTCTGAGCATTTTTGCTCAAGGGCAATGCTGTACCAATTGAGCCACAGCTCATCTTCTGGTTTTCTGGTGGTTAATTGGAGAGAAGCATCTCAGGCTTTCCAGCCTGCAATAACTTCACATCACAATCCTCAGATGCCAGCGGCCTAAGTAGGATTACAGACATGAGCCACCAGTGCCCAGCCCTTGCCATTTTTACCATGCAACTATTCTGGCTTTGACCTTGGTATCATTGCAATACCAATGTGTCGTGTGTAATTTAGAATGAAATCGGACAAGGATCCATTCTTTTCTGAACCCCAAGCTCAGAGGGAGGTGAGCAGCCCTACTGCTCCCTCAGAGCACTTCACTTCACGGGCAGAGAGCACCACTCATGCTGAGACCAGGTTGGCCCGCTGGCCACCCAGCTTGCTCTGCCCTTAACCTGGCTTGGTGATATTACAGGGGTCTGAAACCTGCTCCAAGTCACATTCCAACTCCTCCCAGTAAGCATCCTGCAGCCCATCTCCCCTGTCCCCCCCCCCCCCACCATTCACTCTGGATGCTAGAGCTGTGCTGGATCTACTCTGGTGACCATCTTTCTTTCCTTCCCCCTGCTTCTCTGGCTTTGGCATAGCAAGGCTTAATAGTGTCTACCCAGGACAAAAAATGTTCCATAGCCTTCTCAGAGTAGGCAAGCGGCCCTTTCGCCAATCTAAAGAAGCCTAATGCATCTGCATAAGCATAATAGCCCCATTATATTAAGGGCAGCTATGCAGCTCCATTCGACATTGTCCTGGGTACACTCTATTAAATTTTCTGAAAGTAAAATGCCACATTGCCAGTGCCTGTGTAGCTTTCTGACCAGCCATCATCAGCACCATCTCCTCTCATCAAAAGCCCATCCTCTCAGATTATTCTCTTTCACTTCTCAAGACCTTGGGCAGAGGATTCTATTTCCTAATTCAAGAGGTGTAACCACTGTGAGGCCCCTGAAGTGAAAGAAGCAGACGTGACAGGAAAGTCACAGGCTTAGAGCCCTCTCCCATTCATCCATCTTATCCCTGACCTGTGACAGCCTGTTAGATCCATCGCCTCTGCTAGATGTAGCATCCAAGAAAAGCCATGAAAATGTACCAGTCTTTTTTCTTAAAATGTTTTTGTTCTAATTGGCACATAGTGGCTATCTATACGTATATATACATGTATACAATATATTACGATCACATCAGGGCAATAGGTACATAGATCACCTCATGCTTCTATTACTTATAAATGTCAGGAATATTCAACTAAGCTCCTTAGAATAATCACTTACTGTTAACCTTAATTACCCTGAAATACCATAGAACATAAGCAGCCATCTTCCCCATCCCTGAAGGCCAGTCTTTGCTCCGAGTCTTTTGCTCAGAAATCAAGATGAAATAAGATCAAGTTCTCCCACACCTATCTATATATGGTACTGGTTCTAGAACATTCTAGAACATTCAGAGGCCCTCTGTCTGGGTGAGCACAATTCTGCCTTTCGTTCCTTTTTTTTTTCTTTTTGCCAGTCCTGGCCTTGAGCCAGGGCCTGAGCACTGTCCTTGGACTTTCTCAAGGCTAGAGCTCTACCACTTGAGCCTCAGCACCACTTCCGGCCTTTTTCTATGTATGTGGTACCAAGGAATCGAACCCGGGTCTTCATGTGTGTTAGGCAAGCACTCTATCTACCACTAGGCCAAACTCCCGGCCCTTGTTCCTTTTTCCCCCCTAAGTCTGTTTAAGACTGCAGTGGTGACTTTAGCTCCCTCCATTTTGAAAAAAAAAAAAAGACCTAGAGTAGAAACCAATCTGAGCTTGGTGTGATTGCAGTATAATTGATACCCTATTTGTGTGTAATTCAGCTGTGAGAAGGATGAAATCAAGACAAGAATCCATTCCCTTCTGAACCCCAAGCTCAGAGGGATTCGAACAGCCCTATTTCTCCCTGATATGGCAAAGGCCCTGAGGACACCAGACAGCTCCATCTTAGGTGGTCTGGCCAAGGTGAGGTTTGGCCTCTTCAAGGCCTTTCCATTCCTATACTTGCAGAGTGAAAACTCTTTCAAACCGGTAGAACAAGACCCTGAGTTTGACAGATATGATTCAGATTTATGAGTTCCTTGCTTCATGCTTGGACTTGAATTTAAGGGAGAAAAACAAAGTCCTCTCTGAAAGGGACATTTAATGGTTATTTATAGCTCTGAGCCATCCGGGTCACCCGTGGGGTTATTTCTCATCTGCAAGGGCCAGAGGGAGGGGCCAGCCCCAGAGTCAGGAGCTAGGATCTGGGTGACACAGACAAACCAAACCCTGCCCCCCCATATGTGCAAGCCCCTTCCACATGGCTGTTGTGGGTGTTCTGAGCAGTTCACCCCTGAAGTTCTGGAGTACAAACCTTCCTGGTGGTTGAGCCAGTCTGGATGTGGAAAGGAAAGAAGAAAAATCAGGAATCGCCAAAGACAGGAAGACAATCTGGTGTTATTCTTTAACAGACTCATGGGAGACCAGGCCAGTTTGGACATTTCCTAGGAAGGAAAATTTCTTGTCTGCATAGCTTTACACCAGATCTTCTTGGCTATCACTCTGTCTCTCTTTCCTCTTCTGTCTCTGTGTCTCTGTGCCCCTCTGTCTCTGTCTGTCTGTCTGCTTCTCTCTCTCTCTCTTCTTCCCTCCCTCCCCCCTCTCTCTCTCCCTCTCTCTCTCTCCCCCTCTCTCTCCCTCTCTCTCTCTCCCCCTCTCTCTCCCTCCCTTTCTCTCTCTCTCGTTTGCCTGTCCTGGAACTTGAACTCAGGGCATAGGCACTGACCCTGAGCCTCTTTGTGATCAAAGCTAGTGTTCTACCACTTGAGCCACAGTGCCACTTCCACCACTTTCTACCCAGACTGGTGATCCTCCATCTCAACCTCCCGAGTAGCTAGGGTTACAGGCATGAGCCACAGGCGCCCAGCCTACCTTGCTCTCTTACCATCCCACCCTAACCATTCACCAAGGCTCTGCAATAGCTATTCTTGAAGCTATGTGAGAAGGTAAAAAACCAAGTGTACCTGGATGGTACATCAGCCGTCTCACTTGTCTGTCTGTGTGCCCGTAGGCAAGTTCTGGCCTCCAGGGTAGTACCAGGAGGTTGCAAATGGAAGCCTCATCACCGAGGGCTGGATCCTGTGCCCACGAGCACACCTGCTGTCTTCATGCCACACAGATAGCAGAAAACATGCAAGGAAGTTCCCTAGCAGCCCAGCCAGTGTCCACACTCCAAGGGCACCTGCACATGTGCTGCTGTCCCCACCCAGCAGAGGGAGCCACTGCGCATGTGGACAGGTCTCTCCTGCCAAAAGCTTAACCCACTCTAACATAATCAGTTCCCCTTTTTCCCCCAGCAAGCAGATGCTTCCTGGTTCCCTGACAGCCTGAGTTCTGTAGATGGCCAAAGGAGATCATAAAGGCCATAGCTCATAGAGACCTAAGACCACACACACACACACACACACACACACACACACACACACACACACACACACACACGAGATAGGGGCTGCTGCTCCTCTGAGGCCCTCCCCCCATCCCTTTTTTTTAAAAACCAGGACAGAGGAATTTATTGAGGACAATTATTTATAATGACCAATAGGAAGCTATTTTTCAACACACTAATAATATTGTGACTTTACCAAAAGCATTCTCTGTGGTTGACTCCAGGAAAACACTATTATTCTCTCAACCTTCGAACCCTCTCCTTTTGGGCACACTTGTGGCAGGGATGGGAAGAGGTTCATGTATCATGGGTGGGTCCTCAGACCCATGGGTATAATTGCCTGCTGACATGGTAGGCGTGGTCCCAGGAACCAGAGCAGAAGCATGGTGTCTTGCTGCTTGCCTGGTGACGTGAAGGAAGACTATCCTAGAGTGATCTCCTTTAGAAGAATCTAAAACAAATGTGAACAAAAGTGGGTGCCAGTCCTTTGATGTAGGGCTGACTACAAGGTCAAGACAGTACAAGGCACAGGAAATTAAAAAATCATTTAAAAATGCAGTCAGCACAAGTAAATCAAATGGGCAAATGAATAAACATCTTAATATGAATAAAAAGGCTTCTTAGTATGAGTAGAAAGGAATAAATCCCTAACTCTTACCACATGGGCCATGGAAGAGTCCACCTGTATGTTAGGTAGGCTGTTTTACAGATGGGATGGTGATGCATATCTATAATACAGGCACGTGGAAGACTGAGGCAGGAAGACTGACAGTTTGAGGTGTGAGAGAGAGATCTCACATAGTGAAACCCTGTTTCAAAAAAATCAATATTAATCTATAATGACAGTAATACCTGGGGCAGGGGCTGCAGACCAGGTCGATATTAAAAAGGAACAAGAAGGAAGATGATGTTTTGTTCCAATTGTGCCACTGCAATTCAAATTGTGTCTGTAAACTTAGCCAGTCAACACTGGCTAAGTCTTCCTAGCCCCCAAGAGGGTCAGGTCTTCCTCTGACCCCTCCCACAGTGCCTGTACTCGGGCGCTCTCAGCATTTATCTCCACCAAATCATGGTGACTCATCTCTGCCAGGACAGGGATGCTGCTGGTTTGGGCTGAGCTTGGTCTCAAGTAGGTGTTCAGTAAAGATGGCATGCGTGGATGGACGGATGGATGGACGAATGGAATGACAGATGAAATACATGTTCAAGTTCTGCTATTGCTCAAGAAAATCTCACATCAATATGTTTATACGAGTCTTAGAAAACCTTACATTTTATAATTAAAATTCATTTTACTTACAATCACCTCCCTCACTTTATTCCCCAAAACATTTCCCTTCAATAAAGCAATGAAAGAATGCCCTGTTTCTCTAGGTTTACAACTTCAGCATCGAGGCATTGCATGAGAACAGTGAATACATACCTTTATAGTATAAATAGTGGGTAATAATCATTGTGCTCCCTCTGAATGTCTGGTTGGCTAGCCATGTTTTTTTTGTCATGATCTAGTCTTTAAGACTGCAATGTATTCAAATGCTACATTCCGTGCCAAATACTAGAGAGAGTTCCTCTCCTCTGCCTCCCTGCCCAAGCAACGCTGGGAAAGTAGATGATGCCTCTCTTCTGTCAATCCTTTTGTAATGCATTATCTAGGAGATACAAGCTCCTGCCTGCCACCCACCCAGTCCATGACACCATGGGCAGATAGGGACAGCAAACTATACTACAATCATCCTGAGAGTTAACGTTCATGTGCACAGCCAGGTCAAACCTGAGCAAAATGCCCCCAGCAGAGAGGGAAACATCTCAGACCTTGAAAGGAAAGCATACACCTCCACATAGTAGCACAGGCCTGTAATGCTAGGAGGCAGAGCTAAGAGGATTGCAGCTTTTGTGTTTTGGTATGTGTGCCAGGACTGGAGCTTGAACTCAGGATCTATGCACTCCCTTGTGGCTCTTTTGCTCAAAGCTGGTGCTCTCCCCACTTAAGTCACCACTCCACTTTCCAGCATTTAGTGATTAATTGGAAATAAGAGACTCAAGAAGGGCGGAGAGCGTGGCCTAGTGGTAGAGTGGTTGGCTGGCATGCATGAAGCCCTGGGTTTGATTCCTTGCTACCACATACTCAGAAAAGGCCGGAAGTGGTGCTGTAGCTCAAGTGGCAGAGCACTAGCTTTGAGCAAAAAGTGTTCAAGGACAGTGCTCAAGCCCTGAGTTCAAGCCCTAGGACTGGCAAAAACAGAGACAGAGAGAGAGAGAAAGAGAGACACAGAGAGACAGACAGAGACAATGACAGAGACAGAGACAAAGAGAGACTTTTTTTAACCTGAATTAGCTTTAAACCTTGATCCTCAGATCTTATCTTCTGAGGATTACAGTGCAAGGCCAGCCAAACAAAGGTAGTGTGAGATCCTACCTGAAAAATAAAGTAAAATTGCAAAAGAGCTGGGAGTGAAGTGTGGCTTACGTGTTACAGTATTTGCCTAGCAAGTGCAGGTCCTGAGTTCAATTCTTAGTAGTCAAAACACACACACACACACCACACACCCCACACACAGTTACAGGCTACATGACGTTTAGTTGGGCGGAGGGAGGGGGAACTGGTGCTCAAGAGATAGAGCTACAGCCAGAAGCAGAAAAACCTAAGCTAAGTGAGAACACAAAGCCCTGAGCTCAAACCCCTGCACCAAGCATACACATACACACAAAGAACACAGTATAGCAGAGCTCAACATATCACTCACATTTGTGGTGACACGGGTATAAACAAGCCTATGGCTACGTACCACACATCATAGTCAACAATGATAATAAACTGCTCTTGCTGGTTATGTCTTCATTATATTGTTCTTTTAATTATTATTGTAGAGTATATCCTTACTTATGAAAGCATTGGTGAACTGTAAAACTGTGTGATCCTATGCTGACAGCAGCCCCGTATATTAG